>NC_067401.1:42527769-43127769 GCF_016432865.1 Antechinus flavipes
GAAAATTAATAGGCAAATAAAAACAGATATGTCAAAATAAAGAAAACAAACAAAAAAAGAACACGCTTTCTATACAAAGGAAAATGTATGTATAAAGAACAGTCTCTATTTTTTAGTCATTTTCAACTGTTGTAGAAAACACACCTCTCCAATCTCCTTTATGGCTCTCTAATCTGTTTACTTCAAGAGGTTCCCCACTGACACCCCATCCCTTACTAGTAGTTTAAATTTACCTGAGGGCCAGTAGCTCATGGCTTGATTGATCATCCATCTTCCCTCGATCCTCTGGGAAAAAATCCAAACAGATCTAATTAGCAATGAAAAAAATTTATCCTGTACATGTAAGTAAACAATGGGGGATACTTGAAAGAGAAGAAATGATTCCCCTCCAGTTTAGATAGGGAGGTGGTGCTCAGAGCAGCATCTTTCATCACACTTTCATTCTCTTTCCTTTTCCTATTTCTTCATTTTAAAAATCTTTGTTCCCCAAGCAATTCTACACACAATTCCCTGTACGTAGTAGACAATTTATGAGATGTTTGTTGAACTGAATTGAGGAGCTAAGCTGTGATAGCATTATAATTCTCTTCTCCAAATCCACAATAGTGTCTCTCCTTGCTCCCATCACCATAATCTGAACATTTCTAGAAGATGAAACATCATTACTCTTCGTGCTATACTCCTGACTTTCCACATGAGATAAAAAGCAAAATATTTATTCTGGAAGATCCCTCTAGACCCCTGGACTACTTACATTGGAAGTACCCTCTGCCCGTGAATGGCTGCTTCCCCCTGGACCATCCATCTCAAGGAGAAGGCCCCAGACCAACCATGTCAGTGTTCCCCTCCAGGCTTCCCTCCCAATTCTACTCACAAGACTTTTTCTACCATACCCCTTTCTATCTCCCCCTTAATGGTTACCTGAATACCCACCCCTCTCTTTTGTATTATTTTCCTCTTTTAGAATGTAAACTTCTCAAGGACAAGGACTGTCCTTCTGCTTGTATTTGTATAATACTATCAAGATATTAGGAGACATCCCATTTTCCAGAGCTAAGAGCACAGAAAACAAGCTGTATCTTGGCCATAGCATAACAATAATCCTTTGTGCCCCCCCCCCCCATGACTTCCCCTCTGGTAAAATCCATAATTATTGTACAGCTTTGACCAGCACTGGGCTTTCTCCAAGCTTGGAGAAGCTCAGACAAATACCCTTATGTCCCAGTCATGAAGCTTTGCCACGAATCAAACTTGTCTTATGATTGCTGTCACCCTCCATTGTCAGGGTCACAGTTCACTGCACAGACAAGGGTATAAATATTAAGCTTTCCCCTTATTGCTCCAGATCCCCCCACTTGGGGCAGGGTCCCACACACATGCATTACTTGTAAGCCATTGACCTCACTCTGAAATTAAACTTCTATTTGATTCTTGACTCCTCTGTTTCCAGGCTGCTCTATTCCACCCTGGCCATGAATAGATTAGAGACCAATTTAGTCTAATCGATAATATGCTCTTATTACAGTGTCTGGTACAGAGTAATTGCTTAGTAAATGCTCACTGACTCGCTATTGTTGACTGACCCCTTGCTTCCAGGTGGCTCTTCTGGTCAGATGTGTAAGAACATAGTAGAACCAGGACAAAAAAAAAAAAAGGTTTATCATGGATTTTATCATCATTTATCAAAGGTTTATCATCACATACACATATAAAGGGGGTTGGGTGAGAATGGAAATGAACTAAATGCCCACATTTAGATGTCCACAGGACCACTTACTGGTGTTGAGTTTGCTGGCGAGTCTCTCTGTTAACTGGCTCCCCTGAGCTAGCTGCTCTCGGAAGCTCTGTCCCAGGTAGTAGTCGATGTCCGTGCCTCGGAGGAGGTCCTCAAAAGCCTTAATAGTGTCCCTGAAGTGCTGGCTGAGAATATGGCACACACCTCTCCCTTCCCGTACCTTCTGACGCAGATGGGACAGCTCTCGCGCCTGAGCCTGGATCAAGGAGTCGTATTTCCTGATGTGCAAGGGATGGGAGAACGAAGAACAAAGAGGAAAATAGAGATTTGTGTTATTTGTGGGGACTCTGGAAGACAGTCTGCCAGTTCCCAAAGAGAGCCCTTTCCTTTTATAATCTGAATTTTATCATAGACAACAGGAGATAAAAACAAAGGATAACAATGAAAGGAACATCCCCAACCCAACTGATTCTAGAGCTTGAGTCTTTGGAGATCATCCAATAAAGAAAAAGGAGGATACTTGGTCCAACTTCTAGAGCTTGGGCCTTTGGAGACATCTGAGTAGTGCCTTTCACTGTACCACTAATAAGGTCCACCCTCAAAGAGAAGATGACTCAGATGTTGCTGAACACTCTTTACTCTCATGTGTAGTAGCAAGTGGGGGGAAGAGGGTACATACAGACTCTCCCCACCCTTTACATTTGGACATTTACAAGAACACTTTCCCCATAACAGAACTATGATAAATGGTACAAGTTTTACTTTCCCCATTTTACAGATAAGGAAATTGAGGCTGTAAGACAGAAAATGACTTGCCTTTAAGTCATATTAAGCAAAGTGTTTGGGATGGAAATGAAACCCAGATTTACTGACTCCAAATCTAGTGCTCCATCCAGTATATTTTACTAAGCCAATATAATATGCATATTATATTTTGCTGCCTCCCAAAGAACTTCCCTTATCAGGATGTCAAGCAGCAGCATGCCTTTTGATAGAATAGAAGGAGATAGACTGCTGAACCTGGAGCTGGGAAGCTCTTGGTTTAAATCCCACTTTGCTGTGTGATTTTAGGCAATTCACTCAACTTTTGTGCCTAAATTTACTTATATGTAAAATTGTGGGGATGAAGAGGGGAGAGATTTAAATGACTTTAAGGCTCTTTCTAGTTCTTAATCTAAGATCCTATATGTAAAATTTTTTCATCATTTACCAGTAGAACTTAGTTGCCTTCTCTATTATTAGAGAATAATCTTATAAAAATAGAATAGTTAGAATAATAGAGAATAGTCTTATAAAATAGTTTTAAATGGATTTCAACTGCTTCCTTTCTCTTGGATATATATATATACACTCTATCACACTCCATAGGTACACATTGGATTTATAAAGTAGGTGAATGCAAAACTATATAAAGAACAATAATGTTGTATGGGCAAGGAATGTTTCCATGACCCCAGGGATTCACGGATCTTAATATCTTAAGGGATTTCCAGTAAAAATGTAAATGGAGCAGAGTCAATTTAGCAAACAAAATTAATTCCCACTGTTTGTAAGGCTCCAGAGCTTCCATTGTACTAAAAGATGGAGTTGTCATAGAATGAAATGAACACAAACCCTTAGTGAATATTGAAATATGTTGCTTGCATTCTCAAAGGGTGGGGGAAAAGGTGGGAGGGTAAGAATTTAGGATTCAAAATAAAAAAAATTAATTTTTTGTGTGTAATTGGGAAGTATTTAATAAAATAAATGAAAAAAATATATTTTTAAATTTTAATATAAATAAGCCCATGGGGCAGCAAGAAGGTAATAAGTGGTGAGCTCCCTCTTCAGTCCTATTGGGCACTTTAAAACCCCTCTGGACACTAAGCCACTGTATAATCTTACAGAGTATTGCAGTGGAAAGAACATTATATTTGGAATCAGATGGCTCAGATCAAATCCTTTCTCTGTCCCTCTAGTACTGTGTGATGTGAGCAGGTTCCTTCCCCTCTCTAGGCCCCCTAGAAACTGAGGGGAAGGAGGTGAATGAGATGACCCTTGGGATCCCCATCTGTAATTGCATTCCTGACTCAGACTCAACCTGCCTCCCTCCGTTTTTGCCCACCTGAAATTAGTTCCCCCCTTACCCTGGCCAGGTGGCTGACTTTAGTTCTTCCGTCAGCTTCCCTTCCATCTGGGACTTTGGAAGTTGGGCCTCCAGCAGGGTTACTCTCTGGACGAGTTTCTCCAGGTCTTTTCTGGCCTGCATCTCAGGTGGGCAGAAGACCCCCATGCTGTCAGACTGCCACCCTTCATCCTCATCCGTGAGGCTGTGGGATGGCGACGAAGTGAGATCGCCACCCTTCAGCTTCATTTTTCTGGGCCTCTCCAAGCTAGACGCATAATCGCTGGTGACGGAGAAAGAGCGGACCCGGCACTTGAGGTTCTGGATGACTTTGTCCGAGTTCTGCAGCCTTGCTTTCAGGTCTCTGATGTGCTGCTGGAGGACAGCAATGTCCTCAGATTTTCCATAATCCAAGAAATCTTTCTGTTTCCCCAGAGGTTTCTTTAGAGGGGAACTGGTCAATGCTGACCCCAGAAAATTGTACTGAGAGTGTAAGCTCTCAGTTACTCTGGGGTCGCTGAAGACGTCGTGGTCTTCGAATTCTGTGAAAGAGAAAAAGAGATTCATCTCAATGAGCATCTAATAACAACAGTTATCATTTATACTTCAGTAGCACTTCGAAGTCTAAAAACAAATATGATAAATAAAAAAAAAATTTACCACAATAATTCTTTAAGCATAACAAGGAGTTCCAGTTCTTGGGCTAAATCACTTGATTGGTTGGGAGGAGACAAAGATCTTGGACTAAGTCAAGTCTGCTGTTATTGCCCTTGGGAACCCAGAGATAAATATGATGACAAGGTTCTGACCTGGACCTCAGTAGAAAGAGTGCTGGTCTCAAATGAACTGAGCTCAAACTACCGGTTTTACTTAACCACTTATATCACCTTAGTCAAGTCACATGACTTCTATTTTAAAAGGATTGGATTATCAATCAATCAATCAATCAATCAACCAAAAAAACATTTAAGTACTTGCAACGTGCTAGGCACTCAGTTAAACTCTGAGACTACTAAGGAAAAAACCTGGAACAGTCCCTGCCCTCAAGAACTTCTCTGTTCTAGGGGGTGAGAAGAATTTATACACATAAATCAGTACATACAGGCTGGATTTAGGGAAGATAAAAATAGAGAAGAAAAAGTGCAGGCTCTTGGTGGGGAATCACAAGCCCTCTCTAGATCTCAGTTTCTTCCCCAGTATAGGGAGGGAATTAGATTATCACTCAATCAATTTATTAAGTACTTACTAAGTGATAAGTACTGTGCTAATTCTCTGGAAATAAAAAGAGTCAAAACAGTGTTTCCCTTAAAGAGTTTACATTATGCTGGAAGAGAAAGTACTTAGAGAAATCAGTATGAGCAATATTATATGTATTGCAAGAGTTTAGCTTAGAAGAGAGGAGAACTATAGAATGATATTGCAGATGTGGTAGATTGAGAAAGGAGAATGTAATCAGCTGGAATGATGACTTGGGAAAGGGACTGAAGAGGAGTTTTAATAGGAGAAAGGCACAGAGATGCAAAAACAAAAGATTATGATCATATGTAAGGAAAATTTGAAGTTCTCAAACATGGAAGTAAAATATTTGTGGATTATGGAGCTGCTCATCCCTGTGTAGATAATGTAAAGTAGGGCATGAAAAGGCAAGATATTTAAGGGAATATCCAGCTCTAAGTCCATGAGTCAATAAAGCTTCTCTTCAGGGAAAATTAAAGAGATCACTAAGTGGCACTATAGCAGATAGAAACATTTTCTCCAGTTCTCCCCAGCTTCAAGGATGTTGATCCTCTGGGACTAAGATCCAGGGATCCCTTCTAGTTATGGCTCTAGAAGGAGATAGTTTAAAGTGTTATTGATGTGGGTGTGGTCTCTTTAAAAATTGATTTTTCCTTTCTTTCTGATTCCTAATCCTTCCTAGTTGATCAATCCAAGAGCTTTTGATTCACAAATCCTGGTCCTGCTATCTGTAAAAATAGAGGCCTTTTCACATGAAATGCAAGTAGGGTGAGAGGAAAAAAGGAACACAGATATATTTCCTGGAAGAATACTGCACAAACCGCTCAGAACCCAGATTGGTTCTGAGTGCCCTGAAAAAGTTGAGGTTCGGTTTGGTCACCAAATGATCTAGTTTCAGGGTTCATTCATCAGGGAACTAAATGTTGAGGTCTAGATTTGGGGTGCCTAAATGAAATTAGGGTTTAGTTGAGGTCTAGTGGCAGATTTGGGGTATACGGAGTCAAATAGAGTTCCCCTGCAACCTCTTTGGATTCGGCTCAAGGATACAGAGTTAAATGAAGTCTAACAACAGCACGAGAGTCCCCAATAAAGGAATTTATTGGCCCGAAAAGCTAGATTGATAAAAGAGGTTTATTATGGGGTTTGGAAGGAAGGTTAAAATCTGGTTAAGGAAATAGGTGAGGGTAGAGATAAGAGGACACTGGAAATAGGGTTCCAGGGGGCAGAGGGTCCTTGGGGTGCAGCATGTTTCGACCCTCTGTCGACCTAGCTTAACTCTTTTATAATGAGAGATTTAGCTGGAGGGGCCTGTGGCTGGAGTCTCAAGTTGGCTCAGATCAGGGTGGGGCTGGGACAGACCCCCATCTTCTATTGGAATTCAAAAGGACCAGGATTTATGAATCAAAAGGTCCTGGATTGATCAACTAGGAGGGATTGGGAATCAGAGCGAAAGGAATAATCAATTCATAAAGGGACCACACCGCATTATTATTATCTCTTTTTTACACATGAGCAAACTCAGCTTCAGCAGGTAAGTGCCTTAATCATGATCAACTAGCTAGAAAGTATCAGTTGGATTATAAAGCCATCTAGCATATTTTCTCCTTTAAGGAAGCAGGACTTTAACGTGGGACAGAGAAATAGCTGGTAAGACACTAGACAAGCCTCCTATTTTTATTTTAAAGATTTTTCCTAGGGGCAACTAGGTGGTGCAGTGGATAGAGAACCAGCCCTGAAGTCAGGAGGACCCGAGTTCAAATATGGTCTCAGACACTTAACACTTCCTAGCTGTGTGACCCTGGGCAAGTCACTTAACCCCAATTGCCTCAGCAAAAAATAAAGAAAGAAAAGAAAAGAAAAAGACTTTCCCCCAAAACAGCAGAAAAAATGGTTAGTTGGGGATCAAAGCAGTGTCCTAAAATATTTCAAAGATTCAAAAAGTCTTCCACATCAGTCACTAATAAACCATTTTTAAAATCTGTTCTTTTACTTTGATTTTAGGAAAATCAATTGATTGGGTATTTTATGTCTTTCTCATTGGCAGCATCAAAAACATGACTATACAAAACTAGCATTCAGCATACAAACTAGCAGATGTTCTTTTTTTTTTTTTTTTTTTTGGAGATAAATGACATGGCTATCTTCTGTTATTACATCACCTACATTTCTCTCTCTTTTTCTCCTTACAATGACCACCATAAATATCTTTCTCTCCCTACAATGGCCTCTATAAATATCCTCTGTCCATATCATTTCATATTTCACATTACTGAGCTTATTAGTGAAGGGAAGAAAAAACTTTGGATTTGAGGGCCAAAGTTGGCTTTCATGGAAGGGAAGGGGATACCCCCACCCATGTCCATCCCTCTCTCTCTGTCCTTTAAAAAAATTTTTTAATTACCAGGGCTGGTAGTTTCTTCTCGTTCAGCCTCATTTTCACTCCGGCCACATGTCTCGTATCCCAAGTCTTGGAGATCCACCTGGACTTGTTTGCTGTCCTGTTTCACCCCTGGCTCACCTGGCCAAGAAGAGAGAATAATTGTGTCTGTTACAGTCTCTACTGTCTGCTAAGCCTTGAGCATCATCATCATCACATACTGAGTGGGCATTTATTTCACTTGTGGAATGTGACACACATGGCTTGTTTGGATTCTTACACAATAAGTCAGTTCCTGTTCCATCCATCACTTATAGAGGAGATTGGGAAGAATACCAGGTTTGAAGCTGGAAGACCTGAGGGAGGGCTGTGCCATTTACTAACTGTCTGACAGCAGGGAAGTCACTTGGCTGTTCTGAGTCTGTTTTCCTCATCTGAAAAATGGATATTTCTTCCTGCTCACCCTAACTCCTACACGGAGCTGCCGTCAAACTCAAAGAAACTAGAAAATACATTAAAAAACATGCTGTAACCATGCAAGATGTGACATTAATGAGCCCTGTGTTATTGAAAGTTAATGCTTACTTCTGGTCAGATCTATGTATTATTTAGACACGTGTTTCAGGTTTCAGCTCAGAGAATGGATGAGAAGAATTTAATTTAGGAACTGAAAATCTCAAACAATCTGGACCAGTAGTCATGACATCAGTTTGTGGAGGACAATAGAGTGAGATGGATGGATAAAAAGGAGGGTTAACCTGCTCTTAGAAGGCAAATGGACTTGGGACTTTATCAGAAATCCAAAAGTCTGGATTTAGCTCCAGTTCTGCTTAGATCCAGCAATTGAATCAAGTTGCTTCACATTACTATGCCTCAATTTTCCATCTGCAAAATGGGGTAAAAAAATACCCCTTCTTCCTTTCCAGAAATACTGAAAGATAGAGTTAATATAATAGGTTTTTTTTAAGTCTTTCAAACATTTTGAGCTCTTCAGAGAAATCTAAGATACTCTACTCACATCTAAGGTAATGTACAATACATCAGTTTGATAACTTTTAACCCAGGACTTACGAAATAAGACTCGGTATTGCTCTAGCTGGCTGGCCTGGACTTGGACTGTGGCTTCAGATACCAGCAGTTTCTCCTGGAGATCTTGATAGCGTTGTCTACACTGTTCCAGTTGAGAGCGGAGCTGGTGAGTTGGCCCTTGCAGACTAGCCTCTGCCAGTGGCCCATTGCTGCTGACTGACTCTTGGCTATCCCCCTGAAAAAACCAGAAAGGGAGAGTTCGTCAATAAAGACACTCAGTAGAGGAATGGATATTTAGCCTGGAAAAAAGAAGAAACTGAGCAGGCGTCTAATCACTGTCTTCAAGGATTGGAATGGTAGTCGGTAATGGAGAAAAAGGATAAAACTTGGCAGATTAGGCTTAAGGTAAAGAAAAAGCTTCTGAATAATTAGGTCTGTACAGAAATGGAATAGGCTGCCTTGGGTGGTAGTGAGCTCCCTCAAACTAGTTTTTATGCACAGACTGAATAGTTACTCATTATTATAGCTAAATAGTACAATGGACAGAGCCCTCGACCTGAAGTCAAAGAGACCAAAATTCGAATCCGATCTTAGACGTTTATTATAAGTGTGATTCAAGACTATACACATAATTTCTGTTTGCCTCGGTTTCCTCATTTGTACAATGGGGATAATAATAGCATCTACTTCCCAAGGTTGCTGTGAAAAGCATTTAGCAAATCTGGGACAGTATGCTAATCACCTTGCTGACAAAGGTCCATATTGTCAAGGCTATGTTTTTTCCAGTAGCAAGCTGGACTGTTAAGGAAAGCTGAGGGCTGCAGAATTGACACTTGATGCTAGAGAAGACTTTTGAGGCTCCTTTGGAGAGCAATGAGATCAAATCAGTCACTAACTGAGGAAATTAATTCAAGCTATTACTAGAAGGCCAAATATTGAAGATTTAAAGACTCTGGCCACATAATGAGAAGATGGGATTCACTGGAAAACATCTTGATATTTAGAAAGACTGAAGGCAAAAGGAAAAGGGGGTGGCAGAGAATGAGATGGATAGATAAGTGTCATGGAAACTATGAACATGAATTCAGATTTTGGGAGATAGTGGAGGATCGAAGGGTCCAGAGGGCTATGGTCCATGGGATCATGAAGAGTTGTACATGACTGAGCAACTGAATAAAATGTTTAGTAGTGTGCCTAGTACACAGTAGGTGCTATATAAATGTTGGTTGTTATTATTATTATCCTCCTAAAATGAGTCTAGGAAATACTAACCTGTTCCTACTCCTTCCTATTCCCAGAATAGGGAAACAGAGAATGTCTTATACAAAAAAGCAATCAACATTTGTCTTTTCAAAAAGATTAGAAAAACAAAAGTGAAACTCTAAGAGCTCTGTAGTTGAAGCAAGAAGCAGTCAGGAAGTCAGCAATAAGGACAATGGACAGCCTGCTAATATATAATCAGAGGTATTATCTAAACTCAAGCCAACTGAGTATTAGAGCTGGTATAGTCAGCCTGCCTCAAGGGGCTACTCATCGACTTCTTAATAACAAGTAATTATTTAAATATAAATTATATATATATGTATATATATATATAATGTATATATATAAACAACATTTGTAATATATATATATATATATATATTCCCCATTTCTAAAAATGTTTAAATAGACAACTGTCAGACTTGTTAATAAAGATGAATAGAACCAAAGAATTGGAGTTAGAAAGGATGTCAACATCTATTTAGTCTAACCCATACACAAAAAGATTCCTCACTATAATATACCCAAACAAAAGCATTATGGAGGAACCTCATGTCATTTAGAGACAACTCTAATTAGGAAGTTTTTCTTGATAATGGACCTAAATTTGCTTCTTTGCCACTTCTGATTGGCTACTGGATCTTCCTTCTGAGTCCAAGCAGAATAAACCTAATCCTAATTCCATATAACAAAGCCTTCAAGATTTACAGACAGGAACAGCTAGGTGGCTCAGTAGATAGAACACCAACTTTGGAGTCGGGAGTCAGGATCTGAGTTCCAATCTAACTTCAGACATTTGACACTAGCTATATGATCCTCACAAGTCAATTAACCCTCACAAAAAACCCAGTTTAGAAAACGTTTTCTTAGGGACCTGTATGTGCCAAAATGTTTGTGGCAGCCCTGTTTGTAGTGGCTAGAAACTGGAAAATGAATGGATGCCCATCAATTGGAGAATGGTTGAGTAAATTGTGGTATATGAACATTATGAAATATTATTGTTCTGTAAGGAAAGACCAGCGGGATGAATACAGAGAGGACTGGCGAGACTTACATGAACTGATGCTAAGTGAAATGAGCAGAACCAGGAGATCATTATATATCTCAACAACGATACTGTTTGAGGATGTATTCTGATGGAAGTGGATCTCTTCGATAAAGAGAGCTAATTCAGTTTCAATTGATCAAGGATAGACAGAAGCAGCTTCACCCAAAGAAAGAACACTGGGAAATGAATATAAATTGCTTGCATTTTTGTTTTTCTTCCCAGGTTATTTATACCTTCTGAATCCAATTCTCCCTGTGCAACAAGAAAACTGTTCAGTTCTGCACACATATATTGTATCTGGGATATACTGTAACCTATTCAACATGTAAAGGACTGCTTGCCATCTGGGGGAGGGGGTGGAGGGAGGGAGGGGAAAAATCGGAACAGAAGTGAGTGCAAGGGATAATGCTGTAAAAAATTACCCTGGCATGGGTTCTGTCAATAAAAAGTTATTAAAAAAAAAAAAGAAACTGTTTTCTTGTACTTCCTCTACTCCAGATTAAATATGTTTTTGTTGTTCAATCATTTCAGTCAGATCTGATTTTTCATGACCCTATTTGGGTTTTCTTAGCAAAAATACTGCAGTAATTTGCCATTTCCTTTTCCTCCCCATGTTACAGATGAGGAAACTGGGGTAAGCAGGATTAAGTGGTTTGGGTCACACAGCTAGAAAGTGTCTGATGATGTCTTCCTGACTGCAGTTCTATTCTCTAGAGCATCTAGCTGTCCTAAATATGTATCATGTAAGATAAAATTATTAAGACTAAATACGTATTGTAAATTAGATAAAGACTTGAGCTAAAAGGACCAGTAACTTCTAACAGACTTGGGGGGAGGCAGTAGGGAAACATCACTATTGTTTCCCAGGACAATTAGTGGGAAGTGGGAGGGGGGTTCCCAGAAGAAAATGTGATGATAATGAACAAACTACTACCTTCAGACCCTACTTCTTACCTCCTTCATTGGCTTATCCACCAAATAAGGACTTAAAAGGGGACTTTAGATCCATTAGGTGGTGGTGAGTGGGTAGGTCATCAGGAAAGTAATCAGATAACTCTTTTGTTGGGTATGTTATAGTGGGGAATCTTTTTGTGTATGGGTTGGACACGATGACATCCCTTCTAACTCTCCAGTGTCCAATTAAGGACATTAAGATATGATGACCATGTTCAAATTTCTTTCCCAATGTTGGAGGGGATGTGGAAAAACAGGGACACTGATACATTGTTGGTGGAATTGTGAACACATCCAGCCATTCTGGAGAGCAATTTGGAACTATGCTCAAAAAGTTATCAAACTGTGCATACCCTTTTATCCAGCAGTGTTTCTACTGGGCTTATACCCCAAAGAGATACTAAAGAAGGGAAAGGGACCTGTATGTGCCAAAATGTTTGTGGCAGCCCTGTTTGTAGTGGCTAGAAGCTGGAAAATGAAAGGATGTCCATCAATTGGAGAATGGTTGAGTAAATTGTGGTATATGAATGTTATGGAATATTATTGTTCTGTAAGGAATGACCAGCAGGATGAATACAGAGAGGACTGGCGAGACTTACATGAACTGATGCTGAGTGAAATGAGCAGAACCAGGAAGTCATTATATATCTCAACAACGATACTGTTTGAGGATGTATTCTGATGGAAGTGGATCTCTTCGATAAAGAGAGCCTTAATTGATCAAAGATGGACAGAAACAGCTACACCCAGAGAAAGAACACTGGGAGATGAATATAAACTGCTTGCATTTTTGTTTTTCTTCCGGTTATTTATACCTTCTGAATTCAATTCTCCCTGTGCAACAAGAGAACTGTTCGGTTCTGCACACATATATTGTATCTAGTATATACTGTAACCCATTCAACATGTAAAGGACTGCTTGCCATCTGGGGGAGGAGGTGGAGGGAGGGAGGGAAAAAATTGGAACAGAAGTGAATGCAAGGGATAATGCTGTAAAAATTACCCTGGCATGAGTTCTGTCAATAAAAAGTTATTAAAAAATTTTTTTCTTTCCCAAAAGCCTGTACTTACCTGGTAACCATCCTTGGGTGGTAAGTCGAGGACAGACACTAGGTCGAGAGTCTGGGGTCTGGAATATGGCCTCTTTGACCCCTGGTCTTCTTGAAGCTGGTCTCCTAGGGCCAGGGGCTTCCCGGGAGCCCAAATGACTTCTGTCTTCAGACGGTCAATCTCCTTGGCCAGGCGGACAATAAACTGAGGATTAAACTTAGTGTCCCCTTCTTTTCTGTTTGGTGTCAGCTGCTCTTTGAGGAGGTTGATTATGGTATTGGCATTCCGCAGCTTCCCGTGCAGCTTTCTGATTTCAGCACATAGGCTGTCTTCTTTCAAACACTGTCTAGCTTCCTCCCCCAGCCCTTCCTCCTTCTCCTTGTCTTCCTCCATTTCCCATGCTTCAGACATTGCTTCTCCCATCTGCTCCTTTAGCTCAGCGTTCTCCAAGCACAGACTCAGCAAGGTGTTCCTGAGGGATGCACACACAGACACAGGGCACCAGGCTCAGCGGGACAACATTTCTGATGTTCACTTTAACAAACATAACTCTGTGATAACAGTCTATTAAAGAACCATTAGTTTCATTCTGAAAGGGACTAAAGACTTCCTCATTTCTTGGATGGGAAAACCAACATTCAGAGAAGTCTACACCCACTTGGTGAATGGCAGAGCCAGGATTAGATTAGCAACTGAGGCTCCTAATTCTTGGTTCAGGCTTTTTTCTACAATGGGTAGAATCAGATCTCAGTTCCCAAGGAACCAGGAGTGTCTGAATTCTTGTCAATAAATTTGTAATTTCTTTTGTGGGACAAAAAATCAAAAATGTCCTTGCTTGGGATAAATTAATTCCCATAAATTTCAGGGGACTTTTTATTCATACATAGTGTTTTCTCAATACATAATGACTGAGGGCAGGGAAGATAGGTTACAATCAAATTCACAGAGCATTCGGAAGAAACTAAATTTGGTTTGTTTGATTTTTTTCCCTAACACATTATAGTTCTTTCTCTGCCACCCATGTGACAACTGTGCTAGCACCTTGGATACCTTAGAATCAACCAGAGTCAGGATAAGCAAAAGTCCTTGGTCTTTAGACACAGGATTGAGTTGGATGGAAGCAGAATCTCTGCGACCTCCTTCTCCCTCGTCTCCTGCCAAAGTGACTCTGGCTTGTCTTACTCCACCCCCTAGTCCCTCCTACAATCTTCTGTACATACCAATCATTGAGCCAGCACAGAATAGTGGGAAGGGCCATTTTCCAAGCATGTGCTTATAGAGTATTGTCCAACTGGTAATTAGCCTTAAGTGCTCTGCTGTCCTGACCTCAGTGCATCGAATAAGAGTTTCAGCCCTCTACACACTCAACTCTTTATAAGATAATAACCAGCCTAATATCAAAGCATTGTTGTGAGAATCAAATGAAATAATACTCATTAAACACTTCAGTATAGTATTTGGCACTTAGTGTTTGTTTCCTTCCTCCTAAAATCTAAGTCCTCCAACTGCTCTTCCTATTTGTACTTCAGTGCGTCTCTGTCTGGAACAGAATAAGCCCGATGAATAGCATAGCTCTAAAAGAATTCCTCTTCATCTTATTTCTGACCTGATATGGGAAACAGAGGAGAATCCTGCTTCCTCAATCTGGGCTTTCAGATCCTTCAGCTCCCCTTCAGCTTTTTTCTTCTGTTCCAGGTGCTGATGGATCTCCGCCTTCAGGCAGAGTACTTCCTCCTCAAGGCCACTGTTTTTGTCTCCTCCGATTGGGAGAGGAGGAGGATGATTAAAATGTTGGGTTTCCTCCGTCCTCAAGTTTTTCTCTGAAGCCTCTTTGATGAACTGAAAAAGAAACCAACATATAAACTGATTAGGTCACCCATGGTGAGAATATCCACAAATCAAAGGGATGACAATGAAGATCACCAAGAAGGAAGGAGGAATCAGACCCCATGATCTTTTCTTTCTGTGTCAAGTGCTTCTCTGGTCCATAGCAATGGCAGTACATAAGGACATTGAATGGACCTTGTAGGGTAGAGGGACATACATATCAGATAAGATAGGAGAGAGGCTGCCATTGAACAAATGACTTTAAGATGACTGCTATCCTATACTGGGAGCTCCAACCAGTAGAAAGAGAATCAATAAAGACAAAAAAAAAAGGGTTTTTGTTTTAAAGGAGGGGGGAAACTGGAGCTCAAAGCAGGTCGACATGTAAGGATGATTGTTCTCCTATACTGGGAGCTCCAACCAGTAGAAAGAGTGTCAATAAGGGCCAAAAAAAGTGGGTTTTGTTTTAAAGGAGGAGGGAAACTAGAGCTCAAAGCAGGTCAGTGCATAAGGATGACTGCTGTCCTGTACTGGGAACTCCAACCAATAGAAAGAGAGTCAATAAAAACAACAACAACAACAAAAAAGAAATGGGGTTTTGTTTTAAAGGAGGAGGGAAACTAGAACTCAAAGCAGATCAGTACATAAGGATGACTGCTATCCTGTACTGGGAGCTCCAACCAGTAGAAAGAGAGTCAATAAAAACAACAACAACAACAAAAAAAAGAAATGGGGTTTTGTTTTAAAGGAGGAGGGATACTGGAGCTCAAAGTAAGTCAAGGCATAAGGATGCTATGATTCTCTTTTCCACTGTTGGAAAGTCCACCTAAAGAAGCTTCCACACAAGAGAAAGGAAAGAGAATACCAAAAAGCAGAAAGAAATAATAAAGCACCAACAGCCCCTAAAGTCCTTAGTGAAATGAAAGAGATACAGAGGGAAAGAGGGAGGACAAAGAAATGAAGTCACAAAATCATAGAATCAGAATGTTTTAATGGCAAGTAACCATAGGAAATCCCTTAGTTTCTGGCAGATGAATGGAATCAAGCTACAAGCTAGCCAGAGCAGGTGGTTAGGTATCCTTTTCCTAAAAAAATCTTCTGGGATGGACATACATGGCTGTGTCTCAGGTCTAGAATTCACTCTCTCCTCAACTCCATCTCTAAGTCTCCAATTTATTTCAAGGTTCAGCTCAAGAACCTTTACTATGGGAAGCCTTATTTCCCTATCTGCTCATGCCTTCCCCTCAGAAAAAACCTTGTATTTAGTGTGTGTGTATTCACACATATATGTATGTGTATACATATCTATATTTATATATCCATTGAACATATATAAATATAGACATAGTTATATATGGATATCTAGCTAGCTAGCTATTTCCCCACATATGTAGATACTTCAGTTAAATTGTAAGTTCTTTGAGGAAATTTTCTACTTGGTACCTTCTGCGCCTTTTACAGTGCGAGGCATATAAAATACAGTTTTATTGATTGATGGATTTCAACTCTAGGTTGTTGTTATTTAATCATTTTCAGTCATTTCTAACTCTTCATGTTCCAATTTGGGGTTTTCTTGGCAGAGATAGCAGAGAAGTTTGCCATTTTCTTCTCCAGCTCATTTGACAGAAAAGTGGAAAGAAAATTCTTGAATGGAAAGGATCTCAGAAACTCTCTAGTTCCATTTCCCCATTCTACAAATAAGGAAACTGAGGTCCAGAGTATTTCTGTGACTTGTCAAAGATAATAAGCTGCAGAGGCAAAATCTGAAGCCAAGTCCCTTAACCTGTGTGGTGTATGTGCTTGTTGAATTGGTTACATTTAAGTAAATGTTAGTGTTTTAAGGTCTACCACGCAAAATGGGTTTGATCCTACCAATCTCTCAAGTTATCATTCTATATCTCTTCTGTTCACAGACAAATTGTTTTTTTCTTTTAAACATAGTGTACTCATTGTTTCCACTTCTTCACAAAACTCATTTTTAAACCCCTTGCAATTTGGTTCCTGACCCTACAATTTGAATGAAAATGGTCTCTTCACTGTAATCAGCTATGTTAGATTGTTATTTTTTTTTTAAGTATTCATCATTTAAAAATTCTTATCAGAATTTGACACTGATGAATAGTGTACCTTTCCTCATACTTTCCCAGCATAACCAGGACTATTCTCTTATTATTCCTGTCTGATGATGACTCCTCAGCTCTTTTGTGTAATCATCATTCATCTTCCATCCACTAAGTTTGGATGTCCCTCAGTGCTCTGAATGGGGCTTTCTTCCCTACACCTGTCAATAATAAGCACCCATGAGTTCAATTTTCATCTCTGTATAGGTGATTCCTACTTCTATATAGCTTGTCTTTACCTCTCTCCTGAATTCCACTGTCTCATGTCCAACTTGCTGGTGGACATCTTGGCTGCTGGGATGTTCAAAAGGCATCTGATATTCAGCATATCAGCATGAAATGCACCATCTTCTCCCCTAAAACAGCCCATCCTCAAAACATGCTTCTGTTGAATCTGCCATAGAGGAGTCATTCTTATGCTTTTGTCTTTCACTACCCATCTTCCCCAACCCTCATAAGTAACTTCATGAATTTGTCCTAGTCTGACCAATAACATTACTCTAGTTCAAACTCTCAGAACCTTAGCAGGGATTTGCAATAGACTCGTTTCATCCCTTTCCAATCCACTTGCCAAAATAATTTGAGATTACTAAGTATAAAGATCTGTCCATGTTATTCCCTAGATCAAGAATTTTCATTATATACCTTTATTGTCTCTAAGATTAAACACATGAACTTACCAGATTGGTATCAAAAGACTTTTTGGTTCTCACATACCTCTTCAGACTTATTTCTAATCATTCCACATTTGTGCTCTATATATTTTTGCCGAACAGACCCATTTTCTGTTACCTTAACTCAGCATTCCATCTGTCTTGCCCCTGCTTTCTTATTCTGCTCCATAGGATCCAGAACTTTCTTCATGGCTCAATTCAATGGTTAATTTCTATAGAAAGCCTTTTCTCATGCCCTTAGTTAATAAGGTAAGATATTCTCAGTTTGGGGCATTTTCTCCATGCCTGGAATATTCTTCTGCCTCCTACTTTCTCTGGTTTCTTTTAACTTCCAACTAAAATCACATTTTCTGCAGTCTTTCTCAAGCCCTCTTTATCTTAGTCTCTTAATCATTTTCTTTTTATCTTATATATAGCTTCTTGCTTCACATTTGCCTCCACCTTTAGATTGTGAGTACCCTGAGGGAAGGGATTTTTACCTCTTTTCTAGCCCCCAGTTTTTAGTGCAACGCCCTAAGCATAATGCCTAATAGGCAGTTAATAAATGTTTATTGATCAATTGATAAAGTCCTTTCTCTTCCAAAATTATCCTATATCTATTTTTAAAATGATGTATCTCTTGGTGGAATGTAAGTGCCTTGAGAGGAGTAATCATTTTTTATTTGTGTAAGTGCAAGATCTAATAACAGTGCTTTGTATTTAAAAGGTACTTGATATTTGCTGTTAAAATGAATTATAAGCGTCACCTTGTCACCTTTTTCTTTCCTCTTTTGAAGACTCTTTTTTTTTGATCATTAAGTTTTATCTGTTCTCTATGATTTCCTAGAAATAATAGTTATAAACACGACTCTGTAGTGCTTTTCATTAAGTCCTAATGACTTAAGTTATTTTTATATACACTTTAATTCTATCCTAGTTTGGTTTTTCATCCTGTTATTTGCAATTGGGAATTATTTAAAACCAAATGACTAAGGATATATTTAAAGTCCTACACCTTTTCTTTTTGAAACATTAACCATGTAAAATAGGAAATCGGGAGATATGATTAGAAAGTACATACAAAAAGATGACTGAAAATTCAATATACATCAACTGTGTAGTGGCTACAAAAAAAAAAAACACCCCAAAAACCAGGAGGATCTTTGGTTTTGTTAACAAAAAACATAATGTCCAGAATGGATGAGGTAATATGGTTTTTTTTAGTATTTGCGCTAATCAAATGAATACATGGGGAACATGTGTTCAGTTCCAGGGATTACATTTGAGAAGGAAAATTGCCAAAATAGGAGGAAGGAGGCAGACTAAGGGCATGATCTGTCTTGGGAGCCATGTTATGAAGAATGCTTAATGGAATTGGGTAGGTTTAGACTGGAAGAGAGAAAACTTGGGGATAATGAATTGATGGGCAGGGTGGTGAAGAATGTAATAGCTGTCTTGCAATATTTGAAGAGCTCTACTTTGACAGAGAGATTAGACCTTCTTGGTCCCGTATGGAAGAACTAGAATCAATGGATAGAAGTTCTAGGAAAGTACATTTGAGATCAGCATAAAGAACAAATCCATTAAGAATTAGATCCAAATGGCAGAAAGGGCCTTAGGAAGTACTGATCTTCCTACGGCTAAGGGATCCTCCCATAGAAGCCAAATGACCACTTTGGGAGAATATTTTAGAGAAAATTCATACTCCAGCTAAATATTGGACTAGATGATTTCTAACTTCTCTTTAGTTCTCAGATTCTATGATTTTACTAGTAAATATTCCCATTCAGAACTTTTTTGAAATGACGAAAAGTGATTATGTTAAAAATTGTGACTGTCCTCTGGGGGATGTGGGAGGGAAAAATATTTTATTTCCTTCTTTTAAAATGTGTGTATGTATTTAGGAAGCTATTTTTTTGTATATCTTGCTAATTATATCTCCGTTCTAACTTAAGCCTTTTCAATCTTGTTT
Source organism: Antechinus flavipes (assembly GCF_016432865.1). Lineage (NCBI taxonomy): Eukaryota > Metazoa > Chordata > Mammalia > Dasyuromorphia > Dasyuridae > Antechinus > Antechinus flavipes. Next base: position 42,547,138 of record NC_067401.1, read on the forward strand.
TTCTAGAACTGGGCAATTTCTTTATATTCATTTTTTTTTCTCTTTGATCTCACTTTCTGTAACTTTCCCAACAGCTTTTTGTTTTCTATGGAGTTTTGGTTTCTTGTCACACTGCCTGGTAAAGTATATTGTGTTTTCATATGAGCCTTCAAGCTTCTTCCTCTTTTTTTTTTTTCTTGGAACCCTTGTAACTTAGTTCTTTTCACTGGATCTTTCCTAATGAATGATCTATGTGTATTAAAAAATTTCCTTTTCTCAAATGTCTTTATCTTACTAATTTTTAACTTCTTTTCTCTTTGGATCTTGAATACAACATTCTAGAATATTTTTCCCCCATTAGGATGAATAACTGCCGTAGTTAATTATTCTAGCTTAGTCCAAAGTTGTTTTTGTTGTGTCCCCAAGTTCTATTTGATGATGTGATCTTCTGAGGTCCTCATTGAACAGATACCTGTGTAAAGCTGTTAAATTACCTAATGCGTCTTGAATCCATTGATGAAGAGGAAGCACTCTGACAAAATGGGAAGAAATGAACCTCAGGAGATATGGCATCCTGGAAGTTGTGGGTAGTAGGTAGCTTGATAGGGTACCAAAAAATCAAGCGTGTTAATGGAATGTTAGAGGGGTACTTAAAAGATCTTGGGAACCTGTATCAAGCCCAACATTCAGGGCTTGCAACCAAGCAGAAAAAAGGAGGGGGTGCTGTAGACCTAGCCTCAAATGGTTATTTCCCTAGAGGCAAATGAACACATCTTGGAGCATTGTGACACCATGAGGTTAAGTCAAAACAAGCTTTATTGCATTGTCAGCAGGAAAAATCACATCCTGCAGATCCACTGGGTTTCAAGGGAAGTTTACAAAGATTCATAATCCCTGGGTTCTTGCTATACACACTGAGTTCCATGTAAAATCAACAGCATGATGTGATAACAGCAGTTTAAGAGATTGTTAATAAGCCCACCTGGTCCTTCAAGAATCACTTTCTTGGATCAGTTTCTGATTTAAATAATCTGACTCTGACTTAGGCAGTTTAGTAAAAACTTTCTAAACCACCTGCAGGCTTTTGGGTGTTGGGTATGTGTTGGGTATGTATTGGAGGGGAGAGAGATACAAATCTTAAAGAATATGGAACTATGAGGAACAAGAGTTTCCTGTTCACTTTTTTATTAAAGTGAGTTAGAACACTATATTATGGTAGGAAGACCAAAGAGGAAATGACCTGCATATTGGATCCATCCTCTCTAGGATGATACTACAGTGAAGGGGGATTCTAAAACCTGCCAAGTTTTGGGTCAGCTCCCCTAGGGGAGTTCCTTATTAGCTCATCAGTATTTCTCTCCTTCCAATCTTATTTCCTCTAAATTTCAAGATTGGGCCATAAGTTCTTACAATGAGTATTCTTCAGGGACCCTCTGGCTAACCTATGAATAGACAATTTTCACTTATCTTGGAGGGTCCCCCAGTCCAGGACTGAAAGAGTTAACTAAAAATTAGAAGGACCAGTCTCAAATGGAATCATTGAAGACAGAAACCTGGGTTAGTACATGGAGGGTTCAATAGAAGATTTCACGTGCAAAAGGAAGGGAATTTCATGCAGGATTTCAAGAGAAGGGTCAAGCAACAGAAAGAGAACCATGGTGGAAGGTAAAGCCTCACTGGGAAAGTGGGGCCCTCCTGCTCTCCGCATAATCTCCTGGAAGGCCATCTCCAAAGCCAACATATATGAAATTAGCATCTTAAGGGGTCAGACTTAGTAAGAGTGACGATTACATCAATGAAATGAAGCTGTCCCAAGAAACTGCCATCTTCTCCCCATCACAGCTACCTTTTTATTCCTGAATTTCCAGGGTAGGAAGAATTTAATCACTGTCTGGGGGAAGGAAGAGACTTTAAAACATACTCTCTGCCTCTAAAACTTGAGGCATTTATCCTAGATAATGCAAATAGTGGTATGGAGGAGATAAAATGTTTCTGAGATGGGGTAAGTAGGATAGTGTCCTGGGGCTGATGGTGAGAGATACAAGATTTCTTTGGGCTAAGTCCTTGTTTGTCCCATGGCATTTATTGGCAGACATCAAATAGAGACATAAGGCACATGTTTGCAAATAGGGTAGTTCCGTGGACTATCAGTCTGTCTTTGCCACAGGGGCATAAATAAGTTATAGCCCTCACAGCAGGTTCTTGCCTTACTATCTGCTAGCCAGGAGCTGCTGGTTGGTCAGTAACTGGTCTGCCAGATTCCACGGAATAGGTAGCACAAAGTTACCAGAGAGCACCTCTTCAGGAAGTAGTCACACATTCTGCTTGGTTCCCCAAAGCCCCTTGAAGATGCCCTGTGGGCTACAAGAGGCCAAAGGGACTTGTGCCCTGTGAGAAGTAAGAGAATTTTTGAAGCAGTTGGCGCAGAGAGGAGGGACAGAGAAGGGAGAAGTAAGTGGGGGAGAATATTTTTAAAAAGGACGAGAGGAAAGGAACAATATTGTCGGGTTGCTCCAATTCGTATGTTCACTGTTGCTGGAGGCTCCTAGGAGACCCCCAAAGGGCAGCGTGTCTCCCCACCCTGGGAACCCCAGGAGCTGGCGCTGACTTACTTGCTGGTGGGTATTGTTGTGTGCGGCTTCCTCTTCGATACTATCGGTAAATTCGGTGCTAGCGTCCTCGGTGTCCTCACCCACAGCTGTGCCTGGAAGAAATGACCAAGGAAAGGTCACTCCCCGTGTGGTCTTTCTCCAACCAGCAATTAAGCTCATGTTTCTCTTGTTGCCCCCCATTTACTACCCACCCTCACCCCTACCCCCTTTTTAAGGGAAGAAGAAATGAAAAGCTACATCTGAAGTTTGAGCTTCAGCTAGCACTTTGGGGTTTATTTGTGTTGTCATTGATAGCCTTGTAAGAATGGAGCTACCGAGCCATAAGAAAAACAGACCTGTCTTTGAACCTGGATTTGTCTGAATAGATGCTCAAAGAATCAGACACTCACCATTACAGCAGGCAGCCAGAAAGCTCGCGTTTTCTCTGTCATTGTCTCTCCATATAATTTTACTTTCCCCATCAACAAAATGGGACCAAACGCTACTTATTTACTTACAATCCCCAGCCACAAAAAAGACGCCTTCCTTAGGCTTGGTTTGTACAATGTTGCTGAGGTAAATGTTCTCCAATGTGGACCTATCTACCCAAATCCTAGCTTTTTCCCTTGCTTGGAGATGCAGCCATTTGAAGGAATGATATTCTAAGTACACATAGTGAAAGCTTTGTCCAAGACTCTTCCTCCAAGGTCTCATGCTACTCCCAAATCTCCAAAGAGCCCAGACCCAAGAAGGGAACTAAGGCAAGTTAAAGTTACTTAGGCATTTACACTTTATGACACAAAAAGGAACATATGTGCCTCATGCCTGTCATCTTTCTTACTCTTAGATCTCCCTCCCCACTATAATCTTCATTGGATTTTAATTTTTTAGTATGCTCAACTCTCCCAGGGAAATGGTTCAATTATTTCAGTCATGTCTAACTTTTTGTGACTCCTTTGGGGAATTTTCTTGCAAAGATACCAGAGTGGTGTGCTATTTCCTTCTCCAGTTCATTTCTACAGATGAGGAACTGACTCAAACAGGATAAACTGACTTGCCTAGGTTCATACAACTAGGAAGTGTCCGAGGCCAAATTTGAACTCATGAAGAGGAATCTTCTTGACTTTTAAGCCCAGAGCTTTATGCCTTGTACCATCTTGCTGTTCTGGGAAAATGGAAACTTCCTTGGAGTTCCCCCGTCTAGAGGATTTCTCTTACTTCTTCATGATTTGTTTGTTTGGTTTTTTCCCCAAGTGAAAAGAAATCCAAACTGGAAGATTCCCCTGACTGCTGGGAAATGGCTTTCCTGATAGCTCTTTAGTGAAGGATGCTTCTCCCTTCACCAGTCTTTCATATTGATTTCCTGACTTTATGTCAGGCTTCCCAAATCTGGACTAGACCAGTGTGTGACCAGTTATGATGACAAATATCTACTGGCTCTGCAGGAGATGACGGGAACTCTAATGACAAAGGACTACAGATCTGAAAGGACCTTTGACATCTAGTCAAGGTCCCCTTCCTATTACTGATGGGGAAATCAAAATTTGCAGAGCAATTGTCAGGACAAAGATATAACAGCCAGGATCTCTGATGGAGAAATTCATTGTGTAGTACCTTTATATATAGGGACTGATGTGCCTCTCTCTGGATTTGACAGCATCCCCTATCTGTACCTGCTTAACTGACATCACCATTTCCTCTGGCATCTCATCCTATAGGTACACTGTTCTTATCTTCTCTACCTGGGAAATGGGGCCATGGCCCTTGAACCTCACATCCTTGGAGGACAACTTCAGTAAGTCTAACAAGGGAAATTTTGACTACCAGCTAAGGAGATTCACAAGTCATATGGGATTACCCTAGTTGTTTGTCATCTGATACCATAGCTGCCATAGCTATTTCCAAAATCCTGTTTTTGTTTTTTTTTTTTTACTTCAAAGGATTAAACAGTGGTAAATTTGCCTTTTTCTAAGGATTCCTCTCATACTAAGTCTCAGAGCACAGTATTGCAGCAGGTGGATTGATAGCTATTATGAGCAAAAGCTTAACTCAAGATTCCCCCATGTTGGTGCTTTGCCATCCAAGTTATATGGTTGTGACTTTAATGGACCATACTGCTTTGACATGGCCAACAAAGAAAGACCTTTTTCTTGATTACACAGATTTGTTACAAGGGCTTTCTTTTTATTTTTTTTTTCTTTCCCCCAATGGTGAAGGACAGAAGAAAATTAAGTATTAACTGAAAAAAAATTCATTTAAAAAATAAGATCACATTTGCATTATGAAGCAGCTAGACTCAACAGCAAATCAGGTCTAGAGTTATTTCACCGAAATGATCCTTGGGGAAGAATCTACTTTTTTGCTCCAGAGCCTTTGTAACCTAATTAAAACGGGCTTTGCTAGTGAATGCCTGAGAACCTATGAAGTGATTACTTTTTGTTCCATTTTTCTTCATAAGATGGTACAGCTCAGAACTTTATTTTTTTTATCATTCCAATTAAGAGAATCGATCCATTCCATTTGCAGAGGGATGACTAAAACAAGGTTTCTTGTTTATAATATGTGATATATATAAAGTTCATATGATGGCAATAGTAAGGGGAGGGAATTCAGATTTATGATTACCTCATAAACCAGAAGTTTTATCCCTGCCTGTCAGATGGAATCTCTATGTCTTGTGACCCTGGACAAATCATTTAAACCAGTTTGCCTCAGTTTACTCATCTGTAAACAAGCTGGAGAAAGAAATGGCAAACCACTCCAGCAATCTGCCAAAAAAATCCCAAATGGGATCCTGAAGAGTTGGCCATGAAATAAGTGAAAAACAATCAAATCTTCATCTTTCATCTTACATATGTCCTTAAGAATATGATTCTTGTTCCTGAAAATTTCCATTATTAAGCTTCTCGCAAGCAGCAAAATTACCTACTGTTTCTTACAAAATTAATTTGAACTGATTTAGGAAAACCTGAAATAAAAATGGATATATCTAATACACTGTTTAAAACCTCAAACTCTCATGGAAGTTGCCTAGGAATAAAATGAGCGATTAATACCTAAGTAGTTCCTCCCTCAAAAACAGAATAAAACATAAGCAACCTGTGATCACATTTTGCTTATTACATTTTGGTGATCTTATTTTCCTAAGGAATTAGGATTATGGTGTAGGACACCGGTTCTCAATGTGTGGTCCAAGGATTACTGTTGATATTTGATCCTGCTAGGTGCCGATGACTGGACTTGGATTCAGGAAGGCATGAGTTCAAATCCTGCCTGAGACATCTATTGTGAACCCTAGGCAAGTAAATTGACCTGTGAGGCTGTTTCCTCATTTGTAAATTGAAGCTAATAAATAGCACCTACCTCACAGGGTTTTGGCAAGATGTTATGAGATAACATGAGAAGTATTAACTCTGGTGGTCTGCAGCTGCATTAAATGCACATCATAGAGTTTATCCAATGTTATTTTAGAGCAGTTTTCTGTTCTATCCAAATCTGGCTCTCTTCTATTTTCTTGTCATGGGATGGAGATAACCTTGAAGGCTAACTGCTGGTTAGTCAGTCCAATCCCAGACTGGAAAAGCTTTGATTATGAACTTCATGTTTTGTCAACATTAGTAGATCAGTCTAGTTTAAAGAATTTCTCATTTCAAAAGTGATGCATTTTATTTTGCTAAAGCAAATGATAAAGATCATTTGCTAAGATGTGGAAAAGTTGCTATCTGCATTGGTAGAAAGAAGATCAAAACTTAGGAAATTATGGATCTCTTGAAGTATATTATTCCATTGCCAAGTTGAGTATACACACCAACTACACATATGCACAAAATTTGGGTTACATAAACAGAAGGTGTGAAAATGCTTTTTAAAAGTCTGAAGCATGATACAAGAGTAAAGTAGCATGTTATCATGACTTACATAAAAAATCCACAATTGCTTTTAGTGTTACTTTAAGACTTCTTAATTAATGATGTCCCTACTAGAAAGTTCCAAGAGTGACTTCCTCCACAGAGGAAAGAGAAGTCTTCTACACTTGATGATCTTGATTAATTCTATTTAAATCCCTTCACTTCTTAGTGTTTTTTTAATATTAAAATTTTAATTTATGGAATAAAATAAGCATTTCCATGATAAAGAGATGATTGCACATAAAACTGTAAATCTATTATGTAAATTTGGTATTCCTTTTAAGCATATAATAGTTATCATGTAAATTTCTCTTTTTCCCCCTTTTTTTTCTTCCTCCTTATTGCCTCATCCTAGAGAAGCCTACCATTATACACAAATAGGAATATTGTGTCTTTGGTTGCTCCCATATGCAAGAGAGGGGCAGCTAGTGAAGCAGAATGCCAGGGCTGCAGTGAGGAAGACTCAGCTTCTGGGTTCAAATCTGGCCTCAGATACTTACTAGCTGTGTGATTCTGGGCAAGCCATTTAATTCTTTTTGCCTTAGTTTCCTCATCTGTCAAATGAGCTGGAGAGGGAAATGGCAAACCACCCCAATATTGTTGCCAAGAGAACCCAAATGGAGCCACAAAAATCGGACTGAAACAACTGAATAGCAACAAGTGCCAGAGAGAAAGGAGGATGCTGCTATATTTGGTGAATTTTGTTTAAGTCCTTTCACTTGTCAGGGTTTCTTGGTTAGCTGAGGTGCTACAATTTTCTCTTCTTCTTTTACAAGGAGGCTAGAGGATTGTTGGGGTATTAGTAAAATAGGATGCCTTTCTCTTGCATATACTCTATATACTTATAAAATGATGTACAAAAAGTTTCAGGCTAGTTCCTGGCCATAGTAGGCATTTTTCAAATGTCTGATTGAACATCACTAAACTGTAGCCTCTATCTTAAGTCCAGGCTATGGGATTGCTCTCCTGCTTTAAGCAGCATATCATACTTCTATAACTAATTCTCCTTGAATCAGGCTCCAGAACATCTTTATCAAATTCTGCTGGACACTGAAGTCCTTATATGTTTCCCTTAGGATTTTTTCATTCGGGATCATTTCAGCGTGCCAGTGGAGAAGCCAACAGAAAATAATGGGTATTTCCCACATAGTGGATGAAGACTAGAAGTGGGATCCTAGATTACGAGCTAACATGATATTGAGGAAAAGCGTTCTGGAGCCAGAAGACTGAATTTCAAATCCCACTGCTGATACTTAAGGCTTATATGTCTTTTTTCATTTTCCATATGCTTAAATGTAAGTCAGTTTCCATATGTATAAAATGAGCAGATTAGATTAAAAGGCTTGGGAACCTTTTTTTTTTTTTTTGTCATGTCATTTTGGGATTTTTTTGGCAAAGACTCTGGAGTAGTTTGCCATTTCCTTCCCTGTGTTTCTTGACAAATAAGTAAACTGAGGTAAATGGGGTTAAGTGACTTGCCCATGTCACACAACTAGTAAATATCTGAAGGCCAGTTTGAGTTTGAGAAGACGAATCTTCCTGACTCCAAGCCTAGCACTCTATCCACTGTATCCATTTCATAAGAAGGTCACAGCCTCCTAATTAAGTAAAAATAATCACTTTCCCAACACAGTTTTGTGGCCAACCTGCCAGGATGGATTCCAAGATTTCTTTCTTTTTGAATTATTATCCTCTTATTCCAGGACATCTTGGGAAAAGATCCACTTGAAATCCATTCTTAAGCAACACTGTGGCTATTGTCCAAAAGGTGAAAAGTTCCTCACATTCTCATATCCTCCTACCCTTTACCAGGATTGCTTTAAGCCAGAATGGCCCTACTCTAAGCTGCACCATCACTGCTCCCACTCCATGCCAAAACATCAGGAAGCTCTCCTCTATCCCTGCTCCAATGAACTCCTTCCTTTTGCATCATAATGTTCCCACTTACAGGCTGGCATCATTATCTAGTTATTCATCATTATTATCATTATCTGATGTTACTGGCAGAGCAGCTGAGAAGGGAAATGTTGGATGCAAACTGCAATTCAAAATAGTTTGACTTCTCTGTTATCGTCTGGGGTCTCTTTAATCGCTTCTTCTAGGAACCTGGAGGGCTTACAAGCTTGTATATTTTTTGTTTGTTTTTGCTTTTTTTTTTTTTTAAGGCATTTGGGATTAAATGACTTGCCCAGGATCATACAGCTAAGATACAGCTAAGAATTGTTAAGTATCTGAGATCATATTTGATCTCAGGTGCTCCTGACTTCAGGGCTGGTGCTTTATCCACATTGTGCCATCTAGCTGCTCCACAAGTTTGTAAATGAAGAATGTCTTTGGTGACAACTTTCTTTTGCTCTTCTCTGGCATTTATAATCCCAGAACTATAAATTTATATATATATATATATTTATAATCTTAGGAGACCTTGTGAGATCTGAAGTCCTGGGAAACATTGCAGAAAGATTATCACCTTTCCAAAAGAGGAATTAAAATAATTTTTAATAAACCATAGTCAGCTAGACTCTTAATTCTCTCCAAGTTTTTGCCTCTACTCATTGGCTTCCTTTGTATTCCTTTTAGTATTTTCTATGTTTTCTCTGGAAGCATTAGAGCAGACTAGTTTATGTTTATATAGCATGTTATGCACAACACAACAGAACATGTATGGTCTGTTTTGGAGAGGAAACCAAAGCTCATAGAGAGGAAGTTATTTCACAGCTAGTTAAAACCTGTGGTTCAAACCTCGGACTTTTGACTCTGTCCAACTTTCCTTCTTAAGCCTAGGTGTGACTGTCCCTGTTATGTCACCTCCAGGATCAACTACAAAATCCTGTTTAGTTTGTGAAGCCCTCCATAACCTGCCCTTTGTTTCTTCTTACACCTTACTCATCCCTGACATACTTTATGTCCCAATGACACTGACCTCTCACACAAGATACTTTCTCTCTCCGCTCCAGGTATTTTCACTGTCTGTCCCCCACTGCTGGAATTATCTCCCTCCTGGTCAGTCTCCTGGCTTCCCTGACGTCATTCAGGTCTCAGATAAAATCCCACTTTCTACAAGAAGTCTTTTCTGATTCCCCCTTCATTTTCATGCCTTCTTTGTTGATTATTTCTAGTTTTTCATGTATATGTTTTGTTTCTATGATCTTCTTTGTATGTTATCTCCTCTATTAGATGGTGAAATCCATGAAAACAGCGGTTGTCTTTTGTCCCTCTGTATCCTCAGAGTTTAGCATAGTGCCTGATGTTTAACAAACATTTAACGACTGAGTCTGAGCCCACCATTTTGCCCTATACCAGTTCTCTCTCTCTCTTTCTCTCTCTCAAGCAGAACCTGCTCCTTAACACTTTATTCTCTCAATCCTCCTGATTTTTCATCCATTTCATTAAGGAAGAGGAGCCAGACATTCTGAGGATGCTCATTCCAAATTATGTGAAGAAGATTTGACATAATTTCTTCTCCATCACTGTTTTCAAGCAAGAGGCATCCAGGATGAGGCTATCAGTTCCCCTCCATTTCTTAATGTTAAGATTTTCTTAGAAAACTCTTAGAAATGTTAACATTCCTAAATGTTAATTTCTTAAGTTAAAAGGTATTCATTAACTCACCTGATTTCTTTCTTTAAAAAGCTTTTGGCATAGAATTTTATTATGATTCTCAAAAGGCTGATTCTCCCATAAGAAAAACAACTGAGCTTTTCCTAACAGAATGAAACCAAATCATTACTATTGATCCTTATCAACTTTTATTGAGCCAATAGAACATTTATCCATCACTTGAAACTGCTGAAAAAATCTAATGACTAATAAAAAATGTGTTCTGAAATGGAGAATATAACAAACAACAAAGCACTATGGCCACAAAATTTAACTTAACAAGAGAGAAAGAAATGTACAACTTACTGGGAGGAGGGATGGGGATGGGGAACTCCTAGAAAAACACAAGGGTCATATTTCTTGATTTTTAATAAAAAGTCATTTCCTTCTTCCCCAGAAAAAGCAAGGGATACTTTCACTTCCTCTAAACAGTCCTACATTCCCAGGAAAATATTTTAAGTTAAAAGCTAGTGAAACAACAAACCCCTAGCACAAATGAGGAAACCAAGATGGCAAGTCAAATTTCATACAAACGTACTTTTGCATATTTATATCAACATACCTCTGAGGCTCACAGGTTAAGAGAAGGGTTGAAAGTTTTTGTTAGACCAAAAAACATCAGTGATTAGAAAAGCAAGTGTTGCACATTTAGGCAAACACGAAAGGCAACCAGCGGCCGTTCACATTCATGTGCCGGAAAAATTCCCTTTTGCCAAAGGGAACGTGAAGCGGATTCTGCGCATGCAGTTAATGGGGTTGTACAGCTAAAATCCCTGCTCTTGGCATTATTTGTTGAAATCAAATTTCCTTCATTTGGAAGCTACCCTCTTCGCATTTCAGACACAACAGAAAGAAAACAGCTGAATGTACAGATTTTTCACTTTTGGAACCCTATTTTTCAGGTACAAAAAGAAGGGAACAAAGCCTACTTCTGAGTCCATTCCTTTGGGACTTTTTATAAAGCCATATGTATTTTCTCTTTTTATGGCCTCCCACTGCAATCTCATCCATCAATTGAAATATGACCCAAGACTAATATTTTTACTTCCATCCTACCAATTTTTTTCTTCACTTTTCATTATTTCCTGAAGGAAAAATACCAATAAAGGCCACTTTGTCATATGGAAAAGTCACTGAGGCAGTTTAATGTCAAAGTGATTGAATGGGAGTTAAGAACTTACCTTCGGTCATATTCAGATCATTTCCCATGGAGGGATGCCCATGATGAAATGCTCTGAGAAAGTCATCCCTGTGGATGTCTGAGGAATGGGATGCTGAAAACTTATTTCTGAGATGAGCTGAAGACTCAAACCATTACCCCAAGATCATTCCTCAATGCAGCATCTTTCAGATCACAGAGGTGTCTGAACTGGCTTCACACTCTTAGGGATTCTTTCTCCTAAACCTATGGACAGTAACCCAGGACTGCATATCGTATATTAATCAACAGAGGAAGGAATGTTCCCTCGAGCCCTCTCTCTAGGTCAGTAGCGTCACCAAGTTGTATAAAATGATTGCATATTGCTTAGAAAAATCACATACTAACATCACCTATACTTTATTGCATTTTAACTAATTTTGTTAAATATTTGTCATTTACATTTTAATCTAGTTCATGTCTCAAGAGCATTGTGGACCACATGACACCTCTGTTCTAGATGACTTGAAAACTATCTCTGTATTTTCATTTAACTCAGCCCTAGAAAAGGGCCATTCACTGGCACTATTAGAATTACTTAGTGGAGGGCTGACTTACAAGATTGCCCTTTTCTTTCATTCTGGTATTACCTTCACAGAACAGGGTGGGGACAGGGTTTTTTTTTTAAGCCCTTAGGTTTTTTTTTTTTTTTTTTCATTTTATGACAAATGCTGGATTTTTTTTTTTTTATGCAAAAAGCTATGGAACCTGGAAAAAATGATCATTATCTTGCCACAAGGACCCAGGGTTCCTTCACATAAACTTAGGAAATCCAGCTACTTAAATTGCTAACTACATCTCTTTGAAACAAAGGAGACTAATGGAAGAATGTCAGTGCTTTGAAATAACAAGCAGAGCTATCTGTTCAGAGCAAAAAGCTCCTTTTGGTGAAACAGAAAACTCTCATCTGGCTTGGAAATGGAGAGACCTTCAGTTAAACTGATCCCAGATCATTGGACATAGACACCTTTCTTTTCATAAAATGTACATGTCATGATGAAGAAATAGAGTACATTAGGACAAAATATTAGGTAATATTGTACTTTCCCAGATGGATGCTCACTTGCATATAAACTGGGGAATCTGGCAGAAACATTACTCTATATATATTGTTTCAGTCACTAAAGACTAGGAAGAGGAAGTTAAGCCAATGGTAGATTTGATCTAAAAACATTTTGCATCTTTACTAATTCTTGTGTATTTAAAGAAAAACTCACAAAAAAACAAACCTAAAAGTAAGTTCAAAAAGAGGTTTTTGTTTTGTTTTGTTTTGAAAGTTGATACCTTTGGGATTTTAAATGAACAATTCATTTTACAAGCATGTGACCACTGGAAAAAAAGAAAGATCCATTTTTTTTTTCTGTGAAAATGCAATACATTAATAAAATGGCACATCATAATTGAATGAAAATTTGATCAGGGAAGAGAAGTAGAATGATATTTCATAAAAGTTAAGCCTTGAAATTTGATCAGTGATTAGATGCTTTAACAGCCATCACCCAATTGTGATTTTTTTTTTTTAAATGCTATGGGCTGGATAAGTTTTGTAAAGGAGTGGCTGATCCAGAGAAATGCTTAATTCCACTGGTAACCATGTTTACATGGCACAGTTTTTAGAAATGCAAAAAAAAAAAAATACAATATAAAGGGAATATTTTTCTCAAAGTTGAATAAAAAGAAAAAAATTTACATATAATTTAAAAAAACCTCCACAGGGATAGTCTTTTCTTTCTTTCAGTAAACTTCTTGAAGGCCACTTTTAATGGTTTAAATTTTGAATAATTGTATCAGTACCATAATCCATTCTCTTTAATTAATCTACTTCAAGAGGGTATGGGGAGGCATTTTAGAGTAGCTTAAAAAAAAAAGAAAAAAAATAGCCAAAACGAGGCCTTAATGTATTTGAGTAATGGATTTAAATCTATCACAAGTCTATGTTCCCTTGGACTCCAAAGGAACTTTGCAATCCTTACCTTCACTCTGCAGATTGGTTGGCAGCAGTCTGCCATTTTTGTAGCTCTTAAGAATAATATTCTGACTACTAGGAAAGTAACTCTAGGGTTTAGTCTATTGAACTTCTGATCACCGCTCCACCTTTCTTATTTCAAGCAGCTTTTTCCTTCCCCAAAAGAGACTCAGAGTGATAATGCTTCCATATCCCATTAGGAGAAGATGATTAATCTGGTTCAAAGCAAACTCTTTATCAGTCTAAATGTGACTGGAAAATTTCTCCTATTGGAACATTTTCTTTCCTGCCCACTCCCTTGTGACGCTGTATCTGTTACATGCCCATCTAAAGTTACAGAAACTTGGATGGAATTCAGAATGAAGTTCCAACTACTCTAAAGAAGAATGTGAGGTGGGAAAAAAAAAAAAAAAGATTTATGTAAAATGATCAGAAACAGATCTTTGGGCCTGTCTAGGTCAGGAAAGGATGTTAATCCTATTAACTAGACAAAAAACTTTAGGAGTTCCTATTCTAAACTAATTTAAAATTCAGTATCTTTATTGACTCCCAGGTCTATAATCTTAGAAATCTTGAAGGCAAAAGAAAGAATCAGCCATGTTGATGTACCCACATATCTCCAAGTATCCTTGAGAACTTTTGTATTCTTGGAACTTGAGACACTGAACAACAACTATTTGGTACAACATGTTGGGCAGCTTTCTTTACATGTGTCCAGCCACCATGACGTGACAGTCATGCCTTCTATGTCTACGAGAGACCAACTCTCATCAAAGGCAGTGGCGACCTATTCAAACTTCTCCGAGGACTGGGATCTGTTCCTGTTTACTGCAGAGCTATGTTCACACTTTTCTGGGAAGCACCCTGGAAGCCTCTATTCCAAGCCCTCTTTCTAAATTGCCAAACACAAGTGTCTGCACAAGTCTATCCTGACTTTAAACTCCAGTATGTGGCAATATTGCTCTCCTGTTATGTCTCTATCTCCCATCCCCATCACTATCACTGAAATTTGAAAGTTTTAAAAAGGAGGAAACTTAGTTCTGAAATGAACTTCACATATAAAACATTCTGGTCAGAAGGATCTCAGGGCATCCTTGGGTAGATCCTATGAGAAAAAAAGCAGCTTCTCTTTGATCCAGGAGGCTTCAAAGGAGCAGAGAATGAGAATTTAAAACTTGATTTTGAACTGGTCTTACTTCACATTCACCTGAAGGCCCTTAGGAGGAGTAACAAAGATGAACTAATGCCTGAATAGCCTTTAGCCCATCTCTCACGAATAGTGTCTCTGTCATTCCCTAAGTCCTGCATTGCTCCTCTCCTCGTTTTCAATGCCTTCTATGTAAAAGATGCTACTACTGTTTCAAGAAAGTTTTCTTCATAGGCCCTCAACCTGTTTCTTATGCAATTATGTTCTAGTCATAAAGTAGTCCTCATTTCAAAAGCAAGAGTTCTCTGGATGGAAAAATAATAATACACACGCATGCATTTGTGACACGATGTAGAACATTTAAAATAGTTTGGGGAAAGGGTGGAAAAAAAAAACTTTATTTGGCCCACAGAGGGAATGAAAGAGTAAGAGGAAAGACTAAATGAGAGGGAATGAAAAATGGTGGAAATAAACTAAAATGGAATGGATTAAATGTGCAAATACAATTTGTTACCTCCACCGCAAGATTAGAGATAGGTACATACAAAAGAGATCACGGGGATATTGAATTTGCTTCTGAGTTGATTCTAAATTGCAACAGTTCTAACGTTAGTAAATCACCAGTTATCTCTGTCCAAGTCAGACAAGGCTCTCTCCTCTCTCTCTGTTAGTGCAAACATGGTTTTCCATCTTGGGCCGAAGCCTGACCCGCCAGCGCTCAGAAGGCATGCTTGTGGTGAGCTCTCACACTTTCCCGTTCCCCACCTCCAAAGGTAGCCATGGTCTCCAGCCTGCTCAGGCGCTCCAGACTTCTTCCGAGAGCCTCCTCTAGCCGGCTGTGTAGCACCTGGGCTCCTTCCAACTCCACCTGCAGGGCCTGATCTCGCTCAGAGCTGGGTGGAGAGGCCACACGGAAAGGAAGAAGAATTAGAAAGCAGTCTGAATGGGACCAATGTCTCTCAATGAAGCTAGAGTCTCTAAGTTTTCCAAACCAACTGCTCTCTAGGACATCAGGAAAGTCCCTTTCCTGCTGCTGTCCTGCCAGTTGTTATTTGGGCACATTTCAGCACTTACTCTTCTCATTGCAAATTTTAGCCCAGATTCACAGAAAAGAAGTTTTCTAGAATTCCCTGCTCATATAGCCTTGAGTGAATTCCCAATTTCTTATTACATGTTTTATTTCCATAACAATCCATTACACTAAGAAGAATCTTCCTACATGGATTACTAAAAACAAGCTGCAAACTCAAAGCAAACCATGACCTGAGAGGGTCTTTCTTTAAAGACTTTTTTTCTCTACATAAAAATTTTGGAGTAATGATGCCGAGTCTGTAAAACAATACTGACACAAACAAACTGGAGATCCAAAGATTTTCTTCCCCAAATACTCATAATAAAGATTAAAATTATTAAAAGAAAGATGTTTTCAAATTATTTTTGGTCCACTTTTATTGTACAGTCTTTCTTCTCTTAAATAGCCCCAGCAAAATTTTTACTTCCACCTAAAGAAAGTAGAAAAGGAAAAAAAAAACCTAAAATTAACTAGTTCCTGAAAAATAAGAAGATAAAAACCTAGAAAGGGGTGTAATGAATAGAAAACAGGACAAAAAATTAAAGAAAGAAAAGGGTGGCAGAGGCCCCTACACAAACTCATTGATCAGCAAGCTCAATCTCAGTTCAGTGACTATGGACAGTAATGAATGACTATCTGGCACTTTATCTCATTTTGATAAGTAGGGTCTTCTGGGGACGGACTAGGAGACCACATTCCTTTTTGTTCATCTCTAGTGATACAGAGATGGAAATTCACCTCAGTGTGGATTTCCAAGAGAATGCCTTGAGCTCTCTTACCCGCCTGGATGTGTGTGGAACTCCACCAGACTGCTGTAGAGCCGTCTTTCTGCTTGGAGGGCTTCGTTGAGCCGGCCCCGCTCCTCCACTAGAGCCTCCATCATTTGCAGCAACTGAGAGAGAAACAAGAGCAGAAATGAAGGCTTGCCTTTTCTGAGGAGGGACAGAATTTCAGAGTCGGAAGGAACCCTAAAGGTCATCTCTTGTCATCACTACCTGAATAAGAAATGTCTTTTCCTCAGTGGGAAAAGTAGTGTCACAGCAGCATCTACTAGAAGACATCCAAAGAGAAGACCTCCCAAATTCCCACAACAGCCCAATCCCACTTCTGGACAGCTCGGTGTCAGGAAGGATCTTCTCATATTGAACTGAAATTCCCCTCTTTTTCATTTATTTACAGTGCTCCCAATTCTGCTCTCTAGGCCAAGCAGAAGGCCATTGCTTCTTCCTACATATTAGCATTCTAACTAATTAAAGAGAGCTAGCAGCCCTCTGTGTCTTTTCTTCTCCAGATTCCAACATTCTTCAGTCCTACCTGATGAAAATTTTCTAGTGCTTTTACCTCCCTACATCCCATGCACAAACGATGAGTAGAAAAGATAATGTTTTTTCCAAGTACTCCAAATCTTAGGGAAAAAAAACCATTAAAAAGTAAGAAGAAATTAAAAATCTTTCTGGAAAGTATAAGTTGGCCAAGATATCCTATTTATACCTCCCCTGCTGGTTGGTAGCAACACTTATTAGTCTGGAGGTAAAAATGCGTAGGTCAAGTAAAAATACATTGTTATTCCCACTTGGCCTATAAATTCAAGGCTTCCTAATCTCAGAATAAGATACCATAATTTCTGTGAATCAAAGTAGAAAATAGTCTTTGCTGCTACCAAATGAAAACATCACAAACTGGCTATTTCTCAATTCATCAAAACCATTATCTATTCCTAAAGTGACATCAGAAGAGAAATCGTTACCTGATGCTTGCGGTTTTCTGTTTCCTGACCCGGGGATTCTGCTGAAGCCACTTTTTCCCGAAGGAGCAGGACTTCTTGGGTCAGATGCTGGACAGCTGGGATGTCTTCAGGGTCCACAAGCTGCATCTGAAGATCCTAGCAACCAAAAGAACAGCATCAACAGAGGGAATGATGAAGTACATCACCTTCCCCATCCATAGGGAGACGTGAGGCTCCAAAGGAGAGCAATCCCCCATTCAAAAAGAAAACTCAATAGATCTGTTCCCTGTCAAATATATTATTAGTACATCTCTGGATGAGGAGTAGTGTGAAAAGGAAAGAAAAACAGCAAAGGGACAGACTGAACTGAAAAAAATCTGGGGCTGCCCTGGGGACAGACCACCCCACCCTGGGCCCAACTCAAGAGACTGCAGAGACCTTGATTAGATCTTCCTTGATCTGCATGTTCCTGGTTAGAGATTCCATGTCAGCGGCTTGAACTTGGAGCTCTTCCGCTTGCACAGCAACCATGGATTGGAGAGCAGAGAGCTCCATCTGGTGAGAGAGAACACTCTGGATTTAGCAGGCCCCATGGCCAGAGTCTGAGGGAGGCCACACAGCATCTCAACCAAAGACAAGACTAAGGTCAGCTTCTTCCCCCAGGCCACCTTCCTCTCATCTCTTAGCAACATCAGTTAATGAAATGCTCTGGGCACTGGGGGCATGCCATGGCAGCAGCCCACAGTAGTGTCTCCCAGAGACACTTAACTCCCTCACCTTTATAAAATCTATAAGAATGTTGAACCTACATAATATTGACTCTCTTTGATGAAACCATGAGAAGGAAAGAGGAAGATCTCTGCAAATGATTTTCTATAGGAAACCGCAGGTTAAATCACTCAACAGAAAAAGGGAAAACCATATTCTGCTCTTAGCGCATTTGCTGTGATAGATGAGACATTCTTTGGTGCATCCAGACATTGGGATAATTTTGTTTGACGATCACCATCAGCCAAGGGAGACAATGATTCACTAAAGATACCTGCCTACATCACAAAGAATGTCCTTGGCAAAGTCCAGACAGGCAGGGATTCCCCAGAGATGGGGAGGCTTTGCTCTTGTCCCACACTGTCATCTACATCAAGCTGTGTAACTGAGTGTCCTGGGGAGTCACTGCGTGTGCACACACACACACACACACACACACACACGCACACACACGTACACGTAGAGTTTAGCCCTCAACCATCTATAAAGGACAAATCAAGTAAGTGAAAAATGTAAACTGCCGAGATCTTGCTATGATTTAGACATGTATCCCATTGCCTTAGACTAACACTATGTATTGTTTACACAGATGGAGATATACAATATAACTAAACTGGGTACAGTACATGCTCGATGGCATATTAAAATGGGCTTTAAGTAATCCCCAAGTCTTCCCTGCCATAGAAGCCCATCGCTGATACAAATATCCTAATTGAGATTAGATTGTTTCCGATTCTGATCCACGCTGTATATGGTAGGTGAAGGAGAGTTACTAATAGCATATGTTACTAATAGCATATGCACAAGATGTAACAAAGTGCACAAAGTCTGTGATCAGACAAGGGGCCAGGCTGAAGTAACACAGCAGAAGAAAGATACGCAGATGATAAACTGTTGCACCGAAGTAGTGCTGGATACTCTGTGGCGTCGACATGCGAAGAGATGTGGACAAGAGCAATACAGAAAGATGGATAGAACGTGACCTCGAGAAGTCCCTGGCCTCCTCCCCCTCCAGTGTAGCCTCAGCTCAGCTCCCAAAGGGATCCTCCCAAAGCACAATCTGGCCGGGTCGCCTCCATATTCCTATGTCAGGTATAAACTCCGGGTTATAGCTCATCACAACAAGGACCGGTGCTGACAGCCTCCCGGTCTCTTCCCACGTCTCTCTCCCTGCGTTCTCTGGCCTGGAAAAGCTGGCTCACACGTGGCCCCTCAGACGACGCTCTCATTTTTCTGCTAAACTACGGTCCACCCTCCTCAACTGCCTACTGGCCATCTCTGCCTGAACGTTCTATGGGCGTCTCAACGCAACAAGACAGAGCCGTTACGGTTCCCCCGCCCACTACCTGCCAACGCTTCCCTGTTCTGTCGGGCTGCTACTGCAAGGTGAGCTTGCATTTAATGCTCCCTTCTCTTTCAGCCTCATCCGGTAGCCATGTCTGCTCCCAGACCAAACGCATCTGTCCCCTTCAGTCCACTCCCAGGTTAGAGCGTCATCATGGCTTCTCACCTGGGTTACAACAGTCTCCGGTGGCTTCCAAGGGCCCCACTCCTCAGACTGGTATTTAGATCCCTTCCCAACACGGCCCCAGCGGACCTTTGCCTTATTCCTCTTCCCTCACAGCATGCTGCAGACAAACTGGCTCGTCCCTTATTCTCCACAACTCGGTATTCCACCTCTAGGGCCTGCTCCTCAGGATGCTCCCATGCCCAGAATGCACCCACTCCTCAGCCTCCTGTTCAAATCCTGAACTTCCCTCAGGGCTCAGCTAAGGTGCTGGTTGCTTCTTACAGGAGGCTTTTCTTGACCCCTGACTGTTGGCACTCTCTTTCTCTCCTCAAATTATCTGCCATTTCCTTCTTTATGTGTGGTATCTCCCATTGAGAGAAACAGTATGAGGGCATCAAATGGTTTGGGGTTTTGGCTTTAAATTCCTGGCACCCTCTACAAGACTTAGTATCTACCAAGTTGCTGAAATGAAAGTGTGAGGCAGCAGGGAGTCTCTATCCCAAGAAAACACATCCAAAGTAATTTAATTTCTACTGCTCTGCTCTTCCAATTTTTAGATTCTATAGTATTAACACAATTGGTAAGCAAGTACCAAGTCCCTCATTTCTGCAAATGATTGCTTACAGTAATTTCTATTTGAAACAATTAGCATGAATAATTTTAACAATTCCAATTATGTAAAAAGAGATGGCTTGTGGTGGTATTTCAAATACAATTTGCCTTCTTTCCCTAAAAAGTTCCTTTTATCTAATTTATAATACCCTGATTAGAGGAGCTGATGTGCTAAAAAAGAAAAGTTTAAACTGGTTTTGGGGAAAAAAAGGAGTGAAGCCTGTGCTCAGAACTCACCCTACTTTCTCTTTCTTTTCTTGTTATGAGTTCAAGTTCCTCTTTGGCATGAATCAGTTCCTTCTCTAGCTCTGCAGTGGCCTCCATGTTTCCTATAAATAAACACAGAATGCTCACAAAGATTTAATCATTATTAAAAGCTGTCACAGTTCAAATGACCCTTGCTGCTTATCCCTGGGCTTGGTGGCCTTTAATAACCAATAGTTAGTATAGTCTATACTCATCTTACAAATAAGCAATATAAAGGCAGCAGTTTACAATTTTCCCCCCCAAGGATTTTAGAGGTAGAGAGTTAACAAAATGACTTGTATCATTAAGATATTGAAAATTGTCAAAAACAAAACTTTGGCCACCCCAATAATGTAAAAAAATTAATAATGTAAAAGCATGCCCTACTATACCAAACCCACAGGCCTGACTTGTCACCATATCACATCATAAGGTATGGCAATTTTCTATTTCCGGAACTTGCAGGGTTTCATCCTTGAAATGTCCTTTCATATTTGCAACTTTCCTCTCTATAAAAAAGTCCCTGGCTTACAGGACATATTGAGTGTCATAACACAAATGTCTGCACAGAATGAAAGCCATCTCTAATGGGCTTTGGGACTTAGAGACTTGATATCTTGGGGGTGCAGTCTGAAGCAAATGATGTGCTCCAGTTCTTTCTTCCCCATAAATTTAAATAAAGAAGAAATAAATTCAAATGATTATCAAGTAGTGCCTTGAAAATAATTCACAAAACAGAAAGACTTGGGGGTATGGGAAGAAATTTAGTCTCTTTTCCCCCTGCATGCTGTTTCCCTGCATCACAGCCCAGGACTCATTAGGTAGGAAGGCTGCTCCAAAGGCAGGAAGCCTCCGTGGATCATCAACCCTAAGGCTGGCTCTGCACAGGACACCCCATTTGGAATTGTTGCCCTCTCACATTCAGCATCATTCTTACCACTGGGGAGAACAAAGAAGTGAAACAACTTTGGCTAAATTACTAAAAGTTCTCAGAGAGATATGATGATATGGGATACTAACCTGACCAAGGCCTGGATGTGCTGGTATCTCCTTTAGCAGTCACTGTATTAAGTTCATCTTTAATGTTTCCTTGCATTGATTCCTAAAAACAAGGAAAGAAAAGGAATTTGGGGAATATTCAGTACTTATAAAATCCTTCATATAAGAGTATTACTAGGAAAAACTGGTCTAAATCTTGAAAAGCCACAAGAACTTGTCATAATCTGAGATTAAAGTGTTCCTATGCTTGAGAACACAATTTAGGAATAAATGGATTCAATGAAAAACTGAAATGTTGTCTTTATGGCATGGAGCATCGCAATTCTTACTTGGACAGGTTGCTCCTCGTGATGCTGACTAATGAATGTGGTCTCTTCAGCTGGCTGGTTTGTGCTGAACCCCTGAAACATAATGACACAAAACTCCCTCAGAGTCCTGAAATGCTTTAGACTGCCTAAGTGCCCTACACATATCATTCCACTTGACCCCACCACAAATAACCCTGTGGGGAGGGAACATTACCAGGTTCTTCCCTCTGATGTGCTGGCGCAAGGTCTGCACCTCTGTGCTCCTTTCCATCAGGGCCTGCACCATCTTTCCCAAAGCAACCTGATAAAGGGAGATATAACAGCCTAACATTAGAAAGAGCATCCAGATATAAAGATTGGAGTTGTGTATCATTGGTTCTATGGTAAGATGACAAGGCCTCGAAGGACCCTCACTTGGAAGGCTAAACTTGTCCAACAGGTTGGAAAACCTACTTCAGTTTAAAAAGGGAAACTAAGGAGGACCCTTGCTAGTGACTGGAACCTGGGCAAGCTGAAAATGTAAGTATCAGGGAAAAGAATTTAAAGACCTCTCCTTCTTGTTAGCACTGTTTATTTCACATTGAAATGCTTATTACTCTTTTTGTAGTTAAGCTAACATAGGTTTCTTTGTTCTAGGGCTGTGGATGAAATCTATCATCAGATCAAATTATCAGGAGAATTCAACAAACAGCACAAGCCAGTTGGTGTTCTCACTGCTTTAGGTCACCATGGTTTTATAAGACTGGTAATGGTACAAAGGGAAAAGCCTGAGCACCATTTCTGATCCAAATGAACCACAGAAACAGTTTTTATTTTCTAGTAACATCAAAAAAAAATTAAACTATAATGACCTAGATTGACCCAGAAAAAGAAATGAAAAAACAGACCCCTCTCCTTTTTTTGTTTTTGTTTTTTTGTTTTTTTGGAGGCAATCAGAGCTAAATGATTTGTCCAGGGTCACCCAGCTAGGAAAT
This sequence comes from Antechinus flavipes, assembly GCF_016432865.1. Classification (NCBI taxonomy): domain Eukaryota; kingdom Metazoa; phylum Chordata; class Mammalia; order Dasyuromorphia; family Dasyuridae; genus Antechinus; species Antechinus flavipes. The sequence goes on from NC_067401.1 coordinate 42,569,742, forward strand.
GTTAAGTGTTTGAGGCTGAATTTGAACTCACATCCTCCTGAATTCAAGGTCAGTGCTCTATTCACTATGCCATCTAACTGTCCCCCTCTTTCTTCCTTGCAAAGGTGGAGGACAATGGATGTGGAATAGTACATACATTGTCAGACTTGACTGATATGTTGGTTTGTTTTCTCAACTGCTTTCTTTCTCCCCCTTTAAAAAAACTGATAGTTCACCAGGGAGGTGCTGGAAAAGGAATATATATGGAAAAGAAGGGAATGTAAAAATAAATCAGCAATAAATGTTTAAAGAATAAGTAAATTACAAGTAGAATTATTCAAGTTGTAAGCTATGGGGAAATTAATAAATTATATCCAGTGCTTTAGCCCTAGATTATAATAGTCTGTGGGAATTTCCTTTTCTTTGACAAGAATCTAAGATCCTCTGAGAACCTCCAAGGGAAGAGAAAAGAATGAAGGCTGATATTTGGGCTATTTGGGGATTTGGATAATAACCACTGGTATCACAGGTTAGCCTTAATATGTCTTCAATACGAGCACTAAAGAAATCTTCCATTCTTTCTTTTGGTTTCACTGACTCAGAATGAAGAATCTCAATTTTTTAATTTTATGATCATGTAAGAATTATTATCATGCAGGGAAGAAAATAGTGCTTCTCAGGGTAAAGAAGTAAGGATGTATATAAATGTCTTCTAATCCTCTATGCTATTTCCTGTTTGGAGACAAACAGCTGAGGGAACATTTTTGAGTCTTGATTGGTTCTTACTTGACTGTCTTTCTCCCTGTTGTTCATAGACTGGAGCAGGTCCTGAATCTCCATCTCGTGCTCCAGAGCCTGTTTATTTCGGTCACTCAGAAGGTCCTGCAGCATCCTTTCTTTCCGCTGCAGGCGTAGACATAACTCTTCGGCAACTTCACTCTGCCCTGGTCCCAGCTTGCAAAGCAATGTTGCACTAAGATCCTGAGGGAAAGGACAGAGAAGAAATTTTGAAAAGGAGAGGAAGTGATATTGCCCTCCTTTGTCTATACAACTCCATGGCTGTTGCCACCTCTGGCTTATGGGAAATTCTGAAACTACTGGATGCTTGAATTAGATTACCCATTGAATTATATGACAAGAATTCAGAATGACAACTTACAGATCAGTCTTGGAAAAAGTCATTGCTTGCTAAAGGCTAGCAATGACTTACTTGGGGTCAACAGAAAATAATTATTTTTCTGCTCATGAACCACTAAGAGCACGCAAAAGTTGCTTTAAAGGGAAAAAAAGGATGTGGTATACTATACCCAAAAGCCTTGGGGAGAAGGGGGTATGTGTGTATTTCTTTTCTCTAAAAACTCCATGTAAAACATAGATCTCATCAGTTCTCATGTTACTCCTGTAAAACAGGTAAATATTCCCCACCCATTCTACAGAAAAGGAAGGAAGATCGGCATAATGACAGGTCCAGTCATTCAGTGATAGAAGGAGAAACCGAAAGACAGTCCAGACTCCCAGACACCCCCACCTCAAGGTGTCCTAACAGGCCACTGGCAGGACTACCAAGAAGCCGGGCTGCCAAGATCTCACCACAAGCTAACAACAAAGCCTTACCTCTACTTCCTTGTTTCTGTCATGCAGAGACGTCTGCAGCTGCTGGATGATGCCCTCTTGCTCCTTCTGCCAGTGGCTGAATTTCTTCTTCATTTCTTCTTCCAACCACTGAAGGTTTTGGCAGGTCACTGATAACTGTTCCAGTTCTAAACTTTTAGCCTGCAGGAGACTCTCCATACTCTAAAGCCACAAAGAGAAAATGAACCCCACGAGTTAAGGAGCCATTTTTCAAGGACACATGCCAAAATGGAGTTTAGGTTTCTTCTTAATTTATTGTAGTCATAGTTGTACTTTTCCTATGTAGGGAGGGTTCAATTTTTTACATTGCTTCTCAGTGGGAAAATTTGGCATCTAACCCAGCAATGTGACATGACTTGATGCTGTTAGAAATTCCCAACTCTAAAATAGATAAATAAATGAAATTTTAAAAAAAGAAAAAAGAAATTCTCAATCCTGATGACAGATGTCTGACAAAATAATGTGGAGCCAGGGTTTTAGAAGGAAAACAGACTGCAACCCCAAAGGGTGGCAAGAAAAGGTTGAAATGTTAAAGCCTCCATTTAAATCAGTTTGGGAGATATTATAGACTAAGAGTTGACGGTTTAGCAACTCAAAAATGGCAGACTGCTAACACCTCCTGTATCACAGCATGCCATCAGAAAGCATGGTGCAGACAAGGACTCCTGCTTTGTTCTTTACCGGAAACAGGTAAGGCTAATGTGCTCGGATTCTGAAAAATGGAGGCAAGGAGCGAGGCTTCATGCTAGCAAAAGGGGAACAGATTAGGGAGGAACTGGGTGTGGTGCCCACCTGAATGGTAGCTTCATTGGAAGACAGGACATAACGGAGTCTCTCTAAGTCATGATCTCGCTCTCTCACAGCAAGATGAAGTTGGTGTAGTTCTTTTTCCTTTTCTTCTAAGGCACAAAACTTCTCATCAATAGCCCGCTGTCAGGAAATGGTGGGGAAAGAAATAAACATTTGTCACATCCTATCATTTGCCAATTACTGTGCTAAGTGCTTTACAAATGTTATTTCATTTGATAATGAAAAAAGTAGGAGAATTCTGGGCCTCCATTAAGAATGGTTGCCCAAATGGCCACATGTGCCAATTAAAATTAAAATGAAGAAGAGAGAACATTCTTTTCTTTTTTATGTAAATATATTTCCACATCAGTCATGTTGTGAAAGAAGAAATAGAACACAGGGAAAAAAGCCCCTAGAGTATCAGTTCTTTCAACAGACAACACTCTTAATTCTACATGTCCCAACATAAAGCCCTTTACACAACAGAGACAATGTCCTCAGTTACAGCCTTTCATCTAGGTGGAGCAGAATTCAATCTGACTTACCTCTAAAGCAACATCTCGATCTTGGATGCGATTGCGAAGTTTCTCAAGCATCACTTCATTTGCCTCAAGGCTCTTCTCTGAGTTGTTCTGATACTGCATGAGTTCCCGGTATTCCTAGTGAGACCCCCAAAGAATTCCCCATAATTATACATTGTCAAAGAGAGCAGCCCCAAAGCAGCTTATCTTTCTTTCTCCCTGCTTCCAAGTAATTAAGCCACTCAATTTCTGTGAGAGCCAAAAACTGACAAAAGGAAGGGGCCACAATGGCCCAAACCATTAACCTAACTTACACCTAGCTTGAGTTCCCTAAGGCTAGAGGGGGGGGGTCAACCCATGAGTGGAGCAGGCATGGTGAAAGTGGCAGGATGACCCCAGGTGAACAATCAGCAGAATTTCTCTCCCAAGGATCAAAAGGAACAGAGACAGGTCCTCTTCTCATACTCCTCAACTGCCATTTTGCTTAAGCACGGCCCACTGGGCTCCCTGGAGTCTAGAGGAATTCCTGGAGCCTCTGCTTCCACTTCCTGCTTCCCGTGAGCCCAAAGCATAAAGTTCCCTGTGTTGAATGATCTGGGGGATTCTCTTCTCAAGGGTGATTTCTACTCAATCCATATTTACCTGGGGCTTCACAGTCTAGAAATTGAATTTTTTTTTTAAATAAAGCCCAGAAAGTTTTACTGCTTCAACTACAGAATGACAAGTATGTTATGGAGGAAAAGTTAAGATTACATTTCTAACCTAAGGTCTGAACCATGGGTGTTTAATTTCCATAGAATATCCATGTTCTCCTCTAGTGCATCCAAACAGAATACTAACCCGGGTAAATCCACTGAAGTACCCCAGCATGCCATTAAATATGAGGAGCCATGGCGAACAGCATGGGATACAACGCCTCTAATATAAGATATCAATTTCAGCTAGAATCCGAAGCTCTTTCCCTATGACTGCAGACTTGGCACGTGGTTCTCAAGTTCTAGTTTTCCTTTAATTGTTCACTTCCTATAATCGTTTATATTAGGGAGAAACACCGTGGCACAGTGAATACAGGGTCAGCCTCTCTGTCAGGCAGACCTGAGTTCTAGTCTGTGATACATTCTGGTCTCATGATCCCGAGTAAGTCACAGAGAGACTCCATGATCAAAGCAACTTTCTAAGATAACTGGCCCGACTAAGCTACTCCCTGTCGTTCCTGGGAGAGGATCTGATGACCAATCCTGAGGACTGTCTAAGTCTTCAGGACTTTCCAGGCCTGTATTCGTGAGGTTTCCTCAGACACCTGGGAATCTTATTTCATGGTATGACCACCCTCAGGCTCCCTTTCAGAGTTCTGGATAAAACAAGAACTTAGATCTGGATGATGAGGATCCATAATCTGAAGTCACAGGGATTGATAACAAGAACTTGCAAGGCTCCATTGCCCTGGCCCACCTGCAGAAGCTGGTCTTTCTGCTGCAGGCTGTAGTTCAGACGCTGAAAACTCTGTTCTCGAGCCTGGGTCTCACGGCACCTTGTGCCCTCCAGGATGTGAAGCTGCTTGTTCTTATTACGTAAATCTTCCTGTACCTGCTGCAGGGTACTTCGCAATTCCTAAAATAAAACAAAATCTTTATCAGCAAAATCTTCTACTTTCAGTTCCTAAATACAGGTTGGCTACTTAAAAATGTAAGCTTTCAAGTGAACAAACATGTATTTAATGTCTTCTATGTGCAGGGCAGCATGCCAGGTGTCAAAGGAGATGCAAAGGTAATAGAGTAATAGAACTAATTTAACACCTACTATGTGCCAGGTACTGTGCTTAGCACTGTACAAATATTATGTCATTTAATCCTCAAAATAACCATGAAGGTAGGTGCTATTACTATTCCCATTTTACCGATGATGAAACTGAGGTAGACAGAGGTTAAGTGATGGGCTCAGGGTCCCATTACTACTAAGTGTCTCGGGCCAGATCCGGACTCAGATCTTCCAATCCTCAGGCCCAGACAGAGTTATCTGCTCATCACCTATCCCAAAGGAGCTTACAATCATTTAGAGGATATAAGGTACACAAATGACTTCAAATGAAAATAGGACTATAAACAAAATGACAGTAGCATGATAAAGAGTTAAGTATTAGAGAAGTTGAGAAGAGGAAATTGGAAAAAAAGAGAGAAAAGAAGAGATTGTTTCCAGTAGGGGCGGCATTTGAGCTGGTCCCTGAAGGACATACAGGTTGTCAGTAGACAAGTATTGGGCAAGACAACATTCTAAGCCCAGGAAATAGTATGAGGAAGGGCCAGAGGTGGGGAAGCAGAGACCACAATGGAGGAAGAGAGAGTCATTTAATTTGGCTCAAGGTAGACTATGGCAAGAAAACTGCTTTCGTGGTAGAGGCCCCATTGGAGAGAAACAACCAGGCAGCAAGCACCCATCTTGAAACAATGCTAGCCAGAAATAACAATATGATGGTACTAAATGATATCTGAAGTGACAGGGATCTATCTCTTCATTAAGATTTGTCATGTGACTGGAAGATTGTCCCCTCAGGCAATGAAGAGAAGGGAAGAAGTGAATCATACCAGCAACCTCAAAAAGTTAAGTGCAACAACAAAGCGTCTCTATAATCACTTAAAGCTTCTGTTCTCATCCTCACAAAGCTTGGGAAATCAGGCTGTTTTCATTGCCTACTCTCCTAATTCTCTTAGAGTTGGAAAAGACTAGAATTAATTTTCCATAACAAATTAGCCTATTTTTCAAATTCTTAGGTCAGACCATCTAAAACTTTAAATAACATATTCACATATATTGCCACCTAAAGTAACTGACAAAACCTGGGTCAATAAATCAATTTCTTTAAGGAACTAATGAAAAAGTAAGAACTCTCTAACTCTGGCTTTAACAGATTCTTCAGTCGACATTTCTGAGTGTCTGGTGGGCTCTGTCAGGGCTCCAATAAAGTCTAAAACATTTTCCAGAATAAATCATAGTAGAAATCTTCAAAATGTTCCATCTTCAAAACGTAACTTGGATTAAGATCCTTAAGGTAATAGCTGCAGGCTACAAAGCACAACTACAAATTAAAACAGGCAGCAAATTCTTAGGGGACTAGCCTGCTGAAGACCCTTTCCAAGCAAGAAGTTTGTCATCTAGTTGACTTTAATTATGGATTATCAAGTAAGAGCTTTGCTGAATGACTACAATAAGGCCAATGGATCAAAGGTGCTATTAATCATAAGTAAAGCAAACCCTGGTGCTAAGAAGTGGCAGGTGAGGACAAAGTCAATTCCTACTCCACAGACAGATTAATGATTTACCTGGTTGTGGGTCCACGCAGCTTCCTTCTGCTGCTCTAGCTCCTGAGCCGCAGCCTCCATGAACTGAAGGTTCCGCTTGGCATCCTCCAAGAGCCGTTCCTTCCTCCGGGATGCCCTCTGAAACTTCTGTACCTCCAGCTGGCTGCAGAATAAGGCATTCTGCAGATCAAGCAGGGCTATCTGCTGCTGGGCCGGGGACCCTCCTTCTGGAAGCTAAGAGGAAAGAAAGCATCCAATAATGGGGGTTTAGCTAACACCCGGATGGAAAACCAACGAGATAAAGGTGGGGATGCTAAGCCCGAACAGCCCTGCTTGACCTCTGGCAGCGGCAGCCCAGCAGCACTCATTTACCTGAAGTTGTCCAAGCTGGCTTCGGTGTAGCATGTCCCGCAGCTTGGTCATTGTGTCGTTCTGACCTTCGATCACTTGGTACAGCTCTTCAGTCTGAAAGAATATAAAGGAGTGGGCTAAAAATGAAGCTCATTGTCTCCCTCACCATAGGTGAACAGTGAACAAAAAATGTCATGCTACTATAGATTTAGCCCAGTTTTGTGTTACAAAAAAATCAATTTATACTTCCATAGAATCAATAAGCAGTTATTAAATACCCATTATGTACAAATCTAAGGCAAATGTTGAGGAAGACAGAAAGTCTGTCCCCATAAAGCTTATTATAATCTAGTAGAGGAAATGGCAAGTAAACAGTCAGCTATCCTGTCAACTGTCATTTTTTAAAGTACCTATTATGTGCCAACCCCAGACCAAATGCTAAATGCAAAGACCGTGGCAGCTCTCAGGAGCTCACAGGTCAATGGGGAAGAGAAAGGCAAAAGATGAGGGACAAACAAGCTACAGACTGGATAAGCTGGAAATCGTAGTAGATGGAAAGCACCAGAGTTAAAAGGATGGGACAGACTTCTTTATTTTCCCTGTAGAAGATAGGATTTTAGCTGGGACTTGAAAACCTCAGAAACCAGTAGACTGAGATGAAGAGGCATGGAGAAAACAGCCATGTCTGGGAATGGAAGAAACCAGCAAGGAGCCTGTCATTGGATCAAAAAGTCCATGTTGGGGAGGATAAGGTGTAAGGAGACTGAAAGGCAGGAAGGGCCCAGGTCATAAGGACTTTTAAAAGCCAGAGGAATATGGAATAATGTGGAGCTTCTAAGAGATGTAGGAGGGGAGGTCTGGAAGGAAGAATGAGAGGGAGGTGGCCCAGGGAACACCTAAGGGTGGCATTTAGTGGAGCTTTCAATGATAGGAAGGAAAGGCCAAAGGAGAGACAAAAGGGGAGGGGAGAGGACAGTAAGAGGAGAAGCAGAGTTCTAGGTGGGCAACCAAACGAGAAAAGGCTGGTAAGGGAGGCCCGTCCCAGACCCACAGAGCTGCACATTCTGGAATAGCAGCCAGAGCTGTATTCTGTAGGGAGCCCCTGAAGAAACTTAAACTGGGCTGATGCAAAAGGAAGTGCCGACAATTCCTCAGTGAAATTCTTACCTCACTCTCCCTGCTTTTCAAGGACTGACTGAGGTTCTGAATTGTACAATCCTGCCTCTGGGATGCTTCCTGGGCAGATTTCAGTTGACAGCTCATTTCATTCAGTTTCTCTTGCAGAATCTGCATGTGGCAAAGAAGGTTTGATGATCAGGACTGGTCTTTCCATGCCAGCCGCCACAAAATCCTTCTTCCAAATCTCTGGCGGAAGTTGAAATTTCAGGAAATCCAAACAAGGAGCCCAGTCCCCTGCTACTTCTCTATGGATAGGACTCATTAAATCCTCAAGTGAATCAGCATACCTGCCTTCTTTAAAAGGGGGCAAAGAGCCTACAAACCTCAAGGTTCAAGTTCAAGTTTGTCTTAAGCTGTATCACTAAAAATAATGGACAAATTTGAATTCTCAAGTGAAATAAAGCTGAAAAAAATTTAGTTTGGGGGAAGTATTTCATAGAAAAATGGCTCAAAGATACTTAAAGGGACTCTGTAGAAAGATTTAATTCAACCTGACAAGAACATTTGGGCTTCACAGATACCAAACTTTTATTAGCCTTCCGTGACTGTCAATGCAAGCTTGCCATGAAGGAAGCCATACCTTGTTGGCAGCTTCTGTTTGCTCAATTTTGTCTTGAAGTTCTGCCAAGTGAGAATCAGGCACACATTGCTGGGTCATGGTGGCCTCATTTGAATTCAGTTCCTGTTGCTGGAATGGCTCTTCAGTAATATTCTAAAAGAAGTGAAATAAGAACAGTCAAATCAAACTCTTAACAAGTGATCTTGGCTTTCATTTTTTCACAAGCTATAAGGATCCCTTGCTTGAATAAAAATGATCCCTTCTCTTCAGTGACACCAGTGTGATATCATATTAAATATCAGTTTAGTCTGGGGTTTGGAAAATAGAACAATGATTTTTTTTTTTTTTTAAGGACAGGGTTTTATGGGGATGGTTGCCTTGTAGCTGATGAATTCAAAACTCATTTATGAACAACAATTCTCAGAACACTGTTTAGAGCTAGAACAAGGTATTACCATTATCTTCTGCCAAGTATGTTCCTTAAAATGAGACAAATTTATATCATATGACTTTAAAAGATAATCCAAGAAGAGTATAGGAAGTCTGAAATGTCACTTACTGTGAAGATCAAATGTAGGAATGCCAATATATCAATTATTTTATATAAGTTTAAAGGAGTTAAGATATAAATCATGATTGATTAAGATTCTCAAAATCCTAGAAAACCCAATGAAGGGCAAGTCATTCATATTATTATTCATATGACAGAAGATTTAATGGGCATAGCAATCAGAGAAGCACAGGAAATAAAAATGGAAGTCTGGAGATTTAATGGTGTAATAAATTATCTTTAAAAATCAAGTAAAATGAAATCCAACAATAAAAGTACCAGAGTGATTAAATTCTTTCCTAAAAGTAATTAATCAGCAACTACTTTAAATCCTTAAAACAGATTGAGATTTATGCATCTTCACGGTGTTAATCGGGCTAATGGATACCCAATAAATATTAGTTGACAGGTGTGTTCTGAAGTGTCTTGGAGACATTTATTGACTAGCAGTATTCATACTTTGATATATTAACTCGGTATTCTAACTTTAAAGGCAACAGAAAAACAAACTAGATGAGAAAATCAGAATCAAAGACTTTGAACTTCCTAATAAGAAATCCTTGTTGAATAATTAATCTCCAGGGAGCTCAAAATCTTCTAAATGGAAATCAGGTAAGGATCAAGGAATATCACTTTCATTTGCAAATGTGAAAAAGAGAGATAAAAGAAAGGATCACAAGATATTTGATAAGTTCATGATAAACTTGTGAAGATAAACCACTCCTCCAAATAATTCAGTATCAATCCAATAAAACCTCTGTAGACAAATGAGAGTAAACTTTTCTTCTATGTGGCCAGAAAAAAAGATGTGAAGAGCATCCTTTGAGAACTTGGAGCTGTGGAAGAATGACTTAATACCCTTGTTTGGTTATTTCCAGTAATTATAAGAAGTAAAGACTGCAACAGTATAACTTAAGGACTGAAAGTAACTTTTAAAGCTGATGTTGCAAGTTGCTCTGGCATGTGGTTCTCTCTAAAAATCAAATTTGTAACTACAATTCCTATTTTTCTCTAGATTAAAAAAAAAAAGACAAATTTCAAAAGTCAAGGAATTTCCATTGAAACATACATGCAAAATTCTGCTCAGGAACTATGATTGTAACATGCTTAGGTAAGAATGGACAATTAAGCTGTTAGTTGGTAAACATTTAGATACTAGATGCATTGTCTTTATTTTTCATCTTAAATTAGTCTGGCACATGTAATAAACAGCCTCAGAATCAGGAAGATGTGGATTTGATCCTCACCTCTGACATATGTTAGCTATCAAATCTTGGTAGAAGTCACAGTAACAGTAACTTCTCTTCAATAACTCTGGGAGGTCCCAAAGTCTAAGTTGCAGAACAGGTGAAAGTCTACACTGGCAGTAGAAATCTCTACTTTTCTATTTTATTGCAATGAATCATAGGCCTGGTTAAAAAAAAAAAAAAATCTTACCTTTAAATTTCCTTCCAGCTCTAAATCCCTATGTATCAGAAAATTTTCCTTTTTTTTTTTTTTTTTTTTTTTTTTTTTGGTAGAAAAAGTATTCTTAATCTGAGGCTTGTGAACTTGCATTTTTTTTTTTTAATGTTGACTATTTCGATGTGCTTAAGCAACAAACACTTATTTCTAAAGTGAGATATGAAAGTTTTATCAAATTTTCAACCTGCAATAATTTGGTTCAACATTACCTAAATTGCTAGATGTGAGGAGTTGTTAATATGACATTGGAAAGATAATGTAATTTGAAAATGAAATCATTTAACTCTGAGACAACCAATAAATACTCCCTTGTTTTAGAAAGCAAAACCACTTCCGGGATGGGTGGTTAGCAAAATGCCAACACTTCGATTTAAGACTGTGATATTATTGATACTCAAGACTTTTCTGGTTAAGTAGCACTTTGCCTGGCACTGCTGCAGCCCTCAAAATAACAAGCCCTGTACCTCATGCTGTTGTAATTTTTAATTCAGGCTGCTAATAAATGGACAACAAAATGGTAGTAGAAGATTAAAAACTCTTATATTGGCCTGATGGCCTTTTTGACTCTTCTCATCTTCCAAAGGGTGGCCAGGAACTATGACTGTAACAAGCCAAGTGCTCCAACAAAGGAGATTCATTTCAGTCACTACAATATTTGCTGCAAAGATCAAAAACGTCTTGTGCTGTTTGTATTTATCTAAAATGGGAAAAATGCCAGATGTACTAGAAACCTGAAAGACTGTGGGGAAAAGCACATTCCCCAGGGCCTTTCTAGTTCAAAATCAGAGAGTGAAGAAAAAAGGTTCCCAAATAAAATACATAAAGCTTCATACATAACTTTAAAAAATGTCAACAGCCCCAAATTTTTAGGCAAAAATATGGGAAAGAATGGAATCGGTTTACATAAAGGAATCAATAAGTAGAAATATTGGGATGATATTTTTCATAGAGAAAACCAGCAATCAAGAGAAAGTCCCTGAGAGCAGTGTTTATTAACACAGATTGGTAGTCCCTAGAGAAAGGGTGGGATTAAACAAAGGACTCAGAGAAATTTCTGTTTGCTTAGTCTTTTTCTCCCAAATTCTAATGCACATGTTATCAAAACCAAACTTACAAGTCTTTACCTATTGAAGGGTTTAAGGTGTCTGACAAGACAATAGAGAAATACTCCTTTCTTTCTCTCATTCTATTCCACTCAGCTCTTGTTCTGCACAATGCATTCCTGCTAAGGAACACTACTGAAACCTAATAAAACCGATTTCCAAAAGAGATCACTGCCAAATAATTTTATTTAGGAAGAATATACCACAAATGCCACTCATCTTTCTAGAATTTATTTCCTATTATTACAGGTTTTAGAATAATAAATTAGGTTCTAAAATTTTTCTCTTTCATTTGGCTGTGATGTTCTCTTACCAACAATGGGATAAAGGGAGGCACTGTGATACAATGGTCCAAACAGAGATGTGAAATAGGAAGCCCGAGTTCCAGGTTTCCTCTTGGCCACTCAATTTAGCATGTGACTTAGATGGAACTTAACTTCTCATCTATAAAATAAAGATTTTGGTTTAGATTACCATTTTCTAATTTTTATATATTCTGATTCAAGCAAGGAGATGTTAGCTAGCAGAGAGGTCACATACAAAGACCATGTTGTTCAAACATTGCTTTTCATATCCTAAACCTTTGTGAAATGTAGTCCTGGAGATGATCAAATGGAGGCATATACTAAAACATGTTGTGTCACCCATTTTATTTTACAGAAACCCCCAAAACATCTTCTGTAAGTGGTTAAAGTAGAGGAAGTTGGAATTCCTTCTCTTAAGAATTCAGCCCTTAAGGAGGTATTTCAGAGAGTATATCAGAGAGGAGAAAGTATAATGCTAGGAATTAGAGGATTTAGTTTTTAGATATAACCCTTAAATAAGTTACAATTTTCTAGGAAACTCAACAACTTCATTTATTTTTTAAAAAATGACTAGATTGGAGGATGTGCTACCTTGCTGCTCAAAAATTTGAGCAGAGTGACTGAAAATGAAGATAAAACTCTTTGTGTTGGGCCTTTGCTTTGTGAAATGAAACATTTCTCCCTTCTGCTTTGCCTGGACAAATATTACTTATGCAGAATTGACATGAAAGTTGTGAGCACTATTTATGATGATGTCTTACAAAATAAATGGCTGCTAAGACCATAGATTCAGTAGGGTGCCTCTTAAATCTCTCTGAGCCTTAGCTCCTTCAGGTAATAATTTTTAAACAATTTACTTCATGGCTTTGTGAAATGCTACATAAATGTGAACAATCTATTATCATCAATATTATTTCCATCTGAAAGCACATAAAAGAAACAAGCATAAAAGGAAAAAGATGCTAGTTCTAAGCATAACTGACTTTTTGAAAAATTCAGAAAAATTTTAAAAGTTCTCTACCTGTGTGGCTTTTTTCCAAAAAGCTTTCACAGATAACTCCTTACATACTGTGCATAATATTTAAGTACTATATATATTTTTCTTACTTTTTTATGAGAAGACATTACTTTGGATACTATTGTGATACTAAGAAAATTTTTAATTTGGTATCCCTGAATTTCTTTTTAAGTTTTCAAGTGTCATTAAGTTTCAAAGTCTCATAGAGCTTTGTTAGCTTATAGCACTCTAATATAATTTTTAAGTATTCACTTTAGGTAACAATGTTTGTATTTGTACTACCACTGAACAAAGATGATTTGTTTCTAAAGTACTGAAGAAAACTATAGGCATCTAGTGCTTATGATTACTATGGAAACAAAATGGCACCTCTCTAAGCTTCTGAGTTCAGATGAATTAAGACCAATAATCTCTCTCAAACCATTAAGTGAAATCAAAACACTAATTGGTGTAGTCTTCTTGCCTTAAGACAAGTATGTAAACCTCAGCTTGGTGAAAAATATGCCTAGAACAGATACACCTGGGACTGTTGGCTGTGAGTGGCTTTTTCTTAATGCTTTAAGTAGTATCTTATTTTAATCCCCAAGACCTTTAAAATAAAAATAAATAAATAAATAAAAGACTCAAGGGATAAAACAAGCCATCCTGAACAAGAGCCCCCAAATGATCCCATTAATTATAATAAATACAGCAGCTGAGCAAAAACATTTTTCTAGTGTAGCACTTTACTAATTAATGGATTTTCCTCAAATCTTACCATCTGCTGCAATCACTTTGGGAGCACCTGAACACAAAAAGATTACTGTTTCATCCTAATCTGTGAGAAAGAAAAAAACTAGTCCTCTGACTGACAATGAGGAGGATCAATAAAGTTGGGAAAGAAGATGTAAACAAGACAGAGTGATGGTAGAGCCGAGGCTGCCTTACCTTTGTAAAGGCAAAATTGGCTGAGAATTTAGAGTTAGCTGAATCTTTTTTTTTTTTTTTTAATTTTAGTCAACTAATGTTGCATGCAGAATCAAAGCAAATGGATTGATCTACACACCAAAGTGGCAAAAGAGAAATATGGGAGCATAAAAGTCAAGGCAGAATACAGTTAAAATAACTTAAGAACCTTAGAAATACTAATTAACTTTGAATATCGACTAATGAGAAGACTTGCTGAAAACCTGGAGCCAGCTAGCTGTGTAATCTGATAAAACCCAAGTGCCATAGTATTACATAACATATACCTGGAACCGGAGTGGCAAATAGTCTTCACAGAGATCATCCCACAACTCTTGCAGGTCAGAAATCTCCAGGGAATAGCCCACAGGTGTCTTGGAAAATGGTTTCACAGGCCTACTTAGGAAATTGGGACTACTTCCATCTGCCATGAGATGGCCAGGCTTGGCTCCAAGCGGACTGGATTTCACTGGTATAGGAAGCTTGCTCCCACGGGGGCTCTGAATGGGCTTGTAGTCAAAACCTTTAATCATGCTAAGAGCAAGTTCTAGTTTGTGGCCGCATGTGTACTGGATGGCCTGGTCATCTGAACAGCAATCACATTTTGGGAGCTCTTTACTGCTTCTCTCCGTTTCTTCATCCTTCTGTTGTGGAAGGCTGGCCTGTCCAGTAGCATCCAGCGATTCCACAGAGGAACCAGGAGTTCCTTCTTCCATACTTTCCCCATCAGCTGGGACCTTTGTGCTTGGAACGTCTGATGGCCCAACCTCTGACAAGGCTGGCTCTTCAGTACATATGCTGGTGGACCACCTGGTGGAAGAAGGCGCATAGGAGATGCTTCTGGCTACCTTTCGAGGTACCTTACAGATAGCTTCGTAGTCAGAATCAGCCACCCTTAAAGCAGCACAGCCCCTACACCTCCTGGGCCTGCTTCCAGGGCCCTCTGATGTGTGGCAGCTGTGCGATTCTTGATTCTGGTCCTCATTTTCTGCCCAGCACTCAAACCCAGAGTAGGCAAAGTCTTCCTGGAGCAGCGCCGTGTACCTGACATCGGGTAAGCTGGAAATATCCACGGTCCCGTTCCCTACCTTGGCCTCGGTGGGGGGCTCATCATTATTCTTCCTGTACATGCTGGCGATGCAGAATTTGAGGCGATCCTTCTCAAGCAGCAGCTTCTGTAAGCGCTCGATGGAGAGGGCTTCGATCCGGGCAATGACCGTGTCAAAGCGATAGATCCGGTCCAGCATGAAAGCGCACTTGCTGCAGGCAAACTCGCCTTTGCCATCGCGGGGCACGTCCTTGCCCAGGACGTGGGACAGGAGAACCTGGAGGTTGAGCTTGGTGGCGGTGTGGAATATCCAGCGCCGCTGATTGCCGCACAGCTCCCGGGCGCAGATCCTGCAGATCTCCTTCATTGTCTTTCCTGGAGGTGCCCGGATTCGCAGGGACGGGATGGGAAAGGAAAGGATGGGGACGGGGGAGGGAGGGGTGGGACAAGGTGGGAGGAGGCAAGACGAGGTGGGATGGGGGGCGGTCAGTCACTCCGGGGGCTTCGCGGCGCCGCTCTGGGGCTCGTTCGCCTGCACTCCATGCCTCCGTGCGCCCGCTTTCCCCGCTGACACACACCTGTGCCTCTACCTGGGCGCGCCTTCCCGCCGCGCGCGCCCCCGCTCTGGGTACCACTCACAGGGAGCGCGCGTCCCCGCCCCTCGCGGTCCCGCCGTCCGCCGGCGGGAGACTCAAGGGGATGCAGAGCGACGGCGGCGCCGGCCTCCTTCTGAACCGATCATCCTGGCTTCGCCCATCCAGCCACGGACACGACTTTCCGGCCTCTCTTCCTCTTCGCCGCCGCCGCCGCCGCTCTCGCTCTGGGCCGCCGATGCAGCCGCCGCCACTAACGTTCCAGCTCAGAGATTGAGGATCAGATTTCAAGATGGCGCCAGCAGCCCCCGCGCTTGCGGGAACCGCAGAGCGCTTCTGGGAGTTGTAGTCCGAGGTGCTGGTGATGGGCTGCCCCTGGCGAGCGCGCGAAGCCCCCGGGCATCCCCTTCTCTGCTCTATGGACTTCGGCAGCGGGCACGGCAACCAGGGACGAGAGCGAGGCGCCTTGCCACCTCGCTTCTCTGTCTAGAAAGGTCCCAAACTCCGCAGGCTGAGTCTCTCGGAGCTGTCAGTCTGGGGCTTGCTCCTCCTGCGCAAGGACGAGGGGAGGAGAGAGCGAGAGAGAGAACTCCCTCCTCCCCGGCGGCGGGGACAGCAAGTGCCACGTACCCCGATGCGGGCTGGCAGCGCCATGCACCGCCTCCCCCTCCTCCTGCTCAGACCGTGCCCAGGTATCATCTCAGGCAGCGGGCACATCATGAAATGTGCGCTAAGCCCTGGGACGGAGGCATCTCCTCCCAGCACACCTGCTTCAAACTGGCCAGGAAAAAAAGAGAAGGCGAAGACCTTTCCTGGGGCATGGGAGAATAACGTAACCCCAGCAGCCCGAATAAAAATACGCTCGCGAGTGCAAGCGTTTAGCGAGGTTTCCCCCCAGAAACCTTCCGTGCAATCAGGCGTGCGTTCTGATTGAGTGAGAATGCATCTGGAAGGGGAACCACAACAATAATAGTAACAACAGTAACAGTAGCATTTCCCCAAAGACGTTTTACCTAAGTTATCTCATTTGGCCGTTACAAAACGCAGAAGGGGCCAGCGAGCTCAATTTAGGCGGACAAGTCCTCTTTTAGCAGAAAAGGACATCTGGAGGGGAAAAATATATTCTCTTTGGGGGCCATAATGGAGCCAGATACTCGTTATCTAGAAAAGATCATTAAATCTGAAGTAAGGCTGGAGAATTTTAGTTAAAGATTAGCTTAGGCACCATTCAGTCTGGTTAGTTTTCTTTTAAACTCATTTCTGATTACCTTAGCCAGGTTTGTTTTTTTTTTCTGAATTTTTTAAATTCTCTTTTTCAAAAAAAAAAAAAATATATATATAGCCATGGAAAACCCACTCCATAGAAAACGAAGAGGGAGTTGAATGCTATGGTAGAAGGGGAAAATACATTGGATGTAGATGTGATCTATCATAGATTTAGAAAGGGAAGGGAAGAAAAAGATCATCCAAGGAAATCTTATTGGACACATGAAAAAACAGAAATGACTTGTCCAAGATACTACAAATAGAAAATGGCAGGGACAGGACCAGCAACCAAGCCAAACTTGTAGTACATTCCCTGCTTTCTGCAATCTAGAAATTCAGGTCACCAGACTCTTGGAGCTAGGGAAATCAGAAGACAATCTCTGGAGTGGAGGGTTCAGTGATGTGAGAAAGGTGGGTTTGTTTGTTTGTTTGTTTTTTAATGGTAAAGAAAGTTGAAACCTTTGGAGACCAAAGATAAGTCTTCTCATCCAGTTCCAAGGAGAAGCAACAATGAGGAAAAAGGCCTGGGGCTAGTTCTTTTACAAATAGAGTAGTTCTCCAGGTCAAGAATATTGGATTTGGCTAAATCTTGGGTTTGAATCTTGGCCATGTACTAATCACTTCAGAGGAAAGAGAACAACCATTTATTAAGCCCCTCTACTTGCAAGGTATTGTGCTAAAGTACTTTATAGATATTATCTCATTTGATTTTTCACTACAACCTTGTGAGGTTGTAGCCTCATTTTTGTTCACTTGTTTTTCAGTTATGTTCAACTCTTCCAGATCCTCTGTAGGGTTGGTTTGTTTGTTTGTTTGTTTTTTGTTTTTTGGCAAAGACACTGGGAGTAGTTTGCCATTCCGTTCTGTAGCTCTTTTTTTTTTTTTTTTTAAATGTTTTATCTGCATTCAGAATCCATCTGTTCCTTATCTGGACCTGGATAGCATTTTTCTTTGTGAGCCCTTTGTTCTTGTTTGGGTCATTGTTGGGTCAATATAGTTGATCGACATACAATGTTGCTGCTACTATGTACAATGTTTTCTTGGTTTTTCTGTTTTACTTTGTATCAGTTCATATGGGTCTTTCCAGGTTTTCCGGAAATCTGCCTTCATTTCTTATTGTTTAATAGTCTCCCGTTACATTAATAGACCACAGTTTGTTCAGCCATTCCTCAATTGATGGGCATTCCCTCAATTTCCAATTCTTTGCTACCAAGAAAAGGCTACTTATGAATATTTTTGCATATGTTGGTCCTTCTCCAGGTGAGCAAATGAGGCAAACAGGGTTAAGTGATTTGCCCAGGGTCACACAGCTAGCAAAGTGTTAGAGGCAGGATTTGAACTCAGGTTTCCCTGACTCCAGTGCACTGCCTAGCTGCCACTTCTCTGGCATTCAGTCTCTAAGATGAAAGTAATAGATAAGAGGACTCAGTGGCAGCTTATTACCAGTGGAGATAGTAACTAGCTCAGGAGATAAAACAGGAGTTCATATCTGGGGGTCAATCTATGAAATACCAAGATTTTAAAGGTTTTGTGAACTTAAATTAAAAAAAAAATTAATCTCTCCATTTTCCAATTTGTTGTTGTTGGGTTTTTTTTTTTTGGTAATCCTATAAATTTCATTTCATATATCTAGAAACATTCTTCTGAGAAGTATTTCATAATGAATGGGATAAACTGAGTGAAGATCTCTCATGGGAATGTGGCCTTGAACTATGACTTGAGATCCTTGAACTATGACTTGAGACTGAAAAAAACAAGTTGAACTATAGGTGAAAAGCTGTATGTGTCTGATTGTCTGGCTTAACATTTCCCCTCCTATTCCTCTCCTTCCCCCCCTCTTAATTAGCATTTAAATACTTCTTTTAAAGTCGAAGATGGCTTTGGGAATTGAGGTAACAATTCTCTCATCCAAGAATATATCTATTTGTATAGCAGTTCTCTAGAGAAATTTGGATTAAGAGTTTGATATTTATTGTTTCATTTCTGGGACAGATTTGTGTTTAGAGTATAGGCCTAAACCTGGATTCCCCCAGACAATGGGAGAAAAGAAGGGGAGGGGCTTCTGTGTTCAGGGTCTATTTAATTTTGTGTTTTGCAGTTTGTGCTTTGCAGTCCTGTAGTGATATCTTGTCTGTTCAGAGTTGCACTTTTTCATGAGATCATAATAAATTCTTCTTCTTCTTTTTTTTTTTTTTTTTTTTTTTGCTTTTTACCTGAGTCTCTGTTTTTAATTTGGGTAAAGGTCACTGTCCCACATAATAGGCTTTATCAGACTGCCAACAGGATTCATGACATATACAAAAAGTTAAGAACTTCTGAGATAGAGATTCCAGATCCAAAATCCTACCTCTGATACCTATTGACTCTATTTAAGTAGATCACTTTAACTTTCTGGGACTCAGGTTTGTTTTTGTTTTTGTTTTTCCTGCAAAATACAGGGATTGGGCCAGATGGTTCCTTCAGCCTTTAGCTATCTGATCCTATGCTCAAGATTGATTTTTGGTCTGATCCCTGTATATTTTTCAATTCAATAAACAGGTTTTTTTTTTTTTTTAAGTACTTATGAGAAAGGCACTGTACTTAGTTTGGTGCTGTTCACATCCAGTTTAATAATTGCACACATTATATAGCACTTTGTTTTGTTGTGTCACAGTTCTCTTTTATTGTCCTGACTCAGTTTCCCTAAATGTCATGCCTCGGTTTCTTTCCCGGAATTGTTCTGCCTCAATTGTTCTGCTCAATCTTGTAAAACCATCTCTCCCTCTTAATCATCAGAATATTTGATAAGAATAAAAGATCGTATATTTTAGAATATCAGAATACCTCTCCCTGTCCCAATCTATCAGAATATCAGATACATTTTCTCAAGATGCCTCCCCCGACCCTGTCAGAGTCCCGACCCTGTCAGAGTCCCGTTCCTGATTTAGCACTCTAACTCCGACGCTGTCTCTGTCTACCCCCTGTATGGGAGCCACATGTATATATGTCATAGAGAATTCATATTGTTGGCTCGATTCTTGGAGATGATAGTCTCATTCAACCCTGGGACCAAACCATGAATCCATTTGGTCCCAGTAAATCTCTCCCTTTCAAATAAAATATTAAAAACTCTCTAATCTCACCTTGCCTCAGTTTCTCTGGCATTACAGTTTTATAGGTAATTTTCTTCACAACCCAATTGTGATCTAGTTCAGATGGATCTGAATCGGTCCCTGTTCGGGCGCCAAAATGTGGTGAGCTTTTTTTTCTCAAAACGCAGCCAGGTGATAAAAGTTCAGATCTTTTATTATCTCCAATATAGCCCGGTTAGCTTAGAGGCCTATCTCTCTGCTTGGTTCCAAGAGCTCTCTCCGAATGTCACCAAATCCAAAGGTCTGGTCCTTCAGCCTCTGCCTCTGCTTTCTTCAGCCTCCAGCCAGCTCCACTCTTCATGTCATTCCAGTGAAATCTCGACTTGTACCTTCTTCACTCTGAAGAACTCCTTCGACTGGCCCATTGAAGCTCTATTTATGCTCCTTCAAGAGAGGGATTGTGGGTTTTCTCCCATAGTGCTCTCTGGCCCAAAGAGCTTCAAGGGAGGTGTGAACTCATTGAACTCCAATGAGTAAAGGTGTGAACACAAGCCTTGTATTAATTAGTTCTACTTAGTACCTTGTTTCAGGTTCTGCCCAAAACATCTTCTTGTAAGATTAGATCAACTCTAATTAGTTAGCAGTTAGTAAGGATTCCAACACCCAATGACAAGAGAGAGTATAACTATTATGATCCTCATTTTACAGGGGATGATCCCCCAAATTAAGTGTCTTGTCTAAAGTCACACAGTTAGCAAAAAGGCAGAGCAAGGATTTGAGGCCTAGTCTTCTATTTGCTGCTCTTTCTGATGAGGTTTAGATTTGGGGTACCCAAATGAAATTAGGTCTAGTGATAGGTTTGGAGTTCAGGGAATCAAATGGAGGGTTTGTCTCCCCTGCAATCCTTTGGGATTCAGTGCAAGCATAGGTTCTCTGTAAAGGAATTTACAGACCCAAAAACTTGGATTGATAAAAAGAGGTTTATTATGGGGATTGGATGTAAGGTTAAAGTCTGGTTAAGGAAATAAATGAAGGTAAATAGAAGCAGGCACTGGAAAAGAGTACTCCAGTGGGCAGAAGCTCCTAGGGGTGCCAAGCATGGAGCTGGCATGTTTGGAACCTCTGCAAAAAGAGGATTTTAGTTTCGCTCTTTTATAATGGGGGGCTTTGGCTACAAGCTGAAGAGGGCTCATGGGTGGAGTCCCAGGTTGGCTCTTCGATGGTTTCAGCTAGGGCTAGAATTTGAATTGAATTCAGTGGCTTTCAGGACTGAGCTGACCCCACCTAGATAACAAAAATGAAGCTGTTTGTCCTTGGGGAGGGGTCCCTCGCTGAGGCAGAGTTGAAGGAGATTTTCTCCTTTAAGGATTTTCAGAGTTTCGGGATCCCCTCTTCATTTCCACTAAAGCAAAAGAGAAATCCCCAGTAAGTAGGTTCCTAGCTCATCTCTGAGAAGGCCTTGAAAGCCCCATGTATTACCCAGCGTGAATCCTGTTTTCCAATAGAGAACAGATACTTTTATAATTCTGCTGTTCTAAATTTTAGACCCCAAAATAGAGTTCTAAGATTTGAAAGTGGGGTTTGAATGCAATTGCAATAAATTGCACAATCTGTTTTCTTAGAGCCTCAATCTGGTATGCAAATATTCCAACCAGAGTATCATCATATTCAACTACAGAAAAATCCCAAACAATTTAACCTATATTAGATTGCTTGTTGTCTTGGGGAGGAAAAGGAGGAAAAATTTGTAACACAAAATTTTGCAAAAGTGTATGCTGAAAACTATCTTTGTATGTATTTGGAACAATAAAATACTATATAATTTAAAGAAATAAATACTTATTGAATTAAAGAAAAAAAAAAACAGGCATTACTAGTAGTTTCATTCTGGGGAGGAGATTTAAGGTTAGATAGTTGGAGAGAGCTGGGATCTTAACATACCAGCCCTGCCCCTAACTTCTGGATTCCTAAACTTCTGCTGATGTTACATTCTGAAATTTCCCTCAAGTCTGAGCCTCCTCAAGTCTATCAGTCTACAAAATATATGCCCATCCCCTGCAGGAGAATTCCTCCTATCTTCATTTTATAGCAGGGCCTAACTTGGCCAGACTTTATACCCTTCCTGCCTGTACTTTCCAGTCTCCATCTTCCTACAGGTTCCATTCCCAACTTCCAAGTTTTAAAACCAAGCCCCAGGAAGATCTGATTTCCATCTCCATTCCTATTCCCTTCTCTTAGCTCCATTTCAGATAGTTTCCCATTATTATAATATAAACTCCTTGAGGGTAGGAACTGATTCTTTGTTTGATTTTATATCCTTAAATCCTTGATTTCAATCCTTTGATTTATATATCTTTTATATCACAGATTATATTCTGTGAAATACCTAAGATAAAATTAAGTAGTAGTATAGTCTCCCATGATTACTTTTGCCAGTCCCCTTGTTGTAAAAGTTCAAGCTAAGACACGTTTGACAAGATTCTTCAGAAATGCAGCTGTTGATCTGTGAAATAGGGAGTATGCCTGGATCCACCCTGATTGATAGAAGGAATGGTAGGGTATATTCAGACCTCACTAAAACCCTCATGCATACATAAAAAAATAATCCCAGGCTCAAGACACAGACTGAAGCCACTGCATGAATTTTCAATATAAACCAGGTATGCCTATATTTAAAAGAGCATTTCACTAATAACACTTCACATTTGTCTGGTGCTCTACCACTTAACAGACCTGTTTTTTAATCACAACAGTCCTGCAAAGTAGGTTATATAAATATTGGTGGTTGTTTAGTAGTTTTCAGTTGCTTCCACCTCTTCATGAGTCCATTTGGGATTTTCCTGGCAGAAACACTAGAGTGGTACTGGAACTGTGACTCTGTTGATATAAGAAACTTCCTTTCCCAATGCCTATCAAAATCTCTATAATTTATTTTATGGATTCTTAATTTGAAGTTTGCAAATCATATTTCAGAGGGTAGTGAACTTAGATGGAATAAAAAAACCCACTCTCCTTATTTTCACTATAAATGAAATTGAGAGTCTTTCAATTATGAATACAGGCAAGTAACCACAGTATTACTTCATTAGAATACCAAAGTGAAGAACCCCTGTCTTGATGTTTACTGGCAGTAGAGGTATCAAATATGCTACACCATTTCCGGGGGCAAATAAGGCTAAGTGACTTGCTTAGAATCACACAGCTAGTAAGTGTTTGAGGCTGAATTTGAATTCAAGGAAGAAGCGTCTTCCTGATTTCAAGACCAGTGTTCTATTCACTATACCCATAGCTACCTGTCTAATCTACTATTTTTCCCACTGGACTACATTGTGGTAGAAGTAAAGTATTTATGTTATAAAAAGGTCTCTGTCTTCACAGCTGATAAATCTTCAAGCTTGTCAATCCTTATATCTGATTGGGAGTCACCAAACATTAGGCTGATATAAGGATGCAAGTTATCATCAGACTAGGGAACTCCCTCCATCTGGAGATTTGACTTAGATAACATTTAGGGAATTACTTGAAGCTCACAAAGGTTTTAAATGATTTCTCCAGGGTTAGAGAGCTAGTGTCAGAGGGATTTCACCCAAACTCTTAAAACCGTCTTCTTAACTACTATACCACTGCCTCTATAGTGATAATCTAGAGATTGATAAATGACAAAAGACCAGCTTCCCAGAAGGGGGAATTTTTGAAAGGATCAGGCAGTCAATAAACACTAAGCCCTTAACTAAGTGCCAGGTACTGCTCTAAACTCTAGGAATACAAACATAAAAAAGACAATGCCTATCTTCAAGGCGTTTACAATCTAATGCTTGGACCTACATATTGTCTTCAAGTATTACATAAATGTTAGATGTTATTATTGTTTTAACATTGATGAATTAAATTGGACCTATTTTGTAATCATTAAGAATTTGGAACATAACACACAAAACAAACAAAAAAACCCTACATTCCTATGAATGACCTAATTAGCAAATTAAAAACTTCATTATCCTTCTTATTATCATATTACCTAGAGCTTTTTAAACCTGAAAATGATGTCTATTTTAAAACCAAAGTTAGATATACTGTAAGAAAGATACTAAAGGGCTTAGTTATTATTTAGTTAATTCATGAAGGGAAACTAGATTGACAGAATTGACATAAGATGAGAAGTAAAATAATTAAACATAATAATAGTCAAGTCAATAAATATTTATATACCTTTATATACCTTACATATAAAGTATATAAATATGCCTTATATATTTATTAATTATATTAATAAGTATATATTAAGATATATTTAGATACCTTATATATAAAGTATAGTAAAAAATGAAGAGTTTTCTCATACATTATCTCATTAGATCAAGCAATAGCCTTATAAGGTATTGATGAGGTTTGGCACAGGGCAGGGAGTTGTGGAAACCCCCTTCTGGTCGGCACATGACCTTAGTAAATGAATTTACTAACCAGAAAAGTTAAACTGGCAAAAGAAGTTTATTATTAGAACTGAAAAGTCAGCTTTTGCAGGCTGACTTTCTTAGTGGCAGGGTTCTGACATAGAAGTAAAGATCTAGCAGAGAAATCTTGACAGAAAGGTAAATAGGGTTCTGTTAGGGAAATAGGTGAGAAAGAGAAAGAAGGAATAATGCTGAAAGAGAATGTCTTTTCAGCAGGCAGAGGGTCGCAGCTATGCCAAGGGGAAAAAGAGGTTCCTTGGCATGATTAGGTCCTCTGCAAGGGATTGAGCTAAAGGAAACTTGTTTTATGGACAGCTCTTGGTGGGGGCTGGGAGCAGTTTGAGCTAGAATCAGAATAGAGAATTTTGGAATTGAATAAGTGTCCCTGAACTAATCTCCAACTCAATAGAGTTGGATAGAAATCTAGATCTCCAGCTCCTGCTAAGTAGGGAGTGGTCCTGGACTCAACCACCCAGATAACAGAATGAAACCACTTTATCTTGATTCCCTGGGGCGGGTCTCTCAGGAGAGAGCTTCTCTGAGGGAGTTTCCCAAGCTTTTCCCTCAAGATGAGAGAGAGTGAGAGTTTTGCATTTCACATCTCAGTATTATTATTCCAAATAAGTAGCAATTCTGAGTCTAAGGTAAATTCTTTTGAAAAGCTAGAGAGACCTTGTAATATTTGAAACCCACCCTTAGAGGAAACCATACAGGCTGAAGTAGAAATATCTTGTCTGATAGTTTCTGAATGCTTCCATAAAGATGTGGGAGACCATGGCACAGGGCAGAACATTGCCAACAGTGGCAGGAAAGATATATATATATATATATATATATATATATATATAATATATATATATATATATATATATAAAACTGGATGTCAGTTATCTACTTGCAAAGCCTTGGTGGTTTCACTCAAGTTATACCTCTGGTACAGATGAGGAAACTATTCAAAAAGGTTCATTGATTTGCCATTGTCATATATATGGTAAACAGCAGAGATAGACCTTCTGACACTAAGTTCAATCTTCTATTTAGACCAGCAGTCCTTAGAGCATAGTCTGAGGGTCTCCAAGACCCTTTCAGTTAGTCCATGGGTTCAGAAAAGTTCAATGACTTGCCAGTGTCATATAGGTGCTAAACAAGAGAGAAGTCTTCTGACACTAAGTACAATGTTCTATTTAGTTCTTAAAGTATGGTCTGGGGATCCCTAGTAATACTGACATTTTAATTTCTAACACTGTAAATTTCAAAATATATAACCCAAATAAATGTTCTCTGGGTAGCATCTGCTATAATTTTATTTGAGAGTATAAAAGAGCCCTTTGAAAATAGCTGCTTTAGATTATATCCAGGATTCCCAACTTTTAGACTAGAAACCCCAGAAAAAAAAAAGTTATTACAGAGTCTATCAGTCCTCATCTGGTCATTACCTATTTTCTTAATCAATAGATGCTAATAGAAGTTGATCAGGTGATTAACCCAATTTGATATTTAGTGGGTGGTGAGCCTTTGTTTGGAACTCTTGAAAGTTCCTTCCTTTAGAGGTTATGAGCATGTCCATTGACATCTTAAGAGGAGAGAAGACAAGGCTTGATTGAATCTCAGTGACTGGCACTAACCTGAGTTGAATTGGTTCATTTGGAGCTGAACCCCTTGGGAATTTGTTACCTTATATACTTATAGAGCATATGGGAACACTGTTATCCATATTTTTATAGGAATCTAGACACCAGCTACATTTGGTAGAGTAACATAGTAAATCAAAGAAAGATAATGATTTTTCTAGGGCAGCTTCCAAGATTGGACCTGGTTAATAATAATAACAACAACAACAACAACACAGCTGGTGCTATAAATCACTTTAAGGTTTATAAAATATTTTACAAATTTCTCATTCCAACAAGCCTATGTGAAGTATGTAAATACTATTATTATCTCCATTTTACATGTGGGGAAACTCAAGCAAATAGAATTTAATTGACTTTGCCCACACTCACACAGCTAAAAAGTATTTAAGGTCATATTTGAATCCAGGTCTTCCTAACTCTACCATTCAATCCACTGTACCATCCAACTGCCTGCCCATTTGTGCTAGATCTATAAAAGGGCAAACACAGAAGAATATAGTTGGGTAGTCCGAGGAAGAACAGCAGAAGCGTCATAAAGGTATGTGACTGGAAGGGCAGAGTGACTAGACAGACAGTAGTGTAAGTAGAGAGAAAAGAGAAAATAGAGCAAACATTTCAAAACAAGAAATAATAGACTCAGTAACAAACTATACTCAGAACATAAAGGAGAGGGAAGTCAAAATGATTTCTGGGTTTTTAAATAGATGATTGACAATGCATCCTACTCCTAGCAGAAGTGGGGCAAAAGAAAGGAAAGCCAGTATATGGGGAGAAAATGTAACCAGTTTGGGATGGATTGTGTGTTGAAAATGTGGGAGAGCTGAGAAAGGCTAGTGTCAATGAGCACAGGTCCTTGTCATGGGTACAATTCTCAGAGCAGAAGAAAGATTTTCACTGGATGGGTCAAGTATGAGAGCTTGAAGCTGAGATTAGGAACTATTAAACTCATTGCTGACCTTAGGCCTGGTGATTTTATTCCCTAGGTATCTACTCTAAATGACCTCCAGATAGCTCCAGACAGATATTATCAGCAGTACTCCTAGACTCCATTTTCTCAAGACAGTATCAGCATGTGCAGTGGTGTGCTGGTAAATACTTAATAACTGGCTTTTTGGAAGGTTATATGACACACTTTTAATTTTAATTTGTATTAATTTAATTAATTTAATTTTTTTCTCCATCACTTTCTGAAGTCTAGATAATCAAGTCCTGATTTATAGCATTTTTCATTTGCCATGGTATAAGTGTATGTACTTATATACAAATTATTGAAAATTTAATAATGAGCTCCAGATGGTTCAAAGTGGCCCACCCCTAGAATGAGGCAAACCAATTGGTTATGTGATTGATTCTATTGACAATTCCCACTGATAGTCCAGCATGATAGTGGAAAAGTAGAGTTTTCTGATCTCACTGTGGTTTTGTCAGCAAGGGGAAATAAAGATCGCCCCTCCATTTCCTGCACATAGATCACAGCCTTGAAAGAATGGGATTAAATGAGTTATCAAATCTCCAACAGTTTTATGGTGATCTGGAGGTATGAGCTAAATACCTTGCAAATCTGAAATCAGGTAACCCCTTGCAGCCAGTCCCTGCAATATTTTTTTCCCTCCTTTTCTTTAACTGGTATGAAATATAATTGCTCTACATCTCTGCTTGCTTTAAAATGACAGGTTTAGGATGTAACTTTGGGAGAGACCCACATAGCGGTAATAACTTGAATCACGTGAATGAAGGAGATCCCCTGAGGAAATAAGTGGATGATGACAGGGAGAGCAGATGTGGAGAGTGTAGGATATTCACAGTGAAGGTCAGAATAGGAAGAGCATACAGCAGAGGGAAACAGAGAAACAAGGAGGTAAGAGAGAACTAGGAAGGACACAGACACAGAAAGCAAGGAAGGAGAGCTCTAATAAATGGGCAGTTACAGCATCATGTGCTTTTGAGAAGACATCAAAGATGAGGACTGAGAAAAGACCATTGGATGTGACACAATTTAGGTCATTAAGAGCAGACTATAAAGAATATATTCTTGGGCAGCTAGATGGTCTCTTAATACTTCCTAGTTGTGTGACCCTGGGCAAGTCACTTAATCCCAGTTGCCTCAGCAAAAAAAAAAAAAGAATGTATTCTTTTCAAATGAATCTTATTTTTTTTTTTTTTATTAATGACTCTTAATTAATTCTTAGTTTTTCGGTATTCCAGTCTTTTATCTATAGATTTTAAAAAAGGCAGAATATTCAAATTTGCAGAAGTAGATGATGTGGGTTTAAATTCCAACTGCATCATTGATTATTTACAGAACCATAATTATTACAGGGCCAGAAAGACTTTGTCCCAGGGTGTAGACATTTGCTAGGATGGGATGCTTTATGTGTACAAAATGATCTCATTTTATTTGATCACTGTGAAGCAAATAGCATTAAATATTATTTGTATTTTACAAAGGAGGAAACTCAGTCTCAAAAAAGCCCAGGAACTGATTTGGAGGAAGGGAGAGAAGTCACACATAATGCAGTCCCATCAGAGGAGTCATGTCAGGCAAGGGGAGGTGGTTCAACCTTCCCTTTGGGGAGATTTGGAGAAAATGAAAAAGGATCCTTAAGTAGAACATGATAAAGATGGATGATAGGACTGGAGGAGGGAAGTCTAGGTAGTTGCTCCAGCAAAAAGTTTGGAAGCAAAGTTTCAGGATAGGGGTCACCTTGGGAAGGAACCCTACCAAAACTGGAGAAAAGCCCTTTGGGGCCTGTGGTAGTTATATCTCTGCAAAGAGAAATGGAGAGATGGGACTTGAACTTGGGCCTTTTCTTGATCTGGACTCCACTAGTCTCTATCATTATGTAAGTCTGTAGGCTTGAAAGTATTCACCTGGACCCAACATTTCATCTTTGTTTCCTCACCTCCTCCCTCTCACTTTCTTTCTTTATTTCTTTTTAAATTTTTAAAAATTTTTAAAATTTTTTCTCCCTCCCACTTTCATTTAAGGAAGTAACAAGTCTTGTCAATCCCACCTTCACAATTCCTTACCTTTTATCCTAATGGGATTCCCTGCTCTATTCCTGCAACTCTTCAATCTATCCTGTACATCATTACCAGGCCAATCTTCCTGAATCACACTACCTTACTTACAAATCTTCAATAGCGCCCTAGTAACTCTAGGGCAAGATCAGCTAAGTGGCACAGTGAATAGAGTGAGGGGCTTGAAGTTGGGAAGATCTGGAGCCTGCCTTAGATACTAGCTATGCAACCATGGGCAAGTCACTCAACCCTGTTTATTTCAGTTTCCTCATCTATAAAATGAGCTGGAGAAGGAAATGACAAATCACCCCAATGTCCTTACCAAGAAAGCTTCAAATAGGGTCACAAAAGAGTTAAATATGACTGAACAACATCAAAAACCTGTTAGGATAAAGTTCAAACTCCTTAGTTCAACTCTTCAGTCCCTCCACAATCTGATCTCAACCTAGCTTTTTAATTATGTATATATATATATATATACCCTCTGGACTTTTATATGAAGTATGAACCTTGTTGGGAATGCCCCCTACCTCTCCTTTGTTGCTCACCAAAATCCTACCCATTCTTTAAATGCCATCTTCTTTAAATCTCTACCTTTTCTGTAAATTCTTTGCTGTAACTCTAGCCCATTGTGATCATTGTCTGTGCCCTACTTTTGGTACTGAAAATATGTTTCCTCATATGGCTAGTTATCTTTTTTTAAAAAATCTATCTCCTCAACTACTAATCAATCAACAAGCATTTATTTGATTTGGAAGAGGGGATAACAAAAATCAGTTTAACATCAGCAAATATATCCCATGACTTTGTAGCTTTACTTTGGAGGAACAAAAAGTCCCATACCAAGATATTATTATTATTAGGCCACTAGGCAACCAAGCTAAAGAGACTTTTTAGATTGATACAGGACAAGGGCTATGTCTAAACACTGTATTAAGTCCTAGGGCTATACAGAAAAAAAAAGAAAAGAAAAAAAAAAAACTATTCCTGCCTCAAGGGAGGGCATTCTCTTACATCAGGAACTTATAGTCTGTAAGTTATTGCCACCATATTCTATTGGCAGAAATATACAAAATGGACACAAATACGTAGGAGAATAATGTCATACCTGGGCTTTAAGACCATTTTTTTTTTTTTTTTTGCATCTGGATGGAGGATGGGCTAAAGAGGAAAGGCAATCACAGGATATACAGGATCTTGAATACAGTAGCAGGTATCTTATAAATATTCGGTGAAAAAGTTGGAAATAATTATCTTGCACTTTTTAAATGGGTGGAAGGGCTGCTTATGAAGTTTCAGCATTCTTCTGCACTAACTGATAAGGGCTGTCATTGACATGCACCTAATGGGTGTCTAGGACACTGGACTGCTGGATGAGGATCTGTAAATTGAAACTCTGAAGATTTAATAGGTGTCCACTCCAGCAGGAGATTACACAAAGCTACTCTGAGAAATCTCCTTATAAGTGGGTATTCTGGAGCTGTCCGGGGTCATTAATTCCTGTGATGTGTTCAGTCTCTGCATTGAGTGTATGAAATAGTTTTGACTTAAGGCTCCATGTCAGATCTCTCCATGGCAACTAGGGAATGTGGGCTATTTTGAGAAATAACAAGCTTTGTTGCACAGGCAGCACTGTTTATGTCTGAGCTCAGACCAGACCTAAAGAGCAGCATGATGACTGCTTTGTAAGACAGAATTGATCCTGCTTGCTTAATATTCTGCTGCTTCTGATCTCACTGTGCATTTTAATTATTTTTGCTTTTTCAGTGAAAACTCCTATGAATGAATATATTTCTTGCTACAAAAATCATAAAACACAGAGATAAAAAGGAGAGGCTGACTCAACCTCCCTTTCCCCTGTTTTGCCCTTTCCCTGCCTGTCTAGTTTCATATATGAACTTCACAGAGATGGGACATTTTATTGGTTTGGAAGAGGAGATAATAAAAATCAGTTTAACAATCAGCAAATATATCCCATGACTTTGTAGCTCTACTTTGGAGGAACAAAAAGTCCCATACCAAGATATTATTATTAGGCTATTTGGCAACCAAGCTAAAAAAGCATTTGTAGGTTGATACAGGACAAGGGCTCTCCATGTGTCTTATAAAAGTGGAGGTGAGAAGCACAGAGGCAAGAACACGAGGCAGGCAGATGCTCTTAAACATAAAAGGGGCCCTTATAGAATTTGGAAGTGAACCTGTGGCTCAGACCCATTCTAATCTACATTGACGTGCTTTGGTTTGAACAAGAAGTAACTGGCTAGAAAGTGAAGGGTTTGGGAAACAGCAGCAAGGTGAGAAATTGGGGGTGATGTCATTTCATCTATGTACTTCACTCATCCAATTTTAGCTTCTTCCCGAAGGAACTATAGGATCTCCTTATTTCTACCAACCCAGTTGTTAACTGATGGTGAAGAGATAGGGTCTGGCTTTAATGGGATTGACAGTCCTGAACTTGAGAAAGTGTTTTATAAAGATTCCTTCTCTGTACATATAGGGAGATGCATATTCTAAAAGGACAGGAAAGTAGTGACAGGCATAATTTCAGTGAGAACCATGTTAATTCAATTCCAAAAGTGGTATAATCTAAATTAGGGGTGTTAAATAGAAATCTAGAAATTGATCCCTGCAGGCTACATATTGACTTAAAAGACATAAATCCACATCATCAATGTTGTGTTGTATTTTTATTTATTTCATTAAACTTTTCTCAATTACATTTTAATCTGGTTCTGACCCATATCTGTAGCATGGAATTTGATACTTCTGATTTAGACTAGGGCTTCTTAAATTTTCTCCATTTGTGACCCCTTTTTTCCCAAGAAATCTTTATGTGACCTCAGGCTTAAAGATATATAAAATAGGTGCATAAATCAAATATTTACTGGTAATAAATCAAAAATTTGTGGCCCCCATATTCAGTTATGAGACCCCATAAGGGGTTACAACCCAGAGTTTAAGAAGCTTTGATCTAGACATCTCAGTCCATTCATTTATGCCTTTGTTCTATCTGCTATATTTCCTATATCTCTGTATTTCTAGAATGTGACATATATTAGACTTGAGAGGATAGAGAACTCTCTTCAGAGTCCAGAAGACTTCTGTCTTGGATCATCCTGATTATATGATTCTGAGCAAATTGTTTTCATAAAACATGAAAAGACCTCTAGGGAAATCGAACCTGTGCTTTTGGTCTTTTTAGCAGCACTTCTCAATCAGATGACCCAAGTGAATTTCGCTTTCAAGATAGGACTGAAAAATGAGGGGGGTAGTGATAGTAGTGCTTCTCAAGCTTTTTGTCCCAATCCTAGTCCCAGTTCTCATTGTTATATCTTCTACTATTTTTATGAATATAAAGATCCTCCTTTCTAAATAATTATCATAGATGAGGCCTAAAAACCCTGATAACTTCCCCAGCTGTCATTATGATCAGCCTCTTTTCACTGACCTCATAGACAGCTCACAGTTTACACATAGGAATTTTCCTGTAAATTATTTTAAACTGAGGGTGAGTAATTTTCCCAAGACTTTATAGTAGAGAAAATGTTTCCAATCTACTGTCTCACTTTCTTCTCCTCAGAATGGGCTGTAGTTAGGGAAGGTACATTAAAATCACTTACTCTCCTCTCCTTGGCTCTAGTATCCACTGTACTTATGCATGATGAGGCATGGTGTGGGATGGATCTAGCAAAGGAATATGCTTTCATGGGATTCTTAGGGGCTTACACTAAGATTTTAATTACCTACTTTAATTATATTTACACTACTTTGGAAAGCTACTATATAATTCCTCTACTCAAAATGCCTACAGGTAGGAATAAGTTTCCTCCGGGTATAGAAACAAAGAGGAGAATCAGGGAAAGGGGTCAAAGGAGAGGTTTCTTTTTCCATGCTCCAGAAGGGTCTCTCTTTAATGTCAAGTTCTTTAAAATGTGAAGACAAATGAGTGTTGTGTCATCAGATTACAAGTATACACAGGGTGCTAGGCAGAAGCTCTGTCAAAATGAATTGCAAAAGTCTTATGAACACTTTCCTGGGTCTGAACATGGGTGTCAAGTGGAAGCCAGGCAGCAGAGCTGTCAGACATTCTTTCAACAAACAGTTATTAAGTGTCTACTATGACATGCCAGGAACTTTGTGGGTACTGGGTATCCAAAGACAAAAACAAAACAAAACAAAACTCAAAGAAGTGTCCATCCCCAAAGAATTTAAATTCTATTGTTTAAGTCCATATTATTCCCCCCATTTTCTTTCTCTAACTTTACATTCTCTTCTTTTCTACTGGATCTTTTTCTGCTACTTTATAAATCCCAGTCTTATTTAAAAAAAAAACAAAAACAAAAACACATGACTCTTTATCTGATACCACCATCCCCTCAAGCTACTAACTTTCTTCATAGCCAAAAGTCCTAAGAAAATCTAGCAACAAAAATTGCCTCCTTTTATTTTCCCATCACTCCTCAATCCCTTACAATGTGGTTTTGTACCTCATTCTTTTTTTTTAATTAAAGCTTTTTATTTTTCAAAACATATGCATGGATAATTCTGTGACATTGAAAAATCTTATGTTTCAACCCCTTCCTTTGCCTGCCCCCTCCCCTAGATGGCAAGTAGTCCAATATATGTTAAACATAGTAGAAAATCCAATATATGCATACATAGTTATACAATTATTTTGCTGCACAAGAAAAATCAAATCAGACCAGAAAAAAGATGAGAAAGAAAATAAATGCAAGCAAACAACAACAAAAAGAGTAAAAATGCTATGTTGTGATGCACACTTGGTTCCCATAGTCCTCTCTCTGGGTACAGATGGCTCTCTTCATTAGAAGATTATTGGAACTGGCCTGAATTATCTCATTGTTTAAGAGAGCCATGTCCATCAGAATTGATCATTGTATAAAATCTTGTTGCTGCCATTGTACCTCATTCTTTTACTGACACTGCTCTAAGGTTACTAATGATCTCTTCATGAAATCTGGTAGTCTTTTCTCTTCCTTCTTACTCTCTCTTTAACCTTTTTTTCTAGCATTCTTTCTTCTCTTAGGTTTGGATAACACGGCACAGTGGTGATTCTCTTGTTACCTTTTAGAACGATTTTGCTCAGTCTCTGCAGAATCTTCACTCACGTCTTGCCATTTATGTGTGGATTAGCCCAAGGTTCTAGTCTATACCCTCTTCTATTTTTTCCTCTTATCTTCCTTTACTGATTTCATCAGTTCCATTGGGTTCAGTTCATCTCTCTGAAAACAACTCCCATTTCAATTCATTCAGCCTTAGTCTCTCTACTAAATTTCTGTCTGTGTCAAAAATTAGCTACTGGGCTGGCTATCCTATAGGCATCTTAAACTCACATATCCAAAACAGAACTCATTTTTTTTTTCACCTCTAAATCCTCCCTTCTTCCTAACTTTTCCTGTTCCTGTTAATGGAATCTCTATCTTTTTATTCAATCATGTTTTCAAGCCTGGAATCAATAGAGAAATCCAAACTAGAGAACATTTTGTTAAGTCTACTTCCACAAAGTCATGAGATCTGAGAGTTGGAAGGGACCTCAGAGGACCTTTATCCGACTTATACTTAAACAATCATCCCTTCTAAAATTTTACCAACAAATAACTGACCAAGTCTTACATGAAAATCTGCACTAAGGAGAAATTCATTACATCTTAATATAGCCCTTTCCATTTGAATAATCTGAGAAGGTAAGAGAATAAGCATTTATTTAGTACCTACTATGTGCCAGGCACTGAACTAAGCACTTTATAAATATCTCATTGGATTCTTATAACCCTATGAAGTTAGAGAGTGCTTTATTTTTGTATCCCAGTGCTTAAAATACCGGGATAATGAAAGATATCCTTTAATACCCCAGCTTCTTAAACCATAGGTCATAACCCCATATGGGATCTTATAACTAAATGTGGGGGTTATGAAATTATGGTTATCAATAAATATTTGATTTGTATTCCTATTTCATATACCCACATACCTGAGGCCATGTAAAAATTTCTAAGATGAAAAGTAGTGATGAATGAAAAAAGTTTAAGAGCCCTGCTTTAATATAACACTGGGATATTAATATAAATAAAAGTTAAAAGGGATATCCTTTATAACAATACTGGATTATTAATATAAATGTGTACATTGTTATATAATTATGTAACAAAACACTGGACTAGTAATATAAAATATTAAATATACAGTAGGTATTTTACTGAGGTTGCAGACTATAATAAATTGTCGTGACCTTTTTAAAAAAAAAATTAATTCCCTTATCTAAGTTCCAAGTGAATTGATTTACTGACCCTCTCAATGTGCACAGCTCCCTCCACAAGGGGTCCCCACTCTCTCAAGCAAGATGGATATAATGGAGTCAATGGCTAATGTCCACAATTCTAGGGACTCAGACACTGGACATCACACTGCTGCATTGTGGCTGCTGCTGCTGCCATTCATATTCTGTGCAGCAGACCAATAGCTGGAATAATCCAGCCATATTATAATCAACTAGTGGGATGAAGCAGGGAATGAATACTCTGAGATCAGAACCAGCAGGAAGAGAATCCTTTTGATGGAGATTTATAGCAATATCATCAGGAGTCATTTGGGTATTTTCAGAATGGTGCTCTTTTATATACCTACCCTTTCTGTCATCTGTCTCCTAGGTCATAATCTGGCTTTTATCAGCCATTCATACCCCCCAGGTGATGTCCTTGAAGGCTCAGCCCCTAAGCTCTGACAAGGCAGATGGGGTATGATCCATGCAGTGCAATCTGTTCATTTATGGCTGGGGCTCAGGTTGTTATATTCCATGTATTCAATAATTACCAGAATAATATAACAGATTATAGAAGCTACTTGACAGAAAGGACAGAGAAATGGCTTCAAAGTCAGGAAGGTTTGGATTTAAAACCTGTCTCTGACATATTTTAACCAATCTCTCAAATTACTCCAAGCATCTCTGAAGCTCTCTCTGAAGCTAATATTCTATCCAAGCATCTAGATGGCACAGATCAGAATGCTAGTTCTAGAGTCAGGAAAACTTGATTTCAAATTCAGTCAAAGTAATTTACTGGTTATGTCATCATGTACATGTCACTTGTACTCTATTGACCACAATTTTCTTATCTGTAAAATGAGGATAATAAAAGCCTCCCAGGATTGTTGTGAAAATAAAAGATAATATTTTCATAGTGCTATGGAAAGCTTAACCTCTCTGCCCCCAAATACTACTTAATATTATTAAGTGCTAACTACAAATGGCCGAGAAGATACTATCTGCCCTGGTGACGGAAATTCATCAAACCAATTAAATCACAAGTTCAAAGAAAAAAAGAGATTATAAAGGAGAATCATTTTTCAAATCTGGTCTCTTTTTCACTTGAAAGACTTCCTGATTTAAAAGGACCTTGATTTTTTCACTTGTGTTGGAAATGTTACAGCCAGGTCCTAATTAGTACAAATAATGAATTTCCTTGAAATGGTCAGTTCATTCAAATTCCCCTGCACATTTCCATTGTACTGAAACCAATTCCCATATTTTAAGCAATTACATCTTTGAATAGTACAAATTCTGGTCTTATTTAGTCAATTCATTATTTACACTTTTTAACCTAACAACACTTGACATAAAGTAGATATGCTTGCTGATTGGTTGATTGTGATCTGCATTGGTGGAGAAAATACCAAAGTATTCAAATAATGGATTTGTCAAAGGACTGACAATTTGACAAAACATTTTAAATACTGACACACATATTTTAATATTTATCAAAACAATGGGATGAAAGTGCACCAAAATCCATATCCTAGCAACCAACCTTGCAAGAATGTACATATATGATCATTAGATTAATTTTTAGCCACATGCCACAATTTATCAATCTAAATGAGTGTTCCCTTTCATTTATTCCAATGAAGCTGCCATAACTCAGAACATTGTGGGAACTCCCCTTTAATAACAGCCTTCATGGGGCAGCTAGGTATCACAGTGAAAAGAATCAGGAGAACCAGAGTTCAAATGCAGATTCAGAAACTTGACACTTAGTGGACTATAAGACCATGGGGAAATCATTTACTTAACCCTGATTGTCTTTCAAGAAAAAAAAAAAGAATTGCTTTCATGTCAGCAAGACATGACTTCACTAAAGCCACCATTCTTTTTTTCCCCTACTCTGCCCTTTCACCTACTTACCTACTTGTACATAAACACATCAAGAGTCACAAATCTATAAGTTCATAACTATTTTTTTTGCCTATGTGGCTCCAGGTAAATCACTTGACATCTCTGGGTCCTTAGTTTCCTCATCTGTAAAATGAGGGGATTGTTCTGTATGACTTTACAGCTCCCTTCTAGCAGTAAATTTGTGATCCTACATTGTTACTCACAAAAATTCTCTGTCAGAGCATTTCAGGACCTTCAATGGTATTTGAGCAGAGATGTTTTGGAATTCAGGGAATAAATTACTTTTCAATAATTTCAAATTAAGCATCTCATTTGTGGGGGTGCAAACTTTCCTCTGACATTTTTCTTCCATGAATTGATCTGATTAAACTTTTACAAGATACTAATATGAAATAAAGAATCTCAGGTAATAGAATTAAACTATTTACTACACAGAGACAGCAAATGGCCCTGTTAACCAGGGATTGGGGTTGGGGAAAAGATGGCGACAATTTCCCAGGCAGGCAGCCCGAGTCTTACCTGGATGTCCATGCCCTTCTGTTCTTCCAAGCGCTGCAAAAATTCTTGCTTCTCTTTGGACAGCTGTTCAACAAGCTTTTCTTGGGCAGCCAGGAGTTCACTCAGCTCATCAATTTTTCTGGAATAATGAAAGAATAACAATAATGATGAGGATGAAGATGAAAACATTTGATATAATATGATCTGACTTAAATATAATTTAAGGCTAACTTAAAAGAAAGAACTAAGAGTCTAGTGAAAAGAGCACTAGGGCTGAGGAGGTCTAGCTTCATCCTGGTTGTGCTGCTACTTAGTTCTGTAGCTTGAGGCAATTCATCATATTTACTTTTGGATGATTTTCCTCAGCTGGAATCATAGACTATTAGAGCTGGAAAGAACTTGATAAACTGATCAATAACTAAGCATTTATTAATTATATTATTAATTGATTGGTTGATATTAAGCTCTGTGGATACAAAAAGAGGCCAAAACATAGTCCCTGCCATTAAGGAGCTTACAATCTAATAGAGAGTCAACAGGCAAATAAATATATAAACAAGCTAGAGATAGGATAAATAGAAAGTAAATAAGAGATCATCTGTACCTAATAATAATAATAATAGTTAATGCTGTTACTCAATAGAATTTTAATAAATGCTAGTTGACTGTATGATTTGCACAATGCTTTATATTAGGGCTTTTCCCATTCCTTTTCACCCAAGAAATTTTTATGTGACCTTGGGTATATAGGCACATAAAATAGGTATACAAATCAAAGATTTACCAAAAATAAATCATAATTTCACGACCCACACATTCATTTATGAGATTTCTTAGGAGGTTGCAATTCACAGTTTTAATAATAGTTAACTCTATTACTCAGTAGAAGCTTAATAAATGCTAGTTGACTTTATGGTTGCAAAGTACTTTATATCATGGCTTTTTCCACTCAAGACCCCAGGTATATAGGCATATAAGATAGGTATACAAATCAAAGATTTACTAAAAATGAATCACAATTTTACAATCCCCACAGTCAGTTACAAGATTTCTTATGAGGTTGCAACCTACAATTTAAAAAGTTGGGCTTTACATTATGCTATCTCTTTTGATCCTCCATTAGAATAGGAATTCCTGGACAACAGATGTTTCTGCTTATCTATATGTATCTCCAGTTCCATATACAACCAGTGGTTTGTTCCTAGTAAATGCTTAATAAATACTTTTTCCATTTCTTCATTCATTCATTCATTTGTAAGGATGAAATTGAAACCACACTATTTTAGCATTGAAGCCTTCATGAGTGTTGGTAGCACTGATTCCACCAACCTGAATGAGCTAGTGAAAAGTGCTTGAAGCCATCAAAGCCAGTGTGTGAAAATGGTTGTGTTCTTCTCTCCCTCTTTCCTCTTTCTCCTCAATCAATTTGTATAAAAGAAAGAAGCAATCTTAGAACCAAGAGGTTGAAGCAAGCTTGGTGTTTCCAGTGCTCTTTTGAGGAGAAAATGAAAGACTGAATTGTGGAAAGGGAAAGAAGTTGGTGATGCTATGAGAGAGTTGGGAGGCTAGTACATGCACATCACTCCAAGAACCAGTGCCAGATTACCTGTGGCACAATTAAATCCTGGTGCACTATTTGAAAAACATCACTCCAAGGGCCAGTGCCAAATTACCTATGGTACAATTAAATCCTGGTGCACTATTTGAGAAACATCACTCCAAGAGCCAGTGCTGGATTACCTGTGGTACAATTAAATCCTGGTGCACTATTTGAGAAACATCGCTCCAAGAGCCAGTGCCGGATTACCTGTGGTATAATTAAATCCTGGTGCACTATTTGAAAACTATGATCTCCTTTAGCCTTCTTTGGGTCAGGGATAATGGAGTGTGTTCTTCATCAACAAGAGAAGAGCACACAAGTAAGGCAGAGAATAAATCAAAATAGGGCCAAGCCACCTACTTGTCTCTCTGGGCCAAGGCGGTACAGTGGTTGTCATCCTGACCCTTAAGTCCTGGTACATCTTCCCCATCCTTGGTGACCTCCTTCAGTTTCTCAGTTAATTCCAGATTGCATTCTTTCTCAGCCTCCACAAGTGCTGCCATCCGTTCAGCTTCATTCTTTGCAAGCTTGGTCTCCTGGATAAAGAATAAACAGCGAGATCTCAAGGAAGCCCCATATAAGGCAGGAACTTTGAAATAACAATATGAATGTAAATATTCAAGAATGATATATAATATCATGTAACATTATATTACATGTAACATATATAACATAAATAACAATATGAATATATTAAAGAATGATATATAATATGTGTGTAACATTATATTACATGTAACACATATATTACATATATAAATAACAATATGAATGTGAATATTCAAGAATGATATATAATATTATATGTATGTAACATTATATTACATGATCATATCACATTATCATGATATTGTAATATATCAAATATGAGTCAAGAATTATATGTAATAATGATAATGGTGATTATAACAATTTAAAAAATGAATATAGCTAATATTTAGATAGCATTCAGAGCTATTAGCCCTATCCCCAGACAGAGAGTGTGTCAAAAGCATCTTGTCTGGAACTCCGGAGCTCATGTTTACCTCTTGCAAGAGCTGGATCTTGTTCTCCAGGAGTTCATATACATGCTCAGTCTCTTGCTGCCTCTCTTCATAATGGCGCCGGAGCTCTGTTTCATTATGGCTGTTCAGATTCTCTGCTGCTGCCCTGCAATGACATAACATGGGCTTAGCAGAAGCTCTCCTTGCTTCCCATTGGGCTGTATTTTGCATTTGTCTGCACACCCCCTTTTCAAGTACTTTCACTGTCTTCCCCCTCTGCTTGTTAGTTTCCTTTTGTGTGTTTTCCCCCTTCCCATTAGATTGTAAGCTCTTTGAGGGTAGGGACTTATTATTACTATTATTATTTGAATTCCCAGCACTTAGCATAGATAGTACTTGACATATTGTAGGCACTTATATGTTGGTTTACTGACTGCTTTAATGTCCCAAGGGGACAATAAATAAAGTCACCAGATGTTCTTATAACTTCAAGTCATTTTGACCAGATAAAAAGACCTTGGACAGGGAAAGGATGTCAAAGGGTGAACTTCTTTCCAATCCCTTTCTGATAATATTTAAGAAACTCAGGACAGCTGTTCTTTATTAAATCATGTAGATTATTTGCCTCCCCCCAAATGTCACCATTACCACAGATTCAAGATGAGAAATTGGAAAGGGGGCCTTTCAGATAACATTTGAAAGATAGAAGACATCATCTGCCTGATTCACCACCTTCTGCCCTTGGAATCTTCCTTCTTACTGCTTTCTAACTCAGATCTCTCTTGTTTCTTGAATTGTCAATCCCTTTGACAGCATATGGTCAAGAGCAAGCCGTCCTTTGAAATCTGTGTGCCCCCTCTTCACACCCCCCCCAACCCAGAGCTTTGAAGAGTTTTCTTTTGGTGAAGTGCCAACCATTTTATCCAGCAGAGTTCAGGACTTTGGCACAGATACCCTTCTCTGCTGTCTACAGGAATGCCCAGAGGCACCAGAGTAAGTGAATCAGGTGCCAATGGCTTATTTTTAGATGGC
Organism: Antechinus flavipes; assembly: GCF_016432865.1. Lineage (NCBI taxonomy): Eukaryota > Metazoa > Chordata > Mammalia > Dasyuromorphia > Dasyuridae > Antechinus > Antechinus flavipes. Next base: position 42,610,818 of record NC_067401.1, read on the forward strand.
AGGCAGCTGTCCTTAAACTTAGGGGGATGGGGAAAGCAAGAAGGAAAGGAAGATGATCAGTATTTTCAGAGCCAAGTGCTGAGTGATCCTTAATGCAGTTTGGATTTTTATTCCAAGTTCTTAATCATTTCTTGATTACAATCCACTTCCACCTATGTCTTCATTTCTAAAGCTGTGGGATTATTGGCTAGAGATGCTGACTCCACAGAAACGCTGTTTCACTTCTGGGAGCTGTATCCAAGGTTACCAGACTCCCTACTGAGAGCTGACCCTGCTCAGTGCTTTTCCAGTTTTGTTGAGAAGCTCATTGCTTCTCCTGCTGCCTCTCCTTCCCCAGAAACTAGCTTCTGCTGTAGAATGGCAAAGGTTTATCCTACTCTTAGGGTAACAGTCCCTCCTGGGCTCTCTTGGAATGGACTAGCACTCACTAATTACCTACCATGTTCTAGGCACTGTGTTAAGTGCTGGACAGACTTGTCTCATTAGATCTTCACAAAAAACTTTGAGAGATAGGTACTATAATGATGATGATGATGATGATGGTGACAGATGGTATTATTTTATAGATAATAATAATAACAATAAAAATAATTGCTAATATTTATATAGCACTTACTATGTCCTAGGCATGAGGATTAGAGCTTTACAATTATTATCTTATTTAATCCTTACAATAATCCTAGGGAAAGGTGTTACCATCACCCTCATTTTACAAAAAGGGGGCATCTGGGTGGTATAATGGATAGAGACCTGGGCTGGAGTAAGAAAGACTCACATTCTTGAGTCACTTTACCCTATTTGCCTGTTTCTTTAATGTAAATGAATTGGAGAAGGAAATGGCAAATCACTCCTATTTTTGCCCAAGAAAATCTCAAATGAGCTCATGAAGAGTTGGAGACAAATGAAAAACAACTGAGCAAGAAAATTTTACAATGAAAAACTAAGATAAACAAAGGATAGATGAATTAACCAGAGTCTTATAACTGATAAATATCTGAGCCTTCCTGACTACAAGATTGGTGCTCTATCCACTGTCACCTCATTGCCTCTTTTAAGGATAGAACAGTTGCTGTACTTCTGGGGTTGAGGTCAAAAGGAATGACTGGGACCCCTCAAAAGAAAAACCTTGGGAAATGCATTTGCCCCTGTGTGTTCTCACTCCTTGAATGTATACATTAAAACATGAGTTAACTAGAATCCTTAAAAAAATGAAGATTTAGAGTCAAGTGAGTGCTAATCCAAAACTCCTTTTTTTCGTTTCAGTTGGCATACAAATTTTTCCAAAAGGTGTTCATCTATTTTTCAATTTTAGTAAAATGTGTAAAAGTAAAAGTAAGTATAAGACATTTAAATTATGGGGAAAAACCCAAAAGATATCAATGAAAAATTATTTAAGAAGAAAGAAAAGCAAAGTCTTATTGCTGAGCATAAATAAATTGTTCTTGAAAATTCAGAAACCTGTAGAACCTAAGGATACTCTCATTTTCACCTTTCAAAAACCTGATTTTCCTTCAAATATCAGTTTCTGCCAATTCTAAAGCAACATTTCTCAAAAGTAAAGTCTAGAGACCCCTGGGAATACCTGAGACTCTTTTCAGAGGGTCCTCAAGGTCAAAACTATTTCCATAATAATATTAAGATGTTTTAATTTCTAATATAACTATCCATAGCTATAACCAACATTAAAGGTCTTTATGGTGGGTGGTCCTTAATCATTTTTGGTTCTAGGACCAAAACATTTGAGAACCACTGATGCAAATATAATAGGGAGCCACTAACAATTGTTAAAATAGGGAGGAACATGGACTGTTATTTTTCATTTTTGTATTCTAGTTCCTACCATACCTTCACCCAGAAGGCATGTGATAAATATTTGTTGCTATACTGGATTGTATTGAATCATGCTGCCATAGTGATGTTCCCAGTGTAGTGTGAGTTAAGAGGAATGTCAGGAGTTCTTTGGGAATCCAGAGCTGTTTGTTTGCTTTTTTAAATATCTGCAAGCCAGAAACAGTCAGAGTATAGAGTCACCTGGAGGATGGAGGAACCAGAACTCAGTAATCACAGAGAGGCAGCTCACCATGTTTTATCGAGATCCTGCTGCTTTTCTTGGATTTCCCTTTTCAGGCTCTCTACTTCCACCTTCAGTTCGATGTTCTAAAAGGAACACAGATGTTAGTCATTACTATGCTTGGAAATCCTCATTATCTCTGCTACTGATCAGTGCAGCCTGATGTCTGCTTTCTAGTCCTGGAATCAAGATCTCTATAGACTCTGCTTTTGTACAGGGTCTCTTGACTCTTCACCATCTTCTGCAGTGCACTAGAAGATCTTGTCACCTAAAAGTAATCTTAGAGCAAATCTTTATGGAGAAGGGACAGTCTCTAGAATATCTTCTCTGGTTGAAATTCCTCACACTTAACTGGTTCTCAGAAGCAGTGTGGAGAGAACACTGGATTCAGAAGATCAGAATTCAACTCTTGCCTTTGTCACTACCTGCGTGATTATGGTTAAATTATATAAACTACCTGGGATTCAGTTTTCTCAACTGATGTTCAGTCTATTTATGCATCTTTAGTCCAATTTTTTTCAGTTTAGTAGGACCTGCCATAGCTCATGCTTCCATTTCAGAAACTTTAAAAAATCTTAAAGTTTTTTCCGTGTACAAATGAAGTATCATACAAAGGTCAATAGGAAACTTAAGTCTCTACTTGTGTCAGCTGTCAATGCTTTTAATCAGTATATGGGTCATACTAAGTAGGACACTGCTTAGCTTTCAGTATAAATCAGAATTATTGAAGGTGGTCTAGTCATATATTTCCTTGATGGGAAGGGAGAATAACAATAATAATAATTATAACCAGCATTCATGAGCCTTTTGGATAGGAAGTGCTTTACAAATACATTTTATCCTCACAGTAACCCTGTGAGGGTTAGTTATTAAGATGTTATTATGATCCCCAATTTGCAAAGAAGGAAACTGAGGTAGACAGAGGCTAACTTGTTCAAAATCACTTAGCTAGTAAATATTATCTGAGATCAGATTTGAATTCATATCTTTATGACTCCACGATCTAAGTTCCACTAGGACATCTATATGTTATGGTGAGGATCACATAAGATAAATTGTACAAAAATGCTTGTAAAGAGACATATGATATTACCCAATATAATACTATCCAGACAACTCCCTTCCACAATCACTTCACTAATACATTAAGGATTTTCACAGCAGCCTTAAATGCTGAAGCCTATAAACAGTCATAGAATGAAGAACAGGGAATGATTAAGTACATTTTGGCTTGTTAATCTTTTTTCTTTTTAATCAGAAGTAATTTTATTGGGATAGGGTAATTCTGATGAGTAAATTCCCTCTAACAATGCAGACAAATATTTCCTCTTTAACCTGGGGTCTTTTTTATTGGGCACTAAATGTTTAAATAATTTTCCCAAAGTAGTATAGTTGTTATGTCTCATTTTTCAAAACAAATGATTTTTCAAACCAAAGTATTCCAATCCTAGCTATGATCTCCTGTATGAATTGTTTTCCCTATTAGAATTTAAGCTCTTTGAGAACCAATAATGTCACATTTTTGTAATTGGATCCATAGGGGTCAGGTAAACATTTAATAAATGATTCATTCATTTATTCATTCAAGCCAAACTCTCCTCTAAGTTCACAAAACCTAGCAGGAATAATACCAAATTCTTGATACTTATAATATTACTTCATTGGAATAATTTCCCTTTATCGTGTTATTATATCTTAAATCATTTTAATGGGCTCAATTGATGATATTTGACAAGATATTATTCTGCAGAATAGTACAAATAGAATTATATTTTCAGTGTACTAAGTGATCTTGCTTCTTAAATTAATCCTAGAACATATCCTTCTGGAGAACAAATAATCATCTCCTAATTAACCTTCTGTATAAATCTGGATTTCCATTTGAGTTCCTTTAATTCAAATATAATAAGCACTATTTCCTCAAAATCTGGATTGCATTAATTTGACTGTAGCCCATAATCAGCATGGGTTTTGAGTATAGACCTATTTTCTTTTCAAAGAAAGCTCATTTTCAAGATGTGACCTATATTCATGAGCAGCCTAAATTCAAGGCAGTAATACAGTCATGATTTGCTTAATCAAATGAGATATCTGTAAAGTACTTAGCACATTGCCTGGCCTTAGTAGGTGTTATATAAATACTAGCTATTAGAATATGATTATTTCTGTTGTTAACAATAATAAAAAGAAATGCACCCGTGACCAGATCTAGGACAGCTTTGAGTAATCACAAAGGAGAGAGAGGGGGGAAAAAACCAAACACTTTGCTCTATTCTGTGTAACAGCAAACTTTTAAATGGAATCAGGAGACAACTGTTTTTTTTTTTTTTTTTGAGATCTAATTACCATTCTGTCCTTTTTCTGACATGTGACAGTTCCAGAGAAAACAGATTTTTTTCATTGAATAAATAAATACAGTGGTCCAAAAATCTACCTATTTCAACCATACTTCCCCACAAAAAATCCCAAAGATTATCTTCTCCTTTTCACAAGGTGTCATGCTCTTGTCAATATCATATTACTCTTTTCACAAATAGAAATAGACAGCTGAACCTGTTCATCAAAAATTACACTAATCATCTAACAATATAGTATTTCATATTATGCTTTATTTAGAAAGGAATCAGGGCATTCAAGGTAACCTTTGTTGTACTGTTAGGGGAGGGTTGTGGGTATATTTGTAACCTCCATTCAAACAGTACAGAAACCAAGGCACACTATACAACCGATTTGGTTTAATAAATTGTTGAAAGAATATTTAAGTGTAAATGAATGTGACTATCCACACATATGTGCAAGGACATCTGTGGGGGTCCATAGACAAGCCGATACATGTGCAAGATGGAGGAGCCACACTGGAACTCATCATCAAGCAGTGAGCTGAGAGATTCTTCTCAGAGAAATTGAAATAATTCTTCCTCTACCAAATCATGAGACATATGGAGGAATGAGAGTCAGCAGACATGGGAAAGCACAGCCACAAAGACCACAGGTTAAGCACAATGCGTACAAGTTGGGAAAAGCCTTACGTCACTTAGCAACATCACCTACACAGATTTGAAAAGATAGAAAAACATTTTTAAAGGTATTTTGAGATTTTGAGGCGGCTGCAGAGCACAGTGGAAATCATCATTACAGGCTCTCCAGTTCTAAGACCAGGATTAAAATGCCATTTTTAGTGCATATTACCACTGTGGCCTTGGGAAAGCCATCCTTCCTGAGACCAATTTCTTTATCTGTAAAATAGAGTTGGACAAGATATCCTCTGAAATTTTTTTTTTTTTAGTTCTTAATTTATGATGTGAACATTAATTCTTTTTAGGGTCTAGCTCCATGAGCCTTTGACTTGTTATATGAAAGTGAATTCCTTCCAGGATCTCCATCTTGGGCAAAGGCTTAGGCCACACCAGCTGTGATTTATCACTTTGCCCCCTCAAATGTCGTTTCTCCCGCTCCACCTCCCCTCAACCCCACTCCACTTTCCGATCCCCGTTATGTGTGGTTGTATGTTTTTAGAATATGTCTTTTATGGTTTGTCTTCCCCGATTAGAAAGCTCCTTGAGAAAAGAAGTTGTCTTTTCTCTTTGTATCTGTATCCCCAGCAATGCTTGGGACATAAGAGTATTTAGTAAATACTTATTGCTACTTGTATATTTTCAAATGAATGGTGCCACAAAATCTGGGTGTCCGGATATTTAATATAGTTAAGGAGTAGTCACAGGGCAAGAAGGAGGAAATAACTGATAGATGGCCCACATGTTCTACTTTTACCCATGAAACATCAGGAGAACTATAAGAATATCACCCACACAATCTTCATGTCAGAGTATCTCAAGATGTGGGGACCTGGCTCTTTTGCAATCTATAGCTCTGGAGGAAGTACCTCCATCCCTGAGATCAGAGGTCCATCAGAATCCTTAATTGATCCATACAGTCACCTAAGGTAGATTAGCAGCATCTATTTTAGAATCTTGGAATCTTAGATACCATCTACTCTAATGGACTCTGCCTGAAGCATGAACACTTTCTACAGCATCTTTGACAAATGGTCATTGAGAAACAGTGACTCAAGACCACACAAAGCAGCCCATGGTATTTGGTAGCAGTTCCAATGTCAGGAAGTTCCTATATTGAGCCCAAATCTGAATTTCTATTCGTTAGTCCTAATTTTGTTTTTGAGAATCATTATGAATAAATTGAATCTTTTGGACATTTAACAGGTCTTAAAACATTTGAAGATTGTACTTTAAAGGAGAAGACTTCTACATTTAAAGAAAAAAAAAGCAATGAACTCCCCTAAAGCTTTCCAAAGACCTGGTCTCCAGGACCATCATGTGATACATGATTTTAAACAGAAAAAAAAAGGCAGGGACTATTAGACTACTCTTACCTGATTTAATGGAGAAAATGGAGAAATAAAAATAATCAAGTAACTTGGCCAAAGAATTATAAAATTTTAGATGTGGTTAGATGTCTCTGACTACAGTTCCCAAATTCAGGTATCAGCTTCTACTTCATCATTTTGATCCTATCAAGAACTGCCTGTCTTTACATGGTTAAATATGCCAAGCATGATGAATTCTAGAAAATGTGCTGAGCGAGTACATAAACCCAGCCACAGCCTGATTCGAGACAACTGAAATTCCCAGCCACAAATTATGCATTAAAAAATATTTACATGTCACAGTGTAGAAAGAATTCTTGCCTTTAAATGGGTTTGAAGGAGGGTTTGAAGTAGAGAGAGAGGGAGGGTGGTGGTTTGGACACCCTAGAATGGATATTATTCCTCCTCTCCATTCCGCCCATCCCTCTCTTTCCATTCTTCCTATTGCCCCTCTCAATTATAGTTTGGAGGTATTTAAAATAAATAAAGGTATCAAGGGGGACCAGGGAGGAGAGGGGAAGAAAATAAGGGCATTCATTGTTTATAGTCTTTATAATGTTTTCATAGACTAGAGAGATCACAGAGCCAAGACCAGAAATTTCTGAAGTTAGGCAAGGTTTAAACCACTCTCTTTCTTCCAAACACATTTTCAATTATATCCTGTTTGTTTTCATCAGAACATTTGGGTCTTTACTGAAATGTACTAACACTTTCAGCATCTATTGTATGCACAGCATGATGTAAGTTGACAGAACCAAATGAATACCTTTGAGCCAAAAAGAACAGAATTTTCAGATGTTAAAAATGTCTATGTTTATGCATAAAAAAGTAATGTTAATGTAGTAGCTGTTGTAGTACTACAGGAACCAAGCCAGGGAGTATATAGGGGCTCAGGAGGCTTTTTTCATTTTCACACATTCACTAGAGCACCATCCCTATTACCTTAAAAAAATACCTATTCCTTTTGGGCTTCTCAAATTATACTCTAGGTGACTACCTATCTTGTCTACTTCTAGTCCCAGTTCTACTCACAAGTTTAATGAATCCTACATAAGATTATCAGAGTAGCCTTACCTCTGTATGGGATAGCAACCCCTAACTCAAAATGACTACTCAGAGATTTCTCAAAGTGAAGAACAGAAGCTTTATTAGAATCTCAGAGAAGCGGGCAGTCCACTCACTGAAGTCTCAGAGAGAGGAAAGCCGATTTTACAAAGGCCAAGTGATGATTTAAATATTCAAAACCACACGTGACCCCTTCCCCTCATTTGGTTAATTTTCACTGCCTGCTTAGATGGATGCAGCAAAGGTTTGCTAAATTCTAGTCAAGTCAATATAGTTGATTTATTGCAGGTGTGTTTGCCTAAGTTTATAGTGGTCAGTTTATTATGTTTGCAAATGCTTGTAAGTGTGTTAGAGCTGGTACCAGGACTCTATTGTAAGGTTTGTACAAAGAATTTCATTTTCCCCAAACCCATTAGACCTTCATAAACTAAAATTTAGATCATAGGTTCAATCTACCTTAGTTAATGATTTTATGAGAAACCACATAATCCTCCACAATAAGATTTATTTAGAGGTAAGCAATCGATTAAGCCAGAGAGGTTAAAAGGTTTCTAGAATAACCAAGGAGATTTAGTTCACCTCAGGCTTCTTCAATCAACAAATAGAGATAGGTAGTTTGGAGACTTCTTGAATATCTCCAGGACATCAAATAATTAGTCAGGTTTTCCTCTAAGCAGTTAAGTAAAGATCAAGGGGGTTATCTCAGGTATTTTTGCTAGAAGAGCAAGTCTTTTGCTCTTCTTCCTGGAGCCTTAATGATTAACAGATCCTTGGTGCTGAGTCTTGAATTATCCACAGTTATTATGAGAAATCCTCAGTTTCCCATTTCACTCACCTCCATAAAGCAAGACATGAAATTTGATCATCTACTAACTAAAGGGGGTCAAAGCAATTTCAATGCCAATCACATTGACATACAAGTGTATGGAATTCCAAAATCATATCAACTTCTCTCTGTAGCCTCTTCTTGCATAAAATCCCTCCATCATTATTTACAAACACATTCATGTTCCATCTGCAAGCATTAACATGTAGATTGTCCTCATTTTAAGTATGGCTTAAGCAGATCCCAAATTGTCTCATCACAGAGGCTTGTCTTTTCTTTGCTGTGTCTTCAGTGTGTTTAGGCAAAGGGGAGGAGGAAAACATTCCCATAAAGTGGAAAAGTAGCATCTTTCATGCAATCATATGATTACATTTAGTGACTGAGCTAAACTTAAAGAAATCTGGGCGTATGATGTTCAAACTCTTTTCTGGAAGTGTTAAGGGATGCAACTGATAGCACTATCTGCTATTATAGTCTAGGGTAAAAGTGTCCACAAGAGACCCTCTATTGCCCAATACTCCTAAGGGCCTACTTCAACCAGATCAAAATGAAATTAGGAAATAGTTAACAAAATAAATAAAAACACAATAGAATGTAGATAATATTATATGTGGTTTTCTGAGTCAATGTGTGACCTACAAGGATCTTTATGTTCATTTAGTGGCCCTTTTCTGCTTTTGACACTACTGCTACACTAAATATCCAGAAGTATTTAATCAGGTTTCCCAATTAATCACAGCCATTGAAAAACCCTCAGTCCTAGTTACATTTTCATTTTATTGCATCTCTGTATCCCCAACACTTAGCACAGTGTCATTAGATCCCAGATCAAAAGCTAGAAGAGACCTTAGAGATTATTATTATTTTTTAGATGAAATTTAAAAAAGGCCCAGAGAGATGAAAGAACTTGGCTATATTCAAAGAGGTACAACGTGACAGAACCAATATTCAAATTAAAGTTTGGTAAACCCCCCCCCCCCAGCCAACACTACATCCAATGTACCATATTACCTCTTAAACATCAACATCATCATCATTGTTATAGTATGTATATTGTGCTTGAAGTTTTGTGAAAGTCTATTTACATATTATTTCATCTAATCCTTACAATGAGCAATGAATGAAAAAGTGATACAATGGATAGAGCTCTGAGCTTGGAATCAGGAAGACCTGAAATTCAAATCTGACTTTAATCACTTAGTGGTATGACTCTTAATTACTTAACCCTATTTGCCTTACTTTTCTTATCTATAAAATGATATGGAGAAGGAAATGGCAAACCACTTCAGAATCTTTGCCAAGAAAACCCCAAATGGGGACATGACTGAAATGACAACAAAATCTTTACAGTAATTCTATAAGGTAGGTGCTATTATTCCCAATTTACAAAAATGAAACCGAGGCTAAGAGATTAAATGACTGGCTCAGAGTCACACAACTAGTAGGTTTCTGAGGCAGGATTTTATGCAGGTTGTCTCGATATCAGGCCTAACACACTATCCCCTATGTACCTACCTGCCTCTTGAAATAATAATAGCAACACCAATAATAATAGCTAATGTATATGAGCATTAAGTGCTTTACAACTGTTCTCTCACTTGATCCTCATAATAACCTTGGTCCTCAATTTTTCTCTCTCTGACTCCTGGTGATCTCTTCTACTCTTGGAACTTCAGTGATCTTTATATAGAAGATTCCCTAATCTATCTCATACTCTTACATCTCATTCAACCAATCAACAAGTATTTATTAATTATCTATTTTGTGCCACATATTGTCCCTCAATTCTAAACTTCATTCCCACATTTCCAACTGTCTAGTAGATATTTCTACCTCAATTGTCCTATTAGAACTTCAAATTCATGTGTCTAAAACTGGATTTGTTATTTTCCCCTCTTCCCTATTTATGATGCTTAACTTAAACTTTACTTCTTTAAACTTAAAAGGCCAAATTCATCTTTGACTCTTCTCATCAACAATACTCAATTCCTGAAGTGTCTTGATTCCATCCCTTCTTTTATTTCCACTATCACAGTAGCTCAATTCTCCATTACATTTCATTGCCTAGACTAATAGCCTTAACTGGTTTTTCCATATCCAGTTCTTCAGGTTTCTAATCCCTTCTGAAAATTGCTTCCAAAATGATCTTCCTAATGGACAGCTTTGATTATGTCACTCCTCTGTTCCAAATCTCTAGCAGCAACTCCCTCTTAGGACCCCAGTCAGAGCTTTGGGACAAACAAACAAACAAAAAATTATCTCAATGGAGATAAATACTGATGGTTTTAAGCCCAGAGATTTCCCTGGGGCCAGCAGAGGGAAGCAGTGGCCTGTCTCTGGGCTCCTGGCAAAGGAGCCCACTACTCACAGCTGTGACAGGATGGCCACACTACAAAGGTAATAGAATCTCTAATCCAGCACAAGCCACATACCAGGGAGGAGAGTTGAGAAGGGGAGCAAAGGGACTCAAGAAATGGGTGGCTAATAATAACTCACATTTCTCCAATACTTTCAGATTTTCAAAATACTTTCCTTCCAGTAACCCTGGGATGCAGAAAAATACAAATTATTGTCTAAATTTTGTAGATGATGTAATTGAGACCCAGGTAATTTAAATGATTTGTTCCTAGGCACATAACTGGAATGATGTCAGCATCTGATTCAGATTACAGAATCATAGATTTTATTTTGTTTTTAAATTCCGAACTTAAACACAAAAAGAACATTTCCTTATACAGTTGTTGTTATTGTTGTTCAGTCATATCCAATCCTTTGTGAGCCTATTTGAGGGTTTTTTTGGACAAAGTGGAATGCTTCACCATTTTTCTTCTCCAGCTCATTTTACAGATGAGGAAACTGAGGCAAACAGAATTAAATGACTTATCCAGGGTCACAATATAACAGAACAGTGATCTGCATCAAAAACCATGAATCTTTGTTCCATATCACTTTTTTGAAATGTACATAATAAACATTTTATATTATAGCCCGTGTATAATTTTTATCAAATAGTCTGTAATTTTAGGAAGAAGGGAGGGAAGGGAGAGAGGGAGAAAAATTTGGAACTCAAAATATTGAAAAAACAAATGCTAAAAATTGTCTTGACATATATTTGGGGAGAAAGTACTAAGTTTTTTTATGTACATAATAAAAATAAATTTCATGTTACTTTCAAAACTCTCTTGCTTATCTGTAATCCTTTCTGAATCTCTTTTTCTGTGCATTTTAAGAAATGTTGCAGGGAGTCATCCTCTCTCTCTTTCTCTCTCTCTCTCTCTCTCTCTCTCTCTCTCTCTCTCTCTCTCTCTCTCTCTCTCTCTCTCTCATTTTCCTTTAATCTTATTTTTAAAGTTTTAATCTCTCACCTTTCTTCTATCCTCACTTCCACTTAAGAAACTGAAAGAAAAAAAATTATTGTAATAAATAGGTATATTCAAGGTAAATGAATCCACATCCAGGAGCTAGAAATATAGATTTTTCAACACCTTGAGCCCATCACCTCTCTGTCTGAAAAAGAGGGTAACATCAGCATGTTTCATCATAGCTTTTCTGGAGATACAGTTGGCAATTATTCTTAAAATTAGAATTCGTCTGCCTTTCAAAGTTGTTTTTTTTTTTTTTTTAACACCTTTAGTTTGTTTTACAAAGTTCCTGTCCTTCTTTAAATAGTTTACTTGGTTCTTTTCATTCCATATTACTCGAGACTTTCTAAAATTCTTTTTTCTTATGATTGTATGATAAATAATATTCCAAGACATTCTCACACAATTTATTCAGCCATTCCCCAATTGATGAGCACGAAACCTTTTCCCCTTCCCCCATTCCAGCTCTTTGCTTTTCTTTTCCTTTTAACCAGGATCATAGATTTAGAGTTAAAAAGACTCTTAAAGGTCATGGAGTCCAACCTTCTCATTTTAAAGATGAGGAAACTGAGGCACAGAAAATTTAGATAATTTCCCCAAGAACATCTGCATTGAATAGTGTTTATAGAATATTACTATGTACAAAATACACAGGGAAGAGGAAGGAAGATTATTTCTTTCCTTTCCCCGGAGTTCCCATGATATTTTGTATCATTAATTGAACTAATCACTTATACTTTGTTACTAGTAAGCTCCTTGAAGTTACTTTCTATCTTACTAATCTTTCCCTAAGAATTGTTTCTATTTTGGCTAGAAACCCTGAGGGTCTTCTCCTCCCAGATTGAGATAGGTATATAAATAGCTCGAGATACACCGATATATATAAACGTATATATGTACATGTAGATAGTTTACCTAGTCAAAATAAGTGTGTGTGTATGTGAGTGTGTGTATATGTATGTGTATGTACTGACTAGGTAAAAGAGGCAATGATTAAAGATATGAGACAGAAGGCTTTTAAAGAGGAGAGGACAAGGCTTTTAAAGAGGAAAGTATTCAATTTAACAAGTATTTATAAAGGACTCACTATGTATATGGCACAGTTTAGGATAGTACAATATAAGGAATGAAGAGGCCATTCTTTTGCCTTATTTCTTACCTAGCCTTAATCACTGACTGGGTGTTGTCTCAGTCAAATGGAGATCTTTTAAAGATCTTAATTTTAAAACGTCAAGTTCTCTCACTGCATCCAGGGCTATCTCTAGTCATCCTGATCTATATATTGCCATTGGACCCAGATGGCGCTGGAGGAGAAAGTGAGGCTGGTGACTTTGCACAGCCTTCCCTCACAAATCCAATTCATTTCATCATGGCAGCATCTCCCTAATGTCATATTCCTCTTGAGGAGGAAGAACAAACAACACAGTAATATTCTGCAATGTCCTGACTTAAAAAAAAAAAAAAAAAAAAGAAGGATGTTGAGATAACCACTGTACAATTATGGAGAACCTTTTATCTAACACTCTTAAAAGACTTTACCAGCATTAAAGTTTAAGATTCCTCTCTAAGAGATATATTATTATTCCACTAAAGATGAAAGGTCATTAAACTGAGGCACAAAGAAGGGAAATAGCTTGCCACAGGCTAATGGATGAGTCATTAGCAGATCTTTAATGGAACCCAGGATTCTGCCTCTCCACTTTTCTCATCTCACTTTTCTAAGAGCTGCCGGGACTTGACTTGTGGTGGAGTCTTTAGTCTATTCTACTTTAACCAGAATACATTGAGCTTTTGAATTACTCCTTGAGATTTGCCGGCTGTTAAAAGGGCATTTTAATAACTCCAAGGCAAATAAATGCCTCTTTCTTTCCCTGTACTATCAGGGAGGATGAACAAATAAGAACATGGGTGGGAGGAGAAGTTCTGTTCCCTTTAGCAGCTTCTTCCTAATCCACCCCCACTTGCCTTCTAGAAGGCTTCCATTACTGGTAATTGGATATTCCTGGTAGGGTAAGGAAGAGTGGAGGAGGGAAATGAATGTTCTTCAAGGTGAAAGAATACAGAGAATATATCATCACCTTCCACTTCAACAAGTTGAGGAGCTAAGAATTCTTGTCTGAAAGAAATGGACAGAGACTAAAGAACAATGTCTTCAGGCAGAGGACACTCCCTATGAGGAGAACCCTTCAACCAATAGTTCAGTGCCTTCTCTTCAATTTATACAGTTTTTGAAAACTGCCTGGTTCACTGAAAGGTCACCCAGGATCTATGTACTTCAATAATAATATAGTATTGCTATAATAATATGTATTGGTGCTATGCTTGAAATTGTTTTTGAAGAACTGATTTTTAGTCTCCTCTATGACACATACTGTCTATAGGGTCTTTGGAGAAGTCCCTTCAGCTCTCTCTCAGTCAAACATGCAACCACTAGCCCTTCCAAGTGGGTGGTTTCCAGATTAAATTGTTATTGGGAAATAATTACCAAAAGAAAAAGAAATGCAATAAAACATAGGTAGTACTATGTTTTAATGCTGTCTATATCTAGGGCAATCCCAATAAATTCTAGATGGAAAATATCATCTGCATTCAGAAAAAGGACTATGGAGATTGAATGTAAATCAATACATGATATGTTCATTTCTTTTTTTTTTTCTATTTTTTTCTTCTCCTGTGGTTCTCCCAACATGATTCATAAAGAAATGTGAATTTAGAAAGTTAATATACATGTAGAAAGTAATATACATGTAATACATAAGTATACATGTATTATACAACTAGGAAAAAATAAAACAATTAAAAATACTGTCTATACATGTTCCCTACTTCTATTTGAGTTTGATACCAGTGCTCTCAGCAAATCTTTGAGAGTTTAAGTTGTAGAGAATCTGGGGAGCTGCATTGGTATAAATGAGTAAATGAAATAGCCCTTATTAAAAGTTTATTATTCACAAAGCATAGTAGGTTCTGCATAATTGTACAGTGGTTATCTCAGCGTCCCTCTTTTATCTAGTCAGGGCATTCCAGAGCATTACTGTGTTGTTTATCCTTCTTTCTCAAGAGGAATATGACATTAGGGAGATGATGACATGATGCAAGTGAATTGGATTTGTGAAGGAGGACTTTGCAAAGTCTTCAGCTAAGTGTTGAAGCAACAAATTAAAACATTGTAGGCAGTTCCTATTCTCAATGAGCGCACATTCTAATGGGGGAGATAGTGCATATAAGTAAAGCCTCACAGTCCTTAAGATGCATCAGCAAAGAAGATGGTAATGTTTCTTTGTTGTTCATTTGTGTCTGATTCTTCATGACTTCATTTGAGGTTTTCTTGGCAAAGATACTAGAGAAATTTGCCATTTCCTTCAGCTCATTTTACAAATAAGAAAACTGAGACAAACAGGATTAAGTGACTTGTCCAGGATTACATAATAGCTAATCTAAAGCTGGATTTGAACTCTTGAAGATGATTCTTCTAAGCCCAATGTGCAATCCATTATACCACTTAGCGAGGCTTTAGTATGAAGGATTTTTCTTTTCTGGGTAACTATGGCTTCTGAGGAGGTAGGGGCTATACTACCTGAAGAAGCAATTACTAATATTCAAATATTCTCATACACTTTGCTTCCTGGGAATCTTTAGGAGTTAGGTTTAAAGTAGGACATGCTCAAGAGTTCTTGAGCTTACTTCCCTGTGCAAATGGTAGGTGGTGATTGTTGATGGTGAGAAAGATAGACTCCCATTTTCATAAGAAGTTCTCCCTTCAGTGATGGCTGTATGGACCAGGCTAAAAGCAGGGCTAGTAATTTGGGAAACACTGCTATTCCCAGGACTCTTGGGTTCAGGGCCCAGGCCTATCATTTTGAAGTCTGAAAAGAGGTGGTAGTCAAGGGAATGATGGCGAGCTGACACATACTGCCTCCTCTTTCCCTCAGGGTACCTTACTACTTCAGCTAAGCTAGCTTCCCTGCTTTGTGAGCAGGTGGTGGGGACCCATAGCTCCTTCCTCATAGTGAATTGTTTTCCTAAATGATAGCTGGGGGAATTTGATAAAGAGTTTGTTTTTGTTTTTTTCATTAGCTGGGAAATCCCTATGTCGGTGAAATCATAGATCCAGGGTTAATCCTAAGAATTCCAATGGAACAGTGGGATATAACTGAAGCAAATCTCAGCACATTTTTTTGAGGAGTTAAGTTGACTAGATGATGTTTTTGTAAGTTATTTATGATTAGGGTCATGTTTATATGAAGCAACTGATCTGGATGAGCCATCAAAATTATGGATCTCTTATTTTAAATTTAGAGAGATGTAAAGAACCTTCAAAGATATCTATTCCAGCTTTGTCATTTTATAATTGAGGAAAATGAAGTCTAAGAAATGAATTATTCTGTCTCTTAAACTCTCACACTGTCCCCTTCATTTCCCCATTTTCTCTTGCCTGACTGTGTCCTTCCCACCATATCCCCTCCTTTAAACCCTGATAATTTTCTGGTTTGGAACACAGCTGGTGACATCCAGACTTTGTTCTGTTACACTCCAGCAGATGGAAGCAGAGGGCAACTGAAAAGTGACACTGAGATGAGAGCAGTTGACACAAAAATAGCAGAGAAAGCAGGCTGCCTAATGACACCAGATGACATCAACACCTTTACAATGCCAGTGGTGAATTTTTCAACTATGTATGTTCCCTATATATGTATCCCTTTATATGTGTTCACTAGCTACATGTGTCCCTATACCTGTACACTGTGATGCATGTTTCTTGGTCATGTACGTTAGCAACTGGCATTTCTTCCTCCAAAGTGGATGGTATAACTTGTAGGAAAATGTATTCCTGTATGACTTTCTTGTCATTTACTTTACAAGATACTATTTAATTAAATGTCTTTATCATAGTCCCATATTTATTCTCTAACACTGATGAAATGCTTTTTGATAAACTAGATTATGTACTTGTTTAACCACTGCCAGGGCTGATAGAGAAAAATACAGAAGCACTAACTGAAGGAACTGGGAATATTTAGTCTAGAGAACAGAAAATTTGGGGAAATATATGCTGGAGCATGGAGGCAAAGATGAGATAATAATCTGCTTGATCTAGATGACATATTAGTAACTAATAGTAACAAAAAGGCAAATTTTATCTTGATTTAAGGACTTACTTTCTAACAATTCTGGTTTTCCAAAAGAAAAATAGGATGTCTCAGAAGGTAAGGAATTCCTCATCATTAGTAGGGGAGGGGGGAGGAGGTTATCCAATAGGAACTTAGGATTCTAAATTTTAGAGTTGTAAAGGACCTTAGAAATCAAATCTAGTTTCTTTTATTTTGCAGATGAAGAAACTGAGATACAGTAATCTTAAGAGATTTGACCAGGGTCACACAGCCTGAATGTTCATTTAAAAAAATAAAAACAAGTGATTAAGCAATTTTTTTAAAAATTAAAATTTATTTTCAGGTCCACATTCTCCTCTCACATCTCCCTCCTCTAAAAAAACCCAAAATTCTTATTGCAAACTTGTATAATCAAGGAAAACAAAGCCCCACATCGGCCATGTCAAAAATCTGTACTCTGAATCTATAACATCTCTCTCTAGAGGTGGGTAGCATGTGTCTTGAAAATGTGATTCATCATTGAATTGACAGAGTATCTAAATTTTTCAGGTTTTTTTTTTTTTTTTTGCAATAGTACTGTTCTACAAAAAAAAATTGTCATTGTCATGAATTTATCTCATTTCATTTTGCATTGGTTCTTTCTAGGTTTCTCTGAAACTATCTTCTTTTGTCATTTGTACAGTACGGTAGTATGTCATCTGATTCATATGTTACAGGTTGTTCAGCCATTCCCTAATTGATAGGCACTCTCTCAGCTTCTGATTCTTTGCTACCACAAACAAAGATGCTGTAAATGTGGGTCATTTTCTTGTTTCTTTGATCTCTTGAGGTATAGACCTAGCACTAATATCACTGGAACAAAGGGCATATGCATCTTTTAAAGCTTTCCAGAATGACTAAACCAGTTTATAGTTTCATCATCAATGCATTAGTGGCTGTTTTCTTACAGCCCCTTCAGCATTTGTCATTTTCCATTTTTGTCAATTTTTCCAATATGATAGGTGTGAGATTGAGTTGTTTTAATGTTCACTTTTCTATTAGTGATTTAAAGCTTTTTTTTTTTTTAATGGCTTTTGATAGCTTGGATTTCTTTCTCTCAAAATTGCATGTTCATATCTTTTGGCCATTTGTCAATTGTGGAATGATTCCAGTCTTTTTGAAAAGGCAAATCACCTGCCAAACTTTGAGGCACTGCCAGGTTTCCACTCCAATCTCAGCTCATTTGATCCTCTCCCATGAGGCTCTGTAATTTCCCCCTTATTCTTGGGAATCATAGGAAGGATTTAGGAAGGCCTCATAAAGAGACACTCATTAAATTACTTGCCCAAGAAATATAAAAATGGTAACAAATAGAGGATAGTGACAAAGTTTATTTTATGTGCTGAGAAACTATTGGATAATAGCTTGGAACTTATTTTTAAAACTGTTCTAATACTATGAAAGTAAGGACTTTGCCTCTGTATATGAGAATGAGATATTCAGCCTTTTACAAGGGACCTTACCTTAAGAAAGAATGATGATGTTCAACTAGATATTCAGCCTTTTACAAGGGACCTTACCTTAAGAAAGAATGATGATGTTCAACTAGATCCCAGGGAGTCCCCAATAAATGCATATTAGTGGTTTTAGGGTAGCTTCCTCAAGGGATGAGTTTAGCTCAGCATCTTGTTTCTAGAGTATAGGCAAAGTCTAAGTGATTCAGAATAATGGGCTTATTGCCTGAATCTGTCACTTAAAGTAGATGAGTCAGCCCTAACTTCTAGGATTCTAGAAAGTCCCTAAACCTTCTCAGATTCTGAGAATCTCAATTAAATCTCAAATAAAGTTTGGGTTATATACATTGTTGTGAGGATCCAATGTCTAAGGAAGTCATTAAAAAAAAAAAAAAAAAACTGTTACACAAATTCGAAGGATTAAGGGATCAGTCCCCTGGGGTGGTAGGAAAATTTCTATTTAATCCTCACAGTGTATGAAATAGATACTATTATTGACTTGGTATGATTCCAAACTCAATCTCCTTCCATTAAAGTAGTTTACAACACAAACTACTCACCAAATCATCTCACGGTAGAGCAAAATTCCTTCACCTTCCTGCCCTAATGTTCAGGAAATAATAATAGCAGTAATGGCAGTGGCAGCGGTGGGAACAGTGCTAACACTAGAACTAACATTAATACAGCATTGGAAAGGCCAGAGCTGCTCAGATTCTCATGGGCTTTATCAGCTGTAGACCCTAAGCCACCATGGAACTTTGGCAATCAATTATTATGGCCCAGACATAATGCTATCCACTGAATATACAAAGTCAAAATTGAAAGAGTCCCTATTCTTAAAGAAATTACATTCTAATAAGAGAGTCAATATTTACAGTTATAGATAGATTCAAAATATATAGAAGTGAATGCAAAATATAAAGCAGCTTTAAGGTAACCTGGAGAAGGAATGATGTTAAGGGAAGCACTAGGGGAGGATGTGCTAGGAAAGACCTCGTGGAGAAGAGGATGCTTAAGGTGACTCTTCAAAGAAAGCAAGGAATCCAGATTCCATGAAGGTGAAGAAAATGTATCAGGCATGGAGGGAGGGACAGTGCTATGCAAATGGAAAAGAAATGGGAGATGAAGTCACTATACCTGGTGTATCAAGTGGGCTGGACCATAGAACCCATGTACAAGAAGGCTAGACTCCTGCAAGGTTCAACTCAGTTTCCACCATCTTATGGGAAGCCATTCTCAGTTCTACTGGTGGTTAATATTCATTCCCTTTTCAGATTAATTTATACTCAACTACCTGAGTAAGTGTCACCGATTCAGAATACTGTAAGGTCTTCAAGGGCAAGGCTATTCAGTTTTTTATTTTCTCTCAGTATCAACAGAAATAAGTGTTCAATAGATTCTTGTTGTATGAATTAATGAATTTCCTACTATTTTTTTCCTATTCATTTTTCTTGTCTTATTGAGAGAAGCCCAACATTCATAAGACTGAAACCCTTCTGTTTTATAGATTTGCCTCTATCATTGTTCACAGTAATAATCAAAAATTGAAATCTTTCCCAGAATGTGATAGCTATTCATTCCCTATGTCAACCAAGACACAGTCTTGATGGCAGTCCCATTATTCTCTCCTTAGACGTTGTCCAAACAGGGAGGGAAGTGAGAAAACACACACACACACACACACACACACACACACACACACACACACACACACAAATACAAATACAGATGGCCTCCGTGGCTGCTCTCTCCCTCTCCCCTCCCCCAGAACATTCCTCATTGCCAATAATCTCCCTCATTCTGCTGGAGATTCTCTTTTGATAAACAAGCCTCACTGGACTGAATCTAGTATTGTTCAATTGAGACCTCTTCACCATTGAAGCTAGACAATTGAAAAAGTCTGGGCTTTTTGTGTAGCCACAAGCTCTTCCATTCTATTTTATATCTCTAGAAAAACCCACTTTCCTTTCCTATTGAAGAACTAGAGTTAGAAGGGGTCCTTCCTGATGTGTCCTTGGTTACCTGCCCAAACACTTCATTGGAGTAGTTACCCTCTTGGGACTAAGTCCTGAATCTGGGTCATTCTGAATAATATGAATTTAGGTGACCTACAAAATGACAGCTCAAGGTTTTTCTTGTATATATCAGCAAGCAAGAAATTAACAGCCTACTGAATATTTCTAAATGACTTATGATGTCTAAAACTATCTTAGTTTTGCTGAGAAAGCTATTAATAGCCATGTTTTTTTTTTTTTTAATGAAAGCTTTTTTTATTTTTCAAAGCATATGCGTGGACAATTCTTCAACATTAGCTCTTGCAAAACCCTGTGTTCCAATCCCTCCCTCCTTTTCCTCCACACCCTCCCCTAGATGGCAACTAGTTCAATATATGTTAAACATGGTAGAAATATATGTTAAATCCAATATATGTATACATATTTAGGCAATTATTGTGTCACACAAGAAAAAAGAGAAGCAAAATAAAATTGCAAGAAAACAGCAATAAAAAGAGTGAAAATGCTATGTTGTGAACCACACTCAGTTCTCATAGTCCTCTCTCTGGGTGTAGATGGCTCTCTTCATCACTGAACAATTGGTCTGAATCATCTCATTGTTGAAAAGAGCCCGTCCATCAGAATTGATCATCGTATAATCTTGTTGTTTCATAGTTCTGAATAGGCATGTCTTACCCTGGATTGTCTCCTTGCTCCCTGAGGTCTATCCTGAAGCTGGGTTCCATGCTCAGGGCAGCTCTCCCCAGTTATTCTTCTGGGAAGAGATCTCTGAGTAGCCAGGTGACTCAGAGGATAGAGCAACAGACCTGGAGGCAGGATGATGAGTTCAAATCCAGCCTCAGACACTTACTAGTTACATGATCCTGGACAAATCACCTTTTCCTGTTTGCCTCAGTTTCCTTATCTGTAAAATGAGCTAAAGAAGGAAATGGTAAACCAATATTTTTGCTAGGAAAACCCCAAATGGAGTCACAAAGAATTGAATACAACTGCAACAGCTCAAAACAACTATAACAAGGGGTCTACAATATCCCAAAAAGGGAAATCATTCGATATCATTATGTTCATGAAAAACTATCTAGTGCAGAGTATAAAGGCTTGACTCTGGCAATCAGAAGGATCAGGGTTCAAGTCCTAACTCTGACACATCTGACACAGCACTGGATCTGAAATCAGGAAGACTCAGTTCAAATCTGGACTTCTTTCACTCATTGTGTGACCTTTGCTAAATCACTTAGCTACTATCTGACTCCGTTTCCTCAAGTTGCAAAACTGAAATAAAAATAACACTAGATCACATAGTTGTTATAAGGAATACATGAGAATATTTGTACAGTGCCTAGCATTGTGCCTTGCATATAATGGCCATTTTATGAATGTTTCTTCCCTTCCTCCATTCTCCCAATCCCCAAATCTGGATGAGTCACTTAACCTTTTTGGGGGCAACTCTAAGATTTTATATTATAGACATGTTAGCTGTACCTAGAGAGAGGGGGCTATGGATCTGCAGTATAACTAAGTCTGTCATCTCTTCTTGCATCATATTCTTCTTAGTTCTTGGCTCAAGCCTCTCCTCCAACACATTCTGTCAGGAGAGGAGGAAGAGGAGTAAAGAGAACTCCTGATATCATTCATGATCCACAAGCATTTCCTAAGCACTCGTATGTGTCAGGCACTGCACTAGTGCTGGGATTACAAAGACAGAAATGAAACAGTCCTGTTCTTGAGAAGCTTATATTCTCTCAGGAAAACAACATACCATTTTCTATACAAACATGTACAAAATTAATACTGGGAATTTTTGAATGGTGCTTTTGAATAAATGTTGAAAGAAACAGGATGTTAAGATGTGGAGTGAATATAGAGACCGCTTTGCAAAGGAATGGGGATTGGAGATGAAATGCTATGTTGAAGAAGAGAGATTAGGTTACTTTGGATGGCCTATAGCATGTATGAAGGAGAGGATGCAATAATAAACCTGGAAAGGCAGCTTGGAGCCAGGTTGTAAATGGCTTTAAATGCCAGTCGGGGGAGTCTGTCTTTGTTCTTGGGGAGGAGGGAGCGAGTAGAGTTTATTGAGCATCAGAGTGAGTTGATTAGATCTATGCATTAGGAATATCACTCTAGGAGCTCTGTAGAAGATGAAATGCATAAGGGAAAGGCATGTGGCAAAAGATATCAGCCATAATGCAGCTATAATAATAACAAATGTAGCATTTACTGTGCACCACACACTGAGCTAAGTGCATGAAAACATCTTATTTTGTTTTCACCACAACCCTGCTATTATCATTCCTATTTTATAGTTGAGGAAATGGAAGCAAACAGAAATTAAAGGTCACACCTATAGCTAAGAAATGTTTGTGGCCAAATTTGAATTCAGGACTTCAAACCCAGCACTCTATCTACTTTATTACCTTTTTTTTTCTTTTTTGGCTAGATTAAAAGAAAGGACATTCTTTGCCTCATTTCTTACCTGCCCTTATTACAGAATGGGCATTATCTCAGTCAAATTGAGACTTATTAAAGCCTTAACTTAAAAAGACCAAAGTTTCCCAATGCATCCAGGTATATCTCCAGTCATCCTAATCTATATGTGGCACTGGACCCAGATGGCTCTGGAACAGAAAGCGAGACTGGTGCCCTCACTCAAATTCAATTCACTTGCATGCCATGACATCATTTTTCTACTATTATCGTCCTTCCTCTTCAAGAACGAAGAAAAAACAAACATAATAATAATAGAAGCTCACATTTATATATATCTTTTTTTAAGATTTATCAGTATTTTGCTCTCAAGAATTCTGTGAGCTAGGTCAATGTTATTTTTATAAGAAACTAGAGCTAGAGTGTAAATGGTTTGCTCATGGTCACACAGCTAGTACCTGTAAATAGAAAAACTTACTGACCATATTGGGCAATGCTGTTTATTCTTCCTTCTCGAAGAGGACCATGACATCAGGGAGGTGATGCCGTGACATGCAAGGGAGCTGGATTTAAGTAAGGGAGGGCTGTGCAAGGTCACCAGCCTTACTTTCTCCTCTGGAGCCATCTAGGTCCCAATGGATATAGATAGATAAAGATCAGGACAACCAGATATAGCTCTCTATTGGGAAATAGGCTGAATACAAATAGTTATGTAATGCTATTCAAACTGTCAAGATGGTTCCTAAACATTGTTCAATGGAATAAGAAATGAAGCTGGAGGAGCTCCATTCAACTCCCATCTATATCTTTTTTTGTTTTAGTAATGATAGGTAAATGCTAATTACCAGCCTCCCAAAAGGAAGCACAGTGAGGTTCACTTGCCCAGCATCATTTTGTTGTTATTATCCAAAAACGAACAATATGACCCCATTTAGAGGTCTTGGCAAAGATAATGAAATGGTGGGCCATTTCCTTCTCCAGCTCATTTTACAAATGAGGAAACTGAGTCTAACAGAGTTAAATGGCTTGCCCAGTGTCACACAGCTACTAAGAGGCCAGATCTGAACTCAAGAAGATGAATCTTTTTGACTGGAAGACCTTCACTCTATCGACTGTACCACCAAGTTGCCCAAGATCCTATGCAAGTAATATAATCACCTTCTATGGATCTGAAAGCTTCGTTATATCCACCCACAGCCTTCTCTTTCCTAGACTGGATAATCCCAGTTGCACTAATCTTTTCTCATAGGTCTCATTTTCCATCTAGCTTTCTTTCTGAGTTTTGTCCAAATGAGCCCCAAGTTCCTCTGTGACGCAGAACCATAAACAGTTAGAGGCTGACCTGGGTTGAGGAGGGACTTTAGTGACAAGAGAAGGATTTCTTCTATTCACAGAAGTTTCCACAGTTATAAGAAGACATGGCTTTTTTTTTTCTATAAGGATGTTATAGGGTTAATTAAGATTCTCTGTTTCCAATAAGTTTCAGTAAAAGGTTCGATGGAAAGAGAAGGTGTTATTACAGGAAAGCTTTTTCATGTATTCAGACAGTAAAAGTCATTTAAGACACCCAGTCACACCCATCATCTGCATTTGAAAGAGTAACCAAATTTAAATTCTGGAGAATAATAATAGGTGGCATTCATAATTTTGAAACTTATAAACTTGAAACTTTACATATATGAACATTTGATGCTATTGGTGAGCAAGTAAAACAGACATTACTTACTACTTTCATTTTATAAATGAGGAAACTGAAGCTCTGGGAAATTACAATTTGTCCAGACTTAGGCCTCTCTTTTAAAAAAAAAAAAATTTAATAGTATTTTGTTTTTTCCAATTACATGTAAAGATAATTTTTAACATCCATTTAAAAAGAAACTTTGAATTCCAAATTTTTTTATCATGTTGTTAAAAAAAAAGAAAAAACCAAAAGGAAAAAAATGATGTGAAAATCGGATGCATTCATAGTCCATCATTTCTTTCTTTGTGGATAGCATTTTCCATCATAATGATGTAATGTGATTTTGGGGTCCCCTGACCTTGGGGGCTTCTTTTTTAATGGGTCAGTGGGTCCTGGATCTTCTAGTTTTGGAATCTGCCTCAGGAAATTGAGCATACCCAATCTATCTGATTCTGACCACTCCAAATAGCTTCTGGCCTCAGGAAACACCCCACACATCAAACTCCTGAGACAACAAGACTATTTCTCAGTTCATTGCTGACTAATGATCTGGTCAGTGATAATCCAATTTCAGAAACCACCACCCTCTCCCCCTCCTCAATTTATCTGGAGATTACTTCCTAGCCTTACCCTTAAGTCATAGAATTAACATTTCTATGATTGAAAGCTGTGTAAGTATATCTCCTTGCTTCAGTTTCTTTACTGGATTCCCTTAGAATTCAGTCTGCTTTGTAACAGCATTATATTACGTTCGATAAAATTTTGCCCCTTGACTAGGAGATGGGTTCAAACATGCAAATTTTTATGAGACACTTCCTGACATTGGTCTGGGACTTTTGGGATCCCCCCTTCTCAACCTCAATAATAAGTCCCAGCTTCTCTCTTTTGTTTTCCTTTTTCTTTCTTTCTTTCTTTCCTTTTCTTTTCTTTTCTTTTCTTTTTTTTTTTTTTTTGGTGAGGCAATCTGGGGTTAACTGACTTGCCCAAAATCACACAACTAGTGTCAAGTGTCTGAGATTGGATTTGAATTCAAATCCTCTTGATTCCTTCCTGATTTAAGAGTAGGTCACCATCTTTCCTCTGAACTAGAAATTGCTAACCTTTTCTGCGTCATGTATCCCTTTGGAAGGCTGGTAAAAATCTATGAACCCATTCTCAGAATAATATTTTCTTTCATTCATTTCACATTGAAATTCACACATTCATTTCAATTAGACATTAGTGAATACAAAAAAGGAATTGTTCTCCCATCCCTGTCTGTAGATCCCAGGTTTATCATATACCACGTGTCTCCTCCCCCCAACCTCACCCCTCTCTTTCCTTAATCTATTAAAAGATGTCATAAGGAAGCAAAGGTCCTGGGTTGGAGTACAATGGCTATAATTATGTCCCACATTTCCCTGAAATATCTAGGACACTCAGCCCAGAACATAAGATTCCTAAATGTATCTTCTACTGCTCTTGGAAGAATTATGAGGATTCACACATGTGTAACATTCTCTATAATGTCAGATTTTTCCAATGGATTGATTATACTGAATT
Source organism: Antechinus flavipes (assembly GCF_016432865.1). Taxonomy (NCBI): domain Eukaryota; kingdom Metazoa; phylum Chordata; class Mammalia; order Dasyuromorphia; family Dasyuridae; genus Antechinus; species Antechinus flavipes. The sequence continues at coordinate 42,636,795 of NC_067401.1, forward strand.
CCCTCCCTCTTTTTTCTTTTAAAAGAAAATTCTTCATAATAAGAGGGTGCTCTGGAAGATGGCAGGAAGAAAGATATAGATGAAATCTAAGTTATGTCAAAGCAGTAAATATTTTTTAAAAATCAGTTTTTAAAGATCCCTAAATGTTTTTTTTCTATCAATGGGTCACAGGCTGTTTTTGCCTTAAAGAAAAAAAGGAATTCTGGGTAGTCTTTTTAATTTGTCAGACAATAATATGGATGGGTGGAGTAGAGAAGAATGGTCATCCTTCCCCCTTTCCTAGATAAGATAAAAATTTATCATTCTCTCTATTTGAGATTTTTAAAAAGCAAAACAAAACAAAAATTAATGATTTCTTTACAGATGTCTTTAGAACTGTTGACTCCATACAAGAAGAGAAATATTATAATGGTAGGTATCCCAACCACAACTTTGGAGATCCTAGCAAAGGGTCAGCCATCTTCACATTCGGATAGAAAGAGACAAGACTGATGATTCTCATTTTGTGTCTGGAAAACCTAATCAGGACAGCTAAAGAAACAGAGCAAACCAAAGATAGAACAGGGAGGAGAAAACAAGTTTCTTCTTTGTTCTAGTCCTGAACAGGTTCCAATCGATCCTTTCTAAGAGTGTTTATCTACCAGGTGCCTCTATGCAGTCATCCACGTGCATATGGGGGAATGTGAGGAGGGGATAAACTGGAAATGCAGCAGGGGAAGGATATATAGGAGGGATTGGAGAGGGGAAAAGGAGAAGAATGAGAAAGTGAAGGGGAACTTTTTATAGATTGGGGACCAATCTCCTCTCAAGAGTTTGTGCAGCTCTGGCTACCTTGTTTATACCCAGTGTCCTAAATTTACATCTACTGAAATATGTGAGACTCTTATTGTTTCTAAATAACGATTTCAATTTGATTGATTTCCTTCGTAACTATTTCTATATGTGTGTAGGTATAGATAGATAGATCTAGATCTCTAGATAGAGATATATAGATCTGTATCCATCAAAAATTTTAGGAAAGTAAAAACATTATTTTGAGAAGGGGTCTACAGACTTTAAAACCCCATTGCTAAAGGGATCCAAGTCACACAGAAAGTTAAATATTCTTCATTAGGGGAATCCAGGGCCCCTGAGAAGGAGAGATCGCTTCTGTGCTGGAGGGCTGATCCAAAGGCTGAGGGAGGAGGAGGCTGGCTGAAAGAAGAGATTAGAGAACTGGCAGCTGAAGCACCAAGATTAGAATGCCCTACCCCAAGACCCAGAGAAGCTCTGAGGGGGAGTTCTAAGCCCAATCTGTGCCAAACCTGAGCCAGATCAAGATCACAGGCTCTCTGGAAAACATATTTCAACCTATCTCTCCAAACCTAACTTTATACAGAGCTGCCAAGGTCCTCAACTGCTGACCCACCATTTCAGAATCCTACCTTGAGAGAGATTCTGATCCTGACCACATCTGAGGAGCCCAGTGATGCTTCAGACCATAAAGCTACGAGCTGAGTCTGCTGGGGAGGGGGAAGAGGGGGGACAGAGGGGGCAGCGTGGCACGAATGATCACTGGACTTTTGAGTTCTTGTTTTGAGTATTTGCTTCACTTATTGTGAACCTAGGCAGAGACTGCTAGCTGGTACCATAGTGCATAGAGTTCTGAATCTGGAGTCCAGAAGATCTGAGGTCAAATCTGCCTTCAGAAACTTAGCAGCTATGTGATCCAGGGCAAGTCACATAACTCTAATTGCCTCAGTTTCCTCATCTCTAAAATGAGCTGGAGAAGGAAATACTCTGCTATCTTTGCCCCCCAAAAAACAAAACAAACAAACAAAACCCAGAGAGATAGTGGAGAGCAGGCTAGATCCTAGGTAAGTCTCTGGTCCTTAGTTTCCTGAAAAATGAGATTAATAACGAACAATTTCACAAATTTTTAATAAACCCATATAAGCATGACCTAATATAATTTCCCCATTTCCACCTGCATAGTAAATGCTATCTGTGTACATCAATAAATCAACTGGTGATCCTGTGTGTCCCATTTATACGACATAGCCTTGGGAGTTGACATCTATAGTTTAACCTCCAGATTGTGTAAAGTAACTGTGGGCATCATTATAGGATAACTCTGTTTATGCAAGATAACTCCACAGGGTCAGCTTGCTCCACACTGGGGCCCACTTAGATACCAGTTGCTCCCAGGGACATGGTCTTTTTCCTTGAGCCATTCACTCCATCACAAGTATGATCTTTTTTATGTTGGTAACTTTAAGTGGAGCTTGCATATGGACTCTTTAATAGATAAGACTTTAAAGTGCACTTATTCTAATTACAGCCTAACAGAAATGCCCTATATTTTTATTTTTCATCACCACCTCTCTGGGTCTGGAATGGGTAATTTGTGGGACTGCTGGCTCACTTGTATGTGGTCTCAAGATTATCGGACTCCCTTTCCAGAACTGTACTTCTCCTTCTAGATGCCAATCCAATCCAATAAACACTTATTAAGTACCCACTAAATGCCAGGGATACAATGAATGGAAAGATAGTCCCTACTCTCAAGGAACTTACACTCAAATTGGGGAAGACCATACACAAAAGCAGCCAGGCAAAGGGAAATTGGGGGAAGGAATATCTTGAAATAGGCACAGCAGCAGATTCAGAGCTGAGTCAGCTGAAAAGTCCATTGTGATACATTGGAAAGAGTTTGGTACTCTCCTGCTCTCCAGCCAGAGGGGAAAAAGTCTGAGGGAGGTGGTCACCCAAGGCTTGTATTAGCCCCTTGGTGAGGAGATTAGAGATGATGTGTTGAACCTGGGAGGGACTTCTAGTTCTGTGGGATGAAAACCAGGCAAAGCAGCCTATTTCTATAAGCCAAGGTCATTATTATAGGCAAAGCAAATTAACGGGGCAGACTTCAGTTGGTCTTGACCATCTCCATGGTTCAAATCCTGCCTCAGACATATTAGCTTTGTGACAGCTCTACCTTGTTCAGCCCCTCATTGCACCAGGCAATTTTAGTTTAAAACTATAAAGGGTATAGAAGACCTTTCCATCCCTGGAGTTCCCTACACTGATGAAATCACTAGTCTGGACCAAAGAAAAAATAAAAATAAAGAGGTCCCTCTCAACATTTCCTACCATTAGAATTTTTTCTTAAAGCCTTCTGAGCCCCCATGATTCACTACCCCAGCCTTAGCAATGTTTCTTAGAGGGCCCTAGCCAGTGCAAATCCCTGATGTGGACTGGCATATCTTGGGCATCATGGCACAGGGCTTACATCCTTTTAAAGGAGGCACCTATCTGGACCCCAAAGAGAAATCACATTCTACTCTGATGAAGCGATTAGGAAGGATCCTGTGCCCTACCACTCTTGATCCAAAGCTTTTCTCTCTGCAGTTACTCAGAAAGGCCTTCCTAAGTGAAATCCTCTCTTGCCCTGCTTGCTTCCCTCAGATAGGTTTCCTTTCTCTAAGACTACAGAAGGAAGCTGCCCTCTCTTCCTGGACCAATGCCTTCTGATCCATGATGGATGACTTATCCTTGGACTCTGACAGCCTATGCCGTTCATTCATTACCCCACCCCTTCAAGTTTTCAAATTACAGGAATGGCAACTGGCCAGTATGGCCCAAAGTCCCTCCTAAAGTTGCCTGGCAAAGAGCCACCACATCATGACTTAGCTTCTGAAAGGACAACATGTACTCTGTCTGAAGGTTGCCCTCTTAGAGGGTGGATCAGCTGTACTTTAATGTTTGAAGGGACTGGCCTTAATCCAGTTTGGGCCAGGCCCTCTTTTAATCACCAATCATTCAGCAACCATTTTATTAAGTTTTTACTCTGTATACTGTGCTAATTAATCATCAGTTATTTGCCCCATTGTGCTAATTAATCACCAGGTATTTGCCAGGGACCTACTATACTAAACCTGGGGATACCAAGAAAAAGGTAAAATAACACTTGTTCTCAAAGAGCTTACATTTTAATTTTGAATTTCTATTGATTGTTGTTTTTCTTTTTAATTTTGTTGCTATCTTTTGTTTATCACATAAAATTTTCCAATATTTCTTCCTCTCCCCCTCTCAGAGAGCTACCCAAAATCACAAATAATATTTTTAAAGCTTTTTATTTTCAAAACATATGTATAAATAATTTTCAACATTCACCCTTGCAAAACTTTGTGTTCCACTTTTTTTCTCCTTCCCTTCCTCCACTCCCTTAGACAACAAGTAATTCCATATGTTAAACATGTACAATTTTTCTATACATATTTTCACAATTATGTAGCACAAGAAAAATCAGATCAAAAATGAAAAAAAAAGAGAAAGAAAACAAAGTGCAATAACAACAAAAAATGAAAATACTATGTTTTGATCAATGCTCAGTTCCTACAGTTCTCTCTCTGGGAGCAAATGGCTCTCTTCATCTACAAGATCATTGGAACTGGCCTGAATCACCTCGCTGTTGAAAAGAGCCACATCTGTCAGAATTGATTATCATATAATCTTTTTGTTGCCATGTATAATGATCTACTGGTTCTGCTCATTTCACTCAGCATCAGTTCATGTAAGTCTCTCCAAGCCTCTCTGAAATCATCCTGCTGATCATTTCTTACAGAACAATAATATTCCAAAACATTCATACATCATAATTTATTCAGCCATTCTCCAATTGATGGGCATCCACTCAGTTTCCAGTTTCTTGCCACTACAAAAAGGACTGCTACCAATATTTTTGTACATGTGGATCCTTTTCCCCTTTTTATGATCTCTTTGGGATACAGACCCAGTACAGACATTGCTGGATCAAAGGGTCTGCACAGTTTGATAGCCATTTAGACATAGTTTCATATTGCTCTCCAGAATGGTTGGATCAATTCACAACTGTACCAACAATGTATTAGTGTCCAAGTTTTTCTATGTCCCTTCCAACATTTATCATCTTTTCCTGTCATTTTAGTCAATTTGAGAAGTATATAGTGGTCTTTCAGAGTTTTCTTAATTTGCATTTCTCTGATCAATAGTGATTTAGAGCATTTTTTCGCATGACTACAAATGATACAAATATTTAAAGAAAAAAAGGAGAAAGATCAGCAAAATTGGTCAATAATCAACAGTCTGAAAATATGTACAATGTGTGTCTTCCACTATGCATTGTACCCATGTATATTCCATTGTAGTTAATGATGACCATGTGTTTGAGTGGGGATGGGAAGAATGCTTCTCATGACTCTTCTTTTCAATGGAGATTCTTATCCAGATAGGAAATGAAACAAATGGCTCCTGAGGTGCTTCCCAGCTCAGGTTCCAAGACTGTGGAAGGCACATATTAATCAGGAGTAGAATATTGTATATGCTGTAAAATGTGGTTGACATATTGATTGGTTTTTAAGAACTGCTCTTTTTTCATTTTAAAAATCTTTGTTATAAGAGAAGATTTGCTGAGTAGGGGATGGGAAAGAATTTATTTGGAAATAAATGTGGCTTAAACATAATGCACCAAATTAAAATAAATGTTTATTGGGTAACAGCTTAAAACTCGATCTGTCCATTCAGGGCAAGGGAGTTCTTAGGACAAGGGAGCATGCTGCAATGTAAAGTAAATTGAATGGGGAGCTTACTTGGGGATCTTGGATCCTGCCACTAATTCACTTGAAACAAACTGAGACTGTTAATAGCCTTAGTTTAAAAAGGTCAAGGTCTCCCACTTCATCCAAGGCCACCTTGAGTAGTCCTGATCTATATCTTACCATTGGACCCAGATGGCTCTGGAGGAGAAATTGAGGCTGGTGACCTTGAACAGCCTCCCTCACCTAAATCCAATTCACTTGCATGTCATGGTATCACCTCCATGTCATGGTCTTCTTCAAGAATGAAGGGCAACCATTAAACATTAACAATAGCTCATTTCCCTTTATTAAGATTTTTGATTTCTCCTAATTAAAATGAGTTGAACTAGACAACTCCTAATGTCCTTTCTAGCTTTTAAAATCCCATAAGCTCACTCTTCCTTTGGAAGTGAATTTCCTGCCATCTGGGTACTAACCAAGGATGACCAAGCTTCCTTGCTGCTTCCCCATACATGCTCCCAAACAACAATGTGCCCAAATGAGCCACATTAGAACAAGGCTCTCTAGTTTAATTGCCATCTTCAAATTTGGAAATATCTTATTAATAACAATGATGACAACAACAGTATTTTCCAATTTGTCCATTTTATTGCTATTACATATAGCAGATATAATAAAGAATTCATGAAGCATCTCTCATATTCAGAGCACTGTGCCAAGCCTAGGGAAGGTAGAATTAAGGATGCTCAATGTGGAAAAGAGAAGGCTCAAGGGGACATGGTAATTGGCTCCAAGGATCTGAAGGGGTTCCATGGGTTAGGAATATAAGATTTGTTTAGTTTGCTTTTGGAGGAGACACTTAAAAAAATGGGTTGAGATTGCACAGGTAAATTCAGGTGAGATATAAAGAAACTATCCTCACAATGAAAGCCAGATCCTTCAATTCCATGTCCATCAAATCACTCTCTTTACATTGTACCAACCTATATTTCAAAATAATTCCTCTAAAACATATCAAGCTGTATGCTTCTTAAAGCCATGGACTGTCTTTTGCCCCTCCTTGTGATGCTTAATAAATATTTAATGACTGACTATAAAACCCACTTCCATGGGCATGTTGGTAGTGCAATGGATAGAGCACTGGGCCTGGAGTCGGAAGGATTTGAGTTCAAATCCAGCCTCAGACACTTGACTGGTACTAGCTGTATGACCATAAGCAAGTCACTTGACCCCAATTGCCTTGTAAAAAAACAAAACAAATCTCCATCCATACTGCTCAACTGACCCTTAGGATAAAATATCTATGGAATGACTCCCATCCATTTTCATGAATGTGTACAGGAGAAATATAGGATTCAAAGGAAATATAGAAGGGACAAAAAAAAAAAATAGGCAGAAGAGCAAGGACAGATGGCAACTAGATGTTCCTAGAAAAAAGATTAGTTCATTTGGAGGGGAAAAACTATTTCTGACAGTATGTGCTTGCAGAAACTCACAGGCCTTTCTCTTAGTAACTATTCTAATTATAGTTCCAGCTACCTGGAAACAAGAGATTTTCCTGCCATTGGCCAAGGCTCTTTCACCCTAGTTGGCATTTCCCACTCTATGGGAGGCATCAGAGCAACTGGTAAGCTAGTTGTTGCCATCATTTCTTTTTAGTACTGGGTAGAGAGAGCTGGATGGCTGCATAAGGATTCATGTGCACAAAGAAGCAGAAATGTGCATGGGGTTGGTGTCTGAATGATCACAGCTAAACAGCAAAAGTACCACGGTGCATATGCGCAGAAATAAATTAGACACAGTTATCACATTTGGCTGAAAATGAGTTTCAAATTGAAATTAGTTTTACCCCCCCCCCCACCACCACCACCACTCTTTCCTACTGTTTTTTTCTGGTTTTATTGGTGAGATAGCCTGACGTCTTCACAGAGCAGCTCTCATCAGATCTAAATCCAGATGAATATGTTTTGTGACATGTTATGAACTCCTTTTCAGGGTTATAGAAATTAAGCCCTACAGAATCTAATATCAAACATAAAAAAACCCCAAACAAACCTTGAGCTTTCTAGTTTCTTTTCCAAAAGGTTTCCATTGCTCCCTGAAAAGTGACCTCTACGATCACCCTTAGATATCTTTAATTGAGAATGTTTATGTACTTCAAATACTTCATGAGAAAAATCTTTTTCTTCCCCCACTCTGTACCACCCCCCACCCCAAAGCTGAAGGGAACATGGGGATGTCATGCTGTCAAGGACTTAGGAAAGTTTGCAAATATTAGCTCCAGTTTAGCAACACATTGACTAGATTGCCATTAAGAATCTATAATGTTTTATTTATAAATATATTCCCCAAAGTGTCTTCTTTCATTCTCCTTCCTACCTTTTTCTCTCCCCACTCACCCCCATTAAAAATCAGTACAAAGCATCATAATGGTCCCAAGAACCCAAAACCGGCTCCTGAGGAGCTTCGGTTGAACGGGGGGAAATATATTAATACAAATAACTAAGAGATAGGGAAAGCATATATTCTGCTCTTTTAACAGTTCCCCTGCACTTGTCCAGTTGCAACATATGTTTTATGAACTTGTGACAATGTTTTTGGTTAACAAGGTAAAGGAAATAAATATACTGGTAAAAGGTTAAGAAATATGAGGAATAAGGAATAGTTTTTAGCTGGGACTTTGGAAAAGGTTTTAATGAGGTCAGATGAGAATGAGAAGAGAAAGAGAAAAAAAATATTTATATGGTATTTACTATGTGCCAAGCATTGAATTAAGTACTTTACAGATATCTCATTTGATTCTCACAAGAACTCTCTGGGGTAGGTGCTATTATAATCAAACATTCCATTTTACAGTTGGGGAAACTGAGGCTAAAGTGACTTGCCTAAAGCTAGTATGCATCTGAGGCTGGATTTCCTGACTTTAGAACCAGCACTCTAACCTCTGAGAGTTGACAAATAAAGAGAATAAATAGGTTTTACCAGAACACAGACTATATGGGAAGCATCCTGGCACTGTGGAGAGAGTGCTAGCTATGGATTCAGGAAGCCTTGGGTTAAGATCCCTCTGAAATCTCATCATATCAATCTGAATCAGTTCCTTCACCTCGCTGAGCCTCAATTTTCTATAAAATGAAGGCAATGAACTAGATGGGCTCTAATGTCTCTTCCAGCTCCTATCTAGGATGCTATCATATTCCAAGAAGGAATAGTAGGAGAGAAGATGTTTCCCATTGTTTCCTGCACATGAGATGCCATTTCCCTATTCCAAGCATTTTTATTGGCTATCCCCCATGCTAAGAAGATTCTCCCTCCTTATTGCCACCTCTGAGGATCCCTGATATCCTTCAAGCTTCAGATAAAATTCCACTTTCTTTAAGAAACCTTTCTCAGTCCTCCTTAGTCTTATAAATAATAATAATATAATATTATATAATAAGTGGGGCATCTAAATGGCACAATGGATAGAGTGCTGACCCAGAAGTCAGGACGATTCATCTTCCTGAATTAAAATCTGGTCCTCAGACACTTACTAGCTATGTGACCCTGGGCAAGTTATTTACTCTGTATGCCTTAGTTTTCTTAAAATCTATAAAATGAGCTGGGGAGAAAATGGAAAATCACTCCAGTATCTTTGCCAAGAAAACCCCAAATGGATTTGTGAAGAATCAGACACAAATGAAAATGACTGAACGATATGTGATAAGAATATATTATAATAAACAATCATCATAAATCACAATTAGTTCATTCCCTCTCAATCTTCAGTTTGTTCAATCTATATCTTGTTTATGCATAGCTCTTTACATATTATCTCCCTATAAGGCTGTGAACTCCTTGGGATCTGTTACTATTTTTTGCCTTTCTTTGTATTGTCATTATTTAACACAGTTCCTGGCATACAGTAGATATCTAATAAGTGCTTGCTGACTGACTGACTGAAAGATATACCAGAATCATATTATGGAGGGCTTTAAATGTTAGGATCAGGATTTTATACATTATCCTATAAGCAAAGTGGAGTTATTAAAGTTTTTTTGAATGGGGGAGGAACATGATCAAAGTGGTAAATTAGTAATATTCTTTATTATCATTTCTCTAGCTACTTAAGCCTATTACTCTATTACTATGTTCACTGGGATTGAATGGATAACATATATGACATTTGTCTCTACCAGAAACCTATCCACAGACAAAGAATGAGACCCTTGACTGATGTTTCTCAAAATATGCTCAACATAAAAAGTCTGTTATGGGTTAAGAACCACTAATAGTCTTTGAGAGTCTGTGGACAAATTTTTTTGGGAATGCCAAAGATCCTATGGTGTGCTACTTAATTTATTTTTAAAAATCAGGTCATTCCTAATATGGGAATGTTTTACATGATTGCACCCATATCAGATTGCTTACCATCTCAGGGAGGGGTAAAAGAAGGAAGACTAGGACATAAAAAACTCAAAACTTTTAAAAAATGTTTTTTTAATTGTTTTAAGATATAATTGGGGGAAAACATTTTTAAAATAAGGTCCTTCCAAGTAACTGACACCAATAGGCAGCACCCTGGTATCCTTCTGGACAGCTCATAAAGGGATTTAGTCTCACTGCACAATTCTTCTGACTTCTAACACAGGCTTAGCATACAAATTGACATGCTTCCCTGTCCAGGAGCTGAGAGAAATCAGGCCAGAGCTAAAGGAACTCAGGCAGGAGTCCAAAAAGAAATTCAGTAGACTAACTCCCGATTTATTTTTAATAGAAAATAGGCATTTCTATTGAAATGGGGCAGGGAGACGGGGAATGGATGAATTTCTTGACATTTGAATCCCTGCATTCTCTTCCATTGTTTATATGGGCAAAGCAAAATGAAGAATTTGGACAATTATCTCAATGGTTTTGGGTCCCAAAGCTGATTTGAAAAAAAAAAAAAAGTGATTGACCTGAATGATTCCCATTAAGTGATTCCAGTGATTATATTAATCCAGATTATTTTTCAGTCTTTCATTTTACTTTATCTATGAAGACAAAGAGTATGGTGATATGGGGGAAAAAAAGAAAGAAGGGAAAAGGGGCAGAATTGTGAATAGGGGGCAATAAAACAATTTAGAGGAGAAATAAAAACCAATAGCTAGCAACTATATGAAGATTTTTTTTAAAATCCATCTCCAGAAATCTTAAACTCACCAAATTCCTCTGGGAAAAGAATAGTTTCATTTCATATGTTTAAAAAAATAGGTTCAAGGAATTTTTAAAAAAGCTACACACACACACACACACACAAAACCACAAACATCCTCACTCTTGTTCAAAAGTTTTATTTATTGTAATTCTTTTTCACTTTGCAGTTAATTTGTAGCTCAATTTCACCTGGGCCTTTTTGATGATCTGCTCACTGATGGAGAATATTCTGAATTCAATTCTCAACACAAAATAACAGTCTGTCATGCAAAAGGGCCTCAGAATAGCAGGCCAATCAATGAAGAGGTAAAATAGGATGCTGTGTTTACTGTTTAGAGAACGAGCATTTAACACAGAGCAGCAGATTTCACAAATTCCAGGATCAGGAGTGTTTTTGGTTGGGGAAGGGGGCGGGGAAAGAGGGAGATGACATTGAGTAAGTGTGTGAAAACATGGGATTAGATAATCAACAACAAGGAAGTTGGTCAAGTCAGCACCCAGAAATTGTTCCCAAGAACAGCTGCAATCCAGAAATATTAACAAGCCCATCTATCCAGGGGGGAGTTATACTCAGCTGCAGGATATTTGCAGTTTATCTACTCATTGTCTCACTCCAGAAACAGGAGCTTAGAAATACTACTGTGACTTAGACGTTCATCATTAGATGTTTAAGGAACAGAGGGTCATAACTCTAGAACTGGAAAGGACCTTAGAGGTCATATTGTCCAATAGCCTCCATGTAGAGATGAAGAAACTGAGACTCAGAGAACAAGTTGCTTGGTCAATCTTTTCAGTTGTCCTATTTTGGATGACCCCAATTGGCAAAGATATTGGATGGTTGGCCATTTTCTTCTCCAGCTCATTTGGAAATGTCTCCCCTCTTTTCAGCCAGTCAGTCACTAAGCACTATTATAGCAAAGCACAGAGGATACTTTTGAGCTAATTAATAATTATCATCACTGACACATTTTATACGTATGTTATCTCATTTTTATTTCCCCAATAAACCTGTAGGGAACAACTCCAGATTTTTTGTAACTATTTTACAGATAAGGAAACTAAGGTTGAAACATTTATCAAGTGTGTACTGGGTACAAGGGCTGCAGTGGGGATACAAAGAGTCACATGAAACAATACCTATCCTCAAAGAGCTTACATTTTATTAGGAACGCATGTCTTTCCACTCTACAATGTCTTTTCCTCTTCCATCAAAATCTGAATCAAGCTACTATCAGAATCAATCAACAAATAAACAGTTGTTAAATGCCTACTAAGTGCTGGGGATACAAAAAGAAGCAAAAGATAGCACCCAACTCTCAAGGAGCTCACAATCTAATAGGAAAGAAAATATGTAAACAAATATTTATAAACACATTATAGACAGGATAAATAGGAAACAATTAACATAGGGGAAGCACTAGAATCAGGAGAGATTGGGGAAGGCTTCTGATGATTACAACTACTCCTATGAGAACAATGATTACCTCCACCAGCCATGCATTTATACAGTGCAATACTATTTTTTTTTTTTTAATTTGAACTGGATTACAACTCTTTGAGGTAACGCACACAGCATAACACTACTATTAACAAGTTAGCCTTAGGTAAGTCACCTTACAGGAGCAAATTTAAGAAAGCCACATGGGATATAGAGCATCCTGGAGGATGGCAGTCTCAAGGAGAATGCCCTCAAAAGGGAAGTGTCTGCATGGGGAGCTATATTTAAAGCTTTGGTATCAGAAGCCAATGCCCTGCCTGTTTTAGGCAGAAATTAGATTAAGGAGCTAAATTTAGACTGGACTGGACCTAACCAGTTCTCTGGCTTCTCGGAGGAGTTGTGTGCTCCTGTTTATATGTCTTGGACCACAAACCATAAAGAGAGAGAGAGGACAGGAGTAGATACAACAGCTCCATAAAGCCTCATTAAGAATATAAGGTCTGGAAACTGGAAACCCTCTCTAAATTAATTAAAATTTATTGTAAAATAAATGTTGTAATATATAATATTTTACTTTTAATAAAATACATATTTTATTTTAATAAATGCATTAATTAAATTAAAATTAATTAAAATAATAAATCAGAGTTATGTATTTTCAAATCATGAGAATATTATATAATCAATGACAAGTGAATCATCACAAATAAAATGAGGGCAAATTAATTAAATTATATTGCATAATGTTCTGAAAACATTTAAATCCTGATTTATATACTACCTATTTTAACCATTTTGCTCAAAAAAAATCCTTAGAATTATTTCAAATTCTACTTTGGTGGGATTTGAATTAAGGAGGCTTAATTCTATTAAATAAAATATATCTCTTCTTCCCCTGCCTCTCTCCTCCAAACAATTAGTCAAGTTTTTATTAACCAGCTACCTATGTCTATCATAGACTAGGCTGACTTCTCTGAATCATTATATATATATATATATATATATATATATATATATATACAAAATTAAAGGGAGCCCCAAATTCTAGAAATAATATGGAAAAGATAAAGATGGCAGTTACTGTGCATTATGAAGAGAAGATACTATCTGAGTTAGGGAATATTAAAAAGTCAAGTTGTAGGCATGAAGAGCTTTTTATTATTGACCTCCTTGAAGTATGTGCTTAGATCTGCATTCTCTGAGTCAAAATAAACATTTCAGCCACTTAAAAAAAAGTGTAATTCCAAATTTGTTTGCAAAATGGTCAGATCAATTCCACCAATTTTATGTCTTAATTTCTACATAAGTCAGTAATTGTTCATGTTTTCTTGATCCTACTTTTTTAATCAATAAAATCTGAGAATATTTCCACATATTTGGTACCTTCCTTTCCTTTAAATATCTTTTAAATTGGTCCTTCAGTACCCTCACAATTTTACCATTTTTAGCACTTTCCTCCTTCCTTCTGTGTGTATTTGTCTCGGTGTATATAAGGGTGTATTTATGTATACATGAACAATACACACATATCTTTGTGGGCACATATATACACACATGTACACATGTGGGTACATATACACACATATACACATGTGGGTATGTATATGACACAGATAGGGGATGTGATGGATATGCTGAACTTGAAGTCAGAAAGACATGAATTCAATTCTGGTCACAGATATTTACTAGCTGTGTGATCCTGGACAAATAACTCTGTCTCAGTTTCCTCATCTGTAAAATGAATTAGAGAAGGAAATTGTAAACCACTCTAGTATCTTTGCCAAGGAAAACCTAAATGGGGTCACAGAGAGTTGGACAAAATTGAAAAGCTAAACAACAACAAAAAAGTATGTGTATATATGGATTACATATTATGTTTGGGTATACACTAATTTGATACTCTCCATCTACTTTTCTTATCCTATCTTTTCCTTCACACAATTGACTAAAAGATATTAAGAATATGAGTCTCCTTTTGCTAATTGCTAATTCAACTTGGCAGAACTACCTTATATTTTAACAAAGTGTCTCCAAATTTTATAATATATATCCTATATCAAGATCATTCAATAGTTCTTAGAGGTGAAATAATAAAAATAACTATTTCAATGACAGTCTGTTAGTAAATAAGAAGCAAGCATAAAACAACTCCCAGTACTTGCCACAATGATGGAGAACATTTAAAGCTATTTAAGTCAAAGAAGAATTCCTTCCTGCCTTCCTGATGGGATTCCCTCCAGATGCTTCCGTTTCTGTATAACATTGTATTGATTACATTAAAGGCCAAAACATTTCAGAGCCTCTTGGACAAGATCTGTAATCACTCAAAGGAGTTTGGCCTGTCCACTGGAAAGACCAAATAAAGATTTTCTACTGCCCCTATTTCAATGTGCATCTGAATGAACAGACACCCTATAAAGATTATTCAATAATAGACATATACAAACAGATATATTTGTATCTATCTGTATATACAGGGTGTCTCAAAAGTCTCAGCACAGTTTGAAGCTTTATTAACTTTAGAAATATAGATGTTACAAATTTATAAAAAACATAATTTTAAGGTTATATAAATTTATTTTAAAATTTAATTTTGTGAATTTTGAATAATGAATTTTTATTTCAATTTAGTTTTGGGATGACTCTTTTTCAGACCAGGAGATCCTCTTGAATCCTCCTTGCTTGAATATCTCAGTCACCTGTTTTATCTCCATTAGAATTTTTTGGTGGGGTGACATTAAAACTGTTATGAAAATCTCATTCCTTAGATGATTTTTAGGCTAAGATTACAAATGCAATCCTTTCAGTCATTGATGAGCAGCAATTAATGTTGTTCTTGTTCAGTCATGTCTGACTTTTCATGATCCAATTATGTTGTTTTCTTGGCAAAGATACTAGAGTGGTTTTCCATTTCCTTCTCCAGTGACAGCTGGGAAGTTTCTGAGTCTAGATTTGAACTCAGGTCTTCTTGACTCCAAGTCTAGCATTCCTATCAACTGAACCAACCTAAAATTTTAAAATCAATTATGGCAATGGTTAGTGCAGCACACTGATTATATTAAACTTTAATTAAGAAACATGCTATTTAAAACATCAACATTTTAAAGTTTTATGCAATAAGCCTTTCAAATATTGGTTTTTTAAAGTTTGTAGCATTTTTATTTCTGAAGTTATCAAAACTTAAAACTGTACTAAGACTTCTGGAACAGTCCGTATATACATATATATTTGTGTGCATAGAAAATACAGATAGAAAATGGATTTTGGCAAATTGCAAAAGCTTCCCACTAAAGACCCATCTTTTGAATGTAATGTAAAATGCTTTATCAGCATTGCTATATCACAACATTGAGACCTGGAATACAATTACTTGTGAAGAACTGAAGACCATCACACAGAGAATATTGGAGAGGATGATTTGAGATTTTAATATCTATATAATCAATAAGAAATTCTGAAGAGCAGGAGTAAGGAATATCACTGAAGGACTGAAGGAAGAAAATGAACTGGTTGTATGCAAGGGATGACAGATGGACAGATGGCTAGAGGGCTCCCTTTGGACTGGGGTCACTCAGAATGGGCAGGCACAAATGGATTGCAGTCTGGATTGTTGGTGGAACTCCTACATCAATAAGATCAAATTGTCATTTGAATATCTAAATCTTTCTGCAATGCCTCCGAAATGGACCATTTTTTCATTCTGTGTCAATCTTTGAGAATTTCATGCTGTATCTTGACTTGTAGATCAAGAAACTCAGTCTTAGAAAAGCTGTCCAAGTTCATTACAAGAAAATAGCATGGCTAGAATCTGAATCATGGTCTCCAGGCTCCCACAAGAGCCATTTTGTGTCTTAAAATGTGTATACAGCTTTCCCCAAAGTCCAGCTTTTAAAATTGTGGTTTGCAACTCCACATGGGAAATCATATCAATGTGGGGGGGTCACAAAATTATGATTTATTAGCAGTAAATGTTTGATTTGTATACCTATTTTATGTATCTATACACCAGGGATTGTGTAAAAATTTCTTGAGTGAAAAGGAACCGTGAATGGAAAAAGTTTAAGAAGCTCTGCCATAAAGTACCTTTAACTCATTCTCAATAGACATGTCATTTATCAAATCCAAATGGCCCACAGAAAACAAAGGACAAAAATTCAACACTACATATTATTGACAAAGGAAAGTGAATGTTATATATGTGGGTTTGCCATGAGAGAATATTGGGAAGTTTGTTTTTAGCATATCTCCACCTGCCAGGTATCCATATTTCTCCTGATTGCCCAACTGTCCCCACTATGGAAACAATTTTTTCTCCCACTATTGGGTTTTGTCCCATATTTTAGAACTGTGGTCCAACTTGCGGATTGTGTATGAACCTCAGGGTGAGACTGTATAGCTACAGCAAGAGGAATGAAATACATATGCAACACCAACCTTCTGCCTTGTCATTTTGATTATTTTTTCAGTAAATTTATCATCAGTTGCTAAATAAATAGTTTTTATAGTTTGTATTTCAAAATCATTTGGATGTCATCACAGAATAAAGCACAGATCTACCACAGATCACTGGCTTTTTGCCTTGTCATTTTGATCATTTTTTTCCAGCAAATATAGAATTAGTTACCTGAATAAATAAGAGGTGACATAGTTTGTCTTTCAAATACATCTGGATATTGTCACAGTTAATAAAACACAAATCCATCTTTAAGCATTTATTATATATTTTACATAATAGTTATCTATATTATATACGATATAACACATTCATAATGGCCTCTTGTCATTATGTTATATATTTGTTGTTTGGCAGAAATGGTGCTCAACTTGATCTCAAAAAAGACCTGGGTTTAAACTTTGATTCTGAGCCTCTAAGTTTCTTCATCTGTACAATGGGAATAATTAAGCAACAAGCAATTATTAAGCACTTAATGTGTGCCTAGTTTTGAGGATGGAAAACCAAAAACAAGACCATCCAAAGTAACTTGAAAAGGAACACTGCAATCAGGAGGAATTAGGACAGACCTGTAGGGGATGACCCTTGATAATAATAATTGCAATAGTAACTGGGAATTTCTTCACTGATGAAAAATAGAAGGGAATTGTTGCCACCATGGATAGAGCACTGAGCAAGAAAGACCTGAGTTCAAATCCTGCCTCAGATATTGCACAACTGTGCTTACCCTCTGTTTGCCTGACAAAATGGACCCACTGAAACCACTGAAGAAAAAATAGCAACTACTCCTGTATCTTTGCCAAGAAAACCTCAACCGGGACCACGGAAAGTCGCTTACAAATGAATAACAACAAAATCACTCTCTAAATGCTTGTGGAAATTGGTTAATATGATTAAAAACTCATTTACCTTCAAGAAGTAGCCTAAGGCAGGGGAAAGATAAATGGATTTGGAATCCTGTGTCTGCCATTTACCCGATATAGAATGCTGAATAAAACCACTGAATTCTCTGGACCTCCGTATCGCCCATAAAATGAAGGGATTGAACTAGAACATACATATATATGCACAGGCATGTTTATACATGTATATACAACATATATGTGCATGTGTACATATATGAATATATTTGTGTGCATATGTGTGTGTGTACATCTAAATATCACTATACTGTGTAATCTAAGTTAAGAACAACTTAATGTGTTAGCCCTACCATGTGACAGCAACATTATTTTTCTAAATAATGCAATATAAAACAATATAACATATATGTATATATGTATTTTATATACATACATATATACATAGGTAGATAGACACATATTTATACATGTACATATGTATGTATTGCTAGTATTAACTATCAAAGTCAAAGGAAATGTGGGGATTTCAGGGCTGTTATAGGGCTAAAGAAGGAAGAAATGGGAACAAGCATTTATTAAGCACCTACTATGTGCCAGCTTCTGGGCTAGATGCTTTATGATTATTATCTCATTTGATCCCTCCAACAACCATGGGAGGTGGGTGCTATTACTACTACCATTTACAGATAAGGAAACTGAGGAAAACACAGGTTATATGACTTGCCCAAGAGCACTCAGTTAAGAAGTGTCTGAGGTTGATCAGGTTTTTCAGCAGTCTAACCACTGCCACCTTTAAATTAAGGGAGTGGAAAGCAAATTTAGAGGAGGCAGGATATAGTATGGGAAAGATGGAGGCAGTTTTCAAATGTTAGCATCTGTAAAACACACTTTAAGCAGAATTATACTTAGCCTGGATTCTGACAATGTGAAGGGAAGCTGCCTAGATCTCAGAAACAATTCTGTTTGGGGCATGTCATTTTATGAAGTGCAATTACATTATGACTCCCAATGCAAATCAATTCACTGGGGAGATATCTCCGGAGGACAGGAAAATATACTGCTTTCCAACAAAAGTGGGAAAAAAAGGGGAGGGGGAAGAGTTGATGGAGTTAATTATCCAAATAATTCAAAAGCTGACATCTAGCTGCCTTCCAAGTTATTTAGGTAACTCCTACCATACCACTCTTGGCTCTTCAGAGCCTAATAGAGACTGCTCCCCACAATTCTATGCAAAAATGAACAAATCTACTTGAGATTCAATCTGGCAAGATTTTATTTGTCAAGCTCTCTGGACAGCTCTCTAAAATCACAGCTTACATATGAATTGTTGATATGCATCTGAGGGAATTTCCAAACTGGGAATTTCTTCATTGATGAAAAGTAGCAGCAGATGCCATTTTGATGGCCCTTAAGGTTTGCAAAGTATTTTATATATATATCACTTCATTTGACCCTCACAATAACCCTGTCAAATAAATTCTATAGATATTAATAGGCCCCTTTTACAGTTCAGAAAGGTTAAATGATTTGCCCAAGAACACACAGCTAGTGTCTAAAGTGGCATATAAACCCAAGTTTTTGTGATTTTAAGTTCAGTGCTCTATCCACTAATTAACACTGTCTTTCTGGATCTCAGCATTGTCTCCCTCACCACATATAGCTGATCAACTGTCAAATCTACCTCTGTAACATCTCTTGCATCCCATTATCCCCTTACTCACAGGACCATCCTTCTCCTTTGGATTATCTCAACAATCTCCGACTTATTTGGTCTCCTTGCCTCAAGTCTCATCGCCTTCAAATGAATGCTCTGCATTAGCTTTCAGAATGACAATCCTAATGCATAAGCCTGACTATATTATTCCCTTGCTCAACATAAATTTCAGTGGCTCTGTATTACCTCTAAAATCAAACTCCTCTAAAAGTTCTCTTCAGCTTAGCTCCAATTTACCCTCTTCTATTATTCACTATTCCTCTGTACTCTGAAATTCAGCCATGTTGGCCCCTCCCACCCTTCTGCCTTAGCATGGACTATCTAGTCTTTCTTAGAATGTACTTTACATTTACTTCTGCCTCAGAATTTCCAAATTCTTTCAAAACTCATCTCAAGCATCACCACATAAAGTTTCTTCTGTGTCCATCCAGATAATATATGTAAACTTATAATACCTTGTATATCCAATTTTAGAATTGTATGTAAAATTTCTAATTTGATTTGTGATTACTTATATTAACTAATTTTTTTATTTATACTTACATGAGTATGTTTTATTTCTCCCCCCATATATTATAAGCATCGTAATTGTAGAATTATTTCTTTCTTTGCCTTTATATCTCATAATAACAGCATAGGACCTTGAATTCAGTAGCCACTGAAGAAATGTTTATTTTTTGATTTATCTGAATATATTGCTTATCTCCTCCCAAATATACAAACTACTATTGAAAATGCATTGAAAAAAGACAAAAAGAAATCAGTTCTTATGAGTAAGGAGTTTCCATTCTACTGAAGGAAAAGATAACATATTTAAACAAGTAGATTTGATTATATATAACTATATATATAACACATATGATTATATATAACAGGTATTTAGCAAATGTCCAACTTTAACACTCCTATAACATTCAGGACCAGTGACAAAATCCTTTCTCCTCAAAATGCCATTTTCTACTTGCATAGGATCCTATTCTTCATTTAACTGTCCCCTCGCATTTATGTCAAAGCCCTTCAAATATTACACTGGCCTTGCCATATACAAAATTGCTGGGGACAGTTTGGACAACTACCTAATAAATCCAATACATGCTTACTGAATCCCAAGAGCTCTAAAACATGAGGGTGGGGGCAGAGAACATGGGAGGGTTAGTT
Source organism: Antechinus flavipes (assembly GCF_016432865.1). Taxonomy (NCBI): domain Eukaryota; kingdom Metazoa; phylum Chordata; class Mammalia; order Dasyuromorphia; family Dasyuridae; genus Antechinus; species Antechinus flavipes. The sequence goes on from NC_067401.1 coordinate 42,657,148, forward strand.
ATCCAGCTAGCTGTTCACATTGATAGAATTCACTGAATAATTGCTTGGGTCTCCATTTGCCTGGTAGATGCCAGTTTTTAATCTTTTGTAAGTACCTTAGCTAGGAGCCTTCATTCCATAAAGGCTGATTTCTCCATCCCAGAGGCCTTATTGCCAACCAAATTTCAAATTCATTGGAGTCCAAGTTTTTTCTCTGACCTTCCCCTCTATCTCTTCAGAGACTTGCTAATCAAAGGGCACCTTATAAAAGATAATACCCTTCCTACATAGGATTGAGGACTACTTTAACCAATATAGTGAAAAGTCATAGAGTAAAATTAGGAAAAAATGGGCAAAAGTTGCAAAAGGTCAAATCTGGGCTTGATGACAGTCCCAGAGGGAAATGGGCTGACTGAAGAATTGGTACATTTCCCCTCCTTGGAGGTTTTTGAGTAGAGATTGCACTGTCAGATATATGGAGAATTCTTTCTACATATGGGTCATACAAGTTGGCTCTGAGCTCCCTTCCAGTTTTCAGATTCTGTGATTCTGTTTCTTCTTTATCTCAGGGCAGGAGCAACCCATATACCAAAAATACCTATGCCGCTAACTGCAAAATATGAGGTGTTTAGTTATATAATCACTCCCACATTTTTTATTATCATTGAATTTCACCACAACACTCTCTCTCTTTCTCTCTCTCTCTCTCTCTCTCTCTCTCTCTCTCTCTCTCTCTCTCTCTCTCTCTCTCTCTCTCTCTCTCTCTCTCTCCTTCTTGATTTCCAGATCTCAACAGATCTAATTGAACTCAACCAAGCCAGAGCAAGTGCACCTCAAACTGTGCTCCCATGGCTCATGCACAGTCACAATCAGGACCCCTCTCTCCAAGGGAAAGGTCCAGGCGTGTCTCACTCACCCTTTTGTAGACATCTTCCTGGCTGGCCTCATACTTCTGCTGCATGCGCTCCTCCAGGAAGTAGATGCGCAGCTTGAGACTGAAGTTCTCCTTCTTCAGGTCATTGAGGTGCTGGGACAGAGTACGATATCCATTAGACATGGTGGGCAACCCATGTGGCGGAGCATCACCAATCCCCCCGCTCACCCGAGGAACATGTCAAAGCAACAGAGGGGCATAAATCAAACCAGATGGGAAGTTACAGAAGGAGACAGGCTGGCCGGCAAGGGGGGTGGTCTTTGCCGGCAAGAGGGGTGAGGGCTTTATGGACACATGCTCCCAAGCAGCCTGCTTTCTCCAGAGCCTTGCTTGGGATTTAGCAGCTCACACTGGGTGCCAGAGTTCAGCCTGCTTTCCTTTTTTACCTCGGGGAGATATTTGTGGAATCCCTGACAGGGGTACATGCTGCATGAACTCAGACACAAGTGGTGATATCTGATACTGGGCAAGGAATCGACTGTCACCCTCCCAGAGCCTTGCTGGCTCAACCACAGGCAATTAACAGCTTCTCTGAAGAGAAGAGGGACTGGACCCCAGAAGCTTCCAGGAAATGGGAAAAATTGGGGTGGGGAGGAGACAGGGGAGAAATCAAAAAAAGGGGCGAGAGAAGTGTGGGGATAGTGGTGAGAGGAGAAAAACCAAAGAGGGGTGACCAGAGAGAAAAAAGAAGGCAGCAGGGCAGGGGAGCCTGCTAAATATGGGCCATGTGCCAAATGCCCACTTTCTGTGTCGTGAATCTCAAAGGGCCACTAGTATGGTTCATTATCCAGAAGGGACTCCAATTTCCTTCTGTTACTACACTGCCTTTCGTCAGCCCAATCAATATATGTCACACACACACACACACACACACACACACACACACTCAGAGACAGCTCTCTGGTGATCTTTCCTCATCTATCATAAGACCACAGTATGTAGAAATAGAAGGGACTGGAGGAAGCTTCTATATAGTAAAACCACCTCATTTTACAGATGGTGAAAATACCCAGAAAGATAAAGTTATTAATTAGCTTCAAGGTCACAGAGTTAATATTTGAACTCCAGCTGATTCTGGGAGAGGCAGAAAGATAACTGAATATGGGGGTCAGAAAGTCTGCCTTCAATCCTTCACTCTGCCACTGAGTAGCTGCATGACCCCACCCCTACCCCCACCTCCTCCACTTTCCTCAGCCTCAGTTTCCTAATGTATAAAATGAGGTGACACAGTACATAGAGCACCAGGTCTGGAGTCAGGCACTTCCTGAGTTCCAAGCTGACACATAATAGCTGCGTGACCTGGGCAAATTATTTTACCTTGAATGTCTCAGTTTCCTCACCTATAGAATTAGTTGGGGAAAAAAAATGGCAAACCACTCCAGTATCTTTGCCAAGAAAATCCCAAATAAGATCACAGTTGAAAACAACAACAAACTAAATGGGGATTCATTATATTTATAAGCCCAACACCTACCAGAGTGCCTGGAACATAGAAAAGTGAATAATAAATACATATTGATTGGCTCTAATTTTAAATCTATGATCCTATTATATATAAAATAGGGATGGGGAGCCTAGACAAAATATTTCTATGTTGCTCTTCAGCTTTTTTGATTCTAATACTGAACTCCAAAGCCAATGTTTTTCTCTTCATATTCCAAAGGGAGGACTTATTTTTCCTATTTTAGTTACATCTTACAGACTTTAAAAAAAATCAGTGCTTTACACACACCTACAAAGGAGACAGCCAAGTGATCATCTCTGGGGAAAGGAAAGAAAACAACAAGAAATAAAATAACGGCACGTGGAGCGAAGAGCCAGGAGAGCAGAGCTTTCAGCCAGCTTCTCCCCTGGGCAGCCCCACCCGCCCTGGCACCATGTTTTAACTCCCTCACCTGTCAAATGAAGCCACAATCTCAGCTCCAGAGAGTGCAGCTTAAGAGCTTCGCAGGACAGCTGCGACATAAGCAGGAAGTATTATTTACTGCACGTCACAAGGAACAATGAAGGTGACTGAAAGACTAGCCCACTGGAGATGCCAAATACAGGGGCTTGATGTGGGGAAAAGGATTCAAAAGGAGGAAGTAGTCTTTTATTGTTAAAGCTTTTATTATTTTTTTTTCTCTCACTGAACAATTTGAGGGCCAGAATAATGTTTAAAAGATTAGAATAATAAAAAAGGGCCATACTGAAGTGCTTTAAATTACCTTTAAATTTAAGTTATACTGGTGATATGGGACCTTGGCTCTGCAACTTATTATTGGTATGATCTGGGGAAAGTCGTCTTACAGCTCCTGGGTCCTCAGTTTCCTTTTCTGTATAATGAGAGATAGACAACCTCTGTTGTCTCTTTCATTTCTAGCTCATCCGCTGCTAATAAAGAACCAAAATAAGTGTTAAGCTTCTAAGTACAGAATGTGAATGAAAGAGGCTGGCATTGCTCTAGTGCCTTGGAAGGAAGCATTCAGGAGTCATCAAGGAAGGCTTTCTGGAGGCAGTGGTTCTTGAGTTGGACTTTGCTTGAGTAATGTGAGTCTGGTGCTTTCCTAGACCACTTGAGATTGTATCTCTCCATGTGACAGGTTGGAAGGAAAGGGCTTCTGGGAGAATCATGAGAACTACCGCATGCATGAACAGTCTGTGTCCTTCCAGCTGTGTGGATGGGATAAGCCTTTTTCCATTAGTTGCATAACCAGGTGTCTTCAAAGTGATTTAAGCTGGCCCCAGCTCCGGCTTTTGCTTTATTTGCTTCTGGGCCAGCAAGGTATTTCCTTCATTAATAGCCATTGGAACTCTGCAGTAAGAAACACCCACACCATGCTCCTAGGGCTCCAGAGAGGCAGCTTGGCCCATAAATGCTTAATTAATTCAATTCATTCATTCACGGTGTAGACCTGCATGAATTATGCTGTGTCAGAATACAGAAAGCCTTAAATGTTAAGAAGAGGCAAAAGGGAGCCTGTGAGGGTTTTTGAATAGAAAAAGAAGCATGTTTTGGAAAAAAGAAGACTGACATAGCTAAAGTGGAAGTTGCCAGGTATGATGAGATAAAATTAGACAGGTAAGATATATTCCTTCTATAGATAGCCTTGAATGCCAGGATGAAGAATTTGAATTTGTTTTTCTAAGCAGTGAGGACCCCTTGAAGTTTTTGAACAAAGGAAATACAATGTATCCTTCTCCACAAAATATTGTTTAAAATATGTGTCCACAGTTCCAATGATCTTGGGATGAAGAGAGTCATCTACAGCCAGAGAGAGGATGGTGGGAACTGAGTATGGATCGCAATACATTTTCACTCTTTTTGTTGTTTGTTTGCAATTTATTTTCTTTCTCATTTTTTTCCTTTTGGATCTGATTTTTTTTTGTGCAGCAAGATAATTGTACAAATAGTATATATTGGATATGACATATTTTTTATCATGTTTAACATATATTGGATTACTTGCCACTAGGAAGGGGGTGGAGAGAAGGGGGGAGAATTAGAAGACAAGGTTTTGCAAGGGTTAATGTTGAAAAATTATCCATGCATATGTTTTGAAAATAAAAAGATTTAATAAAAAATAAATTAAAATAAATAAATAAAATATGTGCCCAATCCCCCATATGCTTTTTTTTTTTTTTGCAACAATTTGTGGCTCTCTTTTGCTCCCTCCCTTATTTCATCTTTCCATCTCCCTTAAATTATGGAGCTCTAGACTGGAAATAGCTCCTAATAATGACCAATGGTGATAATAGCTGGATTGCTGCCCAGCTGTTAAGTGTCACCACCCCTTGATAGATGTCAGTTTTAAAAATAACAACTATATATGATGAATCATATTCAACTCAGCCACCATGCTGTCCTCTCTCATTCTTGTAATAGAATAATAATTGACATTTATAAAGAATTTAAAAATCAGCAAAGTGCTCTGTGTATACTCTTTTATTTGAGCTCTGTGACAGGCACCATGATGTAGGGATTAGATATATGTTTTTTCCTAAGTTCTCCTACGTCTATACCTCTTTTCAACAGCTGAAGCTACTGAGCTTTCTGTCCCCCTTGACAGTCTCCATGACTTGAATAATCCTTAATTAGTAGCAATTGCAAAAGAGATCTCAAGCAGCGTACTTGCAACAGACCCCCAGATTTGTCCTAGGAGAGGGGAAGATGTATCATTGGGTGGGGATTTTGTCATTCACATGACCAGCATAGTCAAACTCTGGTGCTTTGGTAAAATTACCTTCTCAGGGGCACATAGTAAATTAAGGACAACCAAGATTATTGCTTAACTCAATCCTATATCCCTTCCTTTAAACCTTCTAAAATCTCTGTCTAATCCCTGAAACCCCAGCCACGTTTAAAATATTCAAGAAATACTGCAAATTCCCACTTTCCCAGCCAAATGGCAGGGACTGTTCCACTAAGGATTTTATCCTGAAATAACAGGACTGATACTAGGATAGACAACAAAGGAATCATTACATCAGTCCAAAAAATAAGTCCTGCATTAGACATATTTGTCACATGGCTAAGCCTAGTAGGGATTCAGATGGTCCCACCCATTCCCTCTCTTCAGAAACAGACACCAACCACCCCCAATCCCAGAATAATAAGGTATCACATTAGATGCCTATGAACTATATAAAACAGAAACACCTCCCAAAAAGTAAACAACCACTTCCCTAGTCACCAAAAATAGATGGTGGTGCTGAAAGTAATACTGGGGGTGGCCCTCACATGGGCTGCACAGAGAGAAAAGGCTCAGAAGTGAATTTCTATTAGTTCTTGCCACCAGCAACAACAGCAGAGCTGGCTCATGTCAAGCTTTATTTAGGATATAAATGGGAATAAAGAATGGGATCATGAATATAGAATGGGAAGGGACTCTGGAGCTCATTTAGGTCAAACCCCTTCATATACAAATGAAGAAACTGAGACCCAGAGAGACTAAATGAATTGCCCATGGTCACATGGGGTAGTAAGTGGAAAAAATAGAATTTGAATTCAGCTCCTCTAACTTCCAAGTTCAGCTTTCTTTCCAATGCAAGGTTCCCAAACCAGAAGGATTTAATTTGCTGCGGGGCTGCTATTTAAAGCAAAGATTGACCCATAACACATTAATTTATTCACCCTATTAAAATGGAAGATTTTTGCCCTCTTCTTTCTCCTGTCAAATCCATGAACTACAATAAGCCATAATACATTTTTATTATACATAAAGGATAATGCAGTGAATGGAGCGCTAGGCTCAGGCAAGTTCAATTGCAGCCTCAGATACTTCCCAGTTGTGTGACCCTGGGCAAATCACTAAATCCTCTCTGCCTCAGTTTCCCCATCTGTAAAATGAGCTGGCGAAGGAAATAGCAAACAATTCCAGTACCTTTATCAAGAAAACCCTAAATGGGGTCATAGAGACTCAGACATGACTGAAAAGGATTGAACAACACTATGAGGGATGCTGATTACACAAAAACAAAATGGAGTTGTACTCAAGGAGCTTATGTTCTACAGGAGCTTGGTGGGAGGAAGAAGAATAGATAGGATATAACATGTAAACAGGTTAAGTGTGTGTGTGTGTATACATATGGATAGATATTTCTATATATGTATATATAAAAGTGCAAAGGCACATGGATAGAGAATGGAATTCCAAGCCCAGGGAGCAATCATTAGGCCACTTTGAATGGAACAGAGTTTGTAAATGAAAGTAATATGCATATATATTGGGGGGATGTTTGAAGCCAGATTTTTTAAAGACTTTAAATACTACAGAAAATATTCTTTTGGATTTATTTAAGGTGTTCTGTAAAATAAGAATCGGTTCTCTTGGGTAGAGAACAACTCTTCTGAGTGTTAAGAGGGGGAAAGTATAGTTAGATTTTCAGTCATCACAGCTACATCAAAAGTGGATCACTGAAGCAGATTAAGAGTGGTAGCTTTCCTTCTGTTGGCAAGTTTTTTCCTCTAGTTAGTAAGCTTTTGCAAAACTAGAAGTAAGTAGGCAGCAGCAGTAGTGGCAAGAGCAACAGAAGCAACAGCAGTGGTGGGAATGGTAGTAATAATAGCTATACTACTAGTAGTACTCATATACTATGTTCATAGTACAAGTAGAAAGAGGAAGAGGAAAAGGAATGCTAATAGTTATAATGGTAGTATTAGTAGTTGTACTAGTAGTTTTAGTAATTATATTAGTAGTAGTAGTAGCACACTAATATTCATAGTACTAGTGGTAACAATATTCATACTAGTAGTAGCATTACTACTACTAATGATAGTAATAGTACTACTAGTAGTACTAGTATACCAGTACTCGTAGTATTACTTACTAGTACTTATAGTATTCCTTGAGGTAGTTGTTGAAGTAGTATGGTGATTGTAGTAGGACAAAGAAAAATAGCTTTAGTGAGAGGAGGTCTGGCATTTCCCCAATTGTGATATATAATGCAGAGAAAACCTGTTGTCCTGACTGATAGCAATGTCTGCTATTAACCATAGGGAGCCATTGAGATCTAAAGGAGGAACCTCTTCTGAAGAGCAACCTCTGATACCTCCTTGTGGGAGCTACGTGGAACTGCAAGAGAAACCACCATTGAAAGCTCACGATGTGGCTGAAGTTGATGAAGTGATGAGGGAAGGAGCTATTCCTGTTGGGAACAGCAAGAGAAAAACCTACCAGCCATTATTGTAATTAAAAGAAATCTGACATAAATTTTTGGAGAAAGGTTGCTCAATGGAGAATGTAATTACTTTCTAAGAATTCTGCTTCGCTGTCTTTCAATGAAATTTTCATTTATTATTTTATATTTTCATGCTTTCGAGAAGGAAAATTGGTACCCAATAGAGTGCCAAAGTGTGTTTTCCCTAAATTTTCTTGGTGAAGTCAGAGTTGGGAAATCCCTCAAAGTAAAGGAATGAGCCCTTCAAGATATGAGGGCTTCTGAAATAAAGATTATATTTATAAATCCAATTTGTAAAGGAAAAAAAAAACCCATAGTCTTAAAGAAGTAGGTAGAAAGTTAATAGCCATATTTTCCCATACTACCACAGTCCAAACAGGACAAGTACTCCAGTGACCCATGAGTTGCCTATTATGTATAAGAACTGTTCCAAGTGCTAGAGACACAAAAAACCAAAACAAAAATGGTTTATTTACACTTTAGTTAGAGAGAACATACAGAACCATGGCTACTCTGAGTCAGACAGGCCCTTAGGAATCATCTAATCTAACCCATACATACTAGAAGAATCCCTTCTAGACTATTTCCAACAAGTAGCCATCCATTCTTTGCTTAAAGACCTCCAGGGATGTCTGTCTCCCAAAGCAGCCCATCCTGGCTTTGGACAGCTCTAATTTTTAAGACGTTTTCCCTTCTATTAAGCTTAAGCTTTTTTCTGTAATTTCTATTGGAAGCTCCTAGGAGGTCCAGAGATGAAGTAGGTAGCCTAGTCAAGGCTGGAGACCTTTTTATTCACGTTTGTAGAGATTTTTTAACATGGATTCTATTCTGAGATCATGGAAGCAATTGTGGGTTGGTAAGGAATGGGGAAGGAGATGGAGAATGAGGTTAAAAGATAGGATTTAGGCAGAGGCTACTCCACAAAGAATGAACTCTGCCCATTTAAGCCTGTCGCTTGGGGTGTTATACTTAGGACAGTAGTTCTCAAAGTATGGTCTAGAGAATCCTGGGGAATCTCTGAAACCCTTTTAGAGGATCTACAAATTCAAAAATAGTTTTTATTTCCAATATGGTAAATGTCTATAAATATAATCCAGATAAACAAAAACTCTTTGGAGAGAACCTCAATAATTTTTAATAGAATAAAGATACTGAAAACAAAAGTTTGAGGACCACTGCCTTAGGACATCTGGAAAATCCAAGGGGCTCGACCCAAAAATAAAGCAACATAATGAATTATTTTATAAAAGTCTCCAGCCCCTGTTTTCAGCCTATAGTCCTAGGGAAAGGGGGAGAAAGAGGAAAAAAAATCTAAAAGCTATGTTTTATTCTGCAGTTAATTAAATAAAGATCAATGCCATAAAAATTTATTAACTGCTGAGTGCCCACCACTGACTAAACAAATCTTCTCCTTTACAACCTCAGAGGTCCTAGTAGGAGGGCCCAAGTGTGGCACTTCAGCAACAACTGGACTAGACCTACACAGAACTGGAGACTAATTCCAAGGACCCTGAAGGAAGTAAATTTGAACTCCAGAAACAGGTGGAGTCGGGACAGAAGAGTTCCTAGGATTTGGAGTTCAATGTGAACTGTTTATGGAACACAATATCAAGGCTACAGGAAGTTATGACTCTGCTGCTGCGGTTTGTCCTTCGTTCTCCAAGAGGACCATGATATCAGGGAGGTGACGCCATAACATGCAAGTGAGTTAGACTGAAGTGAGGGAGGACTGTCCTGTCACCTCGCTCTCTCCTCCAGAGTCATCTGGATCCTGGGGCAAGATACAGATCTGGATGACTGGAGTCGGTCCTGGATGCAATGGGAGACCTTGGCCTTTTTAAACAAAGGTCTTTCCCAGGTCTGAGTTTGACTGAGGCAATGCCCATTCAGTGATTAAGGTTAGGTAAGTAGTGAGGCAAAGAATGGCCTTCTTTTGCCTAGTCAAATATAAATAAACAAATCTCTCCCTTCCTCCCTCCTTCCTTGCCTCCTCCCTCAATTCCTTCCCCCACTTTCTGTCTCTGTCTCTCTCTCTGTGTCTCTCTCTCTCTTTCTCTCTGTCTCTCTGTCTCTTTCTGTCTCTGTCTCTCTCTGTCTCTCTGTCTCTTTCTGTCTCTGTCTCTCTCTCTCTTTCTCTCTGTCTCTCTCTCTCTTTCTCTTTCTCTCATAAATACATATATATCTATATATAAATAACTAAATCTCTATATATACATAGAGAGAGACAGAGACAGAGACAGAGACAGAGAAACAGAGAGATAGAGCAAAACAGAGAGAGAGAGAGACAGAGAATCTCCCCTGAGGATGTTCCAAGCCTTCTCTTCTCTCCTCAAGTCTCCGACATCATTTCTTCTCCCCACCTTCCCACTGGATAATTCTACTCATACTCCCAGATGGCATGGCAGGCATCTAATACTTATTGACTGATTGATTTCCTGAGAAAACAAACCACAAACCTTAAGCTCTTTTCCTCCTTCTTAGACTTGGCTAGCTCATTATCCATATCATGTTCCCCAACCGTGGGTACATCTAGAAGTCTGTTGTCTTTCCTTTCTATATTCTCTGTTATAGTGATTTCAACAGTTTCTATGGCTTTAATTATCATTTCAGGCATCTAGGTGGTACAGTGGTTAGAGCACTGGGTCTGCTGAAATACTACCTCAAATACTTGCTGTGAGACAGACACTAGGCAAGTCATTTAACATCTTTCTTGCTCAGTTTCCTCATTTGTAAAATGACAATTTTAGACTTGAAGATCTGTGATCATATGGCCTCAGTGCACTCTGGACAACTTCTTGTCATACTGCTGTTCTCTGGGGCTTCTGAATGGTGAGAATTCACCAGACCCTAGCTGATGTCAAACCATTACATTACGGTTACATTCCTGTTCAATAATCCTTCCCCTCTACTAAATCTTGGTCTAAGAATAGTAGTTGAATCTATACTAACATTTCTGGAAAAAACATGGTCTGTTACATCTCACACTAAAATATCTCCTCAGGTCATCCTTCCCTGCATCTATTCGTTTCCCCAACTAGATAACAAGCTCTTTGAGGGCTGCATTTCCAGCATTCAGCACCGTATCTAGTATATATGTAGTCAGAATTGATTAAATAATTTTCATTTATTTATTTATTCAACAACTTCCAGATCTATATATCCAACCTGTGTCTCTCTCAAACATCACTCAAACTAATTCCTATTGGACATTTCAAATTAAATGATCAATAGGCTTTTCAAACTACACTCATTATCTTTCCCCCAAATCCACCTCTTTTCTGAAACTTCTTTATTTCTATTGAGACAACACAATTCTAAGTCACCCAGGTTTCAAAGTACCATCCTTGATTCCTTACCCTCACTTACCCCACATACCTGGTCCACTGCCAAGTCTTATTTCCATCTCCACAGTATCTCTCACATCTACCCCCTTCTCTCCACCTACATAGCCCTGACTATAATCCAGGCCTTTATCACCTGTTGCCTGGACTCTTAAAATAGCCTCCTAATTGGTCTCCTTGACTCATCTCTCCTCATGCTATTCCATCCCTATAGGAGCCAGAGTGATTTTCCTAAAGCACAGGCCTGACTATGTTATGACCCTTTTCAGTAAACTCCAGCATATCCCTATTACATCTAGAATATACTCCTCCTCTGTTTGGCATTTAATTAAAGCTCTTTATAATTTGATCTCATCTTACTTTTCCAGCCTTATTATACATCTCTCACTCCCCTTCTCATAAGCCAAGGTACAGCCAAACTCATCTTCTGTCTGTTTCTCACAATCTTCTAGCCTCCAGACCTTTCTGGTGGCTATCTTCCATGGCTGAAATGTAATCCCAATTCTTAGCTGGACTACCATTTCAGGAGAGGCCCCAGCCACATTCACTTCATTCCTGACTCAGCCCATCTCCAGACATCTTCTCTAGCTCCTTAACATGCTCACTTCACTCATAAATCAATATCCTTCCAGACTTTCCAATTCTCATTCCCCACTTACCTTGCCACCTTGCTATCTTCCCTTAAAATGTTTTCTTTTTTCATGAGAATGTAAGATCCTTGAGGGCAGCAATTTCTCTTATTTGTATTTATATGCCCCATACTTAGCACAATGACTGGTACTTAATATTTTCTTTCTCTTTTTTCCCCTCTTCTTTCTTCTCCCTCTCATCTATCTACTTATCTATCTACCTACTTATCTAGTAGATCTAGAGATAGATGACCTCTCTATTTTTCTCCCAGTGCATCCTCCATCATCTTTAATCTCCATAAATAGGTATATTTATCCCTAAATTTGTATATATGTGTGTATGTACACATGAACATTAAGACAAAGGCATATGTATGGTTATTGTTGTTCTTTGTCCTTTGTTTTTGAAAAAGACAATGACATACAAGTGAATTGGATTTAAATGAGGATGGGCTATGCAAAGTCACCAGCCTTACTTTTCCTTCCAGCGTCATCTAAGTCCAATGGAAAGATACAGATAAGGATGACTGGAGATAGCTCTGCATGTAGTGGGAGACCTTGGCATTTTAAGCCAGATTCAGTTTGATTGAGGTAAAACTCATTCATTTGTGAGTAAGGCTAAGTAAGAAATGAGGCAGAGAATGGTTTCTTTTGTCTAGTAGAAAAATCAATCTGGAAGGGATTTTTGGCCAAAACAGAAATAAATGCTATGTTCATTCACTCTGTATGACCAAGTGGGGGTTGGCCTGGGACCTATTGTTGGCCAATCAATGAAAGCCAAAGGGATGTGGGTTCAAGACATGGTCCTTCAAAATTGTCAGTGACTATAGTAATCTAGTATTTGACAAACCCAAAGACCCCAGTTTTGGGATAAGAATTCAGTACTTGACAAAAACTGCTGGGAAAATTGGAAACTAGTATGGAAGAAACTAGGCATTGACCCACACCTAACACCGTATACCAAGATAAGATTGAAATGGGTGCATGATCTAGACATAAAGAATGATATTATAAACAAATTAGGATAACATAGGATAGTTTACCTTTCAGATCTGTGTAGGAGGAAGGAGTTTGGGACTAAAGAAAAACTGGAGATCACACAAAATAGATAATTTTGATTATATTAAATTAAAAAGGTTTTGTACAAACAAAACTAATGAAGGCATGGTCTTTAAGAAAGAAATCTAACTCCTAAACTGTAAGATATCTGATGACGTTTCAGATATTACTATTTACATTCCTTTCAGCTAAGAACAAAAGCATATTATATATATTAGATTATATATGACATATATGTGTGTATACACATAGAATACATATTCACACACGTGACTATATATGCCCATGCTAACTCTTCTTGCTAAATTATAAATTACTCCTCAAAAACACTTTGCCTTTTCATCCTCAGCACACGGTAATGCAGGGCCTGGATCTGATCCAGGTAGGATCTGATCATTGCTTGTTAACTGATTACCTTGCCACTTGCCACTGAAAAGCTGGGACATTTAAAAGACTGCAAACAGAAACGAGAATACTCTTGAAGCAACACTTTGTGATGTACAGTTGAAGGAATGGAGATGTTTAAAGCCTAAATGTCGGTTATTATGACTGCCATTAATGCTGGATGATGTGATTAGTAATGTGTGGAAGAGAATAATTAGTTAAGGAGAAATGAAAGTTTGAGTGATTGCCTGGGAATGTATTTAGTAGTGGATCCTTTGGCAATTTCCAAAAGATTTCCTCCTACTTCCCCTTGCCACAGTGTTCAGGTTGCCTGCTTGGACAAACTTCCACTTAAGGAAAATGAAGAAAGTGGGAATTAAGTCAGATATTGAGATCTAGTCTACGTCCGCGTTGTGAGATTTAAACTGGGCAAGGTACTAATTAAACTGTAAAAATCAGACAAATGCCCAATTAAGACAACCTTGAAGTAGCTTTCCATCTAAAAGAAACATGACAAATGACAAGGCTTGATGTTGGTGGGAATATAAGTGGGTGTTTCCGATTCCCTAAGAAATGACACCTATTTTAATATTATTTTTGGAGCTATAAAGTGGTACATGCTTTTTGGAGGTTAAGCTGGTGACATGCAGTGTATATATTACATAATTAATCATACCTTTGGCTTAGCAGTTCCACTGCTAGGCCTTTACTTAGATGAACAAATTATTCATGACTGATTTAATACTTTTTAAAAAATTTCTTTTATGTCCGATGATTGGGGAAGGGCTGAAAGAGATTGTGGGAAAAGATGGAATGTTTACTAAGAAAAGTCATAAGAAATAGCCCGATGGATCAAAAAAGCACCAGATTTGGAGTCAGCCTAGATGTAGCTTGAATCCTGTTTCTGAACCATCTTCAAATAAATGAGATGTTCAGCCTCATTGAGCCACAGTGTCTTCCATATAAAATGAAAGTAACAGTGAGTGCAATACTTCTCCTCTAAAGATGTCATAAATAATACATGAAGGAATGCATCCAAATGTAAGACCTTGTAAAGTCTTAAAGCTTTTAATGGAACAGTTATTATTATTACTGTCTTATTAAAGAATGAAAAATAGGAATACAAACTAGGGAGAGTGGAAAGCCTTATATTAAGGGGATGCAAAAGGGATGCAAGAGCAAAATTAGGAGAACATCCACATTATGATTATATAGAAAACAGTGTGTGTATAAGGAAATAATGTATAAGTACCTGGGGAAAAGGGCGACTAGGTGGTACCATGGATAGTGTCAAGAAGACTCATCATCCTGAGTTCAAATCTGATCTCAGATACTTATTAGCCATGAGATTCTGAGCAAGTCACTTAACCTGCCTCAGTTTCCTCATCTATCAAATGAGCTGGAGAAGTGGCAAACCACTCCAGTAATTCTGCCTAGAAAACCCCAAATGGGGTCAGAAAGAATCAGACCCAATTAAAATGACTGAAGAACAACAACTTAGAGGAAAAACACAGGAGAATGGGCATAAGTAAATTGGTATTAGTTATTATTTTGTAAATTTTTTCTGTAAGAATGTAAGTTAGAGTATACATTTATATTTGGGATTTTATTTAATATTTTATGCATTTATTTCTCTTTCTTGATTCTGGTTAATTTGTAATTTTTTAAAAAGTATTTTTTACAAAGCATTCAAATTTAAAGTCTACTCCATGAGTCCTTACTTAGCCCTACCTAGCCAATATAGCTTTTCTGACCTCCTTTATCTCAGAGTATTTACAGCATGTAGCATCCATCTGGCAGCCAGTTATACAGTTTCTTGCAACATCTCTTCTGCTGTTCTTGTTTTCGGGACTTCACTGTGTCTTTCCCATACTCAACCATGTACAATTCCTTGAGACCTGAGTCTTGTTCATTTGAGAACCCCTCACAAACTGTGTGCTACACATGGGATAAATAGGAACATCAATGTCTGTTGATTTGATTTGAAGTTATAAGCTCTCCTTAACTAAAAATTCAATACATAAAAGTTATTAAAAATCTACCTACAAAATTGCCCAATTTTTCTAATCTGGAGGTCTTTGGATCAAGAATTGTAGTTATAATAGGAAATCTCAAAAAGCCTTATGAATGATCTGAGAAATGTGTGAAGAAATGTCCAATTTCCTACATTTGGAAAAAAAATTTAGATATTCACATTTGGGACTCTAATCTCTATATTGGTTATTGTCTCCACTTAAAGCTTCCTCATCATTTTATGGCAGACCAAAAGGATATGGGTCTGCCAAACTGTATGTCTACTGTCCAAGGACCGACCTAGTTAAGTTTGAGGATTCTCCTCACCAGGTTGGTCAGAGGATGACTAATTTTTCAGCCACAGAAACTCTCAAATACCATCAACTGCATCACTGAGGGAACACACCCAGTGACCAAATGATTGTTCCTTGGAACATTGATGGACTTTCTGAATGTCAAAGTCTAAGGGGAATAAGACATTTGGGCCTTTGTGATTTGGACATGCAAATGGTTTTCTTATGAAATCATGCCTGGAAATGTTTCCTATGACTGTTTCCAGAGGCATTCTGGGAAAACATAGAGACCCCAATCTGAGATTAGTCATGAAGTTATACAGTGCAACGTAAAAAATTAGTGCCTGGAATATCCAAAATTTCCACAGGAGGGGATGAAGTGAGGAAAACGCTCCTAGTGGTAACATTTCTACAGAAATACAATTAAACCATAGTTCAAGTGGAAAAGTTTGCCAGGATGGGTTAGGCCCCCAACAGGCTGACTCACCGTGGCTGGACTCAGACTGCCAGAGTAAGCCAGCTTCTGGCTATAAATAGTGTGTACTTGCAGCTGTCTTTGCTGGAGATTTCTGGATAAAGGAGACATTGTGGGGGAGGTAGAGACATGGAGGTAGGCAGGAGAAAAGTGTGTGTTCCAGGCTGGGAGAATATTTTTGTGTGAACAAAATCTCAAAGGTAAGAAAACAAATGATTCATTCAGGGAACAGAGAGAGGAAATAAAGGGAAGTATTTAAACCAAGGTTGCTAAAGGCAAGGAGGATATAAAGGGAAAATTCCCCCCTGTATCACACACAGATATACATACACACACACAAATACACAAACTCTGTCTCTGTCTCTCTGTGAATTTATGTGTTTCTCTCTCTCTCTCTCTCTCTCTCTCTCTCTCTCTCTCTCTCTCTCTCTCTCTCTCTCTCTCTTCTGAATCTGTCTCTCTCTGTCTCTGTATGGATCTATCTGTGCATGTCTGTATTTCTCTTTGTGTGTCTGTCTCTGTATCTGTGTTTGTCTCTCTTTCTTTCTCTCTGTCTCTGTCTCTGTCTCTGTGTGGCTCTCTTTCTGTCTCTCTCTCTGTGTCTCTTTCTCTCTGTGTGTCTGTCTCCATCTTTTTTTCCCTGTCAAAAATGTCCCAGTCATACCTATGAGTCAGTCCTTTTTGCCTCCTATTTCTCCCTCATTGACCCCCACCCTCATCTAATCACTAGGCCCTGATGATTCTTTCTTCCAGATGTTTCTTGTCTCCATTTCTTCCTTCTCTTCCATTCATAGAGGCATTGTCCTATTCCAGGGTTTTATTTTTTTCATGCCTTGTCTATCCCTGTCTCATTTCTTTATTTTAATTCAATTTCATGTCTTGTTTCTTTATTTTATCTCAATAAATATTCATTCCCTCTCAAATTTGTTCTGAATATCTCTTCTGGGTTAATTATCATTAAATAATGATTTATTTATACATAAAAACTCTAGTGATTTCCTGTTGCCTACAAAAAAAAGTTGTAGCTCCTTAATCTGGAATTCAAGGTCTTTCAGTGTGTTATCAAATCACCTTTCCAGCTTTTTCTGTCACTATTCATTTATATTTTGGAACAAATCTTTTGCTAAAGCCAAAATGTAGAAAGGAACTTGGAGGTTATCTGGGGTCGGAGGACTTGTATTCGAATCTTTGTTCTTTCATCTTCTATGTGTTTTTGGGCAGGTAATTTAACCTTTCTTGACCTAAGAGTCCTCATCTAGAAAATGAGGGTATTAGACTAGTGATCACAAAGGATACCTTAGTTTTATTCTGGGTTTAAACCCTGTAAGGTCTACAATGAATAAGATGATGGTCTAGAACAGTGGACTGAGTGCTAGGTATAGTAGGAAGAAGGCCTCTTAAACTTTGGTTTATCACTTAACGACTATGAGTTTCATTTTTCTTAATTGTAAACTGGGGATACTGATAAGTGTAATATCTACAATACAACGATATTGAGAGGCTCATGTGAGATACCTTGCAAACTTTAAAATTTTACATGAATATTATTACAATCCTATGGTCATATCCAAAATGTAACTCCTTGAACCAAATGCACCCATCCCATACTTTCAATATGAAAACATTATTCTACTCATAGATCCCATTATATATTTTCTGTTTTCCTATATTCATGCTTTGTCTCATTGTCTGAGCTTGGAATACCCATCTTTCTTTCCATCTCTCAAAATTCACCCCATTTTAAAGAATCTATGTGCATCTCCCTTTCTCCAAGAAACTTTTCAAGATGACTCTAACCGGTTGTACGCTCCACTTCCCTGAATTATGGTAGTCGTCATTTCCTGAATCATTCATTTGATAATGGATTACACACTTCCTATTTTCCTTGACACATCTTTCCTTTTGTTATAATGAACTGTTATCACAAAATCATAGAATGGTAACCCTGGAAGGAATTTAAAACTCCTCAGGATATGGTGCCATTTTTCACATTTATGAGGAAATGAAAGCCCAGAAGAGCAAAGTTATTTGCCCCAAGCAACAAAGAAGATAAGTGTCTTCCAGGGTCAGAATTCCAATGCAAGCTGCCTTCTGCCTTCTGATTATTAATTCCAGGGCCCTTTTCAAATGAATAATATTGCCTTTCTCTTGTATCACTAATTTTTGTCTGTTAATAACAATAATAATTCATTACAATAATAACAATAATAAGAGCTTGCGTTTACATGACACTTACTATATGCCAGGTACCATGCTAAATATTTTTATAAAACATCTTACTGATTTTATCTTTACAACAATCCTGCCCTGGAATGTAGGTGCTATTATTATCTTTACTTAACAGATGAGGAAACTGAGTCAATGAAGATTAAATGACTTTCCCTAGACCAAACAGCCAGTAAATGTCTGAAGCCAGATTTGAATTCATATCTTCCTGATTGCAGGTCCAGTGCTCTGTCCTCCATTATACACAACTACCTATAATGTCCCACTGGAAAAAATCTCCAAGTATTTTTCTTTTGATCCAATAGACCTAGGCTACAATCCCAACTCTATCATTTACCAGTTGTACGACCATAGGCAAGTCACAATCTGAGTTGCAGTATTGTTGTTATTTACTCATTCCGGTCATGTCTGACTCTTCATGACCTCATTTGGGGTTTTCTTGGCAACGTACCAGAGTAGTTGGCCATCTCCATCTATAGCTCATTTGAGAGATGAGGAAACTGAGGCAAATAGGGTGAAGTGATTTGCCCAAGGTCACACAGTTAGTAAATGTCTGAGGCCATATTTGAACTCAAGTCTTGTCTCCAAGACATTGATGCTCTATTCATTTTGTTAGTTAGCTGAATCTCAGTCTCTTTACCTATAAAGTGATAATAGCTCCCATTAAGTATTTCACCAGGAAAGTAATATATTTTAAATCTTATATACTTTAATAAAGGTTTTAAAACACTACAGAGGTATGAACTATTGCTATCATCAATAACGATAATAATGTTCAGCTAGCTAGGAAAGGAATCATTCTGATTCACTTTCCCACTAATCATAGTTCACTGGCAATGTCCTAATCTATAAGATATATAACAAATTGTCTTCAGAGGATTCAGAGTTGGAAGTGACCTGAGAGATCATCCATTTATCATCTCAACTCTCTGCTTAATTTTAAAAGCCTTCTTTATTCAACCCCTTCCTACCTTTGCAGGTACACCTTTCCATATGCTCTATAATACAGAGATGTAGACTTCCTTGATGGTTCTCCTACAAGATATTCTCCCAAATCCATGCATTTTCACTGTCTCCCATGACTGAGATGATTTCTCTTCCTGTCTTCACCAGCTTCCTTCAAGCTTCAACTAAAATCTCAGACTTTTTTGGTCCCTCTTAAGAGACTACCTCCAATTTTTCTTGTATTCATCTTGTTTGCACATAGTGGTTTGCATATGGAATCCTCTATTAGGATGTAAGCTTCTTAAAGAACTATTTTTGCCTTTCTTTGAACCCCCAGTACTTAGTACAGTGCTTGGCATAGGGTATACAGAAGGTCCTTAATAAATGTTGGTTGATTTGACCTGACCTGAACACTGTACTGAATTCATTCCATACTGAGTGACCCAACAGGCTGGAAGGCAGTATTTCTCAGAGACTAAATGGGTATCCCCATATGATAAATCATAAAGACTATTGCGGCAAGCTAGACTTCAGAGCTCTGCTAACCCTTCTTTCTCTTGCTATAATAGATATTCCTACCCTTGTTCATCTTCTCCCATTCAAATCAGTCTCCATGTCACTTTCCTTCATGCTCTTAGACCAGAAATCATTTATATAGTCCCTTTCAGTTGTTTTCAAGAACTAAGCCTATTATTCTTGGTCTCACAACCTGTACCTCCATGGTTCTGGGTATCCTTCTCATCTCCTTTCCCATATATAATACTACCAAATACAGTTTACAAAGGCTTATTTCTACCCACTCACTCAACTTCCTTTCAACACTAATTTTAATCAATTATCATGGAATATTTTTCTTTCCTTTCTTTTCCTGAGGGACTCCTTCTCTATGAAATGAAGCTATTTCAGTTTCAGGAGGCCTTGAACACAAGGCCAATTCATTCACATTTTCTTTCTAGGATTTACGTGCAAACAACTGAAAACACTTTAGCAACACACAAGTAAGAATCGAAGTTGTGATTTGTGACTTTGGAATGCATCAAGAATAAATGCTCTTCCCACTTCGAGTCAATCCCTAAGTTTACCTTCAATAGTCCAATGCTTTGAGCAGTTATGTTACAGAGATACATTAAAGCGCTTTTTTTGTTACTAAGTTGGAGATATTAAAAACAAATGGCTTTTATTTGTCTCTGATCAGCTAAATATTTATACAAGCTCAAGATAATGGAATATTACTCTACCATAGGAAACACTGAATATGAAAAATACAAAAAAATTGGGGAATACATGTATTTATATAAAATGAAGTAGGCAGAGCCAGGAAAATAATATTCTTAGTGACTACAATGATGTAAATGGAAAGACCTACAATAGAAAAACAAATGCTATTAATAATAATGATTGATAATAAAGGTGAAAGGAGAAATGTCTCCTTCGTTGTAAAGATTGGGGGATCATGGAAGTGGAACATTTTGTATATCGTAAATCTTGAATGATGAGTTGATGAGTTTTGCAAATTTTTTTTCTTTTTTTCTTTCTTTTCTGATCTTTGTTATAATAATAATTCTCTGGGGAGGGGAAAGGGGAGAGAATTATTAAGAAATGAAGATGATGTAAGAACATATCAGTAAAAATATGAAAAGAAAATAAACAGAAACAAGCCTAATCAAAAATTGTAAAATCTCAAAATTTATCTGTGCTTGCAAAGATGTGATTAGCATGGGTTAATTGGGACTTTGTCCCAATGTGCTTATATTGGCAGTGGAAGAGCAATCTTCACAAGCTCTGGAGGTACCAAGCATGAAGACCTTTGCTTCAAGCTGTTTTCCTTCATGAATTTTCACCCTCCATGGGACAATCTTCAGAGAAACACATTTCCCTCCCCTTCCAGTGCACTGATTCTGGATTACTTTCTGGGCCGCAGCTAATCAGCCCTCATCCATATGCAGAATCTGACCATTCTCTCTCATCACCTCTCACCTCAATTGAATTTTCTTCAGGCTCAATTTGGGATAGTTACATTCTCAAATTCTCATCCTTGCTACCCTCTTTCCTTGCCCTTTCCTCCCCCCATTCAGTGCTCTCCCTTTTATCAGATACCCAATACCTTTCCATTTTCTTTAACATCTCCAGAACTAGGAAGATTCATCTATGAATCATTTACAATTACACTTAGACTTACTGATTGATTTATAATTCATTATGAAGCACTAGTCAGATGAATTAATCAGCACTTAGATTTTTATCTTTAATTATGGCATCAGAGTCTTTGCCCTTTAAATTTCAGGTCAATCAGTTCAGAGAATTTTGAAGGGAGGTGGACGGAGAAGTCTCTGAAATCACACCATTCTCTGCACGAACTACTGCTATTTTCTGGGCTTTGGAACTCACCATTCCAGTTTAGATCTTTTAGCAGGTACCTTCTCTTCTCACAGATTCTACCTCATTTTTTACCTCCTTTCTCTCTAAACTGCATTTTGAATTTCCCCTACCATGCTCCAGAAATTTATTTAGCCTGGAAGCTCATGCTAAGCCTTGGAATTCACACATTGGAAATAAACTCTACCCCTGAGACCTCAGCCTCTGGATAGCTCCTCATGGAACCTGCATTTAAGAAAGATGCACTCTAGACTTCTTCTACTTTGCGTCCAGTGAACTGATGGCTTTGCACAGCCTAGCCTCATTTAAATCCTATTCAATTGTAAGTCAAGACATTACTTGCCTGAAGTCAACAGAGGATGAACAATAACAATTCTGTTTGCCTCAGTCTCCTCACCAATAAAGAGAGAACTTTTATGAGTTTCCCCATTCTCCTCTTTAAGAATGGTTGCTCTTTGAGAACAGGGACTATTTTTAATATTTGCAAAGTACTTAGCATAGTACTTGATAAATACATAGTAAGTGCTACTTAAATGCTGTTATCATTTATTATTATTGTATTTACATTCTCATCATTTAGCATAGAGTCTAGCACATGGTAACTGCTCAGTAAATGTTTGCTCACTGACTTATTCGCCTTACCTTAACCCGGTCCCTCCCCCCCATTCTACTACTACTACTAATTCTAGCATATACATTTTATTCTTAATTTTTTTAACATTAGCTTTTAAAATAAATTTTGTGTTCCACATTCTCTCTTTCCCTCCAAACTCTTCCCCCATCCATTGAGAAGGCAAGCAATATGATACCCATTATACAGGTGAAGTCATGCAAAATATATTTCTATCTTAATCCAGCACTTAACATTTACATTTTGCTTACATTAACCTCTTTCTTTCCCTTATTTAATAACCTAATTTAGTAGTCCCTCCCTTTAATTTGTTTAAGTTTTTGATTGATGACCAAATTATAAGAACAATGAGCTCAGATAAACAGAAATTAGTGTTGAAACATGTAAAACATACATATAAAAGCATATATAAATTAATCTAATTGATACTTAAGGATTTATTATTCATCATGATAAAGGAAAATAGTCAAGAGTATCAGATTTTCATTCAGAGGACAACTATAGATGTAAAATAGAGAAAGAGAGGTAGAAATGAGAGCCAGTTGTGAAAGGGCAAATTCCAGAGTTCACAACCCTGAAGGAGTCAGTATTGGTGAATGGATGGACTGAATGGTCCATGGTGGATGGATGAATTAGCAAGGGAAATGAGTGAAAATGAAAGAGGGCACCAACATATAAAGGAAATGGAGGAAAGTCAAGGAGTTGTGAGGACAGAGGTCCATTTATATAGACATTACCATACCTGAAGACAAAAACATAGTTCATTTAAAATAAGGGGCAGCTAGGTGACATCATAGTGCATAGAGCCCTAGACTCAAAATCAGGAAAATGAATCCTTCTGAGTTGAAATTCTTCCTCAAACACTTATTAACTTATTCCTTGGGGAAGTTGCTTAACCCTATTTGCCTCAGTTTCCTCATCTGTAAAATGAGCTGGAAAAGGAAATGCCAAACCACTCTGATATCTTTGTCAAGAAAACCTCTACAGGCATCCCAAAAAGGTGGACATGACTGAAAAAGACAAACAAAATCCTTTCAAGATCTCACTTGACCCTGTCATTCCTACAAGCTATCTTTATATATTTCTCCTCCCTTTCCCTGCCTAATTCTTAGAAAAAGCCATCTATAATCACTGCCTCAACTCTCTCACAGAACTCATTATAGTCTACCCCTCCATTCTCCATTTTGCCTCTTTTCCTAACTGGTACCAATCCACCTTCCTAGTTATCTCTACTCACAGTCTTGAAATCTCATCCATCTTTTTAGGCTTCCTCAACCTCCTTGGCTAATCAGGAGCCAAGTATTATTGATTCTGCCTTCACAATGTCACTCACATCCACTCCCATCTTTCCCTACCACAACTACCCTAACTGTGCCTATCTTCATCTCTCATTTGAACCACTACAAGAGACAATTAATTGGTCTTCTTCCCTCCAGTCTCTCTCCTCTCCAAGCCATCCTCCACTAGCTGCTAAATTACTTCTAGAGCACAGATCTGATTGCTTTGGTCACTCCTCTGTTTAAAAAGTTGCTCTCAGTCCTAGGAGGACGCCTATAGACAGGGCCAGCAGTCACCAGAAGAGCAGAGGAACACACCCAGGAGACACACGGAGATACCACCTTCAATGGGGAGAGTTATGATAGTAAAATGATGATTTCACCAGAATATTTCAATGGTTTCCCACACATACACACACAGTGTCAAAGGGGTAAAAAGTTTTTCTACATATGTGCCCTCACCACTTGTGTTCTTATGCACATTCTCCCTCATGTGTGATCTCAATTTTATGCTTATTCTCCACATATGTGGTATGTGTATTTGAGAAAAAGAGTGCATTAGCTTTATCAAAGGGTTGAGCATCTTATTACAAGCTTTCTTATTATGCTACTTCATTAAATACCTTTGTTTTGTGCTGATTTGCTTTCTTATTTATTTATTTTTAATTATAGTTTTTTTTTATTTACAAGATCTATGCAGGGGTAATTTTTCAGCATTGACAGTTGCAAATCCTTTTGTTCTAACTTTTTCCCTCCTTCCCCCACTCCTTCCCCCAGATGGCAGGTTGACCAATACATGTTAAATATGTTATGCTTTCTTATTTATTAGTGAAAAAATAAACATACTGAGGGGGTTTGTGAACTCTGGTTTTGAGTGAATATGAACCTACAGCATCATGTGAGCCTTTTCTGGGTAGCTCTCCTGGGCGCTTCATATGTGAGGGGTACCCTCAGTGTTATACTTCTAAACACCATTTTACCAAAAGAGAAAAAAAAGCTAGCTGTGTGTTTCTGAAACACTGCTATGAAACAACTCTATTCAGCCTTAGTTTCTCTCTCTCTTGACACCATATCAGAGCTCAAAGGCTGGGAGAGAGAGAGAGAGAGAGGAAGAAAAGGGAAAGGGTCCACCATATTGGCAAAGTTCCTAGTTTGCCACCCACCATCACCACCCAGCTGTTCAGGACTTTAAGCTCTAGCAGTTCAAACCTACAGTTTACCCTCTCTACCTCCAAAACACAAAGCTCATGACTCACCATTACCACCGAACAGATTTACAGAACCCTATATTTCTAGTCTTTAAAACCCACTCAAAAACTCCCAGGGGCTCTTGTAGTAACCATAGCAACCCTGAGCAAAAAAGGGCAGAAAAAAGGTACGTGTTTATTATAGAGAAGAACTCATGGCCCCCAAAGAATGTCAGGGAGGGGAGGGTGTGAATTAAGTCCTACTGAGAAGCAAATGTAATTCACAAGACTTTGGGGGTTTGCCAGAACTCATGCCATCCTTGTTCAATTGAGAATCACTTTCAAATGGAAGCTTTTTAAAAAGGAGATGGGGAGGAAAGTTTGCCTACATAGGAGTGAGGGGTTCCTAACCTTCTTAGGCTATATGTACCCTCATGGAATGAAACTTTGGGAATCCCCAGGAGGTACAAGAGGATATTTACTTCAGCTATAAAATAAAGATAATAATAGAACCTACTTTCTGGAGTTGTTGTGAACATCAATTGAGATTTGCAAAGCACTTTGCAAACCATAAAGCACCATATAAATGTTAGCTATTATTATTATTATATTAATCCCAGGACTATAGAGATAGAATCTCTATAGTGGGACTAGGGGATATACAGTGTTGTGAGAACATCTGCTCCTGGCTCAGCATGGCTTCAAATCCAGGGGACAGTGTAATATCAGTACTCATAGGAGTTTTAGGCTACACTTGGAGAGTCCTGGGGGGAAACTTGGGGGGTTAAGGCATGAAATAACTTTACTCCTCTGGGATGAACCCAAATTTGAACCAAGCATAAACCAGGAATATGACTTTCAATTTCATTCTGCTTTTAGGCTACATTTGGAGAATCCTGGGGGAAAACTTAAAGGTTTGAGGCATGAATAAATTCACTTCTCTGGGATGAACCCAAAGTAGAACTAAGGATGAACCAGAAATATGACTTCTAATCTCATTCAGCACTAGGTTTAATTACCTTCAATAGCCTGATGCCTTATGAATCTCCCTGGGAATGAACCCAGGACCCAAACTGAACTAAGCAGAAGAAACTTCTTGCTATAGGGAGTCCACTGCATAGCTCTTGAACCATTTGCCAGAAGATTGGGGATTGGATCTCTAAATTGTGACATTATTCATCTTCATGTGATTTTACTCTGCGGGTTCTTCTATATCAGGAGTCCTCAAACTATGGCCTGCGGGCCAGATGCAGCAGCTGAGGATGTTTATCCCCCTCACCCAGGGATATGAAGTTTCTTTATTTAAAGACCCACAAAATAAAGTTTTTGTTTTTACTATAGTCCAGCCCTCCAACAGTCTGAGGGACAGTGAACTGGCCCCCTATTTAAAAAGTTTGAGGATCCCTGCAGATAATACTCTCCATCATATCACCTCTTTCTCTAGGAAAAGCAGTAGCTACCCCAGACCACTTACCTTTTCAAAGTCTCTGAGGGCTTGTGTTTGTCCCAAGGGGGCCTTCTCAAATGCTCTCAAGGAGTGTGTCTGCCCAAAAGGACCCTTCTCAAAACTTCTCCAGGGATGTGATTGCATAGGGGGACCCCGTTCTTTAGTTTCACTGAGAAAAGCTGCCAAGAAAACAAGGCAAAAGACTGGTGGTTAAAAAAACCTTTGAAATTAAAAAAAAAAAACTCATGGTTAATGGCATTTTGTGGTAGGTGCTCCTGTTCACTTTTTTTGCATCTTTTTTTTTTCTATCTTTGGTATCTAGAGAATTCCAACTCACTGAAGCATCTGATATTTGGAATAAAACACATGGATTACTTAAGACATCATGCTTATAGTTCTTTTTTTCAGTCTACAGAGGCTTTCCATTACTTCTATTTGAAGATATCATCATGATCCTCCAGAAGATCATAAACCTAGACCAGGCATCAAGTTCAGCCCCCTCTGATAAACTGGGGTCAAATCAGATCTTACTGACTTACTTAAGGTCAAAGTTGAACATCAGAGAGAAGATTTAAACTATGATCCTCTGACTCCAAAGCTAGTTTTCTTTGTGTTTTTTAAATTAAGTTTTGTTATTTTATTTAATCATTTACATTGCAACTAATGAGCATTTATTTTCTCTCATTTCCCTCAGGAAAAAAGAGAAAAGAAGTCAAGCAAAATGAATTCCCATATGGTCATGTCTAAGAATGTGTGACTCATTCTGCACATTTAGACTGTCAATAAGTGGGTAACATTCTTTATTATCAGTCCTGCGGAATTATGGATGATTGAAGTTGATCAGAGTTCTTAAGAATTTCAAAATAATTCATTTTTTACAATGTCATTGTTTACATACCAAAAACTTGTTCAGTCCTTCCCCATTTGATGAACAACCTCTTAGTAATCCTTATTTCTTTGCCACCCCAAAAAAAAGACAAGTTGTAAATATTTTCCTAAATATAGGACCTTTTCCTTCTCTCTTTGATCTCTTTGGAGTATAAGCCTACAGTGGCTTTGCTGGGTCAAAGATAGCCAGTGATTTTTGAACTGTACAACATAAGGACACCTCTTTTTTCAACTAGTATCCTTGGATCATTTTGTATTAGTCAAAGAATGGTGGCTAGTTTGGGGTCAGATTCCCCAGGGAATTTGTAAATAAGTATATATATATATATATATATATATATATATATATATATATATATACATACACACACACACATATTAACAAAGGGGCTCAATTAAATCAAATTTAAAGGATGAATGAACAAAGTCAGTTAAAAGAAGACTTATTAAGCATCTACAGTACTTCACAAAAAAATTGAGCAAAGTGCTGTGCTAGATGCTGGGGATATGCAATTAGCAAGGGAGGAGACAAACCTGCTCTCATAGTAGCTTACATGGAAAAAAAGCTTACAAGGAAAAGATGTGTATCCCAAAGGAACCAATGAACAACAATGGATAAAAATGACAGAAAGGGAAATTTAGGTTTGAGGCAAGGAAAAACTCTTTAACAATCAGCGTTATCCCCAAAGGGAATGGCTGTGAGATCTTCTTCCCTGGAAGTCTTCAAACAAAGCCTGAATTTGTCAGATACATGATAAAGGAAATTCATTGTTTGTAAGGATTGGGCCAGAGGTTCTAACTCTTGACATTCTGGGGTTCCATAATTCCATGGAAAACGATGATTCAGGGAACAGGGGGATACACAGAAAGAAAAGGCTTAGATACAAGTGCTAGGATTATATAACAATAACAATAACAATGACATTTAGCAATTATGTAGCATGTTAAGGTCTCAAAGCATCTTATATATGTTAACTCATAGAATCTTCACATTGGCTCTATGAGGTAGACACTATTAATATTCTCATTTTACAGAAGAAGAGTGAAGTTGAGGGCAGTTAAGGATTTTCCCTGCCAGGGTCATAGAGCTAGTAAGTGTCAAAGGCACTTTGAACACAGTTTCGGTGTCCTAACCACTGTACCACCTAGCTGAATTTGAGAAGAGAGAGATCACTTGCATATGAAAGAAAGAAAGAGGAAGGGATAGAGGATTTGGAACCTAAGGTGGGACATGAAGGTCTAAGACTTCATCAAACAACAATGAGAGGTGGCAGTGGTAAAGAGTCCCTTCCAGGAATGGGGGACAACATGAGCAAATCTTGAAGATGGAGAGAATAGCATGAGAACTGAATAGAAAATAATTCAGTTTAGTTTGTCCACAGAATATGCCAAGAAAAGCAGTGTGACATAAGGCTATGAATGTGGGTTGGAGCCAGATCATGGAGAAAAGTGAATGCTAGGATCTGGAGTTCCTATTTTATTCAGAAAGCACAGGATAAAGAGGTATACACATAGCAAAGAATTGGAAAAGGAGTATTTGCCCATCATCTGGGGAATGGCTGAACAAGCTGTGGTACATGAAGGTAATGGAATATTTTTGTTTTATAAAAATGATGAACAAGGACTGGAAAGATTTACATGAACTGATGTGAAACAAGCAGAATCAGGAATATGTTGTACACAATAACAGCAAGAATATGAGATGATCAACTAGGAAAGACTTGTTTCTTCTCAGTGGTTCAGTGATCCAAAGCAATCCTAATAGACTTTGGACAGAAAATGCCATATGTATCCAGAAAGAGTCTGAATATAAATAAATACATGCTATGTTCACTTCTTTTTTCTGATTTTTAAAAAATCTCTCCCATGATTATTCCCTTTTGCTCTGGTTTTTCTCTCCTAACATAATTCATAAAGCAATGTGTATTAAAAAAAATAAATAAACTGGGGCAGCTAGTTGGCGCAGTGGATCGAAAACTAACCCTGAGGTCAGGAGGATCTGAGTTGAAATCTGACCTCAGACACTTAACACTTCATAGCGGTATAATCCTGGGCAAGTCACAACTCCAATTGCCTCAGCAAAAATAAATAAATAAATAAACATACTACAGTAGAAAAATCTACTGGAAAAAAAAGTATATACACAAACACATGTTTTTAAATTGCAGGCCATCAAACTTTTCTCATTTCAGCTGAACTATAACATTTGAGATTTGGAAGACACTTTAAAGATAATTTTGTCTTTACAAATGAGGAAGAGGGCCAAGGGGAGAGTGTATGACTTACCTGAAGTTACTCAGCCAACATCACACCCATAAAGAACGTGCTTGGGCACAGAGTGCTTTTTAAAGAAGCACCCGAAAGGGAGTACAGAAGTGCCTGAAGCCTGTTCATCATCAATGCAACACCTATTACAGGGCTGACATTGGCAGGAGGGAACTGGGCCAGCCAGTATAGAGATAGAGAAAGATAAGGATAGAGAAACGTGGTAGAACTGAGGAAGAGGGGAAAGGAAATGGGGCAGATGGGCAGAATCCATTTTTAGAATTTGATTCAAGGGTTTTAAAATTTTATTTATACTACAGTGATCTCTATAGAGAATAAGTGTATAGATTATACACTGAGGCACCTCTCAGCACTAAAGTGCCATGGTCCGACTTTTCGGAATCACACTCTGGTATCTCTACTGATAGGGAGGTTGGTACATATTCATAGAACACCTCCTGTAATTGTACTGGTCAAGGTTGCATTGAAACTTTAAGCTTAGAGAACCTGGACCTCCAGAAGCATGCAGAAGGCCAGAAGCTAAAGGAATTGTGGTCATGTCTACTCTCTTCTCTGAGATTCAACAGAAACAAAGCACTCATTGAGAGAAAAAGAGACAGGTAAAGGGGTTAAGGATTTAACGCAACACCTTCTGGCTTTAAGAAAGGACGAAGATAAACCAAAATTTTAAAGTTTAATGAATCAATAACTTTAAAAGCACTATATCTTTACTTCTCTAGTACCCCCACAGCTGTTGTTGTTCAGTCATGTCTGAACTCTTTGTGACCCTATTTGGAGTTTTCTTGGCAAAGACACTGGGGTAGTTTGACATTTCTTTTTCTAGCTCATTTGACAGATGAGGAAATTGAGGTAAACAGGGTGAAGTGGTTTGCTCAGGGTCATGCAGCTAGGAAGTGTATGAGGCTGGATTTGAACTCTGGGAGATGAGTCTTCCTGACTCTAGCCAGGCATCCACTGCATCACCTAGTTGTCCCAGAAGAGCAGAGCCAAAGACCCTCCCCCCTCTCTCTTTCTCTCTCTCTCTCTCTCTCTCTCTCTCTCTCTCTCTCTCTCTCTCTCTCTCTCTCTTTCTCTCTCTTTCTCTCTTTTTCTCTCTCTCTCTTTATTTCTCTCTCTTTTCTCTCTCTCTCTTTTTCTCCCTCTCTCTCTATCTCTCTCTCTTTCTCTCTCTCTCTCTCTCTCTTCTCTCTCTCTCTCTCTCTCTCTCTCTCTCTTTCTCTCTCTCTCTTTCTTCCTCTCTGTCTCTGTCTCTCTCTTTCTCTCTCTGTCTGTGTCTCTGTCTCTCTTTCTCTCTCTCTCTGTCTCTTTCTTCCTCTCTCTGTCTTTCCTTCCTTCTCTCTGTATCTCTGTCTCTGTGTCTGTCTCTATCTCTATCTCTGTGTCTCTCTCTGTGTCTCTGAGTCAGTCTCTCTGTCTCTCTTTCTCTCTCTTTCTCTTTCTCTCTCTGTATCTCTGTCTCTCTTTCTCTTTTTTCTTTCTCTGTCTCTCTTTTTCTCTCTCTGTCTGTCTCTCTTTCTTCCTCTCTCTCTGTCTTTCCTTCTCTCTCTCTCTCTCTCTCTCTCTCTCTCTCTCTCTCTCTCTCTTTCTCTCTGTCTCTCCCCTCTGTGTGTGTACAAACACACATGTCATAAACACAATTGCTTAAAGAAGCAAATACAGCACAAATATCAATAAACTACACCTTATTCAATCAAAATTAGATGAAAGATGAAGACACCAAGGAAAGGCTGATGGGACAAATAATATGTTGCATTCTTCATCAAGTCTCTATTCTTTCTCACAAATGAGGAGGAAGCTATATTCATTCAACAAATAGGAGAAAGCCCAAGTATAATGAAAAATACAATGAATTTGAAGTCAAATGATTTGGGTAGGAGGACCAGAGCTGCCATTACAGCTTCAGGACTCTGGACAAGTCATCTTTCGTCCTATGTCTCAGTTTATTTCATATATAAAATGAGAAAAATATTTGTACTATTTACCTAACAGAACTATTATAAAGATCAAATGAGACAACTCAGGTTTTAAAACATTTTTAAATGGTTCAAAATCATTTTAAAATGATAAAGCATTTTAGAGTGAGCCACCATGGTTTGATGGAGACAGCCATATAGTCTATTAGGAGTCAGAAAGCCTAGGTTTGCTTCCTGACTTAACTACTTCTTCACTCTCTGACTCTGAATGAGTAACTTAACTTATTGAAATATGTTTCCTCTAAAAAAAGTGAGAATAATATTTATCCAATCTAATTCCCAGGATAGTTGTGAGAAAAGTACATTGTAAACTTTAAAGCATTATAGAAAGGAAATCTGTTAATATTTAGCCAACTTTTCCTTAACACCTAAGTAATATGTGTGAAAAGATTATGAGTCAATTGTTTTAAGTGGATAAAATGCTAGAACTGGATGGAGTCAGAAAGATCTGAGTGTAGATCCAGTCTTAGATGCCATATGACCCTGGGCAGATTACTTAACCGCTCTTTGCCTGTCTCAACTGCCAAACGAGCTGGAAAAGAAAATGGCAAACCACTCCAGTATTTTTGCCAAGAAACCTCAAAAAGGGCCATAAAGAATTGCCATGACTGAAATGACTCAACCACCACCAACAAAAAAGAAACTAATAAGACTCCTACTTTTTTGGAGTTTATTTATGGATGAGATAAGATATTTCTTATTTATAGATAAGATTAGATTTATGGATAACATAAGATATTTCTAAGTAATCCACAAACCTTAAAGTGCTAAAATAAAAGTGCTGCTGTTGATGCCAAAAGTAGAGAAAACAGGGTAAAAAGGAACTGAGAAATAAGTGCTTGTATCATTCTTACCTGCTACGTGACTTGATTTGGGCACCATTTCTCCATCATCCTCCAAAAAATAATCCCTGTGGGGAGAAAAGAATGGGAAAGTATTTATCTACATTCCATAAAGCACGGTCTTTCTTTTATTAAATGTTTTATTGATGCTTTTAACATTGTTGACACTAATATCCTCCCTATTAGAATCCTGCTTTATAATATAATCCTGTCTTATAGTTAAGCAAAATAAATAACATGTTTACTACATCTGAGAACATTTGCTTCATTCTCTATTTGTAATCTACCACCTCTCTTACCAAAAGGATGAAGGTATATGTCATTACTTTTTTGGAGTCAAAATCATTATTGTACTGATCCAAGTTTGGATATTTTCTGGCATTGTTTTTCCTGACTTTTTTTTTTTTTTTTTTTTTTTGCTGAGACAAGGGGGGTTAAGTGACCTGCCCAGGGTCACACAGCTAGGAATTGTTAAGTGTCTGAGGTCACATTTGAACTCAGGTCCTCCTGACTTTAGGGATGGTCCTCTATCCATTGTGCCACCTAGCTGTCCTTCCTTGACATTTTTGAAGACATTGTGAATATTGTTCTCTTGGTTTTATATCACTTCATGTTAGTTTCCCAAGATTTCTTTGAACCTAACTATTTTCTTTTTCTTATGCTGCTAAAATATTCCATCAGTTATTCAGCCACTCCCCAAAGAGTGGGTATCTGCTTTGTTTCTGATTTTTCTTCTATCAAAAACTGCTGCTAAAACATATTGATCAGAAATTTATCATTTTATATTTTGAATCCTCTCATGTTCCATTGTGCACATGTTAATATTTTTCCTTTTTCTATTTTCCATTCAATTTTTAAATAAATAAATAATATCAGTTTTTGTG
Source organism: Antechinus flavipes (assembly GCF_016432865.1). Taxonomy (NCBI): domain Eukaryota; kingdom Metazoa; phylum Chordata; class Mammalia; order Dasyuromorphia; family Dasyuridae; genus Antechinus; species Antechinus flavipes. The sequence goes on from NC_067401.1 coordinate 42,689,877, forward strand.
GTACCTTTCTGTGTGGCCTCTTTGAAGTTTATTTGTCCACAAATGGTGGAGATGGGTCAAAGAGTCTATTCACTAGAGTACTTCCAAAGTACAAAATAGCAGGACAGTTCTAACCTTGGGGTATTGATGTGCCTATCTCCCACACCACCTCCAATATTATTCCCATCTATTATCTTTGCCAGTCTCCATAGAACCAATACTTCAGAAAATTGTTACTTCTAGTGTTGACAAGCTTTTCTGGTATACACACACACACGGACACTTCAGAGACACACATATATACTACTATCCAGTCATATTTATAATCAGCCTTGTATCATGCTGAATTTGGGAAGCCAGATGAGAGACTTCAGTATAAAAACCCTATTTCTCTCCAACAATCCAGGGATCTAGTAAGAACAATGGACCTGAAAGCATGTCACAGTTTATCCAATTTGGGGCACATCTAGGCCTTCTGTTTCTTCTTCTTCTCTCTTATTGACCTGCTAGTCATTTTCCTTTAAAAAAATTCCTTTAAAAAATTTGTTGTTACTAATTGACTGGTTTGACAAATGGGATTAATGGAAGGGGAAATAATTTGGGTTCTAGCAAAAAAAAAAAAAAAGCACTGCCTCCCTCTTTCTTCCTCCCCCCTTCAAATGAAAGGGAAAACAGAGATTCAAGTATTTTTTTTTAAAAATTTACACAACAGAAAAGCAGGAGGCACAGACAAGGAAGGTAACTTTGAAGGTTGGATGTTGAATCTATCAGATGCTTAAAAGGAAAAACAAGCTATACATAATAGAGATTCATAGTTTCATGATCCACTCTATATATGTAAATGTTCATCTTAGTTGGCATTTGTAAAAAACATTTTTAAATTAAGACTAAATAAAATAATACAAATAAACTTAATGGCAGGGAAGCTACAGAACTGTTTTATATAAATTTTGGGTAACAGCATCTTTTCCCCACTTTTAGGTTTTACCTCTTTCTCGTTCATCATCATCACTCCCATTCATTCTACTAACAATACTACTAAAAAGTCAGGATATCACCTTATTACAATCAGCTTTTAAGACACAGTTTCCAGGAATTCACTACTTCTAAAAGAAGGGATCACATACACCTACTTCAATGAATACTAGGAGCATTATAATTTGAGGATAAGGGAGAAAAAGAGCCTTTAAATAATTTTAGGGCTTTGGGCTACTTTCTTCAACTCTCTAGATCTCAGTTTCCTTCTCTGTAAAATGATGTAATAGAGATGGTTTATGGATATTTCTAACTCAAAAACTTTACAACTTCATAATATAATGGACATTTAAGCAAACCAGCCATTAGACTTCTCCAAGGAGTTCAGTAGCTTTCATGCTCTTCAGACATGACCTCATTCACTGCATCTTAGATTATACATTATAGATTGAGTGAATCTGTACAAACTATGACTAAATGTGGAACATATGGTTAATGTGGATAGAAAGTAGCCCTATTGGTTGCCTCTCTGCTTCTATCCCTATCCTAACTTATTCCATACCCAGTCGATCAATAAATGCTAGGGCAAAAAGGTCAATTCAGATGGATGTAAAGTTAACAGAGATACTACTGGTTTCTCAAGGGAAAGGATGGGGAATCACTTTAGCACTTTTAATGGCTCAGGTTTCCTTCTTCCTTTTGCCCAAAGAGTAGAGAGGGCTATCTCAGCTGCTCAGCAAATTTGATAAAGAATTTAATGCTCCCTAAGGGACCTAAATTTAAAGTGGAAAAAATAAGGGGTATGTATCTAAAGAAACAAGATCTGCTAAATTTTCTGCTGATTTAAAATGTGAAAGGAAATTGGAGGAAAGATAGAAACAGACCATAGTCAATTTAATTGGATAGGCATTTAATTAAAGACCTACTTTTAAATTAAACAAACAAAAAAATTCTAAACAACACAATGACCAAGTTCTAGAGGACTCATGAGGAAACATGCTACCCTACTCCAGAAAGAGAGCTGATGGACTCAGGAAGTAGACTGAAGATTTTTTAAAAATATAGAAAGAACATTGGGGGAACTGATTTTGCTTTAATTAAATGTTTGTTCTCTCTCTCTCTCTCTCTCTCTCTCTCTCTCTCTTCTCTCTCTCTCTCTCTCTCCTTTCTCTTCTCTTCTCTTTCTCTCTCTCTCTCTCTCTCTCTCTCTCTCTCTCTCTCTCTCTCTCTCTGTTCTCAATAGGGTGAGAAAGGAAGAGGATAAGAGAGAGAATATGGACAGGAATATAAAATCTAAATTAAAAAATTAAGTACCCGTTTTGTGCTAGGTACCATACAGAGGAAAACAAAGACAAAACAATCTCAGTCCTCAGGAAATTGATATACTATTGGAGCATAAGTATATAAGTAGAGATCTACAAAATAGGAAGAGAATCTGCACCTATAATTTTATTAGTATTATAGTAAACAACCAGCTGAGGAAACTCTCTCTCCACCAGTACAGGTTTCTTTCTTTGAAATTTATAGTATAAGAGAGTTAATAAGGCAGTAAAAAAAAAAAAAGTCCAATAAAAAAACAGTAAAAAGAAGCCACATAGCCAAAATGTGGCAGTAGCAAGACTTGAACCCAGATCTTCCTAGTACCAAGGCCAGTTCTCTACTATATCACAGTAGCATGTATTCTATATTAAAAACACAGAGAACAAAGAAATGGGGGAAAAATGGGGAAAGAAACCACTGACAACTGAAGAGAACCAAAAAAGTCTACGGTACACAAAAATTGCACTTTTAAGAAAGGTAGATTTTGTTGTTGTTTGCCTCTTAGGTGTAGTGACAAAAAATCCCAGCAAGGAGAGCAATAGGGGAATGTCACGTATGAGGAGAGCAAGAACAACTGCACCAAAGGTAAACTCAATCAGGTTTGTAGACTTAACTCCTAGCCTAACTCCTACCCCATTAATTTCCATATTACACAGAAATACCTACATGAATGGCATTTCCATATTTCTAGGGCCATCCTGGAAGTATCCAGGACCTTGAGGTATATATACATATAAGTTAAAGGCCAAAGGATCCTTGTAGGTTAAAAGGGTGGTTAAACAACAAATAAATAAATAAATAAAACTAAGAGAATATAAGTTCTGCTTTTTTTCACTTTATTTTTCCTTTTTTTTAGAATAGTATTTTATTTTTTCCCAATTACATATAAAGACAAATTTTAACATTCATTTTTTTAAAGTTTTGAGTTCCAATTTTTTCCCCTTCTTCCTCCCTAAGGTGGTAATTTTATATAGCTTAAATATATTCAATTACGTAAAACATATTTTCATATTAATCATGTTATAAAAAAGAATTAGATCAAAAGAAAAAAACACACAAAATAATTTTTAAAAGTGAAAATAGTATTCTTTGGTCTGCATTCAGGTCCCATAGTTCTTTCTCTGGATGTTCACTTAAATTTTCTTGCTTTTTTTTTTTTTTTTTAGTAATGTGCTAGTATGGAAATGTTGTTTATGACTTCACATGTATAATTGATATCACATTGCCTTTTCAAAGGGCAGGAGGGAGAGAATTTGTAACTCAACATATATTTATATTTATATGTGAAGATCAAAATAAAGTTCACTAAAAAGAGGATGCTACATCTTCCTAGTGCCCTAGGTTTGAAACTTCTCGAGAAGTGCTCCTCTTTCCTCTCTTTCACCTTTAAGTACTCATCACATGCCAAGTCTTGTCAGTTCTACCTCAATAGCCTATCTTGAATCTATACTGTCCTCTCCTTTCACATGGTGAGATGGCCACCCTGGTCCAGGACCTCATCTCTTCTAATCTGGACAACTGCAACAGCCTTTGTCAATATCCCTATTTTCAAGCTCTTTTCTCTCCTCTAGATCATCTATTCACTTCAGGACTGACCACATCACTCCCTATTGTCTCTAGAATCAAATACAACTTACTCAGCCTGGGTTTAATTTTAATTTTTTATCTATTTTCTTGTTAATTTATGGAATAAAATGGCATTTATATAACAGCATAATTTTAAAAAAGATGATTGCACATGAAGCTGCAAATCTATAATGTACAACTTGGTATTCCTTTTAATTTTATGATAAAGTTATTATATAAATTTCTTATTTTCCTTCCCCCTGCCCTTCCCTAGGGACGGCTACCATTGGAAACAAATATGTATATATAATGTGTGTATATATACATATAGATATATTTATATGTGTACATATACATATATTTATAATATATGTGTATGTATGCATGTATGTATAAAATCATTCTATCACCTTCCCAGAATGCTCTCTCAGCCTGACAATATTGAAGTTAGGCCAATTAATACCACTAAAATGGCCTCTAAGTATACCAGTGAAATGTGGCAAAACTTGATTGTTGTCTTATTTTTTAAAATTGCCACAGCCATCCCAACCTTCAGTAATTACTCCCCAGTCAGCAGCCATCAACATGGAGACAAGACTCTCCTTCAGCAAAAAGATTATGGCTCACTAAAGGCTCAGATGACAGCGATTTTTAGCAATAAAATATTTTTTATCTAAGGTATGTACTTTTTTAAAAAAAGGCATAATACTATTTTACACTTACTAGACTGCAGTTATAGGATAAATATAACATTTATATGCATTTAGAAACCAAAAAATTCATGTGACTTGTTTTATTGTGATAGTCACTTTATTGCAGTGGCCTAGAATGAAACTCACAATAAATTCAAGGTTTGCCTATAAACTATTGATTCAGGAAGGCATTTAGATCTTACGTGCTATTTAAATATAGTTAGTCTTCTCCCAGTTCCACTCTGTATCTTGATTTTGTTTTCCCCTTGAATAATTTCTATTTACCCATAAAAATCTCTGTCTCTTTATTTTTTCACCAATTATTTAATACCAATAACCTACATCTAATAAATTCCATTGCCAATCAACTTTCCCTGGTTAATCCTAAAGCACTAAAAACGCTTCACTCACATAAATACGCACATTTCCTCCTCCTCTTCACCCTTTTGTCCCCCCAAATAGCTATGTATTCACATATTTGTGGACCAGTGTGTGAAATATATCACCTTGATTTATTTATAAATAGCTTTAAATAACTATAATCAATTTCCTTATTATAATCAAGATTTTTATATTTCTAGGTTTTTTCCTTGATCATCCAGAATCATTAGTTAGGCTTAGAAAGAGATGAGAAAGAGATAAAATTCAAAATTGGATTATTTTCTCCCAAAGTTACTTAACATCCTGAAATCATCTGATGTTAGCAAACTCATGATTATAATTTTACTCGTTCAGATAAATAGAGTACCCTTGAACTCAAGAAAGTAGCCATTCTCTGGGAATGCTACAAGAGAAGGGTGCTACAGAGAAACACATCTTGGTCTTCTTTGAGTCTTCATAATACTGTGCATGTCCTAGAATCAGGGGACCTCAAACTTTTTAAATAGGGGGCCAGTTCACTGTTCCCAGACTGTTGGAGGGCCGGACTAGAGTAAAAACTTTGTTTTGTGGGCCTTTACATAAAGAAACTTCATAGCCCTGAGTGAGGGGGATAATCATCCTCAGTTGTCACATCTGGCCCATGGGCCGTAGTTTGAGGACCCCTGTTAGATGGTCAATATATATTTACTGACTGAATCTTATACCTATTCCTTGCAATTGTTTCTTCTACTACCCAGAGTATCTTAACTTTTTGGTATTATAGATCTCTTTAATGGCCTAAGTGAAGTTGAATACTCTTGTGGCTTGTTACCTACATTAATAATTTAAAGAAATGCTCAATTTCCATTAGAGGTTAATGTAATTTTTCCTATCCAAGTTCACAGATCCTCTAAAATCTATCCAAAGGAGTCTGCAAACCCCAGGTTAGAAAGCCTTGCTCTACACCATCTCCTCTATTCTCTAGCATCTCCTCAAACATAACCACTGACAAAGAACTCACCATCTGAAAAGGCAACTCATTCTATTTTTGGAAAGCTCTAATAGTTATTAATAGTGACTTAAGTTTGAAACGGACTTCCTAAGTTTTATGTTCTTCCTTATATATACTAACATTCCTCCCTTTGGTCCAACTTTTGCCCTCTGGAGCAGTGAGGAATAAATCTAATCCCTCTCCCATATGACAGCCTTCAGATATTTAAAGACTGGTATCATGGCATTATTCCTTATTGGCATGATTCCTTGTAAGATCATTCCTCAGCAATGTGCTTTTTAAAAGCTATTAACATAGCCAAGAAAATTAGGAACAAATTACCTCCAAGTCCACTTGAAAGAGGTCTGTGAGAACCTAAGGGACCTCGATCCCAGTTTTTCTAAAGATTTTCTAGAACAGTCATGTCAATCTCAAATAAAAATGGGGCCACTAAACGTTACATAATTATTCTGCATATTGACTTAGAAAATCACATGTTAACATTATCTCTGTTCTATTGTATATTTATTTATTTTGTTAAATATTTTCTAGTTAAGTTTTATTTTAGAATATTATGCTCCTATAGACTGCATTTTTAACACCTGTGTTCTAGACATTATACAACTAAGTCATGACTTTCTAGATAATACTTTGATTTTAATTATTTTTTTCTCAAGTTTGGTAATATTCTTCCAGTTCTTAAGTCTTGTCCTTTATCAACATAGTCTCATATAACATGGCTTTGAATCTCTTTAATATAATCATCCTCCTTTAGATAATTCTAAAAGTAGGAATAAATGAATTAGGGTTGGAAGGAAACTTAGTGGTCAATTACTCCAACTTACGACTGGAAAAAAGTCATTCTCTAATATGTCTAACAAGTAGTCATCTAGTCTTTGCTTGCAGAACTCCAGTGAAGTGAACACATTCCCTACTGGCATAACCTATTCGACTCTTGGAAAGCTCTAATTCAAAGAAAGTTTTTTTTTTCCCTTACTCCAACTCTCAATTTGCTTTTGCAGTTTCCACCCATTATTGTTTCTTGTTCTGATCCCTGGGCTCTTAAACCCTTTCTGTACAAGCCAGACCTTCAAATACTTGATTATAGCTATAAGATCTCCATATTTTTTTTTTGATCCAATCACTTTCACTAGCTATCTTGCTCTATTTCTCCTCCCTTTCATGGAAAAACTCAATAAAGTCAACTATAATCAATATTTGTGATGACCACATATTTAAAATCAGCTGGAGTCGGGAATTCAGGTTAAGGGGAAAATCTTCAATCTTTATTCCTTTTGAGGTGAAGGGGGATTGCAATAGCAATATGGGCAGCTGTGACAGGAAGCTGGCCAGCAGAGGTGAAGGTGCAGGTGAAAGGGGGATCAGAGGTGAAGGTGGGGCATGATAGCAATGCGAGCAGCTGTGACAAGAAACCAGCCCGCAGTCTCTCTTTCCGCTTCCCTTTCCACTCCCCTGCCTCCATCCACCAAAATCGTCATTTCCTATACAACACATCAGGACTTGATCAAAGAGTGGGTGGGGGCCATTCTTTCTCCAAGCATATATATTAATAATAGAGTATGGCCCAATTACTATTTAGCTTCACGTGCTTGGGACCTCAGTGCATTAACTTGAGCTTCAGCCCATTACAAATATTCCCCTTTTTTTTGTTCTCACTTAGTTCTAAACTCTCTGCAATCTAGTATCTCATCTCATTCTGTGATTATAATTGCTCTCTCCAATGTTACCAGGAATCTCTTAATTGTCAAACCTAAGGGCCCTTTCTCAATCCTCAACCTTTTTGACCTCTCTGCAAACTCTGACACCATCAATCACGGTTTTCTCATTGGTACTTTGGTTTTTGTGACACAAATCCCTATTGTTCTCTTCCTACCCATATGACCACTCCTCCGACTTCTTTGTTGGACCTACAACCAGGTTATGCTTGCTACTCATGGGTGATCCCCAAGTCTTTGTCCTAGGCTCTTCTTTCTTTTTCTATACTATCTTCCCTAGTGATCTTTTCACTCCCTTAGATCCAATTATCATTTCTATATAAACAATTCCCAGAACTCTGTACCTATAGAGCTAACTTTTCTCCTGATCTCCAATCTCATGTCACCAGCTATAAAGACATTTTGAATTGGATGGCCCAGAGGTATCTCAAACCCCATGAGCCAAACTGGATTCATTTTCTTTTCCCCCAAACACTCCTCTCTTCCCAACTTCCCCTTTCCTGTAAAAGTGACCATTTCCCAGTTACCATGGCTCAGAATCTAAGTATCATTCTCAACTTCTCACTCATGCTCACTCCACATATCCAATCTGTTGCCAAATCTTGTCTTTTCTGCCTTTCCAACATGTCTCATATCTCTTTCTTTCTTCTCATGTGAGACCCACTGTGATCACCTCACACCTAGATTTGTAATAGCTTCTGATTAGTCTGCTGGTCTTTTGAATTTATCCTGTACTTAACTGCCAAGGTAATCTAAAAACACAAATTTGATCATGTCACCATCTGCTTCCCACTACTCCAATTTCAGTTGCTCTCCATTTCATCCAGGATCTAATATATAATCTTCTGTCTGTCTTTTAAAGCCTTTCACAAGCTACCCTTCTTTAGCCTTTTCAATCTTCTGACATTTGACCTCTTCACGTACTCTACAATCCAGCAACAATGACATTCTTGACCTTTTTTTCACATAACAATCTATATCCCAAATGTGTTTTTTCACTCTCTGTGAATATGCTTCCTCCTCATCTCTGCCTCCCTTCAAGACTCAGATAAAAGCCCTACTTTCTGTAAGCCTTTCCACATCTTCCCCCAATCCAACTCCTAGTGCTTTTCCTCTAAGTTCACTTTCAATTTATATCTTATATATCTCAAATACATTTTTTTTGCAATACTATTTCTGCTATTATAGAATGAGCTTCTTGAAATTGGGGCTATCTTGTTTTTCCTTATATTTGCATTCTCAGAACTTGGTACAGTGCCTGGCACATCATAACCACTTAAAAATGTTTGTTGATTTTTTTTGGCTGCTATATTATATTGTCAATTCATATTAAGCTGTAAGCCTACCAAAACCCCATTTCCCCCCAAAACTGCCATTTAATAATACCTCCTCAGTCTTGTCACTGTCCCTTTTACAATGCAACTGAAAATAATTCTTCATATCTAATCTGAGCAGGGAAGAGAACAAGACTAATCTGCCTTGATATTTTTACTATTGTCCTGATACTTCTACTATTGCCAAACAAAGGCTCCCAGGGGTTATACCTCTCAACCCAATGAAGGCCTTTGTTGCAGTCAATTATGAGAGGCCCCTTTGAAAACTCAGGGGTCCATGACCTCATTGTAGTTCTCAAAGGAAAAATAACTTAAGTGGGTACTCCTTTGGTGTCCGAACCATGTGTAAATTGCTTGCCTTCTCAAGGAGGAGGGAAGAGAAGAAAGGAAGGAGAAAATATGAAACATAATTTTTTAAAAATGGATATTAAAATTTTTTACAATACTTAATAAAATAAACTTTTAAAAATTTTATTTTTAATAAATAAGTTATTTATTTATTAGTAATATTTTATATTACTTATATAATATAAATATTATGAAGCCCTGAAATTAGGATGACCTTAGTTCAAATCTAACCTCAAACACTTAATACTTCCTAGCTGTGTGACCCTGAGCAAGTCACTTGACCCCAATTGCCTCATTAAAAAAAATAATAATTCTGAAATTTGGCTGTTTTACACACAAGATATTCTATCTCTCCTTTCTCTGTATTTTTCTAGCTGTTCTCCATGCCAGAAATCTTCCTCTATTCCAACTATTGACCTCCCTGGCTTCCTTTTCCAACTATATCCTTGCTTCCACAGGAAGGCTTCCCCATTTCCTCTTAATCCTAGAACAATTGCTTTTGTAATTATTTTTTATTCATTCTGTATACAGTTTGATTTGTAAATATTTGTTTGCACATTGTCTCCACAATTAGACTTGAAAGCTTAGCAGTTACTGGTACTTAGTAGGCATTTAATACTTAGTAGGCACTTAATAAATGTTTACTGATTGATTGATAATAATCATAGCTAATATTTATATAATGTCTACTCTGTGATCGGCACTGTACTAAACCCTTTACAAATATTATCTCATTTGATCTCAAACATCCCTGTGAGATAGATATTTTTATAATTATTATCATCCCCATTTTACAGATGAGGAAACTGAGGCAGACAAAAGTTAAGTGACTTTCCCAAAGTCATACAGTCATACACCTAGTTTGAACTAATACAGATCATTTTCTCCACTGTACCACCTGGCTGCCTCAATTAGATATTTTGGAATATAAAAAAAATTATATTAAATAAATCTTAAAAGGAAGGTCAGGGAGACAAATTTTGAACTATGTTACATTTCCTAAGTCCCCAAATAAAGGGAAGTAGCCACTGTAGGACTTTGAAAATCCTATAAATCATTCCACATGATTGATAAGAATAAAGTTAACTATTTAGGAAGACAATCAAACTCCTTGGCTTAATATTTACCAAATGCCCACCCTTGAGTGTTTGTGCCTCTAGACATTCAACACATAATAAATTTAAAGGAGTTTGACTGTCTTCCTAAATGTTTCCCCACTTTACTATGAAGTCCCAGAAATTCTAAGTAAGCTTTATTAGCTTAAGATGGCACTAAGACTTTTGGGATACCTTAGATATATATGTATGTATGTATATATACACAAATCCTAAGCATCATCTCCTAGGAGATTATCAGCCAAGGATCAAGAGCTGATGTGTACATCAGCAGAAATGAAATAGGTCTCTTTTGCTTTTCTCTGCTCACGTAAATATACAAGGGTTGGATGCAGAGTGAAAAATGTGGCCTACTTTCTCGCTATGTGAAAGTTTGACCTGGAGAGCGCCTGCATTCTAGGCTTTCACAAGTGGAACCTGTTCAGAAACAAAGACATTTTGAGCAAAGGTGCCCCGAGGGAGCAATTTCTGGGCTTCCATTTCTATTCATAACTTTCCAGTTCAATCTGCTCACTTGCTCTGGATTTTTCCTAAATTTGACCTGCTGCTGAAGGATTCTGTGCCGTCCTAGACCCTGGGGTACTGGTAGTTTCAAAACAAAAGTAATGCTATATGTCTCTGAGGTGAATTTTAATCTTAAATCCTAGTCTCTAGAAATCAAAAGGTAGAAATTATCTTTGATTTTGTTTTTGTTTCTCTCCTGCTTAGCACAATGACAAGTAAATTGAAAGTACTTAATAAATATGTTTTTATTCATCCATTTTTTAAATGAGCTATTTATTGCCAGACATTATGCCAAGTGATGGAGACAAAAATTAAACAATCCCTGCCCTCAAATATAGGCTCACCTACAATTTGACATTTCTTGACAAGATGATTTGATAGGCCCCCTCCAGGATATCTGATGTCAAGTGATCACCCTGATTGGTAGGTAAAGGCAATGGTAAGCATTGGCCCTCTCCTGAAATGACCTATTCAAGTCACTTCCTCAGCCTTTACCAAGAGCCTCCAAAAAGATTCACTTGGTCTCATCAGCCTTTCCATGATTATCAATTGAGTCTTTGCCAACAGGCAAGAAGGTAGGGGAGTATAGTAGAAAGCAATTCTTTGGATTTGTAATCCTGGATTCAAATTCAGGTCATTTTCCTATGTGCTTCAGTTTCCTGATCAGTAAAATAGGGGTTTTGGACTGGATTACCTCTAAAATCCCATTCAGATCTAACTCTATTATTACAGGAGATATAAGAACAAAGGCAAATCTCATTAAAAGGCAAAAGACCAATAGGGAATCTTCTGAGATTTTCCTTCCTTCATAGCTCAGTTTGCTCTTTTCTTACATAGTTTGCCAAAAGATGGTGAATGGGACCAGGTAAAGATTTCTCAAAAAGTCTATGAGATGGAGTGGGTCAGATCTTAGCCCTAAGTTTCAGAAAGTCACTTGATCCCTATTTTCAGAGGGCTGGAAGACAGAAAAGGTCAGACCCTAGGTCTAAGCTTCAGGAAGTTATGTGACCTACAGGAAGTAGACAGCATTGCTGAACATTGGTCAGTGGTTACTTCCTTTTCAATTCATCCAGTGAACCCAAGTCTTGCTATATAATTGATTCCCTGTTTCTGGGCCCAGGGCCACATATCACGCTGGCAGCCTGGAGCTGAGAAGCTCTGTGTCTGCTCAGCTGGTGTGCTTGGACCTCTCCTTGCAAGGACCAGATAAATGCTTTTTGTTTATAACTGAAGATGCCTCTGAGTAGTCAATTTGGATAAGGGGGTCTAGTACCCCGTCCCCCACAATGGCAACTGTAACTTCTATTATATGGGACATTACCCTTTTTGGTACAAAGATCACAATTATCCTATTATCTGAGGCAGAAGCAAAAGATGCAAAGATCAAGGATTTTACATAAATATAAGCATAATTTTATATAAATAAATATAACATCAAATTGCTTGCTGTCTTGGGGGGAAGGGAGACAGAAGGAGAAAAATCTGGAACACAAGGTTTTATAAAATTGAATGTCAAAAACTATCTTCGCATGTATCTGGAAAAATAAAATACTATTATAAATAAAGCCATTATAATTTTATACAAATTAAACATAAATACAAATTTGCATAAATGTATATAAATCAAATATAAATTTACATTCAAATGAGTCTTCATTTTTTTCAGAGGCAAAAGCATCATTACAAGTCCTGGGAATGCCAGTACTTAATTGGTCAAGAGTTGCCAAGAATGAACAGATTCCTTTGTTAGCCTTGATGAGCAAGTGTGTCTCAGCTTGTCATCAGTACATTAACAATGCATTCTCCTCCAACGAGACAGCAATTCTGCCCATCACTCAACTCTATTCTTGGGAATGCCGAGGGCCAAATGGAGCACTCTGGGAGGCAGGTTTCTGGGATGGCAATCTCTAACAGCTGGAATGGGAAGAATGCTACATTAGTGCAGGGTACCTACAACATTCACTTTAGGGAAAGTTGGAAGGGGAAGGAGAAACCATAATTGAAGACCTTCTTACCTCTTATATCAGATCTATAAGAAGGAAGAGTAACTGTTTCCAATTGCTATCTTTGAGGATTTGTCTGAAAGTGCTGCTACATTGTATTCAAGGGTTGAAAGGAGATCCAGGGACTCTGTGAGACTAAAAAAGTGGGGAGGAAATGGTTCCCCCAAGGGAAGGAGAGACTGTAGGCAAACTGTTTTCCCCACAAGAAAGTGATAGTGATAGTGATAGTGATGGTGGTGATGATGGTGGTGATGATGGTGATGATGATGATGATGAAAACAGTTCAAGTTTACAAAGCACTTTACAATTATCATATTATTTGACTGGATCTTCACAAAGCACTTTACAGTTATTATATTATTTGACTGGATTTTTCCAACCATATTTTATATATGAGAAAACTGGGATCCAGAAAGATTGATTTGCCAGGATCACAGGGGAAACAGAATTTCAATCCAGGTACCCATGACTCCAAGTCATTAAGCTTCCTAGGATGCCCTCATGAGCTATGTATAAAAACAGATGTGCTCCCCCTCCTTCCACAAATAGAACTGTTCCCTGAAATAGCCCCTCTAGTTTTGAAAGAGAAGTGCATCAAGTATCTGCTCACTCCACAGCATTCCTGTGAGGAACAAATAGGATAATTATGTAAATTGCTTTGCTAATGTTAAAGCTCTATGTAAATGTTAATTAATGAGATAACTTCCATTTAATAATAACATCTCTCATCTCTATAATATTTTAAGGTTACTAGTCCTTTCCTTATCTCAGAAGATAATAACTGATATTTTATTTAGTGTTTTTAAAGTTTGCAAAGCAAAACCTCTTATCTTATTTCAACTACATATTAACCTTGGGAGGTATTACAGGAATCATATCCATTTTTACATATAAAAGTATGGAGGTTGAGAGAGTAAGTGTTTTTTGCCCATGGTCATGTACTAGTAGGGTTTTAATATAGGTTTGATAGAAGAGTGCTAAACTGAATTTATGCTATGGCCTTTCTAAGATATGGTTTTTTTTAAAAACTATCAAGACTTTTGACTTCTTGACTAACCTGAGAAATTAAATTATTCCCTTCAATGCCTCAATTTTATTCTCTGGAAAATGGGAATAATGATATGTATCCCTTAGACTAACATATGAGATTTCATTGTTAACATCTTCTTAAAGCTTTTGCTCATTTGAAGAAAAATTAGAAATATGAAGTGCCAAGTAATTGAATGAATAAAGAAGCACTTATTTTGTGTCAAGCAGGGAAGCTAGGTAATACAGCCAATAGAGTGCTAGATCTAAAATCAGAAAAATTCATCTTCCTGAATTCAAATGTGGTCTCTTACATTTACTAGCTGTGTGACCTGGGCAAGTCATTTAATCTTGTTTGCCTCAATTTCCTCATCTGTAAAATGAGCTGGAGATGAAATTGGCAGACACTTCAATATCTCAGCCAAAAAATCCCTAAATGGATTAACAAAGAATTGGATACAACCAAAACGATCAAAAGTGACAAGCACTATTCTTGGCATATGTAATGTTATATATCTATACTCATCCCTGAGTTGATTGCTCCAAATCAATCCAGTAACTTTCATTCTATGATTACATTTTTCAACTTATCTTCCTGGATTATACTCTTTCTTCCTCCATGGACCTTTTTCCTGAGTCCCTAAAGTTCTTACATAGCTGAGATTTCTAGGATCTGACATTGGGTATGTCTAATTTGTCACTTCACAGTTCCCAGTAGATTGCCAATTCCCCAGTAGAGACTCTTATTCATTTCCTATTTATTCCCCAAGCACCTAGTATCTTGTACACAGAGCTTAATTTAATTTAATTTGATTGCATTCTCCTCTTTCCTCACCTTTTAATCACATAATTCCCTCCACCTGAAATTTCTTTCCTTTTGCTCTTTGCCTGATAAAGCTTTATTCATTATAAAGCCTAATACAAATGGTATAGATCCTTGCTGATCTGTCTGATTGATCATTCAATTCTTATATAGCACTTTATTTTGCAATACTCTAATGCATTTATTAGATGATAGCATTGATTATAGTAATGTTTGCCACTTTTCCCTTTAATAGACTAAATTCCATGATGACAAAGAGGATTTCTCATCTGTTAATCTAGAATTGGTTAAATAATCAGATGATGCAAAAAAGTCATTGGTGGATGTCAAACTGGAGGTAGGTTTCTTTCAATGCCCCCATGTGATAGCTTTATTAGTGAATCAGATGAAGCCATCAAAAGCATTCTTAGCGAATTGAAGACAACACAAAGCTGGAATGGATACCTAATCCATTAGATGTGAATGGAGAATCAAAAATTCCCAAAAGATTCCCAAGATGAGCCAAATTTAACAAGGTAAAATGAATAAGTATTAATAAGAATCCATATCTATATTTGAGTTTTAAAAACCAATTGTATAAAGGGGAAGAAAGAAGGGAAGAAGCATTTATTAAGTGCCAGGCATTGAGCTAAGCACTTTACATACATTATCTCATTTGATCTTCACAAAAACCTTGTGAATTTGTATAAGATGGAGAAGGTTTGGCTCTATTTTTTTTTTCCATTCATGCAATCTGAAGGTCTTAGTGAAGCGCAAGAT
Organism: Antechinus flavipes; assembly: GCF_016432865.1. NCBI lineage: Eukaryota > Metazoa > Chordata > Mammalia > Dasyuromorphia > Dasyuridae > Antechinus > Antechinus flavipes. Next base: position 42,705,408 of record NC_067401.1, read on the forward strand.
CAGTTTGAAACAACAGACATGACAGCCAAAAAGAATTCTACTGCAATCTTAGCCAAATGAATACAGATATATTATTCAAAACATGCCCTGTTCAAATCACATCTGGAATATTATTCCACTGTGCCATCTAGCTGCACAGGAGTTGCAAAGACCTAAATTTTAACTCCACATCATTAACTTCCTAATAATGAGAGTTGTTTGAAAGTGGAATGAAAGACTTGCAAATTATAAATTCACCATCACCACAGATCTTCAGGTAGAGACAGGCTACTTATTTGTCATGGATATCATGGCAAAGATTCCTGACACATTGTCTGTAGTTTTCTAAGAGATACAGGATGATAGAACACTTGAGTTTGAGAGATTTAAGCTACAAGAGAGTTAAAGGCAATTGGGAATCCATACTAAATCTGGCACTAATTTGGTCATCCCTTGGAGCACAGGAACCACTAGGCTGCCTAATGAGGGGTGAACCAGCCCAGGTCTGTAGCAGAATTAATTAGTCAAAGTGTCCAGTCTTCATTGAGGTCAAGCTCATGAGTGGTTACTGAGTTTCTAGCCTGGGAGACATAAGGAGGAACAAATCTGAAAAAATTCTATTTAATTATAGTTATAACTAGATGACCATTAAAGCCCCTATAAAACCTCAGATTCTATAACTTCTATGAATTAAACATTGTATTCCCATTTGAAATACTAACTATAGTGTTAGTTCATAGAAGTCACAGAATTTGAGTTTTGGATGTGCTATTCAAAGCAAGTTTAATATTATTATGAAGATTATTAAACATTTCAAAAGAGCTTCGTTCAATTCTGTTATTATATATATATATATATGTGTATATATATATATATATATATATATATAGAGAGAGAGAGAGAGAGAGAGAGAGAGAGAGAGAGAGAGAGAGAGAGAGAGAGAGAGAGAGGAACATGAGAGAGCAAGAAAATGAGAATAAGAGAAAGAATGTGAGATATAACAGATGACTCAGTTCAACACTCATCCAACAAATGAGGATTAAATAGAACTTGAAAAATTACAAAAATGTCATAGTGCTCTATCCACTGTACCACCTAGCTACCTTGAACTTATGAACAACAATTCTGAAGTTAGGAGAATGAGTTCAAATTCAGTCTCAGACACATACTGATTGAGTGATAAACAATTCAACTTAACTCCACAAAAAAGCCATAAGTTCATATATTTAGGATTAGAAGAAGTCTTAGAAGTCATCCACTCCAGCTATTTCATTTGACAAATGAGGAAATTGAGATACAGTGAAATTAATGACTTGCTGAAATGGTAGAACTGGAATTAGAAATCAGGTCCTCTCATATCAAATGTAGCATTCAACACTCCACTGCCTTAAATCAGCATTCTCTTTTAGTATTCTAAAATATTGGAATAGATGAACTCAAGGTTCTTTCTAGCTCTAACCATGCATCTTCAGGAAACAGAGGCCCAGAGAATGTTGTGCTCAAAATGGCAGAATAAAACCTTGAATTCATGTCTGTAGATTTAATGACCTGGATTTTCTCAGACTTTTCTTATGTTGAGTTTTTATCAGAAACCATCTTATAAGTGTTTAAAAATTCAGATTAAAATTTTACTTTATTTTTAAAATATTGATAAATTTCATTTAGGGGCACTGTGTGTGTGAGAGAGAAAGAGACAGACAGACAGACAGACACGGGAAAATGAGAGGGAGGAAGAATGAGAAAGAGAGAGCAGAGAGAAAGAAAGAAACTAAGAAAGAGAGCATGAGAGAGCAAAAGAGTGAGAAATGAATGAATGAGAAGAGAATGAGAATAAAAGAGAAAAAGAACACTAGAGAATAAGAGATAAAGAAAAGGAGAGAAACATACACAGAAAGAGACAGAGACAGACATACAGAGAAAGACAACAGAGACAAAGACACAGAAAAAGACAGACAAAGAGAGAGATGGAGCAGACAGAGTAACAGAGAATGCAGCAAAACAAGAATATAAACCAGAGAAAAGAGTTCTACTTCTGGAGTCAGAAGATTTGGTTTCCTACTAACACTATGGGACCTTGGTCAAATTTTTCAACCTTTTTCAGGTGCCAGCTTCCTCAAGTGTATAGCTCCTAAGATCTCCCCAAGTTCTGTATCTCAGAACCTATGAACATAACAAGGACATACAGAGACCCCACAAGATTCAGGATCAGGGATGGAGAATGGGGCTGAAAAAATTTCTAAGAACCTTTTGACTATGATAATTACTCAAATTAACTATGAAGGACATGAAGGAAGATGCAATCTGAATTTAGAGAAAGAACTGATAAACAGAAGTATACGATTTAATATGTGTGTGTGTGTGTGTGTGTGTGTGTCTAATGATAAAAACATTTGATAAGAAGGAGAGAAAAAGGGAAAAGAAAATTACATGACAAATTTATTACATATTTAGAAGGAATGGCAAATTTCATGAGCAGTTATCTTTGTTTTTCTATTCTTTTATGAAGATATTTATTTTATCTCCTAATTAGTTTTAAAGTGAAATTTTTTTTAAAGAATCAGATGAAGAAAGAAAACCAATATTTGGAGCAGAAAAAGAAAATACTATGTCCGTATGTAAGTGTCCCAGCACCTGAATCTGAATGTCAGCTCTATTCTTAATCACTGGCATGATCTTGAGCTAACCACTTACTCTCACTTCAAGGGGTTCCTGAAGAGAAACTCTTCCTTGCAATTTTATGTGTGAACATCTGGAAATTTACTCATTCATCCACTCCAGGAAAACTGCCCTGTTTAGAAGCATGGTGGCCACTCACACCAGTGATGAAAACAGCTCTGCTTACGATCCTTCCCTGCACTCCCATTCTGGACCAGCCTCAGCTGAAGGAAGGAGAAACAGAAATCCTTTGTTGTTTAATTGTTGTTCAGTGCCTGACTCTTCATGATTCCATTTGAGATTTTCTTGGCAAAGACACTGGAGTGGTTTGCCATTTCCTTCTCCAGCTCATTTTACAGATAAGGAAACTGAGGCAAACAGAGGGAAGTGACTCACCCAGAGTCATACAGTTAGGAAATGTCATCTGAAATCAAATTTGAACTTAGTAAGATGAGTCTTACTGTTTCTAGGTCTAGAGCTCTACCCACTACATTGCCTGGTTGCTCCATAACTGAAGTCCAAATTGTCCTAATACATGAAAAAGAGTCAGTGAAGTGAAGACTAGGGATATAGGAAAACTTCAGGATCTTAGAATTTCAGAGAACATGGAAAAGGATGGGTTATTCCTTAGATACAAAAAGAAGCTTAAAACTATGGAAAAGAAAAAGAAAAAGCAAATGGAGAATATTCCTTCTCATGCTAAGGAGAGAATCTGTTCAAAGTTGAACTGCCTGAAACATTCTCCCTCTTCCATTCCAACCACTGACTTTCCTGGCTTCCTTTAAGTCCCAATTAAAATCCCACCTCCTACAGGAAGCTTTGCCCAATCCCTCCATTAATTATTTCCTATTTATCCTCTCTGCAGCTTGTTTGTAGATATTTGTTTGCATGTTTTCTCCCTCCCCCATTAGACTGCAACCTCCATGAAGACAAGGACAGTCTTTTGTCTCTTTTTGTATCCCTGGTGCCTAGCACAGTGCCTGCCATACTCTGGTAGGCTCTTAATAACTGTTTATAGAATTGAATTGGATGCTGCAAAAGCCATTACAGTAATTCATACATATTTGACTAAAATATGTGTTTGAGAGAAGCTAAAGAGTCATTTACAAATAATAGACCACAATTATAGGTCTGAGTTCAGGATACCCACTTAATAGCTCCTGGGTACTGTTAAATTCATCCATTCGCTGAAGCTTATGAAGTTATTTTTTGTAGAAATCGAAAAATAAAAATGTGAGTACCCATGTATATTACACCCTTAGGAAAAGTATCATCAGCAAAAGTGTGGCCAATTCCAGGGTACCATGGTGCCCTGGTAAAAGTATAGAATGTTGGCTCTGGGGCAAGTAGGTGGAACAGTGGATAGAGCACCAACCTTGAAGTCAGGAAGACCTGACTTCTTACTTAAGTCTTCTTAATACTTAATTAATAATTTAGTAATAATTAAATAATAATAAGAAGAAATAATACTTCTTAGCTGTGTGACCCTGGGCAAGTCATTTAACCCAAATTGCCTCAGGGGAAAAAAAGAAAGAAAGAAAGAATGCTGCCTCTGAAACTAGAGGACTTAGGTTCAAATCCCACTTTTGACATTTACACAGTAAAAATTCATGTAACCTTGAATGTCATTAACTCCAAGGAGGACCTCTATTTTTTCATTTGTAAAATGAGAAAGCTATTCTGGATGGCCTCAGAAGTCCCTTCCAGTTCTATAATAAACCTGAATAAATTGTTTACTTCTTCATTTACTGCCCCTATTTACAGATACCTACCACCCTGTATTAATAACTGAGTTCTAACTACAACATTGTAAACAAGAGAACCAGTGAAAAATGCAACTCCCTGATTCTCTTAAGTTAGCAGTTTAATTTAGGAGAGGTTAAAGACAAATATACTCCCAATGGTTATCTGTGGAATGTAATCTAAGTATAGTAAGTGTACTTTTTCTCTCACTGAAGACTGGGCTAACAGTGAGGAGAAAAGAAAGCAGAGAACTCCTGGATTTGGACCCTCCAGGCTTGGGGTCAAATCCCACCTTAACTATTCACTACCTGTATTAGCTTAGACTTGAATATTGAGTCATTATATTGAAGCTGAAAAAAGGACATCAGAAATTTTCTGGTCCAATTTCCCTCCCCTTTTAATAGATGAGGAAACTGATTCCAAGAGAAGTTAACTGAGGTCACACAAGTGATAAATATCAGCCAATCTCTGAAGGCAAACTGAGTCTCAATTTCTTCATCTGTAAAATCAAGGTTTCGACTAGATCAGTAGTTCTTAATCTGGAACTACCAGTTTAACAGAAAATGTTTTGATAATAGTATGTCAACAATTGATTTTCTTTCCGATCCTATTTTACGTATTTAAAATATTATTTTGAGAAGGGACACACTGGCATCACTTGATTGCCAAAGGGATCCATAAAACAAAAAAGATTAAAAATCTCTAGGCAGAAATCCCTTCAGGCTCTAAATCTCTAATTCCACAGAGGATATTCTCATCCTTCCTCTTCTCTTAAATCAATTCTCAAAGCAGCAACACGCAAACCTTGACCCAGTAAGTGACAGGTTAAAAAAAATTGGGAAAAGTGTAAAATTTTGCTCACTGCACTTTAATCAGCAGCATCCCTTCATAGTGCTTCAGAGTCATTTGACTGGGAAAAATTTTGTAAATAAACAAAGGATTTGTGGCAAGCCGAATTTCTCTTTTTTGCTGAGTAGGAGCACAAAGTTTCCACCCAAAAGGGGAAGGGAATAATGAGTAACCTGAAGTAACTGCCCCATTTCTTTCTGACTATTAGCAACCATCTGACACCACTCCGTAGTTTAGGGAGAGGTGCTGGGAGCTGCTCAGATAAGCATTAGGATTGTACCTGCCTAAAAGTAATTTTATAACCTGATTGTAGTGGTTATAAGGTTGTCAAAGTGATTACCAGGCCTTTTGGAGGCTCTTCCCTAACACCATGTTTGAAAGGGCACTTGTTCCATGTGTTATCTCTAGACAAAAATGCTAATCTAAAAGCATTTCAGGCAGAGGCATCTATTGTTACTAGCTTTTTACTAGCCTTAGGTATAGCTTGAATGTTACCAGGACCAACCCTGGGAGCTTAGCATGCTACAATTTGTCAAATTTGTCAAAAGCTAGTTGTTGCCTACAGTAGGAGAGAGATGAAGATGAACCTCAAGTTATCACCCTAACCCCAGAGCTGTGAGAGTCCAGAGCCGAACAACCCAACTTTAGTCCACCTCCTGTCCTAGGAACAAGCTGTTTAGGATTGCCCCATTCTAGAACGGATTAGTGATAACTATTCCTAAATATGGCTTAGGAAAGATCTCCAGAGCATCTCCAGAACCAATTCATTTTCAGTGGGATTAGAATCAATTTTATTCTCTCACTTCCCTTGTTTACCCCCCAACAATTTAAGGTATCAATTATCTAGAGCATTGTTGTTGAATTTAAAGAGGCCATTGATTCATATGTATGGATCCCAGAAGGCAGCATATTGACTTAACTTTAAAAAGTAGTGTTATCTATGTTTTATTGCATTTGTATTCAGTTTTGCAAAAGTAAACATTTTCATCTAGTTTGGACTGCACTACAAAGTATTGCTGGGTCCAGATAAAGGCCATGTGTTTAGCACATCTGATAGGGAAATCAATCAATCAAAAAGTATCTATCAAGCATTTACCATGTGCAGGGGCACTATGTTAGGCATTGGAGGTTTTTTTTTTTTTTAAATCCTCATTCTCAAGAAAATTACATTTTATCATGAGGGAGATAATATGTACATATAGAAGCATACATAAAATATATACAGAATTTTGCATGGTACTTTTTGGAGTAGCTGGGAGGAGGGGGGAAAGGTGGAAAAATCAGGAAAGCTTTCACATAGGAGTTAGTGTTAGAACTGAATTTTGAAGGAAACAAGAAAGTCTAAGAGTCAGAGATAAAGATAAAGTGTATTCCAGGCAGAAGAGACAGTCAAGAGATTGATTCAGGAAATGGGCTATTCTTGGAGAGGAAGAGCAAAAAGAGGTGAGTCTAGCTAGACAATAGAGGACAACAAACAAAGTAATTGTTAATAAGATTAGAAAGATTGTAGTCAGGTTATAAAAATGCTTAAAAAGTTAATCAAAGGAATTTATATTTGATTGTAAAAGCAATAGGGTCAGGGGAACAATACAGGAAGGAAGGCAGTCTCTTCCTTCTTTCATTCTTCTGACTGAGCCAACAAAACATTTTCTGAAGGCAAGAATAGTTTCTCCATTCCTTGGATCCCTGTATCCACTACTGTGCCATACACATAGCAAATCCTTTATAAATAATTGTTGAAATGAACACAATGTCTTCTCTTTAAAGTCCTCTCACCTCATTTCTTACCTTGCCTTAATCATTGAATGAGTGTTGCCTCAAACTGAAACTTGGTTTAAAAAAAAAAAAAAACAACCTTAGCTTAAAAAGTTCAAGACCTCTTTGCATCCAGTCCCATTTCCAATCATCCTGATCTATATCTTGCCACTGTGCCCACATGGCTCCGAAGGAGACAGTGAGGTTGGTGATGTTGTACAGCCCTCCCTTAAATTCAATTCACCGGCATATCTTGCCATCACCTCCCTGATGTCACCGTCCTCTTCCAGAATGAAGGACAAACAACAACATAGGAATAGATCCTATAAAGGGGAAAGGAAAGAACTAAGAAATAGAAAAACAGCATTCCCCTGGGCTTTTTCGATAGAAGAAGGAAAGTCAAATACGAATTTCCAGGGTTTTTGGAAGGGGTGTGTAGAATGGAGTAAAGGATAGGATATCATTTCCTGGGGCATCCTCAGAATTAAATTGCTTTGACAAAGTTTTCTTTGCAGGGAATGAATGGGGCTATGGCTAGAGGAGCAAATGGACTACATTGAATGCCTCCCCCAACCCTATCTGGATGATACAGATCTCTTATCTCTCATCCTAGTCTCCCTCTTTACCAAAGGCTAATTTGAGCTAGACCCGCCCCTGGAGATGAAAGAGCAGGGTACCATTCAGGAAGCCATCTGCCTTAATGGCTCATGGCAGGGGGTGAGAAGAGCAGGAAGAAAGTAGGCAAGAGGGGAAAGAGGCTGAATTGTCAGCAAGAGTTATTCCTACACAGAAACTCAACTACTCCACATCTTCGGGGAAAATTTCTTCATAAGCTTACGTGGCTGAAAAACACAGCTTTATGTAAACTCCAAGGCAAAGATGGGTGGATATTTTTAGCTTTGAGTCTGGGAATATCAGAGCATCAACAGGAGAGGAAATATACAATATAGAGGGACGACATCAGATTATTGGGTACGAGCCCCCAAACTGATGGAAAAGATGAGGAAAAGGAAAGCGGAAAGTGATAAGATAAGGAGCAGCAAGGTGAGCTTTAGGAAATGACGCTTGGAGACGCTTAAAAGGATGGGAGAGTCAGGGACAAAGTGAGGGAGTTCCGGGAAAAGACAGGGGCGACTCACCTCGTCCACATCTGCTCCATCTTTCAGCCCCTTTCTTCTCGTCCTCAGGGAGCCGCTTCTCATTGGAGAAAGGGAGCAGCCGGGGAAGAAGAGAAGAAGAAGGCTTGTCCACGTATTTTGGGAGCTAAAGGCAGGAACCTCTACTAGTCTAGCTCCTTCTGCCCGTCAAAGAAAAGTCCCAGTTCAAGGCCGATTCAAAAAGCCGATTCGACGTGGCGGGTCTCTAAGGGCATGGCAGGCACAAGGGAGGGACTGTTCTCGGCAGGGAGCTTTACTTTGGAAGGGGAGCAGAGCAAGAGGAGCGGAGCCGGGAGCTGTTTGGGGAACTGGAGCTGAACACTGCGTCCTTGCGCACGCTCGCCCGCGCGCACACACTCACTCACTCTTTCTGTCTCTCGGTCTCTCTCTCGCGCACTCGCACACACACACACACACACACATACACACTCCCAGGCTGAGACATGACTGGCTGGCAGGAGTTGCTCAGCACCAGCTGAGCTGTCAGCCACGAGGGGAGGCGGAGCTCCCGGCACAATCTGCCCATGTTGCATCCCGCGAATCTTCCTCCTCCTCCTCCTCTTCCTCGTTCCCCCCCCCTCCTCCTTTCCACCTCCTCCTCCTCCTCTTCCCTCCCCCGCTCCTCCTCCTTCTCCTCCTCCTCCTCTCCTCCTCCCTCTACTCTTTTTCTTCTTTCTCTTACTCCTTTTCTTCTTTTTCCTCCTCCTCCTCCTCTTCTTCCTCCTCCTCCTCCTCTCCTCCTTTTCCCCTCCTTTTCCTTTCCTCTTTTTCCTCCTTCTCCTCTTTCTCCTCCTCCCCCTCCTCCTTTCTCCTTTTTCTCTTCCTCCTTCTCTTTCCTTCCTTCCTTCCTTCTTTCCTTTCTTGCTTCTCCTCCTCCTCCTCCTCTCCTCCTCCTCCTCCTCCTCCTCCTCCTCCTCCTTTTCCTTTCCTCTTCCTCTCCTTCACCAGCTGGAAATGATGACGTTGGCAGAAGGGCAGAGGACTTATGAGTAATATCCCACAAAACAATTCCTCCTCCTTTACCATCTCCACAGGAGAGGCTGGCAAAGAAAGAAATCTATGCAAAGGAAACTCTAATAAAGGAGTGTAATGCCCTTGTTCTCCTGCCAACTTGCCCACAGCAGTGATCTAGGACATAGCGATACATCCAGCCAGGCTTAAGTGTGAATACTAGAGCACGGACAGATGATCAATACCTGAATACCAAGGGAGATGGGTCTGATTATCACTGGAGACGGTACTGTTTTTATCCTGAAACTACCACTTTTTAAAGGAAGGCAGCAGAGGACTGAGTTGAGTTGGAGAGTCTGGGTCCCAATTCTGCCTGTGATGCTTGCTTTGTGATCATGGCAGAAGCCTTTTTGAACCTTATTTCCTCATCTAGATGGACTTTGGGTTCTTTTCCAGCTTCTAATCTATGATCCTGATCCATATATGCATCTGAAGTGAGTGATCCTTCTTGCACTTGGGAAAACCCAACAAAGAGCCCTTCAATTTAAGAAGCAACCTTAATCTCTGCAACTTCTTTTTAGTTTTAAAATGCTCTACCCACTCTCTGCTTTTGCAATTGGACTGGAGGCAAGTCCCTCTATTTCTCCTCTCTCACAGTCTCACTGACTCCAGAACAGAGAATTCCTATAACTCCCACTGTCTCACTGGAGCTAGGATTCAAAATCCTGGGGACTGAGGATCCCCAATACTTCTTATAAGCAGGATAAAGAGATGTTTCTAAAGGGTGAGAAATATGAATCCATGGAGTAGGTGGCAGGATCCCCAGTTCTGGAAATAGGTACAGATATGGATGTGGCAGGCAAACTGAAATAAGATCATTTGAATCATGAAGATCTATTCTTGATCTACAATGTTATTATTAAGTGGTGATATCATCTTCATCAAGTCATATTATCTCCAACTTTTCTGACTTTATTTATCAAAATTATAAGATGGAAAGATAGCTTTTTCCCAAGATTCCCATGGTTTCTATCCCAGGAACCAGTAGTTCATTGATGATCAGAAGGAGATCCAAAATAAAATTTCACATTTTGAAGGATGAAATTACCATTAACATGGGTCAAGAATTAATTAGCTGATCTGTTTTGAGGTAGCAGAAGGGGAATAAAAAGAGGGGAGAGGAGAAAGAAAGGGAGAGAAATTAAATGAGAAGAGAGGGAGGGAGATCCAACAGATGTCCAGATAATTGAAGTCTACTGTGTCTATATATCATGTCATTATGCCAGGATTGATAACTCTTTCTAGAATTCCTTATATATTTACTGTTTCTGTTATCTACAAGATATACATTGATGACAATTTCTGGTGATCTTTATCCAAATACTTTTCATCCTGTTTTCCCCTTCTAGTTCTTAGATTTTTTTCCATGAATATGGCTTCTTAATGTAAAATGTTCTACTATTATTTTATCTATCTTGTTTCTTTTGAATTAGAAATAGCTAGAAGACGGAAGTGATTAAAATGTCCTGCCTAGAGTCAGGAAGACTTCATTTAAATTCAGCTTCTGATACTTACTATCTGTGTGATCCTGGAACAGTCATTTAATCTCTGCCTGTCTAAATTTCTTCATCTATAAAATACCACCTATCTCTTAGGATTATTGTGAGGATAAAATGAGATGTTTATAGGGCTTAAAATACTATGTAAACATGACAAATATGGTAATGTTTAAAATGATTGCACATGTATTGCTTGCTGTCTTGGGGAGGAGAGGACATAAGGGAAGGAGGGAGAAAAAAAATTAGAACTCAAAATCTTACAAAAATGAATGTTGGGGGCAGCTAAGTGGTGAAATGGATAGAGCACTAGCCCTGAAGTCAAAAGGACTTGAGTTCAAATCTGACCTCAGACATTTAACACTTCCTAATTATGTGATTCTGGGCAAGTTACTTAACTCCAGTTGCCTCAGCAAAAAAATAAAAAATTAAAAAATAAAAATAAAAATAAAAATAAATAAATGTTGAAAACTATCTTTACATTAATTGGAAAAATAAAATGCTATTGAGGGGAAAATGCTAGGTAAAAGTGACCTTTTTTTATTATTCTGAATAAGGCATATCTGTCCAGAGTCAAATATGAATTGTAGACTTCATGCCATTGAGTCTCAGTAATATTTATGAGCCCAAATTTGTCTTCTTGCCTTACAAAATCTCATATCACCTTGTTTGTTAATCATATTCTCAAGATTTAGTCATCATTATTCAGTTGTCTTCTTACTCTGGAATGTTCTCTGCCATTTGTTCCCTCTTCTCCCATTAATGAGTTTCCCCCCATTCCCCACCCTCTCCATTTGGGGAATGGACTCAAGTCCTTCTAGTTCAAGACCAACCCACCTTCCCCAGCCACCACCATCCAGACCCCACATCGAGCTCCTTCCCTTCTTCCTCCCTCTCATTTTTCTCCTATGTATTATCTTTCCCCCATTAAAAGGCTGAAACTGTCTCTTTTTTTGGCTTTGATTGTAACTCTAGGGTTTAGCTCAGAAAAAGCTTTTAGTAAATGCTTGTTGCTTGCTTGCTTCTTGCTGTACTTGGAGCATTTGCTAAAAGACATCTAAAGCTAGGGATCTTGTTACTAGCTTCTCTCTTAAATTTTGACTCCTGTGATCTTGAATTCAATTAAATAAATATTAATTATCCATTTACTATGAGAAAAGGGCAACAAGGTGGTGCCAGATCTGGAGGCAGGAAGACCTGAGTTCAAATGTGACCAGTTATGTGACTCTGAACAAGTAACAACTCAGTTTCCTCACTTGCCAAATGAGCCAGAAAAGGAAATGGCAAACCATTCTAGTATCTTTGCCAAGAAAATTCCAAATGGGTTCACAAAGAGTCAAAGAAGACCCAATTATAGCTACTATGAGCAAGCCATAGTGCCAGGTTTTGGTGATACAAGATCAAAGAGCTTACATTGTATTAGGTTTATAGGTTTGTCTACTGCTCTCCCATCGCTTTAGTATAAAGGCAGTAAGTAGGTAGTCTGTTTTCTGCTTCCCCCTTTTCACTTCTGAGCCTAGCTGATTGAATTTGCAAGACTCCAGGCAAATTAATTCTCATCAGCCCTAATTAGGTACATTCTACTCTGGCCAGGATGCTATCATTTCTTTTTTTAAAGCTATAGCTCAGACATAAGAATATAATGATACTAATAAATTTCATTTTTAAAGAACTCTAAGGTTTACAAAGCAGTTTTCCTATAACAACCTTGGGAAATAAGTAGTCTGTCCCCCATTCCAAATATACACATCAGGGACAGTATTAAATAGATGCTTAATATTTATTGAATGAATGAGTGTCGAGTCTCCATCACTATTGTTAACATGATTACTGACCATTTTCTCATAATTCCTTTTTAAATTAGTGGAGTGATTTATGGTCACTTTGGTTAATAAAGCAGTTCCATAGTGCACAGACATTGGGATTGGAATCAGGAAGAGTCATCTCTCTAAGTTCAAATCTCGCTTCAGACACTAGCTGTATGATAGTGATAGTCACTTCATCCTGTTTGCCTCAGTTTCCTAATCTGTAAATTGATTTGGAGAAGAAAATGGCAAACCACTCCAGTATTTTTGCCAAGAAAACCCCAAATGGAGTTACAAAGAGTCAGACAAGACAGAAATAACTGAACAACACATCCATGAGTTAGACCCAAGTTGCTGAAAAGAAACCCCATGTCTTTGTCTTTATTTGTCCCTGTGCTTACAATATAATGGAGAGAGACAAACACAAAAAGAACCACGGGGGGCGAAGGAAGTGGTTGGTCGTTGTTCTTTGTGCTCAAAGAGGACCAAAAAGACATCCCTATATTGAAGTCAAGGTATAGTGCCTTGACTGGCTGATCAGACAAATTGGAGCTAATAAGACTCTATCACAGGAATAGCCCAGAGAATCCCTATAAACATCTGGACTAAAGATGTCGATAAACGTGTGCATCTCACAGCTCTTTTGAGCTTCTAAGATTCTCCTTTGCTCATAGAGCACCGAGCCTTCTTTGATTCCAGTGTTCTTCAGAGAGACCTTGAAAGTATTCTTGCTTGCAATCAAATGAGGAGAGATCTGCATCTTAATTGTCCCATAGAGTTCTGGGAGGAGGAGGAAGAAGGCAGATGACAAAGAGTTCCAGAAACAGTATAGGTGATGACAAGTGAGGAGAATTCTGGTAGGTTCTCTATTTAAATGAAGCTGCTACTATGGACCTTCCCTTTATCAAAGGGCCAAAGGGAACTAATGAGAGATGAGTACCAGGCAGATTCAGTCTTACAACATAATGACATTTCCTAATAACGAGTTGTTTGGGGGAAGGAAGGCATGAGGGACAGTTCCAAAAAAAAGTCCAAAATTATAATAATTATAATTTATAATTATAGCTCAACAATTTGGTTTTTGGAGGGAGAAACTGCTTATCTACCAAACTGAAAGCCACATACCAAAGAAAATACGAATAGCAGCAGCCGCATCTATAATTCCAGTATAATTTATATTTTAAAAAAACCCTTGCAATATTTTGACCACTAATATAGGAAAGGGAGTCAATCATATTACCAGAACTGGATAAATATTCAGTATTGGTCAAGAAAGCTCCCAATTCCGTCTGCTTCCAATGCAACAACAACAAATGAGAAACACTTAATTCCAGCTGGGGCCTCAGCCATACGAATTTCAGATTGTTGGAACCCCTTACCCTGCATCCTTGATTCCAAGGGCTGTTCAAGCTGTGTCTCTATTGACTGTAGCTAATTAGTGGGCATAGCTCAATTTGCATGCTTGAAGGGTTGATTAAATAGAGTCCTGGGTCTAAAGGTCTGTTGTTTCAGGGTAACATTCTCTTTGTAATGGAGAGTTGTGTTACTGGCAAATGATATTTTAGGTGATACCTTATTCTCCCACAGAATCTCTTCTATAAAAGACTTTCAGTCAGAGCTATAAAACTGAGAAGTGGAGACTAAGAACCATGTCTGTAAGCATCACTTAAAGGATTCACAATGTTGATCCCAGAAGACAGATTTATTAATGACATGATCTCTTTTGCAAGAGATGTTCTGTTTGTACTGAGGAAAGAGGATGAAGATGAATGGATAGAAGTTACAAAGAAGCTCAATGGAGGGTTAAATTTCCAAACAATTAGGCCCATTCAAAAATGGAATGTGTTGTCTTGCTAAGTGATGAATTCTTTATCCATTAGAGTAGGGGTTCTTAATCTTTATTATGTCATGGATCCTTTCCCAGAAAAATGTTGGCAAATGCATAAAATAAAATACATAAGATTATTAAGAAAACCCATCAAATCTCATATTGACAAAATTGTAAAAATCAAAAATTGCTATTGAGATAGTTATCAAAATTATGAAAAAATTATGGACTCTAGGTCAAGAACCCTTCCACTGTTGGTATTGTACCATGGCTTCATAATCTCTTCATAATCTCACTTGAGGTTTTCTTGCGAGAGATTCTACAATGGTTTTGCCATTACTTTCTCTAACTCATTTGATAGATGAGGAAACTGAGACAAATAGGGTTAAGTGACTTGCCTAGGGTCACACAGCTAATGGCAGCTAAGTGTTTAGATTCAGGGCCTGGAGTTGGGAAGACTCATCTTCCTGAGTTCAAATCCTAGCTGTGTGATCCTGGGCAAGTCATTTAACCCTATTTGCCTCAGTTGCCTAATCTATAATATATAAACTATTGGGTTTATATACTATCTATAAATAATCTAGATGCATAAATCTATAAAATATAAACTATATTTATATTTAATATAAATCTATATAATAAACTATAAAAGGAAATGGCAAAGCACTTCAGGATCTTTGCCAAGAAAATTCCTCCAAATTGGGCATGACTAAAATGACTGGCAGTGACCTATGACTCCAAATCCAACATCCTTTCCTTCCAATACTTGCCCACTTAAATATTTTGATAAGATTAACCTCCAGTCCACCAAAATGATATGATGAGATTAATTACAAAGAAACACACTTTTTTGAAACAGACTTGATTTGGGGCTATCCCAGAGTCACCCCTAAATCAAGACATTATTCTAACACCCTCAAATCCCTTGACATCCTATCCATATTACTCAATATTCTGAATAAAGAAAGTAGCTGAGCAGCCTCACTTGATAAACTACTTTTGCCATGTTGCCCTAAAGCTGCATAAAATATATATTTATATATAAAGTATTTCCCTTTGTTCTGCAAACTTGGTAGCCACCTAACAATTGCCCATTATCTTCTGACCTTGACAAATTAGAATACTGAGGTGAATTTAACAAAATAAAATTAAATAGAATAAATGTAAAATCATATGCTTGTGATTAAAAAAATCAATTTTACATATACAGAATAGGGAGTCATGGCTAGATTACTCTTCAGCTGAAAAATATTTAGGGGTTTTAGTGGACTGCAAGTTCAATATGAGTCAACAGAGTGATATGCCAAACAAAAAAGCTAATGTGATTTTGTGCTACATGAGGGGAGGGCTGGTATTGAAAATGAAGGAAATGACAGCAATACAGCACTCTTAATCCTTGTCAAACCATATGCCCTCAGTTCTAGGTATCATATTATTAGAAGATCATTGATAAGTTCTAGAAAGCCAACTCAAGAATGATCAGGATTATCTTGTGATTCAGTGATTTGGTTGTGTCCAATTCTTCCTGATCCCATGGACCATCACATGTGAGGCTCTTTTGTCCTCCCCTCTCTCCCAAAGTCTGTCCACTAGACACTATCCATCTTTTTTTCTGCCATCATCTTCTCCTTTTGTCTTCAATCTTTCCCAACACCCATGTCTTTTCCAATGAGTACTTCTCCTTCTATGATTAAAGCATTTAAGCTTCAGTTTTAATATTTGATTTTCCAGTGAATAGCCTGAATTAATTTCTTTAAGTATTGACTGATTCGATCTCCTTGCTATCCAAGAGACTCTCAAAAGTCTTCTCTAGCACCACAATTTAAAAGCTTTGATTCTGAGGAACTCAGCTTTCTTTATTGTCACAGCCACACATTGCTATTGGAAAAACCATACCTTTGACTATACAGATGTTTGTCAACAAGAAGTTATATCTACCAGAAGATCATTGTACACAGCAACACCAACATTATAGGACAACTAATTCTGATAAATGTGACTCTTTCCAACAATGAGATGATTGATATCAGTGCCAATAATCTTGTGATGAAGAGAGAGGACTGTGGTTACTAAATGTGGATCACAACATGGCATTCTCACTCTTTTTGTTGTTGTTTGCTTGCATTTTATTTTCTTTTTCATTTTTCTCTGGGCTGATTTGATTTTTCTTGTGCATCAAGAGAATTGTATAAATATGTTTACACATATTAGATTTAACATATATTTTAACAGGTTTAACATATATTAGATTGCTTGCCTTCTACGGGAGAGGGTGCAAGAAAGGAGGGAAAAATCTGAAACATAAAACTATGAAAGGATCAATGTTGAAAAATTATCTGTGCATATGTTTTGAAAATAAAAAGCTTTAAAAATTAAAAAATGAAAAAAGTTATCTCTGCTTTTTAGTATTCTGTACAGATTTGCCATAGTTTTCTTCCAAAGAATGAGTATCTTCTACTTTCATGGCTATAGTCATCATCTATAGTAATCTTTAAGTCCAAGAATACCAAATCTGACACAGCTTTCGTTTCTTCCTCTGTTTGCTAGGAAATGATGGAACCAGTTGCCAAGATCTTAGTTTTTTTGATGTTAAGCTTCAAGCCAGCTTTTACACTCTCCTCTTTCAGCTTCACTAAGAAAATTCTTAATTCCTTTTCACTTTCTACCATCAAAATGGTATCATCTGTAAAGTTTATTCTCTGTTCCTACCACATTCTCATTTTCACATCTTAGCTTGGAATTCTCCAATTTTCAATATTTTGAGGTGTTTTAAACATTTCTGTTGATGGCATAATGTCTAACTAAATGCCTCCAAACTTGAGGTTTACTGAAAATGGAGATTCTCTATTTCCCTTCCCTTCAGAGAGAGAGAGAGAGAAGAAGAAGAAGGAGGAGGAGGAGGAGGAGGAGCAGGAGGAGGAGGAGGAGGAAGAGGAGGAGGAAGAGGAGGAGAAAGAGGAGGAGGAGGAGGAGGAGGAGGAGAAGGAGGAGGAGGAGAAGGAGGAGGAGGAGGAGGAGAGATTTGTTTTCAAACTACTTATAATATCAGCATAGCAAGATTCTTCCAAGGAAGAACATGAAAGCAAAAAGTTGCTTTCTATTTAAATGTAACATATGCTTGACACTAACTTTTAAAAAATGAACATCGCACATTTTAAGGTGGATTGGGTTATGAAAAGTCTGCCTTCTTCACTATCCATAGATGAAGGACCTTAGATGAAGCACATGGACCATCTGCCTGGTTTAGAGTGTGTTATGGGCCAGAACTCTGAAACAAGGATTCTTACAAGGTGTTAGTTAACTTAGTGGAAATGATAAGACAATGATAGTTTAGCATGGTGCTTAATAAGTTCTCTAGTTCAGCACATGTACTTAGTACTTAATATAGTTCCACAAGATTCACACGTAGGATAATGGAGTATATAACAGCCAGCAAAGGCTGAGACACATTCATTCCATCGTCCATCTTTGTGCTGGCTGGAGGCTGAAGCACAAACCTTTGGATTTGGGGAAATTCAGAAGTTAGAGAAGACAGGCAGGAGCTCAAGCTCTTGGAACCAAGGAGAGAGATAAGCTTTTAAGAAAGCTAACCAGGCCCCGGGAAAGGAGACAAGACTTTCAAAGAGATAATAAAGGATTTAGACTTTAACCCCTGATTTACTGAACTAAAAGGAAGGCTGCTCCCAGAGACCCCAAGGAAACCAAACAAAGGAGAATATTACAAGAGTGTACTCCTGGTTTAGAAATGAGAGCCATATTTCCATTGCAGGTCCAAAGATGGTGCTATTTTTATTTTAGCTTCTGGTCAAATTATGGGTTATTGGGTTGTGGACAGGCTGGAGCCAGGCAGGCCATAATTTGAGAAGTGAAAATGGTACTACTGTGCTGCCTGAAAACAGAAGCCAGAGAATTTGCTCTGAAGACTACAAACTTTGTCTCTGTCCCAAAAAATTTCTCTATCATTTTTTCAGTGCTTATGCTTGTAAAACATGTCATTTATAATAGAAAGTTTCTCCTCTTATTCCTATTCTGTGGATGATGAAATTTAGACAAAAAGGAGATAAAATTTGAAGTGATTTTTCTATGTGTATTTTCCCTTTGGTATATTTACCTCTTATCCCCTGATTTTGGGAATTAGAACTCAGGAAACCTGAGATGACTACGCTTGATCCATCATGTGGTTAATGCTGGACTTTCTTCAGTGCCATTATAGAAACATGGAATTTTAAGAGTTGGAAAAAATCTCGGCCAGCTCTAGTCCAAGCCATAACTGAAAAGCAAGACCCAATACAATATACCCAACAAAAATTCAACCAGCCTTTGCTTGAAGATCTATGGAAAAGGAACTATTATCTCCCAGTCATCTCCTGCCTCTTTTGCTTTAATTGCAAGGAAGTTCTTATATCAAGTCTAAATTTTATATCTTCTACCTATTATTCCTAGCTCTGTCCTCTGGTCAACTTCTTTTACTACATGATCAATTTTTCATGTCATTGAAGACATTTATCATAACCCTCCTGAGTTTTTTCCTGTCCAATTAGCTCCTCTTACTTCAAATTATCCTTATAAAGCATAGATTCTTAACTTTGAATGTTCTCTGGGCACTGTGCAGCTTTTTATACCCTTCCTGAAATATGGTGCCCAGGACTGATCACAACATTCATGATATATTCTGAGGAAGGCAGAATACAACAGAATGATCACCTCCTTATTCCTGGAATTCCTAGACAGTATGTCTCTTAATACAACCTAAGCTTGTATTACCTTTTTTCCCTGGCTGCTCTCTAGCAGTACACTGTTGACTCACTAAAAATCACAGATCTTTTTGCAAACAAACTGCTATCTACCTCATCTTGTACTTATAAAATAATTTTCTTTTTAACCTACTATAAAACTTTATACAATACAGAGAGTATTAAATTTAATCTTATGCCCAATGATCTAAGCTGACAAGTTACTTCTTATATTTTGGTTCTGGGATGCATTGTGCAAACTATACCACTAAGCCTGTACTATCTGAAAAGGATGCCTTTATAGAATTCATTAATAAAAATAGTAAGTAACATAAAACCAAACACAGATCCCCAGGACATTCCACTGAAGATCTTCTTCCAAGTTGATGTAAAAACTATTATTCATGACTTTGGATCAAGCCGATTCAATCAGTTCTGAATCCATTTAACTATACTAGCATCTAGCCCACCATTTTGTTTAAAGAAAAATGAGACCTTTTGTAAAATGCTTTGTAAAAGAGAACTAACTACAAAGCATTCTTTTGCTCTATCAGTTGTTACACTATCAAAAATAGATAATTAAAATTGGTCTAGTTTCTTTTTCAATCTTTCATTATTTATTGTGTTATAAACTGTTCTTGATAAAGCCATGCTGAGCCTTTGTGACAGCTATTTCATATTCCTGATATTCACTAATCACCATTTAAATACTATGTCTTGAATTTTGACAGCAATCAAAGGCAAACTCAGTGAGCTGTAACTGGCAGAGTCTATTTTCCTTCCTTTTTTGAAAACTAGGACACTTGCTCTGTCTCAAGTCCTTAGTACGTATCCTATTTTCCATGATCTTTCAAATATTATGGACAGTTGCTTAGCAATCACATCTGTCATTTTCTGAATACATAAGAATGTAGTTCATTTGGTCCACGTGGCTTGATCTGACCATCTTCTTACTTGTGTTGGGTATCAACATGAATACCTATTTACTATTAGAAAATCTATTAACCTTTCATTATCTATTAACAATTTTTGTTCTATCCTTTCCAATCCAAAGGATATTTTTCTTGGCAAAGAAAAAAAAAGAATAAAAATTAAGCAATTTTTCCTTTGCTGTGTCATAAGTTAACATTTCTCCATCCACACCAAACAATGGTTCAATCTTTCTTTCATCCTTTTCCCCAATTTAACTAAAATAAAGCCCCATTCTTTTGATTGTTTTTAGCATTCCTTGCCAAATCCAGTTCATTCTAAACAGCCTCTCTTGTTATTCTTTTAGGTCTACATCAAAATTTTGTATGTTTTAATCAAATGGAGATAATAATTATAAAGTGCTTAACACAGTGCCTGGCATATGGTAAGAGCTACATAAATGGCAGCTATATTTATTGTTATCTCCCTTTGTTTCTATATTTCTCTTTTTTTTTAAAAGGCAATATTAGTTGATGAGTTCCCTGTGCATCCATATTAATTTCTTCAGATATTCTTATTTTTCTCCTTATTGGCATTGATTTTTTTTAATGTCTTCAGAATTTCATTCTTTATATTTTCTCATCCCTTCTGGGCTGAATTTTACTATAGAATTTAATGGGATTGTACCTAATCATTATCTGAAATTTGGTCTCCTACAAAATTCTAGAGTATATATCACTCTGATTTTCCTTTCCTTATCATAAACTACAGGAAGAAGAAACTATGTGAGGAAGTAGTCACTTCCCCATCCCATACCCCAACCACGTTACATAATTTCCAATCTAACAACTGATTATTCACTGATTGTGAGACTCAGATCAGA
The DNA here is from genome assembly GCF_016432865.1 of Antechinus flavipes. Taxonomy (NCBI): domain Eukaryota; kingdom Metazoa; phylum Chordata; class Mammalia; order Dasyuromorphia; family Dasyuridae; genus Antechinus; species Antechinus flavipes. Next base: position 42,726,211 of record NC_067401.1, read on the forward strand.
AGAGTCATTTGCTGTTGACTGTGACTCAGTGCTTGTGGACTGAGTTCCCAGGAGGATTAGAAGGTGGGAGAATAACCTCTGTACCTCTAAGAAATCCCAACCAGCTGAATGTACTTTTAACCTATTTCCTAGTTTTTTCTTCCTTTTTCTTTGAAATTCTGTTGTTGGGATGGCTCCTTTATAAACTGGGAAAGTTATTTATACATATAGGTATCCATACATATAAATAGATATACATAGTCATGTATATATATATGTACCTTATATCCTTATAAAAGATATATATGGGTATGTATATGTATGTGTGTGTATATGTACATATATATTAGAATGGCAAAAATAGCACACATACAAAAAAGAAAGACAAAATCAAATGCAAATTGTACTATAAAGTCATTTATCTTCCATTTCCTCCCACTCTAAGCCAGAAGTGTTCTTTCCCTCCTCTGAACTCCTATAGTGTTTCTCTTAGGAACCTTAGTATTGTCCCTTCTATAGTTGATTGTATACACAACTACTATATATCCTTGTCTTCTCCATTAAAATGTAACCTTCCTATGAACAAAGATTGTATCATTCTTTGCTTGGATCCTGGCTCCTAGCACAGTGTCTGACACAAAATGTGAGCTTAATTGATAGATTCTACTAGTCTATAAATTCTAAAAATAGGAGCTCTAAAGTTTTTAAAAGAGCTTAATCAATGTGTGTTGATCAATTCTACTAGACTATAAACTCTAAAAATACGAGCTTAATCAATATTTGTTATTGATTCTACTATAAAAATATGAGCTCTAAGTTTTTAAATACAAGGATAGGGAAACTTCAGCCTACGGGCCAAATAAGGAAAATTACTTGCTAATTTTCTTGAGTTCTGTAAGTTGATAATTTTGTATGGCCTGCGAATGATGTTATAAATATCCCAAAGGCCCTTGGCAGAAATAAGGTTCCCCACCCCTGGCCTGCTAGATAAAGAATGCCTTAGAAAGGTTTGCCCAAGGAAGAGGAATTTGGGTGTATCCTAGGCAGGTTCTTAGAGAATCAGGGCCCACGATTGGAGCAGTTCTAAGGGAATTTGCCCCTTTGCTCCTCCTATGTTCAGTACAGGGAAAAAACCCCCCAGTGCCCGAGCCAAAAAACAAGACTGGGAACAGGAATTTCTTGGGGGAGAGAAATCCATGAAGGATGGCAGGATAGCAGCTGCCAGACAAGTCCTTAGGGAGCTGAAGCAATCTGGATGTACCATGAAGAGTGCCATCAAACAACAGGGGCAAGATCTGAGGAGCACTAGAGAAAGAGACTGTGTGGGTATCAGCGACGGGGAAGGGACTGAGACTCCAGGGAAAGCAGGCAAGCAGGTGCCATTCTCAGTATTCACCTGACCTCCTGATCTGTAAAATGGCCATAATAATAGCATCTTCATAAAGGCAGCTAATTGGCACAGTAGATAGAACAGTCAGCCTGAAGTCAGCAAGCTCTGAATTCAAATCCAGCCTCAGATACTTAATAGCAATGTGTCCTTGGACAAGGTTTGCTTCAGTTTTCTCATCTGTCAAATGGGTTGGAGAAAGAAATGGCAAATGAGTCTGGTATCATTGCCCGAGAAAACCCCATATGGGAGCATTAAGAGTCATTAAGAGTGAATAAAATCACCCTCCCCAGCTCTCAAATGAGAGGATGTTTGCACAATGTTAAGCACAGTACCAGGCACATAGTAGTTATTTAATATACACGGGCACTTAATAAATGCTTCCTTCCCTCCCTATTCTTTACATGCTTTTTAATAAGCCTGAATTACATCAGTACCCTTGGAGTTTCAGTTGTTTCTAGAGGAGGAGGTCCCGGGAGACCTGAACCAGATTCTAATATTGCCAGAGGGACTGAGATAGGGGTGGTGGAGAGCAGCAAAATGAGCTAGAAAGTCATTGAGAAGTCTTCTCAATATATGAACTCATCATTCCGGTAATGGGCCACAGACTATTACCCTGACTTCAGGGTAATAAAACCAGTGTTTCATGTAGTGAAAACATTCCTAACTTTCCATTCAGTGTTCCCCTGGCACCCAAAAGCTAAGCGGTGCCTATTGTATTATTAGTAGAGTAAAGCTGTTTTCTGATAACACTACCCCATATATACTAGCTTTGTTAAGAGCTTTTATTATAACTTTAAATTCCCTGGTTGAACAAAATGAGTTTCTGTCCCCTGGGTGAATTTTCAGAGTCACTAAACTTGTAGTCCAATTACTAACTGAATTGCGTTTTATCCAAAAGAAGAACAAAGGTCAAGGTTGGGATCTCAGTTTTGCCCTAAATTGGGCTTTCTTTTGTAAGGCTTTTGGTTTAAATGTTCAATTTCTCAACTTCTCAGGAGGCAGCTGAGGAAGAAAGAGGGTAGCTCAATTGAATTCAACAAGAATTTTTGAAGTACCTGTTATTTAAGAAGCAATGTGGGAGGGGATGAACTTATGTTCTGTCCTTACCATATACTGGCTATGGGATCTGGGACAGGACTTAATCTTGCTGAGCCCAAGCAACTTTCTTAAAGAAGTCACTAAGTTAAAACAGAGAAGGCTAAGTTTTCACTCTGAAGGTTCCCTCTGAAATCATAAGTCTTGGAAAAGAACAACAAATTGTTTTGGGTGGGTAGAGAGGGGCAAGGGAGAGACAAAGACAAATCACCTCAAAGGGCTTAACTTTCTAATTTTCTCACTGCCAAGCCTTCAGTAGTAAAGCAGAGTTCGAAGAGAAATGATTATTTATAACTAATGATTTGGGGAGATAGAGGGTCCTCTTTCTCCCCTTTTCTAAAGTCCTGATTTTAAATGTTAAGTCTTTTGAAGGACATTGCTCATAATGAGATTGGACAAACTTTTTTGTTCAGACCACACTCAGGTAGGGTAACTATTGTGTTCTGCTCAGGTTTGGGTGGGACATAAATTCTTTTAATAACTTGCCCAAGACTGAGGAAAACCTAAGAAGTAAATGACTTAATAAAAGTTCAGATCCATAGTCTCATTATAATATTCATTCTCTCATTAATTGTTAACCAATCAGAATTGTCATCCTTTTGACCAATCTTTTTCTAAAAGAACACAGAAGCCTCAAATTCACCTCCATGTTTGTCTTTGGTTTAAGAAAGAGACTGCTAAATAACATCCTTTTATTAAAATGCTGGCATTATTAATAAAATAATTAAATTACCTAGAAATTATGTTTCTTGAATCTTTTTAATTACATATTCTGGATAAGCAGACTCTCTTGACATAATAGATACTTAATGTGTGTTTGCACAGACACATACACACAAAAACTACTCCCCATGCCCCCCCCAAACCCCGAGACAAATACTTATTGCTATGGTTTCAAGATTGTAGATTCTTTCTTCCCTCACCATTCACTTTCTCCATATTCTATCCCTCCCAATTTTGAGGTTTACATATGTGATTTTATTTTTTTTCAGACATTGCCTCTCCTCCAGTGTTCTGCTTTGAATTTCAATAGAATCAAAAACTACCAGTGGGTAAAATTATGGTCCTGTCTACTCTAGAAAAGGCCAAACTTATTAGCCACATAATTCCCTCACTTTTCCACCTAGCCCAATGTGGCAAAGGAAACAGGAGAGGAGAATGAATGGGTTAGCTAAGACATATAATAATTCCAGAGAAGGGGGAAAATCAAGAGATTACAGGAATTAAATTGCTTAAATAATTACCTAAATTCTCTGCTTGGATTCAGCCTCCAAATATAAAGTGTGACTTGGGGTGAAGGAAAGATGATGTGTTCAAAGAACAAATCAAGTCAACAAGTCTAATAGGTGCCAGTCAGCCAGTTAGACAATAGACATTTATTAAGCTTCTTCTTGAGGAAGTTAAGTGGTACAGTGTCTGAGGGCCAGGCCTGGAGTCAGGAAGACCTAGGTTCAGATCTGAACTTAGACACTAATTAGCTGGGCAGGTTACCTCATATTTTGCCTCAATTTTCTCATTAGTAAAATCAAGTGGAGAAGAAAATAGTAAATCACTCCGATATCTTTGCCAAGAAAACCCTAATGGGTTGATGAAAAGTTCAACATGACAGAAAAATGACTGAACAATTACAATAAAACTCCTATTCTTGTCAGGCACTGTGTAAAGTTTTGGGGATTCAAAGAAAGGAAAAATCAGTCCTCACTCAAAGGAGTTTACAGTCTAATTACAAAGACAACACTCAGAGTATGTAAAAATAAGATACATGCAAGATAAATTGGGGATAATCATAGAGGGAAGGTCTTAGTTTCAAGAGGGATTAGAAAAAGCTTTTTGCAATAATGTGTTATAAGAACAAAGGAAGGTAGCTGCACCACAGAGGAAAATTTCATTTTCCTTATTTTTTCACCTACTGATGTGGCTGATGCAGTGGGGTACATTGGGTGTTAAAATATCTGGCTTCAAATCCATGTCTGTCACTGAGGATTATAGATTTAGAGATAGAAGAGATCCCTAAGGCCATTTCCCCAAATTTACTCTTCATATATGATGTGAGTAAATGCCAGAGAAAAGTCATACAAGTGGTAAGGGAAAGAGATGAGATTCAATCAATCAATTCTATCAGTTCAATCCAGTCCTCTAGCTCTAGACTCAGTATTCTTTTTCATGAACCCCAATCCCTCTCTTAGGGCTTGAGTCATTTGGGGCAAGTCACAATTGTCTTTTCAGACTCAGTTTCCTTTTCTGTAAAATGAGGGGTTGGGCTGGACCCTTTCTAGCTCTGAATCTATGATCAAATGCTCCTTTAACTGTTACAATACATCCAGAACATCATTTCAATGACATTTCAATGACCCAATGTTTCCCCAGTGCTTGTTGATGAGTTGTTTTTCAGTCATGACCAACTTTCTGCGATCGTATTTGGGGTTTTCTTGGCAAAGATACTGGAGTGATTTGCTGAACTATTTTGCCATTTCCTTTTCCTGCTATTTACAAATGAGGAAACTGAGGCAAACAGAGTTAAGGGTTCTGGCTAGGGCAAAGATACAGAGAGTATCATACCAGTCAATCAATGAGCATTTTCTATGTGGCAGTTACTGTGCTAAGTGCCAAAGACACAAAAAGAGGCTAAAGATAGCCCCCTGGGCTTACCATCTAATGGGGGAGAAAAAAAGCAAACAAAAATATACAAATAAGCTATTTATAGCTTAAAAAGAAAATAACTAACAGAGGAAAGGAACTACAATTAAGAGGGATCTGTAGAAGGTAGGGTTTTAGCTGGGATTTGATAGAAGCTGAGAAGCCAAGAGGTGGCGGACCTGAGACTGGAGAATATGAAAGAAATAAAAAATAGAAGTTCACTGAGATATGTAAGAAGAGGCTATCTCAGTAGTGCAAGTAGAAGTGATTCATAGCCCAGTCTAGTTGAGGCTCAACTCAATATGGCCTCAATCTAGATTGGTGACTGCGGTCTCCCGGCAGGGGTCCTCAAACTTTTTAAATAGGGGGCCAGTTCGCTGTCCCTCAGACTGTTGGAGGGCCGGGCTATAGTAGAAACAAAAACTTTGTTTTGTGGGCCTTTAAATAAAGAAACTTCATAGCCCTGAGCGAGGGGATAAACATCCTCAGCTGCTGCATCTGGCCTGTGGGGCCGTAGTTTGAGGACCCCTGGTCCACTCTAGTGCATGGCAGCAAGAGGGTGATATTGCGAAAGATTTTGCCAATGATTGGAAATGTGGAAGGAGTGAGACTAAGTAGATGATGTCATCTAGGCTATAAAATTGGATAATTGGAAAGATGATGAGGATTTAGCAAAGGTGGGGGGGATGATGAGGAGGAGGATTTGGAGAAAGGATAGTGCTCCTGTGGGAGGTCCTGGTGTTCCCAGCTCTGCAGGGAGTCAGAGGGAGCTGAAGGCAACAGGTGAATTGTATGGATTACAATGAACTGTGCTGTCATTCCAGTGGGCAGAGGCAGTGTTTAGATGGAGTATTTAAGGAGAAAGAAGGGTGGTTACTATTGCTGTCTAATCACAACTCTTTTGCTTTGGGGCAATGTTACTTTATCACTAGTAGGAGGAACCAACAAAAATAAACATCCAATGCCCCCAGGAGGGCACAAATGGGCAGATGGTCTAAGGGGTGTCCCCTCATAGGGCATTTCTATGTGTACTCTGGCAGTGAACTTCAGAAAGGTTACTCACCAAAGGGTAATTGTAATGTACCTAGTTATCTCCTCTTCACTGTTGTTATTTTCAGTCATTTTTCAGTTAATTCCTATTCTTCATGGCCCCATTTCCTTCTCCAGCTCAGTTTATGGATGAGGAAACTGAAAAACTGGGTTAAGGGACTTGCTCAGGGTCACATAGCTAGGAAGTATCTGAGGCCAGATTTTGAACTCATTAAGATGAGTCTCCTGGCTCTCTATCCACTACATTACCTAGAGCTACCCTGTTTCCCCTTCTTCTCAATTCAGTGCAACTTATACACTGCGGTGATGTTTGGAACCTTCCCTGAATATATATTAATTCAAGGAAAAACTTGTTGAATGTCACAGTAATTCAGACAAAGTTCAAAATATATACTGTAGTGTAGGACTTATTAACCTTTTTTTCACTCGCTATCCCTTTTCACCCAAGAAATTTTTATATAGCCCTGGGTATATAGGTATATGAACCAAACATTTGCTGATAATAAATCAAAATTTCACCATCTCCTCATTCAGTTATGAGACTCCATTGGGAGGTCATGGCCTACAGTTTAAAAAGCTTTGCTTTAATATATATATATATCTTTATATATCTTTATATATTTATACACACACACACACACACATTCTATATTAACTCTAGTGCAATGTGTGAGATCCTTAGATTTTACTCTTTGGCAATGTTGAAACTGCCTGAGTCTGCTAGTGTCTCCCATTCTAAGGGACACCAAGGAATACACCAATCTTTAATATATCTTTACAGATATTTTCAACAGATTTGACAAGGTTGATTTTTACCACGAGCAGATGATGGGGTGGCTATTAGGTAGTTCCACTGATGGAGGAGGGGAGCCCCCTGCTGGGGAGCTATCAGCAGCTGTTTAATAGGGTTTTTACCTATTTAAGGGATACCCCCAGCAGAGGTGGAATGGAATGTAGTGACTGTCCCAACAGGCCGGACAACTTTTGATAAATAAACAAATTAATTCCATCGAAAGCAGTGGTATGTTGGAGTCAGTTTTTATGGGCTTGTGAAGATTGTTAAATTTTCTGTGTGAGCATGAACATCTCAGAAATTGGAAAACTCTATAAATCAGGCTTTGGTTTATTGTGTTATCGATTGTCAGAGCAGAGAGAAGAGGTAGTCAGCAACTACACCCCGACCCTATGTGAATTATTGCCTTTTTGTATATTCTATTTTTTGTTTTTTGCATTTAAAAAATATAAAAGCTCTCCTTAGGTCACTTGTGGCTCTAGACAGGCCACATTTTTGTCCACTCCTAGTTTAGATTCAAGAAAGTAATGGAAAAAATGTTAATAATATAGGTTAAACTTAGAAGGATGTTATATGTACATTCCCCCCTTCTACTCCCTACAGAGCAGATGGTTAAATATTTACCAGCATGAAGCCATCTATGATTGAAAAGAAAAGGACATATTTAGAAAAGACTTGAACAAGTATTTAAATGGCTTCTCAGCAAGGTATTTTCTGCCTGGGAGTCTGATGTCCTTAATAGATATGACTAAAATTGAAACATTACATAAAAGACAAGGAAAAAGGTAGATCTGAGACTGGGAAAACTATATGAACTCTGTACACTTTGGGAATCAGTTGAAAATTGTAGTTCTACTAGAAGTGTAAGGGCCTGGCTTTCCATGGACTGTGGCACTTCAGATCACCTAACCCAGGAAAGCCAGGGGTCCTAGAATCAAGAATGGAAAGGGGTCCTTGGAAAGGTAAAAAAGATTTGAGACAAGAGAAGAGAAGTGAGTGGAAATGTCAACCCCTTGAGACTTAGAAATACTGGTTTCACAATCACAAAAGGAGGGCTTTTATATTTTTTAAATGCAAAAAACCCCCAAAAAACAGTATACAAAAACAGGCAGTAATTCAGATAGGGTCTGGTATAGTTTGCTGACTACCTTACTTATCTGGTCTCATCATAATTTCAATCAATTGGTCAATAAATGCTTGCTATTTTCCAAATATTGTGCTAAATTCCAAGATGCATTTAGAGTAATGGATCTTCTCCGGATTGAACTCAGAAAGGAGCTTCTGCAAACCTTTCTATTCGAAGGTCACCTGAGGAAAGGAAATACAAGGTTTCAAAATCTAGAAGTGGAAGAAAACTGACCTGATATGAATAGGTTGGGTTTAGAAATCTCATATACAAAGACAGTATATACAAAGTTTAGAAATCTCACAAAGACAACTGGCGGGGGTGGGGGGTGGGGGGGGAGGATGATAAGCAAAAGACAAGACTTTTAACTGTAGGCTTCCATCTCAGGTAGCAAGAAATGAATGTGGAAAAACCAGCAGACACCCTTTTTAGAGGAATATTTAAAAGTGAAGAGGGAGGCAAGGACAATAATTAAAAAGACCATTAATCAAACCAGTCCTCTGAAAGGGGCAGAAAGCAAAATCTGGAGGAGGGTGAAAAGAAAAACGAGAAGAGCACAAGCTTTTAATTATTCCAAACAACTGACAGTACAGAGATGGTTGACCAACCAATCTGAAGACTGGAAGAAACATAAGAAGACCCCTTCAACAACTGGAGCCAGCTACATGTAGTAGTTGCCAAGTCCAGTAATAAGGCAGCCCTGAAAAGTGTCCTGATTAATCTAATCGAGTTGGGAAACTGCAGCCAAGAGATTCTGTTCTCTAAGCCAGGAAATGCTAAGCAAAGGATTTGCAAGAAGTGAACTTGGTAGAGGAAATGATTTATAGCAATCACTCTTAGTCTACTTTCTCCAAGGACTGAGGTAGTAATCAGTGAATCAGATTTTATTATGAATTTATTATGTGTCAGTTGGTAGGGATACAAATAAAAGGCAAACATCTCACAAACTAAGGATAGTAATGATGTGTTTCTAGTTTGAAATATTTTGTAGCTTAGTCCTTATTATACCTTTTTAATATATATTTCTTTGCAAAGCTAATTGATGTTAATTGGTTAATTACTATTGGAGAGATGTTAATTGATTATTGACATTGAGCAGGATCAGATAAGGGCTCATGCTCAATAGTACAAAAATACTCTCAGATCCACAGGTTAATCACTAGGACTCGGAAAAGGAGGGACTTTTCTATAAAGACCCCACCTGTTACTGCAGGTTAATTACTAACCCCAGAACCTTTATGATATTTCATTTCTGATAAAGCTTTTCCCCTGCCCTTTTCTTCCTCATCTTTGTGCCTCATCTCCCTCTAAGTGCTTAGAAAGAATAGAGATATGTACAAAGACATAAACATCTTCCTGTCAGACAACCTACCACCATGGTACTTCCCCTTATGCCAATTAGACTTTAAGAAACCATACCCTGAAAAAACTAAATCATTCTTTTTTTAGCACTCCCATTAACACTTTTCTGATGGGTAAAAGCTCACCCTATTTAGCCAGCTTAGACCTCAACCATGCTTTTCCCAACCACCTTCTTATAATTTTCCCTCTTCAGTAAATATAATGGGTCATGATTTCCTCTTGTTCAGGAGAGTCAACAAATCTATAGTACTATTGTTTCTGGGAAGGACATGTCATATAATCTTATGGTTCTATACACTTTCCCTGTGATTTCCCAGTCTAGAACATATTTTCTTTTTTTTTAAATTATAATAATAACTTTTTATTTTTCAAAAAGATATACAAAGTAACTGACTATATCAATAATCAAAGTAACAGAAATTATATGATTATATCAATAGATGCAGAAAAAGCATTTGACAAAATTCAACACCCATTCCTATTAAAAAACACTAGAGAGCATAGGAGTAAATGAAGTTTTCCTTAAAATGACCAATTCATCTATCTAAAACCATCAGCAAGCATCATAGTTAGTGGTGATAAACTAGAAGCATTCCCAATAAGATCAGGGGTGAAACATAGTTGCCCACTATCACTACTACTATTTAATTTTGTATTAGAAATGTGACCTTTAGCAGTAAGAGAAGAAAAAGAAACTGAAGGAATTAAAGTAGGTAATGAGGAAACAACCTTATCACTCTTTGCAGATGATATGATGGTATACTTAAAGAGTCCTAAAGAATCAATTAAAAAACTACTAAAAGCAATGACCAATTTTAACAAAGTTGCAGGATATAAAATAAACCCACATAAATCATCGGCATTTCTATAGGTTGCCAACAAAGTTCAGCAGCAAGAGATAGAGAAATTCCATTCAAAATATATGCAAAGTTAGTTTCAACATTCATCCTTGCAAAACCTTCTGTTCCAAATTTTTCTTTCTTTTTCTCTACCTCTCCCCTCCCCTTGGCAGTAAGTAATTCAATATTGAATAAACATGTACAATTCTTTTAAACTGAACTTATATTTCCACATTTATCATGCTGCACAAGAAAAATCAGTTCAAAAGGGAGGAAAATGAGAAAGAAAAAACAAGCAAGCAAACAACACCAGCAACAAAAAATAAAAATACTATGTTATGATATACATTCAGTCCCCATAGTCCTCTCCTGGATGCATATAGCTCTCTTCATCCACAATTCTATTGGAATTGTTGAATTGTTGAAAAGAGCTGATTCCATCACAGTTGATCATCATCATCTTGTTGTTAGTCGGTCCAATGTTGTCTTGGTTCTATTCACCTCATTTAGCATCAATTCATGTAAGTCTCTACAGGATCTTTCTGAAATCAGCCTATTGATTGTTTCTTATAGAATAATAATATTCCATACATTCATATGCCATAACCTATTTAGTCATTCCACAACTGATGGGCATCCACTTAATTTCCAGCTCCTTGTCACTATAAAAAGGGCTACTACAAACATTTTTGCATATGTGGCTCCCTTTCCCTTTTTATGATCTATTTGGGCTATAAACTCAGTAGAGACACTGTTGAATCAAAGAGTATACACAGTTTGATAGCCCTTTGGGCATAGTTCCAAACTTATCTCCAGAATGGTTGGGTCAGTTCACAACTCTACCAACAATATATTAGTGTCCCAGTTTTTCCACATCCCCTCCAACATTTATCATTATCTTTTCTTGTCATCTTAGACAATCTGAGAGTTGTGAAGTGGCATCTCAGAATTGTCTTAATTTGCATTTCTCTAACAAACAGTGATTTAGAGCATTTTTTCATTTGACTAGAAATGGTTTTAATTTCTTCATCTGAAAATTGTCTTTGATCATTTATCATATCCTTTGATCATTTACCAATTGGAGAATGGTTTGTATTCTTACAAATTTGAGTCAATTTTCTATATATTTTAGAAACGAGGCTTTTATCAAAAACACTGGATGTAAATTCCCCTCTTCCCCCCAATTTTCTGCTTCCTTTCTAATCTTGGCTGCATTGGTTTTGTTTATACAAAAACTTTTAAATTTAACATAATTAAAATTATCCATTTTGCATTTCATAATGTTTTCTAGTTCTTCTTTGGCCATAAAATCCTTCCTTCTCCACAGATATGAGAGGTAGATTAGCTCTTGTTCTCCTAATTTACTTATAATTTCATCCTTCATGTCTGAATTATGAACCCACTTCAACCTTATCTTGGTATAGGGTATTAGGTGTTGGACACTGCCTAATTTCTTCATACTGTTTTCCAATTTTCCCATCTTGGACATCCTTTACAAATATATTGTTTCACTCTATTAGAATGGAAGAATCAAGGCAAGGACTGTTGTTTTCTTATATTTGTATCCTGTTGTTTAACACCAGATCTGGAATTAATAAATGCCTTTTCATTCATTCATTCCATTCATCAACTTTTCTCCCACTTTAAAACTGCTTTAGAAAGTATATTAAAGTGGGGTGACCTAGAACCCCAGTTGAATGTAAGCTCCTTAAGGTCAGAGATAGTTAAGGAACTATTTTGCTTTTTTTAAGTTGATAATTTTTTTTCAGTTACTAAGCATTTGTTTTTTCCTCCTCCTATCTTTTCACCCCACTTAAAAAATAAATACAAAACCTTTGTATCATATAAACATAATCAAGCATAACAAATTCCCATATTGGCCATGTCCAAAAATGTGTTTCCCATTCTGCATATTAGTCTTGTCCTCTATTTAGCATGAGGAAGATAGCATTCTTCATCATTAGTTCTCTGCACTTATGGCTGATCAGAATTCTTAAAGGTTTCATAACTCTTCACTGTTAACAGTATCAATATTTCAATTTAAACTATTTTAGTTTTTCTCACTTTATTCTGCATCAATTCAAAGTCTTTCTGGGTACCTTTGAAAGTAATAGAGTATAATTGTTCAACCATTCCCAAATTGATGGGGCCTCCTAGTTTTGAATAACTACTACAAAAAAGCAGCTATAAATATTTTTATACATATAGGACCTTTCCCTCTTTTTTGATTGCTTTGATGTATAGACCTAGTAGTGGTATGTCTAAGTCAAAGGTCATAGAGTTTAGTAACTTTGGGGGCATGACTCCAATTTGCTTTCCAAAAATATTGAACCAATTTACAACCCCATCAAAGGTGCGCCAATATTTCTTTTTTCCCACAGACCTATCAACATTTGTCACTTTCTCTTTTTGTTCAACTTTGCCAATCTGATGAGTATTAAGTAGAGCCTCAGAGTTACCTTAATTTTCAGTTCTCTAATAACTAGTCATTTGAAGGATTTTTGTTCATGTGGTTATAAATAGTTTCACGGTTTACCCTTGAAAAAATGTGGTTCATATCCTTCAACCATCAATCAATTGGGGAAAGACTCTTATTCTCGTAAATTACTTTTTGCTTTTGTAACCCCAGGATTTATCATAAAGTGTCTTCCAGTGTAGACTATTAATAAATGTGGAGAGTTGAGAACATCTGAGCTAGTGTCCCTAAATTGGACTTTACATTGAAACTACAGTAGACTGTCTTGCTGATGGATTAGAGCCAGGTGAGACCTCTTTATGGCTGAGCAGCATGGGTTCAGGCAGGGTTGTGGGAGAAGCAAGGGAACAAAGAATGGTGGAGGAGGTCTGGTATTTCCTGAATGACTTTTCCTGTGTGTCTATTTATGTTCCACTGTGTTCTTTGTGTCCCTAGGGAAGTCATGTATCAGGTGGTGTTGCAAGTACCTGAGATGTCAGGCGCAGAGCACAGCAAAGAGCAATTATGGCCCTGTCACAAGTTCAACAGCAGCTGCTTTCTTGACAATAGCTCCTGAGTGTGTCCATATTATGGCTAAAGGACTTGGTCAAAGGATACAAAGATGATGAACCTTGGAAGGTTTTCTTTTCCCCAGAATCATAGAAAGGGCTCCTGAGGTCATCCAGTCAATCCACAATTGAACAGAAATCTCTTCCACCATAACCTCAAGTGTTTTTTCCTTGTCTTCCTATGAACACCTCCAGCGATATGGAACTCATTGCCTTCCAAAGCAACTCATTGTACTTTGGAACAGCTCTAGGGAGGGGAAGGTTTCCCTTATATTCAATTAATCTGGGGTCCCAGAGAGCAGGACTAGGAACAATGGGTAGAAACTGGAGAAGCAGAAGTAAAAAAAAAAAAAAAAAAAGGAGAATCTCTTGTAGCCTTTACCAGCTCTTCTTCCATTTAAAGGGAGCTGGTCAGTCTTCTCCAGTCTTAAACATCAACTCCTTCCTCCAACTGCTTGTCTTATGGCAACTAGATGGCATCATAATGCATAGGGTGCTAGGCTTACTTTGAAGAAGATCTGAGTTTAAATATGGCCTCAGACATTGACTAGAAGGATGACCCTAAGCAATTCACTTGACCTCTGCTTGCCTCAGTTTCCTCATTTGTAAAATGGGGATAATAATAGCATCTATCTCCAGGATTTTTGTTGTGGGGATCTAATGAGATAATAAATGCAAAGTACTTAGCATATTATCATTATCTCCAGTTCTCTCAATATCCTGATGTCCTCCTCCCTCTTAGTTTCTAGATTGTCAATGTTCTTCCTTAAATGTGATGCCTGGAATTTAATACAAAACTCAAAATATGATCAGAAATAGTCAGAAAATAGATCAACTATCCCCTTCCTCCTTCTAGGTACTAAGAATATCTTACATGAAATACTTAAGGATATTTCTTGAACACAAATCCTCATATAGAATTATTTTTTAAATACAGTTATATCTCAATTGAAGCAAACCAAAACACGAATATCTTGATAAACATACATCAATGAGTTAGAGGGAAATTATTAACACTACAAAATGATCACTAGAGGATCCCTTAAAATAGTAAATTCCATTGGTCCATTAAAAATCCCACATTTTTTCTATAACACTTTTTTGTTTAAAATTTTGAGTTCCAATTTCTATCCCTTCTTCTTTCCTTCCCCAAATGGTAAGCAATCAGATGTAGGTTATACATCTACAGTTATGTAAAATGTTTCCATATTAGTTGTTTTGTACAAGATTTGGATAATAGAAAAAAAATTAGAGAAAGAAAGTGAAAAATAGCATGCTATCTGTATTCAGTCAATATTAGTTCTTTCTCTGGATGCAGATAGTATATTTTATCATTAGTCCTTTGACATTGTTTTCATCTCCCACATTTTCAATGAACACTTTTACTGAGCAAAGTATGATAGCATGAAAAACACACACAAAAAAAATTCCTCTTATTTCTGGCCCTAGAGATCAACAAAAGGTGGCAATAAATCAGAAAGAATGATGAATTCTTGCCTCCATGGTCCTAGAATGAAAATGTAAATAGAAGGTATATATTCCATTCTATCTACATCTCATATGTCCACATCCATGATGGCGGAATCATATATAATCCCTTCTAATCTGTTTGCCCAAAAAGGAAAACTATCTGAAGATAGTGAGAGCAATTTGGTTTAGAATTTGAATGTGTAATTTATCAATAGATCTGAACCAATAATGGGATAAGTAAAGGGAAATGGTATGAGTAAAATTAACTATAAAGGCCCTATGAAGGAAGACACTATCTGCATTCAGAGAAAGAACTGATAAATAGAAGAATACATAAGAATGATTGACATATATATATATACTAATATACAGATAGATAGATAGATAGATAGATAGATAGATCTGAGTCTGATGGTAGCCATCTCTAGGATGGAGAATGGGGAGGAAAGAAAAAAAAGAAAAAATATTTCCATGATAATTTTATTATACATTTAAGAGTAATAGCAAGTTATATCTAATAGATATACAGTTTCATGTGCAATTTTTTTGTTCTTTTTTTTTAATTTTTATTTAATAATTACTTTATATTGACATAATCCATGCCAGGGTAATTTTTTTTTACAACATTATCCCTTGCACTCGTTTCTGTTCTGATTTTTTTCCCCTCCCTCCCTCCACTCCCTCCCCTAGATGGCAAGCAGTCCTTTATACGTTGGATATGTTGCAGTATATCCTAGATACAATATATGTTTGCAGAACCGAACAGTTCTCTTGTTGCATAGGGAGAATTGGATTCAGAATTTTTTTTGTTCTTAAAAAAAGGCATGGATACCTAGAACCTAAATATCTGTCAGGAGGTAAGAAGTTTAAAAAAAGACACATTTAAGTTATTCATAGGTTCTTTGTGTTAAAGGGAATTTTATGTCATTTAATCCAAACCCTTTTTAATATTTATCCTCTCCTCAACAGTATAATTGAAAGGAAGATTTCTACTTCAGAGGAAATTCATCACCTCATAGCAATTCATCCTATGACTACCAGCTCTAATTGTTAGGAAGTCCTTCCTTACAATGAGTTAAAATTTATTTCCTTACACCCGTTGTACACCTCCTGGAACTTACATACCTCCTGCTCAGCATTCTAGAATGACCGCCCAACAAACAACCCAATAGAGATCTACCAACTCCTTCTACTGTGCTCTCTGGAATCCATAGGCAACAAACTTACTTTCATGTTAAACTGTTTCCTTTCTTACTCTTTTCATTTTCTGGCACTCACTGAGACTTACCCCTCTCTTGATGACATGGTATTCCTGGCCCCAGTTGCTAGCATTCATTCCCAACCTAGAATCACCAATGCTTCCATCCCCATTGCCACAGACATTCTCTCTACCACTATTATTCAGTGACTTCTTTTCCTTTGAGACTCAGATAATCAATATTTATTACTCAGTCAGGATTTTGGTGACCATCGTCTGCCAACTCCCAGGTCTTTCTCCTTTCTTCCTTAGTTCAGTGTTTGATTTCTGGTCTTTCTTCACTTCCCAACTCTTGCCTTCCTACTAGGGAATTTCAACATATACATTGACATGCTCTTAAACACCTAAGTTCCCAGTCCCTCAATTTACTTATTTTCTATGATCTATTCCTCAACAACACATAGTTATCTACTTAATCTTACCATCTTTCATAAATGTTCCATATCTGTATTCATGGATCTGAAATTCCCTTGTCTGATCATAACATTTTATCATTCCCCTATTCCATTATCATTCCTTACAACCTCTAACACTGTTTTCTATTATCTCTACAATCTCCAATCTTCCACTCCATTCTTTCCCAAGTTATCATCCTTTCACATCTCCCTTCCTAATATAGATTCACTGGAGAATCAGTTTAACTTGATATTAATTCTACTGAGTCCTTTGGCCCCTTATCCTACTGCTGATCTTGCTCTGCCAAGCAAATCCCTGGATTATTTCCAATATTTGCTTCTTTTGCTCCTCATGCTATTACAGAAAGCTGAGAAAAAAAATTACAGGACTATTAAATGAATCCACTATAAATTTATGTTATATAATTTGGTCCTTACTGTGCCCACCCACATTATTGAATGTCCTCCATTCAATAAATTTCACTGGCCCCTTATTTCCTCTAAAATCAAACATAAAGCCTTCTGTTTGGCTCACTTTTATATCTGGCCCTTACCTGCCTTCCAAGGCTTTTTATACCTTCTTCCTATTCACATTTTCAGTACACTAAAGTCCAGTGACACTGACCTCCTTTCTATTCTCCTGACTCCAAGTCCAACAACACTATGTTCACTGTATCATCTGACATACATAAAGGACTTTGCAAACCTTAAAGCATTTTAGTACAGAATTTTTTATTTGTTTTGTTTCTGTGAGGCAATTGGGGTTGTGATTTGCCCAGGGTCACATAGCTAAGTATTAAATGTCTGAGGTTGGATATAACCTCAAATTCTTTTGACTTTAGGTCCAGTGCTCTGCCCACTATGCCATCTAGTTGCCCCCTTCATTTGAAAAATTATCAGTGAGCCAGAGCAGAGTTCAAGGCACCACATGAGTGCCATTAGTTAATACCCTTTCTTCCACAATCAAGAGTCAAGATTAGGTTCACTAATGCCTCTCTCTGGCAGTTTTTTGTTTGTTTGTTACTGTCATCTCTTTGCTTCTCTGAATTGGAACAGCAACTCCACAGCTGAGGCTTTAGAAAAGGACAGTTATTTTTCATTATTTCTTGCCCTATTCCTTGAAAGTAGCATATTCCTCAGGTTTTAATGATTTATTGCTATGTGCTGGAAGGAAATATAATAATATTTGATATTTATAGAGGGCTTTTAGGTTTGAAAAGTATTATTATATGCATTATCTTATTTGAGTCTCATAACAACTTATGAAATAAGAACTGTAGGTTTTATTATTCTCAGATGAGGAAACTGAGGCTCTAAGAGTAACTTGCCCATTGCACACAGTCAGTCAACAAACACTTATTAAGTGCTAAATGTATGCAGAAATACAGGGAAACTTTGGTCGTGAAGGTTCTGAGGACCAGCTCCCAGACAGATGTGACAGCAGAATGATCATAAGCATAAAACCATTCCCCTTCCTGGATCTCCTTTCAGAGGATTCTCCATAGTTGAAATAAATCCAGACATTCAGGTGGAGTTTAAGAATGCGCTACCAAATACCTATACTAGGCAGTTTAGCTGAAAAGCAGAAGCATCTCTCTTAGACAGCAAACCTTTGCGAATTTTGATAACCATCTGGACAACATCCAAGACATCTGGACAACTTCCAAAAAAATTGGACAAATCCAAGATCAATAAGTTGTTTTATAGCTTGACTTATGCCTTTAAGTAGTCATCTTTTAAAAACAAAGTTCTCTAGAAGGGTAAATCTATCCAATGTAACTGTCCCTGTGGGTGTGTTCCTGATTGCCTAGGGCTCTAACCTTTAAAGTCCAAGATTTTTTTCTGCTTGTCTGAGTTTGTGCCCATAAAGGAGCTTTAACAAATGTTAACACTGGCCTAAACAGGCAGATCTTTCTTTTGGATTGCTGAGTTTCTGCCCAGATTTCCACCATCAAAGGCTCCAAAGAAAGTAAGTAGAACTAAAAGTGATGGGAATTTTGCTGAATAAAACTCTTTTAAAAATATGCTAAACTGCTTATTCAGACTCCATCTAGAGGAGTCTGGGCCACACTGGGGCCAGGTATCTGATGAAGTGAGAACTTCTTATGCTATCTATCTATACAGCCATAGTATCAACTCTACTTTTACAGGGTGGATCAGGCCCCCGAGGTATTGGGGGAAATCTTTGTACTTGTTTCTATCTTCCAAGTGATTATCTCTGTAAAAGTTAAATAAAAAAGAAACTATTGCTATCTAAAGGGCAGTAAAAGACTACTTTAACTGATGGAGGTAGAGAAGGAAACCCACCAATGCCTTTAGGATATTAGGAGCCGTAAGGGCAGGTGACTGATCAGTCAATAAACAGGTATTAAACACTTCGGAATGGGCACTATGCAAAGCATTAGGGATACAAAAAGGTAATAAAATATAGTCCCTGTCTTCTAAGATCTTACAATATAATGGGGGAGACAATAAGGAAACAAACATATATAAACAAGCTATATAGAAGATAAACAAAAAAAAATTAAAAGAGACAAGGTCCTAGAATTAAGAAAGACTGGGAAAGGCTTCCTGTGGAAGATGAGATTTTGATTGGGACTTAATGGAAGCCAAAGAAGCTAATAGGTGGAATTGAGGCATTCCAAGCATGGGGATAGACAGAGAAAATGCCCAAAGTCAAGAAATAAACATGGAAGATAAAGAGTCTTACATAAAGAAGAGCAAGAAACTTTGCTGAACTGGAGAAAACATGAAGAGGAGTAATATATAATAAGCCTGTACAAAGAGATTAGCGTCAAATTATGAAGAGTTTTAAACGCCAAAAGGGAATGTTTAGATCTGATCCTGGAGGTAAATAGCCAATTTCATTTATTGAATTGGGGAATAATATAATCAGACCTGTGCTTTGTGAAAATTACTTTGATGAACAAACTAGAGAGGAGAAAGACTTGAGAAAGAAAATCAATTAGGAGGCTACACCAAGGAGCTTGAATTAGGGTGATTGTGGTATAAGTAGAGAGGAGAGGTGCAAGTGATGTAGTGGAGGACTACTCAACAAGACTTGGCCACTAATGCGATAAGTGGAGTGAAGGAGAGTAAAGGGACTAGGATGAGTCTAAAGTTGCAATTCTGGAGAACTAGAAAGACGAGAATATCTTTGATGGAAATAGAAAAGTTCAGAAGATTGGTGGGTTATGGGAAAGAATAATAAATTCATTTTGGATGAGCTGGGTGTGAGAGAAAGACATTCAGTTCAAAATGTCTGAGAGGCAATTGGTAACACAGGCCTAGAGCTCAGGGGAAAGACTGAGATTGAATATATCAATAGATAGACAAACAGACAGATAATTAGATAATTGTTCGGTCATTTTTCAATCATATTTGATTCTCTATGATCCCTTTTGGGGTCTTCTTGGCAAAGATACTAGAGTGGTTTGCCATTAGCTCATCTGACAGAAGAGGAAACTGAGGCAAATGGGAACACACAACTAATAAGTGTCTGAAGCCAGATTTGAACTCAGGAAGATGAGTCTTTCCTGATTTGAAACCCAGTGCTCTATCTACTGCGCCACATTTAATAGAGTAATGTACACAAACATATGTACACATATGCATACCTATGTATATAGGTATATATGTGTATGTAACTATATGTGTAGATATGTGTGTGTGTGTGTGTGTGTGTATGTACGTGTTTATACTCTCCTAACTGCCCCACAAGAATGAAGCTCTTCAAGGGCAGATATTTATTTTATTTTTGTCTTCATTATCTTTAGGACTTAGCAAGTACCTGACACCAAATGAATGCTGAATATATGTTTGCAGAATTAAATTGAATTGAATTTATACTGAAATTTAAGGAATGAGAGGTAACATTATCATTAAATCATTCTGCCCATCATGCTACCATAATCTTCATAGAAAGTCCACTTAATCACTAGCAAGGTCATTGTTTTGATTTCCTTCTAAAATTAAATTCAGCCGGAAAAGATTCTCTTTATTAATATTAAGGTTATGAATTCAGAGCAAAATACTTTAAGGTTTCAGAGTTAAGGTTTACCTAGCAATGTGAACTTCAGCAGATGGAATGTGCAACAATATTTTTGGTAATTAGGATGTTGCTAAAATATGTTATCACTTCTGTCTGCATCCTATGTGCAACAGAATTTATTATGATCATTTTTGCTTGTCTTTTTCTCTAGTTCCGACTCCCTAAGAAGGTGTCTTATGATTATAAATGTCGTATCTATCTGGTCGCTCGTGTGTGTGTGTGTGTGTGTGTGTGTGTGTGTGTGTGTGTGTGTATGTGTGTGTGCCTATACATATCTAATGGTTTGCTGTAATTCTTTGTCTCTTGTCTGAACACTGTCCCAAAATCTGTCCAAAAGCATGCAATGCCCTAAAAATATACCATCCTTCTACCTTTTTGCACACTCCATAATAAATGTTGGCTTGAACTTCAACACCGAATATGCAAAGAGGGTATCTAATGCTTCATTTTCAGGATCAGAAAAGAATAGGATTATTGTGCATTTTATACTTTCTGAATCTATCCTTTTATATCGAATGAATTTTCCTGCAATGACCTCTAATGTTTTTTTAAACCACTTGAGATTAAAGAAAAACGCAAAGAAATCTAATTTTAAGTTATAGAACTCAATCTTTAAGAGCTGATGATCTTTTGAGATAGATGGAACTAATTCACAAACATGACATACTTCTCCAACTTAAAAAAAAAGATGAAAAGAAATGCCATTTAAATTTTTAAAAAATATATTGATATCTTTTGTCTTGTACATTACCTTCATTTCTGAAAATATCCTTCCATACTACCCTAGCTGGTGAGTAAGCTACAGTAACAAAGAAACCAAAACAAAAAAGGCTGTTCAGCAAAATGAACACGAGTCTGGCAATCAGTGCAATGCTGTACAACAATAGAGCTTGAGCTCTGTAAGGAAGGGAAGAAGATACATTTTCTCGTTTTTTTCTCCTAGGAACAAAATGGGGGAAAAAAGGAACTATTCACAAAGATGGAAAATTGGTTAAGATGAATCATTATGAAATATGACATTACCCCTTCTGGGGCACTAACATGCTCTGATCGATAAGCACCAGTAGCTAAGTTGGCACTAAAAAGAGATTTAGAAGGAAAATGAAATCCTAGTCCTTACTCCACTATTAACTAACTACCTAAGTGATCTAGTATAGTATAGGACCTCTCTTTGTTAAAGGAGAAGGCTGAGTAAGCTAGGTGATCCCTCAGGTCCTTCTCCAGCTCTCATTTTCTGTGATTCTACTTTTGGTTCTGGTTAGAGGCCAGAAATGGACTTTCAGCTCCTAAATAGTCCAGTCAACTCACCAAAACAATTGGGGTTCCTAAAGGCAGCCCATTTCAGCAACATAATTTCTCAATTCACGGCTTATGGAAGATCTAAGAGCATTTCAAAAGATAGAAAATCACTGATACTTCCCTTCCCCCCATAGTGTGAATTTATGGATTATTCAGGTCAAATTTTTACTCCTACACTGATACCTAGGAGACTGCTGGACTATCAGCTGTTACATGTTTAGGAAATGGAATGAGATTTTAATGCTAGCCTAATAAATAAAAAAGTAAATTTATTCCTTATAAACATCATATGATCCAAAGTATTCATGTAAATTATTTTTTAATAATCTGTTAGTATAAATACATTGTTCTTCCTTTTACTAGAGGGTGTTAACATTTTAAAAGATTACACTTGGACATTCATTCAAGAAGGAAGAAAGAAAGGAAACAAATATTTCCTAAATGGCTTCTATGAGGGAGGCACTGGCTTTATACAGGCTTATACAAATGTTATTTCATTTGATCCTCAAAACAACTTCTGAGATAGCTGCTATTATTATGCCCATTTTCCACTTTTAATACCTCTCTGGTGACATCACAAGAAATTCACAATTAAGGTTTGCAAAAATTCATTAAGTACTTTTACTTCAATGAAAATAGGTCATCAGAAATATGCAAAGGATTTTAAAAATGCACACATGACCAAAACACACAAAAAAATTAATAGTGTACATGGTGCATAGAGCTCTGGGCCTAGACAAGAAGATCTGAGTTTGAATGTAACCTTAGAAATCAGCTGGGTGATCCTTCCTAGCAAGTCACAACCTCTGTCTGCCTAAGTTTCCTCAAATGCAAAATGACTTATGAGATTTGAAATCAGAGTACCAGGCACACAGTAAGTGCTTAATCTATGCTCAGTAATTGAATTTGAGCTCTACCATTTATTGCCAGTGTGACCTTGAAGAAGAAAGCTCATCTCTGTTTATTTTAATCTTCACATCTATAAAATGATCATTTGTAGATCATATTTTAATTCATATTAAGCTCTAACAATTAATCATGTCAAACAGCTTCTGTTAATGTGTGTGTATGTTTCATAAATATAGAGGTAGCTAGGTGGCCAGGCCTGGAGTCAGGGAGAGTCATCTTCTTGGATTCAAATCTGGTTTCAGACATTTAGTAACTGTGTGACCTTAGATAAGTCACTTTACTCGATTTGCTTCAGTTTCCTCTTCTATAAAATGAACTAGAGAAGGAAATGGTAAACCACTCCAGCATTTCCTGCAAGAAAACTCCAAATTGGAGTGACAAAGAATCCTACATATATCACTATAGCTTTTCATAAATCCATATTTCATAAATAGTGACATATTTCAATTCTTTTTGAAAAAGTAACTGTTAAGGGCTAGAGAAATAGTCAGTTCAAGCTCTTTGCTTTATCTTTTCAATGGCACCTTGTAAAACTCAGCTGAGGGTATGACTCTACCCTGTGGTTTGCTACCAAAAGAACCAGGACTTTAAACTAAAATGAGTATCAAGAATTGTAGATTTAGAATTGGAAGGGACTTCAAAAGTAACTTAATAGAGCCCAATATTCACTTAGTCCAACACACACACACACACACACACACACACACACACACACACACACATATCCTCTGCAGATGAGGAATCTGATGGCTAGTGAATTGTCCATATCCCACAGGGAGTAAATGTCACAGAAAGGATTTAAATACAGGATCCCTGATACCAAACCCATCACACTTTCCACCAAACCACACTGACTCCTATGATAAGAGCTAAGAAGAAAAAAGAACTCGGAATTCCTCTGTACCAACCCCCAAATTTTGCAAAGGAAACAGGTCCAGAGAGATACCAAAGTTCATAATGATGGTAAGTAGCAGAACTCAAATTTGAACCCCAGTCCTTTGATGCCAGATTCCACACTAACCAAATTGCTTAATACTGCCTCCCCCAAAATGCCATCCCACCAACTCTGCATATGACCTTTAGATGAAGAGTTTCATGCTCTACTCATAAAATAAACTAGGAATTAATTATACAGTTTAATAGACAGGTAGACAGAAGTATTATCAGGTCAAAAGCCAGTGTTCTATCTTCCAATTTTGCCTATTAATATTGTATCTATTGTATTTTAACTTTTAAAGTTACATTCCAAGTGTTTCTATCAAGATTAAAAGCATACACCTCAGGATACTCAAGAAACCTTAGAAATGCGTATTCTGATAGACTTTTTTGTTGTTCAGCTTTTTCCCTTAAAATCCAAATTGTTCTAGGAAGCACTTCCTAACACAGGTTAGAAAATTTCAAAAAAAATTTAAAAACTGTGCTTGAGAAAGAAAAAAAATGAGCAAAATACACATTTCTGGTTACTTACTTTAATTAAAGAGCAGGATAAAAACATCCTTTAGTGATATTTATGAAATTTTCATCTCTTGGTTTCCTGAGATTTAAAAAAGGGTTCTACTAAATATTATATATTACATGTACTAATATATATGTATATAAAGATGCACACATATTTTCAAGTATCGACTAACTTTTTGATTTTAATCATAACTTATTTGAAGAATTTGAAATTTATGAACAAGTCAAACAAAAGATATCTCAGCAAATCTAGTGGGTAATTTTTTAAAAAACCCATTTGCTTCACTTAATACTTTCTTAGCAACAAACTGAAAGGTTTTCTTTTTTTAAATATACATATGGGCTTAGGACACGTGCCTGCTCTTCCAGTTCGAAAACTGATATTAGTGACAGCTTAAAAGTAGAAGAATAAATAGAGTCCAGGGTGTTGGGATAGATTGGGCTACAGTTTATTAAAAGCTCAAAGTGCTAAACCCAGGGTAAGTGTCTAATAAATACGAAGTCGCAGAGAATTAGATCTGGAAAGGACAATTGAGATCATCTGGTCCCCCCTTTTACCTTTGAAGACAACGAAAGTGACTTGTCCAAGCTTGCATAGCTAGTTAATAGTAAAGCTGGGCCTAAAAGTCAATTATCCTTGTTGATTAATTGGAATAGATGGCATTTCTTATTATCAATGGAAATGCTTCCTGGGCAAAAGGCAACAATCCTTCCAAGCAACGATGGCCAATTTGAACCCCGGCAGGGGATCCGCCTCCCAAGAACCCCTGGTCGAACAAAGAGCACCAGGAGCCTTAGGATTAGCGGGTACGTTTTGAGCACCAGCCTCCCCACCAACTAACAGGCTCAGTTTGGCACTAGCTCAATGTGCTCTTCCTCATGTTGGGGAAAAGGAGTCTCGGTACCCGGGAGGGCTATTGTTCCCACCCCAAGCATCCCAATGAGAAATTCCAGAAGGAAGGGGAGCAAGAGAAAAGCCACACTCTTTCAACTCTTTCCACACGGACGTTTTCCATCTTTTACACTGGGTTCCCGTACCTCCACCCCACGTGCCCCACCTTCCCTGCCAATCTTTTCCCCGGGCATCCCTCCAGTGCTCCGTTCAACCTCGACCTTGTCCATCCTGCCAGTCTCAGCCGTTGAAGGTTGAAGAAGGAGGCTAATCTTGCCCAGGGTCAAGTGCTGCCCAAGCCACCCCAGCATCTCCTCGGCCTCGCCCACGCTGCTCAGCCCCTGGGCTCAGCATCCTCCCGTGGCTCATCCTCTGCTCTGTCACCCACCCGTCCTCGCCTCCTCTCTCTCCAGGCGTTTCCAAATCTGCGCCCCTCGCCCCAGCCCCAGGGGGAGACTCGGCTCTCCAACAGTGCCCAAGCCTCGCACCGCGACCCTCATCTGGGGCGGCTCGGCCTCCTGGCCCTCTTTGCCCGCGGCGCTTACCTTCTCCTCGGCGGGGCCGCTGCCAAAGCCGCCGCCGCCGCCGCCGCCGCCTCCTCTTCCTCCTCTGCGGCCGCCGCCCAGCTCCAGTCCTGGGCTCTCCGCTCCCGCTCCCGCTCCCGCAGGGGCTGCGATGCCAGGGCTGATGCCTGAGCGGCGTCCCCCGGGCAGTAGGGAGCATAGTGCGCCCGGCGGGACGCCCGGCAGCAGCAGCAGCAAGCTCCTCGGTTCGGCCTCTTCATGGACAGGGAGTTCAGGTCTTCTCTACGTCCCCTGCCCTTCACCTCCTTGCCTGCGCGGGCGGTTCCCGTCGGTGCCCGAAGCGGGAGCGAATCCTCAGGGTCCCAGTGACAAGCCTGGGCTCCCACCAGCGCAGCCCCGGACAGCCCAGCCAGCTTCTCTCAGCCCTCCCTCTGCCACCTGCCCCGCCCAGACCGAACTCCCTGCCCCCTCCCTACCTCCCGGAGGCCGCTCCAACCTCCCCTCATCCTTAACCCCCAAGCATTGTACCCCCTATTTTTAGCTCCACTCATCCTCCTTTAACATTCCCCCTCCCCAACTATTCCTCTCCACAGCTTTATCTGGGAAGGTTTGATGTTGCATATGTGGGAGATCCCACCTTTTCTTCCCTGAACCCTGAAGTACTGGTGCCCCAAAACACCAACATGGTGGAGGGTGGATGGGAGATTCAACGTGCATGTGTCATCATTATGGGGTGCTTGCTCCCCCTAGATGGCTCTGACACTTCTTCACCTGTTCTAAGCCATCCTCCTAAGGTATTCATTCAATCACCTCCTAGCACAGCACTGTCTTTATGCCCTCCTTCTTGCCATCTTTCCTCTGTCTCCTCTCAGGTTCTAGAGACTATCAGATCCCATCAACTGTTCCATGGGAGTTCAGATCACAATCTGGGGATTGTGTCCTATCTCTGGAGTGACTGCTCATTGGATGGATTGTCCTTTTAAAACTACTTCTTCTCTCCCTCATTTAAATTTTCTCTTTCGCAAAAATTACTTCCTCAACATCTCATTTTGTGTATTCTCTTCTATATAATCCCCTAAATCCTCATAGAAAATCCAATATTTACACCCTGAATAAGATTTTCTCAATACCAGTGTCCTTTCTCTTCCTCTAAGTTCAGCTGTAGCTATTCTTCCTCCCATGTGCCCAGTCTCTAAATCAGGTACCCCGTATCTGTTATCCAAGTTTTCTTCTTTCGTTCTTAGGACCCACCTCTTTTTTTCCCCATCTATCCCTCTTCATTGCTCTATTCTTGAAACCTTTTTTCTGATAAACTCTTCAATCTTTTCCTCCTATTAATTCACCTGATATCTAGGCATGATCTACTTCTCATAGTTCATAACAAACTAATAATAGATGCAAATTATATAGCATTTTTGAATTTTACAGAGTACTTTAAATATGAATACTCTAACCTGGGTTATCCATGCCTTCCATCCCCATGCACCATTATGCACACTTTGAACTTGCAGATTGCTCTCCAAAAGGACAACTACATCCAAGTTCAGGCTGCTCTGTGGGTCCATAATATTAAATAGATAGCTCAGGAACTGAATCTCAGAAAGGTTACATGACTTGTTGATGATCACATAACTAATGAGTATCAGAAATGTTATTTCTAGCGTAGGACTTAAAATTCCAGCACTTTCGTGAATATACCATGAATGTTCTTAGTAGAGCAAACAACTGATCAACCACTATCCAAACCCAGCAACATTTTAAATCTAAATTTTACTTAATGGTAGAAATAAAACCTACACAAATATTTTAAGGCTCTCATTCAGAGAAACAAAAAAGAAGTAGTAGAACCCATTTAGTCCAACTCCCTCATTTTATAAATGAATTCAGAAAGGCTAACCAAATGGCCCAATGTCATACAGATAATATCAGATATTGAACTCAAGCCATTTCATTCCAAATTCAGCATTCTTTCCACTATACCATACAGCATTTTAAAAAAATGTATATATTTTCTAACCTCTTTAGACCTTGAGTATGTTGATATTGAATATATTCAAGGATCAAAAGAGCTTCCAAAAGTATAGTTATCAAATAATAGGGTGGCATTCCCCCTTTGAGAACTCATCTTCTTGAATCTCTCCATTTTATATATGAAGAAACTGAGATTTACAGAAGTGAGGTGAGCTAGTTAATAGGAAAATGAACAGAATCCACATCTCTAGCCTCCTTATTCAACACTCTTCATGCTAGGCAAATATTCTGCACAAAGATGATTGATTAATTGCTCTTTTAATGAATGAAAGAATTAGGTTGAATTATCATGGCTCATATTTGACTGTTATCTCATGGGGACTGATCATATAACTTTGTCATTTAATTTTTGTCTGCCTTGGTTTCCTCATCTATGAATTTAGTGGGTTGGATTAAGTGGTTCAAGCTCATCTATGACATCACAGCATCCACTTATTATTATTATTTTGTGTGTGCCACAGAGTTCTCTTCTTGGCCTTCTCTTCTCTCCATTTAATATTTCACTTGATGGTATCATCAGTTTCCAAATGGATCCAATTACCATCTCTATGCAGATGTTTCTCAGATTTATTTATCCAGCCCTACTCTCTCTGCTAACTTCCAATTTTGCATCTCTAAATGTCTTTCAGACATCTCAAACTGGATGTCTAGTAGGCTTCTTTTTTTATTATAGCTTTTTATTTACAAGATCTATGCATGGGTAATTTTTCAGCATTGACACTTGCAAAACCTTTTGTTCCAATTTTTCCCCTCCTTCCCTCTATCCCTACTCCTAGATGGCAGGTTGACCAATACATGTTAAATATGTTAAAGTATATGTTAAATACAATATATGTATACATGTCCATACAGTTCTTTTGCTGCACAAAAAGAATTGGATTTAGAAATAAGGAATTAACCTGTGAAAGAAATCAAAAATGCAGGCAGACAAAAATATAGGGATTGGGAATTCTATGTAGTGGTTCATACTCATTTCCTAGAGATCTTTCACTGGGTGTAGCTGGTTCAATTCATTATTGCTCTATTGGAACTGATTTGGTTCATCTCATTGTTGAGGAGGGCCATGTCCATCAGAATTGATCATCATATAGTATTGTTGTTGAAATATATAATGATCTCCTGGTCCTGCTCATTTCACTCAGCATCAGTTCATATAAGTCTTTCCAGGCCTCTCTGAAATCATCCTGCTGTCATTTCTTACAGAACAATAATATTCCATAACATTCATATACCACAATTTATTCAGCCATTCTCCAATTGATGGGCATCTACTCAGTTTCCAGTTTCTGGCCACTACAAAGAGGGCTGCCACAAACATTCTTGCACATACTGGGTCCCTTTCCCTTCTTTAAGATCTCTTTGGGATAGAGGCCCAATAGTAACACTGCTGGGTCAAAGGGTATGCACACTTTGATAACTTTTTGAGCATAATTCCAAATTGCTCTCCAGAATGGCTGGATGTATTCATAATTCCACCAACAATGTATCAGTGTCCCCGTTTTCCCACATCCCCTCCAACATTGCACATTATCTTTCCCTGTCATTTTAGCCAATCTGACAGATGTGTAGGGGTATCTCAGAGTTGTCTTAATTTGCATTTCTCTGATTAATAATGACTTGGAGCATCTTTTCATATGGCTAGAAATAGTTTCAATTTCTTCGTCTGAGAATTGTCTGTTCATATCCTTTGACCATTTATCAATTGGAGAATGGCTTGATTTCTTATAAATTAGAATCAATTCTCTATATATTTTGGAAATGAGGCCTTTATCAGAACCTTTGACTGTAAAAATGTTTTCCCAGTTTGTTGCTTCCCTTCTAATCTTGTCTGCATTAATTTTGTTTGTACAAAAACTTTTCAATTTGATATAATCAACATTTTCTTTGGTCATAAAGTCCTTCCTCCTCCACAGGTCTGAGAGGTAAACTACCTTATGTTCTAATTTATTTATAATCTCATTCTTTATACCTACATCATGAACTCATTTTGACTTTATCTTGGCGTATGGTGTTAAGTGTGGGTCAATGCCTAGTTTCTGCCATACTAATTTCCTATTTTCCCAGCAGTTTTTGTTAAACAGGGAATTCTTATCCCAAAAGCTGGGATCTTTGGGTTTGTCAAACACTAGATTGTTAAAGTTATTGACTATTTTGTCCTTTGAACTTAACCTATTCCACTGATCAACTAGTCTTATTTCTTAGCCAATACCAAATGGTTTTGGTGACTGCTGCTTTAAATTATAATTTTAAATCTGGTACAGCTAGGCCACCTTCATTCGATTTTTTCATTAATTCTCTTGAAATTCTTGATCTTTGTTTTTCCATATGAACTTTGTTGTTATTTTTTCTAGGTCATTAGAATAGTTTTTTGAGAGTCTGATTGGTATAGTGCTAAATAAATAGATTAGTTTAGGTAGTTCTAGTAGGTTTCTTAAAGTCAACATATCCAAAATTGAATTCATTACTTTTCTGCACAATCTTCCCTATTACTGTTCAGGGCACCACCATCTTCCCAATCCACCAGGCTTGCAACCTAAGTGTTATCCTTGACTTCTCATTATCTTTCACAATTCATATTCAACCTGCTGTTAGGGATGTCATTTTCATCATTGCAACATCTTTTGAATTTACCTCCTCTTCTCAGTCACTGCTACTATCTTGGTACAGGACCTCAACTGGTTGGTCTATCTTCCCCCTCTTCCCACTTCAATGCCTCCCTTATTCAGCCCCCAAAGTTATTTACCTAAAGCAAAGGTCTGATCATGTCACCTCACCCACTTAATAAACTCCAGTGGCTCCCTGTCACTTCAGGAATCAAATACTAAATCCTCTGGCATTCAGAATCCTTCATAACCCTAGTCCCACTTCCATTCCTCAGTTAACCATGTTGACTTCTTAAATTTTGCTTTTCACTCTGTACTCTTTGATCCAGTTTCACTGATCTCCTGCTGTTCCACAAATAAAACAGCTCTGTCTCTCATTCTGGAGACTTTCATTGGTTTTCTCCATAACTGGAATGCTCTTGGTCCTCATCTCTATCTTCTGGCTTCCTTGAAGTCTCCACTAAAATATGATCTACAGGAAACATTTCCCAACTTTTCTTGATTCTAGTGCCTTTCCTCTTATAATTATTTCCAATTTATCCTGTATTTGGTTTGTTTGTCATTTTTCTATTAGATTAGGAGCAGGAACTGTTTTTTATCTTTCTGTGCATCCATAATGCTTAGCACATAGTACTTGGCATATAGTAGGTGCTTAATAAATGCTTATTATTAATTTTTAGGAGTGAAGGAGCAATATAGGTGACTCCTCCTGAAACTCTTCCTACTGCCCTCTACAGATGAGGAAGGAGAACATTACAGCTATGGGGAACAACTGACATAGCTGACTTCCTTAATGTATCCTTCAAGCTCTAGAAAGGAAATAGAACAGAGTAAAGTAAGCAGAAAGACTGAGTTTTCATTCATTCAATTAATCAATCAATGTTACAAAGAAGCTATGAGCACATGGAAATGCTAAAAGAGAAAAGTAATCTAAAAGCACAGTAGTGAAGTGTGCAGGATACTAAGGCATAAACAAGTGGGGGTGAATGATACACTTTACAGTGCTCTACACCTGGCTCCTGGGCCCAAAACAGCTGTCAGATTAAAAGCAGCCAGAATTAGATTAAAATGTAATTGAGAAATATTTGACAATAAATAAAAACACATTATAACTGGGGAAAAAGGAGAAGAGAAGAGCCAGTTGTTGACTTATTATCTTCTACATTAGATTATGAGCGCCTTGAAGGCAGATTTTTAATTTAATTAATGGTTTTTAATTCTTTTTGTATTTGTATTTGCTTAGCACAGTGCACATAGTAGGCATTTAATGAATATTTTTTGACTGACTGATTTTTTTCATGTTTTTACAGAATGGTAAGATGCCTAGAGATGAGAGCACATGAATATTGCTCAAAGGAGCTCGATCAGTTTAATCTTGAAAAAGAGAAAACTTAGGAAATGATTGACCAATAGTCTTCAAATTCCTCATTATATTGTAAGCTTTTCTAAGAGTTTTTTAGCTGTCTTCTAAGACAGAGATTGCTTTTGCCATTCTCTGTAACCCCAGGGCTTAGTAAAGTGCCCCGTACACAGTAGACACTTAATAAATGCTTATTAACTGACTAAAATATTTGAGGAACTGTTATGTAAAACAGGGATTTTTATTTATTTTTTTATTTATATTTTTTCTTTTCTCCAGAAAGCAGAAAGAGGACCAAATAGATGATGAAGAGAAAATTCACTTTCTGACAATTAGAACTTTTTTGAAACAAAATGGGATTGCCTTAGGAAGTATAAAGAGTTTTCCATCATTGGAGGATTTCAAACACAGGCCAGATGATCAATTACTGGTTATGTTGGATAAAAAATCCTTTGTGGGTGAGGGCTGGTTGATAAACTTTATTCCTCTATATGTGGAAAGGATGGCTTTTCTCCTTGCTTAGATTAAATTGTGTCCTTCAACTTATCCTTTTAAGTGTCCTCCAGGAACTTGCTGAGTAAATCATTCTCTTTCTTTCATCTTCACTCTTTCCCTATCTACTGAATCTTTCTCCATTGGTTAACAAATGTGTTCAAGTCTGCCACATCATTAGGAAAACCTTAGCTTGTCCCTGCCATTCACTCAAGCTATTGTCCAATATTATTTTGACTTTTTATTACTAAGTGACTAGAAAGACTCATTTACTCTCACTGCCTAATAACACATGACTTTTCAATCCCTTACAACCTAACTTCCTAACTTAAAACTGTTCTCTTCATACCTAAAAGAGAGTTCTCAAATGCTGACTTTTTAAAAACTCTTCATCCTTTCTAAGTTTTCTGAAGCTTTTATAATAATGTTGGGGTATAAAATGATTTGCCCAAAGTCACATAAATAGCAAATAGAAATGTCAGAACTTGAAACTCCCAAGTCACATTTAAAGTAATTACATTACACTATACTTTCTCAAATGTGCATTGCTCAACATCAGTAGTGACACTCGGGCCTAAACAGGTTGCCTAACTCTATTCTCTATAAATAGTGCCTAACTGTACTCTGAGAACACTAATCAAGTCAACACTACTATTCCTAGAAAGAATATGTCAATCAATTACATGCTAACTCCATTCATCTGACTTTACTGACAAAATACTACTCCTTGGCTACCAATTCCCCATATAGGTTGTCTTCTATTAGAGTGGCTCCTATTTAAGGGTTCATGATTATGGCCCAAAAGGTTTGCTCTAAAAATGATTTAATGGCATCTTAAACAGAAAATAATTGCCCAATTATGTTTACAAATATATTTTTCCTCTGTGACAACAAGCATGTGCATATTTGAAGGGTGATAGGTATGTTTCTGCATCAATCTAAAACCATCAAGATCATGTACACAATTTTGATATTCATGCAGCAATTACATCAAATTCTGACTGCTTCTGGCTAAAAGAACATGTTCTTGTGATTTCTCTACCTGTTATTAAATTGTTTACAAACTGCTACTAGGATCTGACATTCAAGCACAAAACAATTCCCAGTGGATGGTCAGAGGTTATATACTCATTTATAGTTTGTACATTGCTCTAATGTAACTCTGATGTTCCTCTCTGTTAGCATGTAATTATCATACCTTTAATCTATGTAATCATATGCTAAAGATATTAACATTAAAGTTTTTGCAGAGTAACTATCAGACTAAATATCATGATCATTGGGTACATATATTTTGTCATGTTGAAACTATTACAATCACAAGTATTCTGCAGAAACAAACGTTATATTGTCTCTCACTGAAGCATTAAGATTCTTTTCAAATTTAAACTTATCCTCTAGCTTTATTACTTGTTATCTAGCAGATTTTCAAATAACATGATTGGCAATATTGACCATTATTTCAACAGAATTTCTTAGAGCATAGTTGTATTCTAATGAGATTTTTTTTCCTTGTATGATTAGTTTATATGTAAAGTGTTAAAAATGAAGCAATATATACCATTGAACTTACATACATTTATTATGTAATAGAATACTCGTTATAAGTTGATAGAAAATTAACTATTTTATTACTAGCTCTTCATTTATATCAATTGGTTAAGTGGCTAAAAATTAAAAATAAATTTCCATCTTTCAGAAAAAGAGTATGTAAAAGTTCTTTATCATTTTCCACCACATATTTGGGTGGGTAAGCATTTTCATTTTATTCTTATTTAAAATAAAAATACAGAAATAAATTTAATGCAGGGTGAAATGTAAAACTATTTGTCCAGTATCAAGCCAAATAATGCAAAAAGCTCTAATTATAAAATAATTATGAAAGTTTTATATATAACATTTTATAAGAATTAAAAGAAGCTATTCAGCAAGTTCTCATATGCTTACTATTATCTGCATGAGTCATAGTAAGTTATATATAATATATTTATTGTTATGTTAAGGCTCTTCTAAGTTGTAACTTATTTCATTAAAACTTATTTATTTTCAACAAAATTTATAAAATAAATTTAATATGTCTTACAGGTAATAATAGAAAGCATATGAAGAAAAAGAAAGCCAAATACTTAACAGGAAATGCAATAACAAACTTAGGTAAATTGAAGTTTTCCCTGAAACAATAACTTGTATTGAAAAAATCTTATGGCTTTCTAATAGGAAATAAAATTTAAGAGGTCATAGGGCATCAACTGCAGGCAGTTCAGAGTTTAAGTGATATTACTAAAGGCCAGATTATCTGATGGGTTTGAGAAGATCCCTAGCCTGTGTCATATAAGCCTATAACATAGTGATAGGAAAGGAAAGGAATCTCTTACACAAGTCATCAAATCTCTACAAATATCTGGCTTTGCCACAGAATCAGAATCTTACACCTAATCCTCAAAAAAATAAAATAATAAAGTTAAAATAACTTCATTTTAGTAGCATATAGGATCTCATGACATTGTAAATTAATTCAAATTGGTTTTTATGGCATAGAAACATAGGGGAAAATATTTATCTGAAGTTCTCACTCTTCCTCTCTTCTAATAACTTAAAGAGGAGTCAAATGGAGATCACAACTTTATGAAACTTTTGTGAAAACTGATTTATCACAAGGCAAATGAACATGCACATGAAACCCTAAGAAAGAACATAGAGTTCGCAATCCATACAGAAGTTTACGTATTTATGACAGTATAATAAGGGGAGGCAAAAAAATATGAATCTCTTCCTAAAATGCTGTTTCATGAAAAGGGGCAAAGTGCAGTAAAGATCAGGAAGGACAAAAATCCCTCCAGAAAGGGAGGAACAAGGTGATGGCAAAAGCTGCATCCTTTTCCCTTGGGAGAATGTCATGAAGACATGCTCATCTACTAATCCACAAGGGTTCCAGATGCACAAGCACTTTCTTGGTCTGGTACAGACTGATTGATATCTGTCTTGACTCTCAAGGATACACAGAGGGTACAGTTTGGGATACAAACAAGCTTGGATATGGGCTTTATCCTTAATATATTCAGGGCTTTCTATGTGTTCTGGGCCCAGTGTTTCTGGAAAATATGGTAACTCAAAAAGACAAGTTCAAGGGACTCTTTAACATTCCTTAACAGACAAGTTAAATTAATATATTAGGCATAATTCTTCTAAGAGTTCAACTCAAATTGAGTTCGAGACATTTTTAATAGTCATTTTTATAAAAGCAAATAGTTAAAATGCCAGAAAGTATGTTCTCTCTGTTAAGTAGGTATTTATTTTCTTATATTGCATGTTATAGAAATAGAACCAACTATGTGCCAGGTACTGTGCTAAGTATTGGGAATACAAAGAAAGACAAAACAATGCCTTCTCTCAAAGTTTGAAGCATATAATATTCAGGCAACTATGTGCAAATAAGAGATAGGTTAAACTATGAGTAGTCATATAAGAAAGATACTAATTAAGGAAGATGGGGAAAAAGTGAGAATTTAGGTGAGACTTGAAGAAAATCAGAGAAGCATTGAAGAATATTGAATCTGGAAATGGAAAATGGGAGTGGAAAAACCTTGGATCTAGGAAGCAGAATGGATAGTGAATAGAGTAATAAGCCTAGAGACAGCTAAAATCTGAGTTCAAATCTTACTGCTGATATTTACTAGCTGTATTACTGTAAGTCAGCTCTTTGAGCCTCAGTTTCATCATTTGTAAAATGGATTGAAGTTGTAAAAGGAATTGGAGTTTAAGGTTTATTTTAGTTCTAAATCTATAATCGGTGAGTCCTAGTTCCATAATTTATTTACTGGCATGTGAGAAAGTGGAAAAGTCATTTAACCTCATTCTGTTTTCTCTTTTATAAAATGGGAATAATCATGCTGCACAGCTCACCTCATAGAGTTTTTTTTTAATTTAATTTTTATTTAATAATTACTTTATATTGACATTCGTTTCTGTTCCGATTTTTTTTCCCTCCCTCCCTCCCTCTGCCCCCTCCCCTAGATGGCAAGCAGTCCTTTATATGTTGGATATGTTGCAGTATATCCTAGATACAATATATGTTTGCAGAACTGAACAGTTCTCTTGTTGCATAGGGAGAATTGGATTCAGAAGGTATAAGTTACCCGGGAAGAAAAACAAAAATGCAGATAGTTCACATTCATTTCCCAGTGTTCTTTCTTTGGGTGTAGCTGCTTTTGTCCGTCATTTATCAATTGAACCTCAGGTCTCTTTGTCAAAGAAATCCACTTCCATCAAAATATGTCCTCATACAATATCGTTGTCGAAGTGTATAATGATCTCCTGGTTCTGCTCATTTCACTTAGCATCAGTTCATGTAAGTCTCGCCAGTCCTCTCTGTATTCATCCTGCTGGTCATTTCTTACAGAACAATAATATTCCATAACATTCATATACCACAATTTACCCAGCCATTCTCCAATTGATGGGCATCCATTCATTTTCCAGTTTCTAGCCACTACAAACAGGGCTGCTACAAACATTTTGGCACATACTCACCTCATAGAGTTGTTGAGGGGCAAGTGCTTCCATAGCATCGTAGATTTACAGTTGGATGGAGCCTTAGATCTCATGTGGTCCAACCTCAATGGTTTTGCTCAACGGTTTCCAAGTGACTTCCTTCAGGACACACAAAAAATTAATAGCAGAGTAAGGGTTTGAATCTAGATGGCTGTTGTTTGGCCTTCGTTTTTGAAGATCAGTTTTGGAGTGATGTCTTGACTAGTGAGTGAATTGGATTTAAGTGAGGCAGAGTTGTACAAAGTTGTCTTAGCTGAGTCATTGAAGCCAGTGGTAGGATAACAGTTCGGATGACTGATGATGGTCCAGGATGCAGAGGATAACCTTGGTATTTTTGATGTCTTAACCAAGTTCTAAGTGCTGTGTTCATGGCCATTGGAATAAATTGTTATCTGTCTGTTCCAGTGAGGAAATCTTTACATGCTTGGGTAGAAAACCCCTTAATTCACCAATTCAATTATCTTCAACCTAGTTTGGCTGAGACAGTTTATTGAGACACATGCTATAGCTTCTTGAATAAATAGATGAGAGTTGGGTGCTAGAGAGACACAAAAGTGGATGAGCACTCATAAAAAGGGCTCAGCAATCCCTTATATCAGAGATACTAGTCTTCCTTGAAGACCCCATACAAGCCTGAATTCAGATACTGATGCCAAATCAAGTGCTCTTTCCAAAAGCACCATTCTCATTCCTTTGTAAACCAAATTTTCCTTTGTAAAACAAAAAAACAGAGATTGGTTACTAATTTTCCATGCCTCCATGAAGAGGTAGAGTTGGTGAGAACTTGACAGAAAAAAGATTTTTGGGTGCTCTGGTTTCTGTCTTCTAGAAAGAAGACATGGTTTTCAAGATTCTTTTTAGGAAAAAGTCCCTAAAAGGAACAAAAGACTCTGGATAGAAACTAACATGTAGAAGAGCTCTTACTTTGATCACGCTCTTATTCCCAATTTACCACAGTAGAGATTTCAAGGAATTTCTTCCTCCATAAGAGATCTGGGACTTTCTCTCTTGATTAAATATCTCACATCTAGTGGAAAAGATCATTCCTTTTTATATTTTTTGGTGTATTTTCATTTGTATAAATTTTCTGATTTCTGTTTGCTATTGATTTGGATAGACTTCCGTTATTTGCCATGTGGGGTTTTTGTATAACTTGCATGGGGGTGGGGAAGGAAATCAAGACAGACATATAACTTGGGGCGATCCTATCCCAACAATATCAATTAGGATTTTTACTTGAGCCTAAAGGTTATTTCCTCTAAAACTAACAATATTTAAGGTGTCAAACTGATATGATTCTAGACCTTTACTCTTTCTTTGAGAAGAACAGTGGCCAGCCTTGAAGTCCTAATCTCCTGTTCTCCCCTTGATAAGAATCAAAAATCTTCCTGAGAGAATGGTGGGTAGAGGAGATTCTAGAGATTTCTATGTATGCTTCCTTGCAAGTTACAGCTAGACAGACTCATGTGGACACATGTAACCTATATGAGATACACACACCTTCACACTTTAAATGAGGAAGGATGTCAAACTGGAGCAAGAAAATCACTGGGATAAAGAGTTTTAAGACAGGGGCAGCTAAATGGAGTACGGCCCTGAAATCAGGAGGACCTGAGTTCAAATATGGCCTCAGACACTTCCTAGCTGTGTGGCCCTAGGCAAGTCACTTAAATTAACCCTAACTGCTTCATCAAAACAAAAAAGAATTTTAAGACAATGAGGATTGGTAAAAAAAAAAAAAAGGATATTTATTCTGGAATTATGAAGATAAAACAACTGTCTTCAATAAGTGAAAGAGATAAAGTGGCATTGTTCAATGAAGGATAAAAATAGAACCAGTTTTTAAAAGTTGCAAGGATAAAGTTCCAAATAAGGAAGAATTTTCTAACAATTTGAGCTGTCAAAAAGCAACGACAATGGAAGATTTTTTTTTTTTTTTTTTTTTTTGGTAAGATAATGCACGAAGTTCTCCTCTTCCGCAAAAAAATAAACAAGGGGAGGGAGTTCTTCCTCATTACTAGAATTGTTCAGGGATCTATCAGGAGCATTGGAGAGGAGGCTGGACAAAATGATTTCTGCGGTCTCTTCCATTTCTGAGATTTTATGATCTTTTGTCACTGCTCTCCTCCCAGGTCCTCCATTGATTTCATCCACACCAGATAACCAGGCGTGGATGTTCTAAGCATCCTCTCCCTCCCTTTCCCTTTCTCCCTCGCCCCATCCTTATCTCTCAGGAGGCGGGGCTTAGACTGAGCTCCGATCCTCTAGCCCATTCCACAAGTCCAGCAGGAGGGGGTGGGGAAAGTGGGCGGGGCCTGTCAGGTTCAGTTGAAACGGATAGGAGAGAA
The DNA here is from genome assembly GCF_016432865.1 of Antechinus flavipes. Classification (NCBI taxonomy): domain Eukaryota; kingdom Metazoa; phylum Chordata; class Mammalia; order Dasyuromorphia; family Dasyuridae; genus Antechinus; species Antechinus flavipes. Next base: position 42,765,147 of record NC_067401.1, read on the forward strand.
AGGTAGGAACTCTCGCGTCAGAACTGCCTGTTTCTGACCGGACTACGATAAGGGAGGGACCGGAAGTGGAAAAAAAGCCTCCAGCGCTTCGGTTTCCGGCCACCTCAGCGGGGAAGAGGAGACGCAGGCGGAGGGAACTACCGGAGCGAAGGGCTGAGCTGCCGTCGGGAGTAGAATAAGCGGAGACTATCGCGGCTGCCATCGTCGGGGGGTATCGGCTCCCCTGTAAGCAGAGGAAATGGTGTTGCTGACGATGATCGCCCGAGTGGCGGACGGGCTCCCACTGGCGGCCTCTATGCAGGAAGACGAGCAGGTGAGGGGAGGTGGTGCGACCCGCCCCCTACTCCGCTAGAGAACCCCAACCTCGGTTCCTCCCTTTCCCGAGTTTGCCCGGGTTGAGACGAGTGCATTCACGGTAGCCCACGGCCAGGGTGAGGAGGTCCTGCCTCGGGGAGGAAAGCACGTGTTGCCCCGGGCTTTGGAGAAAGTTGTTACATCCCGGGGCACTCGGGTCCTTCGGGGGAGGGGCGTGGCTGGGCCCGCGGTCCGAGTTCATTGAATTTAACTGGAAGCCATAACTTTGCTCTGGTGAAAGACGCTGGAAATCACCCTGACACGCGTCTGACCCCGGGACGAGTTACGTTTTCTCTGTGCCTCCCTTCTCTTATCAGGAAAGTAGGGCCTGCCGCTAATCTTTGACCCAGCTCTCTGGAATCGTTAGCGCTGATGAGGAAATATGGCTGAATTGTTTTAAGTTTCTTGGGAGGAAGATATTTATATGCGGATTAAAGTTAGAGGTTAATAAAAAAGGATGAGAAGATTTAAATTCTTGCCTTGTTTAAATCTTGAAAAAAAATTAAAATGAGGGAAGTAACATTTTTCTTATGATTTAAGCCGAGTTAAGAAGACACTTGAATATTAACTGCCTGCCATAGTCATGGACTACTTTTAAAGTCCCGTTACAGTGACCTTACTTGGTTTTCTCAGATTTGTACCAAACGAAGCCCTGGTAGGTTCTATCAGCCATTAAAGATTGGAAATCTCAAGAGTTAGGAATGGTGTCAGAGGTCATTGATTACACCCTTCATCGGAGCAGGTTCTTTAACCTCTCTGAAAACCATTGAGAGAGAACCCCTTATTTTACAAGATGATTCATGGACACCTCTAATTTTCCTTATATTGAGTATAAATCTGCTCTCCCCCCTCCTCCCATTCTTGAAATTGCTTTGTTCTTAAAGTTCTGCCCTGCAGAACTTTCAACAGTTCAAACAGAATAGATCTCTTTAGCAGGGAACTCTTCAGATACAGGAAGACATATCTCATCTGGGCCCCTTTCCTCTTCCCTTTGCTGAGGTAACTGCAGTTCTTGCAAGTTCTATGTCATTGGCCACCCTGAAGGTGATCCTTTGTCATTACCCTTCTTAAAATGTGGTGCCTGGAATTGACTACGATACAGGGAATGGACCGGGACAGAGCCAGCAGAACTATCATTTCTTCTGTTCTGCACTCTAGGGCAGCCCAGGATCGCACTAGCATCTTTGGCTGCCATGGTGTCATATTCTTGACCCCTTGAAGTCACAGTCCAGTAAACTCCTAGCTTTTTCTTATGAGCCACAAAGCTTTTCATGTCAAATGATAACATCTAAAACTCGGCCTAGGTAACTTCAGAGAAGGTGATTACCCCACATTTGGTTAGCACAGGATGAATTCTTCTGATTCTAGCAGCCTATGAAGACCTAAGGGAAGTATTGTGGTTGAAATTACCATGATCTCCTCAGCATGGATACCCTCATAATGTTCAAGGCCCTATGCACAAGTGAAATCTTGAGAAAAAAACATATCTCAGGTACTTATGTATGTTTTTTTCAGTCGAGTCCAACTTTCTGTGACCCTATTTGGGGGTTTTCTTGACAGGTACTGAAGTGGTTTGCCATTTCCTTGTCCAGATGAGGAAACTGATGCAAACAGATACTTGTCCGGGATTCACAGGTAGCAAGTGTGGGAAGCCAGATTTGAACTTGGGAAAATGAGATTTTCTAATTCCAGGTAAAATTGTGCACTGCACCACTTAAGCAAGTACCTATGCTAAGGCCTACACAAAAGACAATATACTATAGTAAAGTATCATTGGAGTGAAAAGCTTGGAGACTCGAGTTCTAATCCTGGCTGATCCTGATTAATTGTTTAATATAGGACACACCACTTCATTTTTTGAAGCTATAAATTATGGATAATGACACTTGTTTTTTAGTGCCTACCTCCTATGATTGTTATGTAGAAAGGGTTTTGCAAAACATAAAATTTTATGTAAATGTGAGGTATACTATTGAGATTGATGAAATAGGATTCAGTGCCATCTTAGATTTTTTTTTTCTCCCATATTCATAGTATGCATGGTGGGAAGAAAAGGACAAAAGTGTATTTATAGATGAGGTAACTGAAGCTCAAACTGTGATTTGTCGAGGGCAATCGTACAGTTAGGAACTTCTAGAGTTGTAACTTAATTTTTCTTTAATTTTACTAACCACTTTATGCCCTACCTCTTAACTAAAGACTTTTATCAAGTATCAAAGGATTAAATGACTAAAGATTTGCTCCTTTCTGTATCTCCTACAAAGCCTGAAGTCCTTAATGAGCTGTAGTCTATTGTCCTACATAGCTAAAGATGAAACCTATAGGAGATTATGTTTTCAGTTACCATCAGAAATAGCATCTTTGGTCTATTAGCACTTAAGGAAACATTTCTCAAACAGGACTTTCAGATTTTACATTTGAAAACTGACGTACAGGTGAATAACTTTAAAGGTTTGAAATGACAACTTAAGGAAAAAGGAGTAGAAACTATATGGCAGTTCCAAAATAGCTGCTTTTATTGGAATCAAAAGCATCCAAAGACATACTAGGAAAAGTTTTAACTAATCTAAAGGGTTAGCATAATATTTGATAATCTTATTGTTAAAATTGGCCATTTAGTTTTTACGTAAATTAAAGTTTAGGAAAGGACAACACAAATGAAATTTCGTGCATCTTTTTTTAGATAAATTAAAGCAACCAAAATTTAAGAAGAAACTTAAAAGGATTGAAACTATTTCTTAACAGAAGTGAAAACGATGTTGGAAAGGGCCACAGAATCCAGAGTTAAGTTGACGTAAGAGAAGTAAAAATCAGTTAATAATAGGTATGCTTTTCCAGCTCTGAAATAATAGAATAGATATTTGTCCTTTCTAATCTCTGAAGTCAAGAAATAGTGGAAAGATCACTGCTTAGTCATGAGACCTAGCTTTGCTGATTTGGAGACTAATTTTGTACAAGATAGATACTTTTTCTGGGTTTATTTTAAAATTTGTAAAATGTACATTGTACAAATGTAAAATTTGTAAAAAAAAAAAAAAAAATTGTAAAATTTGCCATTACTGTAGTTCATTTCAGTGTAAAAAAAAATTCTAATCAGAATGTAATATTTGAGAATTAAGCTGATTCATATTGATCCCCAGCCATGTAATAAATTCAAAGTATTTTCTGTTCAGCTTAGTGTAAGTGTTAAACCCTTCCTGGTCTGCCTATCTCATCCTCTTATCTTCTTTTGTTACATACATCTGGGCCTTTGTTGACATTGTCCCCTGTGCTTGTAATAGACATCCTTTCCTATTTACATCCAGCTGTTAAAATCTTTCCTTTTGGACATATCTCAAATGCTACTTCATTTATGAAGTCTTTCCAGAGCCTCTTAGATAGAAGGATCATATTGTTTTTGTTTGTTTTTTGTTTTGCTTTATTTTACTTAGAGACAGTTTATTGTAAAGTTTTTTTGGTTTTGTTTTGGTTTTTGGTAGATATGCTTTCTTTTTCTCACTGGAATGTCTTCAAGAGTAGAGCTTATATCTTATATCTCATCTTAGTATCTCCAGTGCCTAAGCACTTAAATATTGTTTGATATGAATGAATTTAGGTGAGCCAGTTAAAACAATACATCTTATTAGGACTTTTCTCAGACCAATTTAATGAAATCAGAGGTGGGTATGAGCACTTTTTCTTGGAGCAAATGTATATATCCATAAAATTATTTCCTGTTTGAAGTTAGAACAAAGCTTTATAAATAGGAAATAGACATTTCAATCCATTTTGCAGCTAATTTGCCATATGCAAGGATGCTAAATACCGAGCATACAAAGGCAAGATACATGTGTAAGGTCTGCAGAAGAAACCTAAGGTAATGGGGAAGGGAGATGTTAGGAGCTGGGAACAACAGGAAAGACTTGGTGGAGAAAAAAGCTAACTTTTGAGCTAGATTCTAAGAAAGCAAGAGAAAAGGTTTTCCAAGTCTTGGTCAGCTCATTCAGGCCCAGAAATGGCTCAGCAGTGTGTGTGAAACTACTTTGTTTGAACTAAAGTTTGTGAATGAGGATCATGTGTGATAAGGCTGGAAAGAAAAGTTTGTTAGATCTAAGATGTGCGGTGTCTTAAAGACCATATAGCGGAATTTGATTTTGACCCTAGAGATAATAGGGAGCCACTGGAGTTTATTGAGCTAAGGGTGAAAACCTGTGATTTAGGAGTGCCATTTTGGTAGCTTTGTGCACGATGGATTGGAAGAAGTCTGTTGAAGGGGACTATTGTAGAAGTCCAGGTGAGAAATGTTGAGGATTTGAGCACTGGATTCTGTGTGTGAATAGAGAAAAGGTCACGAATATGAGAAATGTGGAGATAAAATTGTAAAACTTGGCAAAGGAGTAGATACATGGGTGAGGAGCAGAAGGTCTCAGGTTGGCAGTGCCCTTGACAGAAGGAGAAAGGTTTGCAAAGGAGAGAGGGACAGGAGCGTCTGAGGAAAGATCGTGAATTCTGTGTGGGAGAGATGCCTACGGGAAATTCAAATAGAAATGTCCAGGAGGCAGTTATCTGGGAGCCAGGCCAGGGCTGGTGGATGGATCTGGAAGTCATCAGCAGTAAAGTGATCATTAAACCCATAAGGGCTCTGAGAGAAGATCAAGAGGCAACAAAAGAAGACCTGAGACCAAGCCTTGTGATACATGCTCCCTGTTTGGGAAAACAGTATGGATCACATAATCAAGAATTTCCTTCTTAAACTTCCTCTCCAGGCAGTATCAGTACAGGACTGTAACCTGAAGCAGCAGGAAATCTTCACACAGGGATGAACAGTGATTTGCAAGCTGCGTCCTCCTCGATGCTTAGCTGGAGTGTGTGGACACAAGTCAATGCTGGCTCTTCACGCGGGTGGTGTTGCTCTGCACCTCATCCCCCTTGTTTTTATTCAGGCTCTCCTTAGATCCTCCTCCTTTTCTGGCCTGCCCTCCCTAATTGACCTATATTCCTCCTTCTTAAATTAGCTTGACAGGGGTAGAGACAAGCAAGAGTGGAGCAGCAGGTAAATCTACCCCAGGGGAAGCCAAAGGGAGTTTCAAATCAGCAGTTCATCCCTAGTACAGCTGAATTTTTAAAAGCCAATTATTGAACATCTACCCTCATTGCTTTGGAGGAAGGTTCTTGGTACCTCTGACCTTTGCCATCGTTTGAGGTAAACAGAAACTGAAGATGAAAACCAAGCTCATCACTTTTATAGGGCCAGCAGATGGCATACGATAGTGCTCCATGTTCAGTCTAAGGCAGTAAAAACTTGTACTGCCTAGAACAGTCTCTTAATTTGCTTTTCAAAAGCCTCTGGCTTTTGTTTTAGAATTTGTCTGGAGATTTTATCCCATTCTATCTCATTATACTGCTTGCAGTCACCTTTTTTTTTCTTCAGTTCGGTGAATAGAAAGTAGGATAAAGAACATGTTCTAAAAGGGACTGGCATAGTGGAGTACTATGTGAACTAGTTTGAAAATAAGCAAAATCTATAAAGCAATATTTATGTTTTATCTTGGGAGATTGGGACCTATCAAAGCTGTCAAATCTGGCTTCTTGAGCTTAAAACTATGAACCATAATATTAAGTAATACATGAGATCCTCAAAAACAAGGTCCTACAAGAGAGGTCATAAGTATATTCACGTGAGTAAAGATTCTCATTCATTGTATCTGCAACACAGCACAATGCTTGGCACATAGTAGGTACTTAATAAAATATTTAATTGATCAGAAGACCAAAAGTTATTCTAAAAATGAGGATAACGGTGCAAATTATTTGTGCAACATGAAAAAGAGATTTTAGTTACTCTGTGATGCATATATACAGAAGTAAAGCAAAAAAAAAAAATTCCTTTAAACACATTTATTTTTTTAATATGTGAAGAAGGCAGTGCAATTTAATGAGATTTTTGCATCTGCTTATTGTAAAACAAGAATTTGACGTTTAATTTACATTGATGTTTTTAGTTTCACTTGGCCTTCCAAGTGAGCACCTGATATCTCTACTCATGGCATGTTTTAATATACCCGTGAAAATATTGCTTCACAACAAGACTCATTGCAAGATCTATTTTAAATAGTAAAGTAGTTCTGCTAAGATAATTTGGAGTGAGGAGGGACTTTTATTTGATAAAATTATAGAAAAATGAAGCCATGTACTAAAGTTTGTTAATATTATTCTATTCTCCATTTCCAAATTTCATCCCATTTTTCAGTAAACCAAAGATGCACAAAGGTGGAATGAGGGACACGAAAGCCTCATTGATGTTATGCTCTAGCATAGGATTAGCTGTTAGCAGGCAGTAGGCTCAGATACAAGCAGAGAAGATAGAATCAAAGTCTATTAAAGCATAGTTTCAAATGAGATTGTACAGAAATTGACAAATAATATCAATTGTCAAATTAATAACAATTTTTTTGGTTTGTTTTAAGTAGATGTATCTTAAGAGATAATATCAAATTATGAGATTTCAGATACCCGTTGCAACTTTAAATCCAAGCATAGTCCTCTCTGGACTCCTCTTAACTTACCTTATTAGTTATTTTTGAAGAAAATGCTTTAAAAATATGTTACTGTTATTTCCTCAAGATTTTTGAGTTAGATGGGATTTAATGTGGTCTGCAAAAATTAGGAAGTTGCACTAAATAATTATTTGGATGGAGAAGGTCCATTTGGGGCCTAAATCTTAAAATCTTGCCTTGCTCTCCTCTATATGTAAATTTGTCACTTGAGAGCCATGTTACTATTTTAAAGGCATTCATTTTTTATTCCAAACCTTTTACAGCCTATTAATTGGACTTTCCTCATTGTTCACAAGCTGCTAAAAATGGTTTTGGACTTATGGGAATGTTTGGTACCAAAATGAAACCCCTTTTAAAGATAGGTCAGTGGAAGTTATAGAAATAAGAGAGGAGTAAGAATAAGTAGAAAATAAAAATTTCCTTTTGGATAGCAAAATTGTTTATAATTTAAATCCTGGAAAAAATTTTATAAGTTCAGTATATGCCAGATGAGGTTTGATTGGTATTCTCTAGCATCACTAAGGAATATTATTTATGGTAAAGCAAAGTACCCCTCATGATATCCACCTAAAATATACCCTGAAATTTCCTAGTTTGTTTTAGTCCTGAATTTATCTAAACCCTATTGGAATTTATTTATATTTTCAGTCTTTGCTATTTCTTGGACTAACTAGTGACTTTGTTTCATACTTAGTGCACAGCAATATATGGTAAAACCTTAGGCAGTAGGTCACTCTGACTAGCCAAATGTTTGTTTTTGTTTCAAAATGTGGCTCTGGAAGAAACACTAAAATTTGTATATTGACCATTTTTGAGTATAGATGTCATTAAATTGCATTTCATACTTATGTATCCTCTTAAATAGAATATATAGGATATAATTTTTTTTTGGGGGGGAGGTCATCATTGTGAATATCGAAGTGCTTTAGAACAGGGCTTTTTAAGCTTTTTCCACTCATAACCCCTTTTGGCCAGAGAAATTTTTACATGACCCAGCTATATAAGTATACAAAATAGACATACAAATCAAACATTTACTGATAATAAATCATAATTTTGTGACCCCAAAAGGGGTTTCAATCCACAGTTTAAGAAGCTTGTTTTAGAAAATCATAATGGCAGCTGTGTAAAGAATCAGTTGGATGAGAATAGACTTTAATCAGAAATGCCATTTATGGAAGGCTGTTGCAATAGTCCAGGTGAAAGGTGATGAGGACTTGAAGTAAGATGGTGATTGTGAAAGTAGAGAAAAGGTGACAGGTGTTTATAGGTAGGTCAATCAGTCATGGTTGGACACAGGTGTCAGCTATGTGAGGATGACATTGAGACTGAGAACCTGTCTGACTGGAAGAGTAGTGATTGATGTGCAGGGAAGTTTGGAGGACTTGAGATCTGTGTCAGAAGCCTCATCATTGTCGATTGGAGGTGCTGGGCAGTTGCTATGTGAAGTGTCTCACCGTGCCATAGTTAGCTGTTTCCTACTCCCCTGGGAGTCAGGGTGTAGGCTCCACTTTGGAGGTCACTCCTAAAGGAAAGCCTAATGATGTTACTTTTTGCCAAGAGATTTGACTTTAGATTTGACAAAACAGGTGGATATTTTAGCTTAGCCTGTTTACTGTCTTAAAGGTCATTATCTGTGACAAAACATCAGTTCAATCACATGATAAAATTTTTAATCATGTGAACCATAGCAAAGGCCTTTTGAAAATATAACAATTATATACACTAGTTCTACCTAGTCACTTGCCCAACTATTATTTATTTACCTAACTATATTATTAGTTATTTTACTCAAATATATCCTAATAGCTTAGTGAGATGTAATTTCCCTTACATTGACTTTCCCCATTTTCTTAAATATTAATAGTCAAAGCTTTTTTTTCCCCCCAGATCTGAAATTCAGACTCACCAATCTCCAGTTCTCAGAATGTCCCCTGGAACTTATTTGATAAGATGATATGGTATTGGGATGTTCCTGTCATAATGCAGAACCTCCTTTGCTATTTCTAGTTTATTAGTATTTATAAATAGCATTATCTTGAATGAGCCCATATGTAGCATGTATCATAGAGCAAGAGGTTTGGCTTAAAGTGACCTGTATTCTCTCCAGGCTATATTTGCTATTCTTAGGCAAAGTGTTTTCTTTCCCATTTTCTCATCTATGAAATGAAAAGGCTGGATTAATGAACTTTAAGGGCCTCCTAGCTCTAGGTTATACCATCTGTAATCTATAATAGGTAGATTAAATTGTGGTATATTGAGCAACCACAATGTTTATAGTTGTATACTAGAAAGGATTATTTTTCTCATCTTATAAATGAATGAATTCAGGTTATGAGAACATGGGCCATAGAGCAAACCAGTTTGGAAATTGCATTTTGGTCTTCATGTCCAATAAGCTATGTATCTGGCTACTAAATTATGTATAGTTAGAATATTCTCATTTGACTTTGATAGATAGCTAATGTAAATTTTCTTCAGTGACTTTAAGTTGTGCTATTGAAACATGGTTTCCAATTCCCATAAAAGCATAATGAATTCAAAGCATTCTACAAATATTAAAACCCTCTACAGAAGTAAGTTCTAATTGTTTTTTGAAGTGAAGGGTCCCATTCAGAGTGTCTTTGCAGAAGCAGGTTCGTGGTACAGTTCATTGATAACTTAACTTTGTGGTGGGTTGTTCTTACATGAATTTTTAATTTCTCTTTCAGTCTGGCCGGGATCTTCAACAGTACCAGAGTCAGGCCAAGCAACTTTTTCGCAAGTTGAATGAACAGTCCCCTACAAGATGTACCTTGGAAGCAGGAGCCATGACTTTTCAGTGAGTATGACTGATGCATCTATTTATTATCATTTGAGTAAAGTATAGCAACGTGGGGATAATTGACCAGAATGGTGGAAACTAATTGGAAGGTCCAGACTTAAGGGAATAGAATGTACTGTGAGAAAAGTTAAGCAAGAGCACCTCATTCCAAAGAAGAAAATAGTAACTGTCCTCCCTTCCCTGCTCCCCACCTCCAATCAAATTCACCTCTTGCAACATTTAACTATTCAGGAATCTTTCATTTATTAAAACTTAATCAGATAAGTATATTAAGTGTAGCAGATATCACCTAAATAGAATATGTTTTATCAAAAAAAGAAAAAAAGGGTTTGCATTGTTCCATGACACTTGTAAATGGGGCTTTTAAGAATAGCTTACTATGAATGACACATTTGTAGTCAAAGGAAAAAAGAAAATAATTTCTAAGACAACTGTGGAAACATCTCTACCTCTTTTGAAAACTTGATTCTTGTTACCTTCATTTAGAGACCTTAGGTGAATTTGACCCACATTTGCCAGATTTTATTGAATGTTACAAACACAGGTAAGGAAGTGAAGAGCTTCACAGATATTTGGGAGAAGAGAAAGGTAATTAGTTTCAACAAACATTTACACCTTTGTCACATGTAGGGAAGTGGATATACAAAGACAAATGAAACAGGCCTCCCCCTCCAAGAGCTAGTGTTACAGTTGGGGAAACATGTGCAAGGATGAGTACATACTTGGAAGAATTTGAGAAAGATCAGAAAAGCCTCCCAGGAGGAAATGGCACACAAGCCAATTCTTAAAGAAAGATCAGAATTCTGAGAGGCCGAGGAGGAGGAAGTCCCCTCTGCCCTACCGTCCTAAGGGGGAAATGTCCAGCAGACTTGTGCAAAGGTGGAGAGATGGAAGGTAGAATGGCTAGTAGTTCCCTTCACCTGGGACATAAGAGTGCATGAAGAGGGCTAACTCAAGATTAGTCTGTCAAGAGCCAGATTGTGGAGATTTTAAATGTCAAGTTGAGGAGCTTATAAGGAATCTTGGCAGATTTTTGACCAGGAGAGTCACATGATCACACACCTGTGAAAATAGTAATTTGGCAGACAATACTGAATAGAGAGAACGTGTTTGAAGGGGCCAGTCTAGTAAGGTGCTGTTGCAGGACGCCTGGCAGTAGATGGCAAGCATGCAGATCAGTACCAAAGGCAAGAGAATTGATGTATAGAGGCCAAGAAAAGGGATAAAAAAACAAAAAAGAAATCCAAGCTGTGATAGCAAACAGTTGCATAATTTGTGTTGGTCACTGCTAGTGAGTGTCTGGACTGGTAACAGTATAAGGAGCACTGGAACAGAAAGGTGTTTGCTTAAGTGTTATCAGTTTGATACATCTTTGATCCAAGGATGAGAACCTCTTGCATAAACTAACCTAGTCCCATACCAGAGGGAGTGTAAACAAAGTAGATTTACATATACAGCTAACTTTAAAATTATCCATAGTAATAAGAATTAGGAAATGCATAATATATTCACAAATACAGTTTTAAACTCTTCCCCGTACCAGATACAAGATCTTGGAACTGCTGACTCATTGATCTGTTTCACCTCCACACTTATCCCTTTATCTATCTATTAAATGAAATATAATAGGAAGATTGAAGGGTAAGAGGGATGAATAAATAAGGAATGCTAACAGTATTTTAAACTGAATAATTTAGAAGATCATAAATAAGCACTTAGTGCTGGGACAGATTGTAGTTGAGATCCTCCAAGTACTCTTTAAGGGCAGCCACAAATTAGTTTTTCTTTCTTTTTATATCCATAATACACTTAACCTACTTACTTTCCTTAGCTTATATGTCGCTGCACTTTCTTGATCTTCTTCATATTTCTCTGTTTCATCTCTGTGACCTTTGATGTGCCCTCTTTCACATCATGCACCATGGTGCATGTATATCTTATATGCTTTTTTTGGTCTTCTTTTCATATTTCCTGACCTTCCTTTTTCCATCTGGCCTTCCTATGTAACAAAGAAAAATAATTAAGGAAAGCCAGTGAATGCCGTATTCTGCCCTATTAGTCCCCTATCTCTTTATTGAACAGATGAAAGGGCCTTGATCATCTGTTCTTTGGGACCAAAACAAATTATTATAATTACTTAGAGTTCAATTGCTTTTTTAGTATCCTTTATATTCATTATTCCAGTCACATATATTGTTTTCTTGGTCAACTTCTTAGGGGTCCCTGTTAAATATGCACCAAAATTCCATTCTATCCTCACCACATGAGGCCAGGCTAGTCCTGACTGAGCCAACATGGGAGTTCAAACATTACCTAGCATTTCTATGCTTATTCACAGCCTTATGCCTGCATTGGTGTGGATTCAGATTAGTTCTCAAAAGAGAACTTAATAACAGCTACAATTTGGAGGATGAAAAAACAGATTAAAAGTAACTCAGAAGATTTCTAGCCTAAGAGACCAAGGAAAAGAACCACTGATGTTGGAGAAAGGTGAAAAATATGAGTTTACTTTGTTGAAAAGTGAATAGAAGAGTCAAGCTGGAGATAAAAGATTTGAGAGTCATTCATATAAAGTGGGAGAACTGCAAAGATTGAATGGGTTGGTACCTTGAAATCAGGTTAGAAAGTAGATAGGAGGCAAATTGTAGTTAGTCTTTAATTGTCCTCTATTGTTTTCTTTAACTGTTAACTCTCACTTATCCCCCACATCCAGTTTGATTGCCAGGATTTATGAATTTTACCTTTGTATATCTTACTAATCCCCTTTTCAATTCCTACTACCACCAGCCTGGTTAAAGTAAAGTCCTTTTTGCTATTTTCCACTGGAAGGGTAGGAAGGAGCCAGTTTATGAAGAGCTTTAAAAGCCAAACACATTTTTATAGGCAGCTGAAGTTTATTAAATAGAGGGTGATGTAGTCAGGGAAGCTTTTGGAAGACTGACTTGACAGTTGGAAGATATACTGGAATGAGGGCAGGGAGTCTTAATATCCAGAAACCTTTTGTAAAAGTCCATTGGTAAGGTGATGAGGGTGGTAGCAATGTCAGTGAAGAGAAGCAGCGTACATAAAAGATGTTGCAAAGACTGAAATGACAGGCCTTGATAGCTATTGGATGGTGGGTGTGGGAATGAATGTAAAGTCTAGATTGGGAGTCTCAGTAACTGAGAGAGTGGTAGTGCCTTCAGCCATAAGAGGGTAGGATTTGGGGAAGAAAGATATTGGGATTTAATTTTGAATGTGTTAAGTTTAAGATGTCTACTGGACATCCAGTTCAAGCTGTCCAATAGGCACTAGATGGAGTCAAAATGATGGAGTGAGAAATGTCATTTTTGGTCTAGCTCCCCAGCAAACTTCCTCCACAACAACCTAGAAAATGTACCAGAACAAATTCTGTATGGGACAGCCAGGAAAAAGTCACAGTGTCTTATTTTTCCAGTCCAGGATAGTTTAGGAAAGGAGAGAGTTCTACCAGCACTGGGGTAGGGGTTGCTCAGGAATGGGTAGCAACTAGAGCAGGCATGTTCTAGGATCTAGAGACTAAGGGGAACACTGGAGTAGTTTGGGTAGAAAGAGAACCCAAGGGATCCCTGAACTAGCATTGGGTACAAGAACAGGTACTGTCTGGGGATTTTTTTGGTCCATTACCTATTTCTGGGTTATAGATACAGGAGAGAGAGGAACAGTAAGGAGCAAGTCCCAGGAGCCTTAGCTGTCCTTAGCACCAAACAAGAACTGAATTGTGAACCCAGAAACAAAGCGTAACTCGGTTCTAACATAAGCCAGACTTAAGAGTAACTAAAACAGGAGCCCAGACCACCAGAGAGCCAGTGATTGTTTGGTTCTGAATCTAGCAGAGCCTGGCAGTATTATAACAGTGATTGTGCTTAGCATCAGTCTATAGAAATTCAACCATACGGAATTGTGAATACATCCAGCCATTCTGGAGAACAGTTTGGAACTATACTCAAAAAATTATCAAATTATGCATATCCTTTGATCCAGCAGTGTTACTACTGGGCTTATATCCCAAAGAATTCTTAAAGGAGAGAAAAGGACGCATATGTGCAAAAATGTTTGTGGCAGCCCTTTTTGTAGTGTCCAGAAACTGGAAACTGAATGGATGCCCATCAATTGGAGAATGGTTGGGTAAATTGTGGTATATGAATGTTATGGAATATTACTGTTCTGTAAGAAATGACCAGCAGGATGAATACAGAGAGGCTTGGAGAGACCTACATGAACTGATGCTAAGTGAAATGAGCAGGACCAGGAGATCATTATATACTTCAACAACAATACTATATGATGATCAAGTCTGATAGACATGGCTCTCTTCAACAATGAGATGAAACAAATCAGTTCCAAAAGAACAGTAATGAATTGAAATAGCTACATCCAGCGAAAGAACTCTAGGAAATGTATGTGAACCATAACATAGCATTTCCAGTCTTTCTGTTTTTATCCGCTTGCATTTTTGATTTCCTTCTCAGGTTAATTTTGCCTTATTTCTAAGTCCGATTTTTCTTGTGCAGCCAAACAACTTTAAGGATATATATATATATATACATACATTGTATTTAACATATACTTTAACATATTTAACATGTATTGGTCTACCTTCCAGGTGGAGAAGGGGGTGGGGGAAAGGTGGGGAAAAGTTGGAACAGAAGGTTTTGAAATTGTCAATGCCGAAAAGTTACCCATGCATATATCTTGTAAATGAAGAGTTAATAATAATAATAATTAAAAAAAAAAAGGAAATTTAATCATGCACAAGTCAGTAGGCCCACTTGGAGAGGTCAGACCAGGAGAACTGTGAACTTTTCTCTGGATCATTACTACTTTGGAAACATTGAAAACTCTCAGGTTCTTAGACCCAACTGTGAAAGCAGCAGGACAATATGAAAGGACTAAAATGCTAGACTGGTCCTCTATGTACTTCCCATGCTCCCACCAGATGTAAACAGAGTCCAGCACTAAAGTCCAGGTCAAGAAAGGAGGCTGAGAGAATGAGCATGCAAAAAATCCAATGTTAAGAATACTCTGGAAATGGAGAAACTCAAAATTCAAACATAGAAGACAGTTTCAAAATACTTACAAGCAAAACCTTAAAGAAAAATGCAGATTGAACACAAGTCCCCAAAAGAATTCCTAGAAGAATTAAAGAAGGAACTAAAAAATGATCTTAAAAACCAGTTGAGAACTATGGTATAAAAATATAAAAAGAAAATTAACAGCTTAATAAAAGAGGTACAAAATCTTAATGGAGAAAACTCCTTGAAAATTAAAATTGGCCAAACAGAAGCTAATAACTTTTGGAGACATGAAGAAACAATAAAGTCAAGACTGAAAACAAAAAAGAAGAAAATATAAATTCTGTCATAAGAAAAGCAATTGACCTGGAAAATAGATCAAAGGAGTGATAATTTGAGAATCATCAAGCTACTTGAAACACATTGACAACAATAACAAAGAACCTGAACAGCTCATTTCAGGAAATTGTGAAGGAAAAACTCATAGCAATCTTAGAACCAGAAGGTAAAGTAGAAATTAAAAGAATCTTTTTTCACCTTCTGAAAGAAACTCCCGAGAATATTATAACTCTTAAGCTCTTAAATCAAGGAAAAAATACTGCAAATAGAAAGAATTTAAGTACCCTTGAGTCACAGTCAAAAACATACAAGATCTGGCAGCCAGCAAAGTAATGGAAAAGAGGGCTTGAAATGTGATATTCCAGAAGGCAGAGAATATAAGCTTAAAACCAAGAATAACTCATTCTGCAAAAATGAGTATAATATTATTGAGGAGGTAGAATGGTGTATGTGGGTGTGGGTGTGGGGTATGGACCTTTAATGAAAGAGGACTTTTAAACATTCCTCATGAAAAGACCAGAATTAATTAGAAAATTTGACAGTCATACACTGGACTTAAGAGGACATATGAGATGAATTTGGGACAAAAGTTAAAACTAGACTGGTAAATCTAAGAGTCATCTGCATAGATATAATAATACTTTGGGAAATTGAAATTCCAAAAAAAAATAATAGAGGAAGAGGAAAGAAGAAGATATAGAAAGAGCTGCAGGGAGACTTCTATAGTTGTTATGTTGCTGAAGATCCAACTAAGGACAGTGAGAAGGAATGGTCATACAGATAGGAGAAGAATCAGAGAATAATGTCATGAAAACAGAGGGAAAACAGAGTATCAAATCGAAGCAGTTGGTCAATAATCTCAAAAGCTATAGAGAGGTCAGGAAGTATTGAGAAGAGGCCATTAAAGTTGTCATTTAGGAGATCGTTGGTGGAGGGAGATGTTTTTTAATTCCATAAATTTTAAAAAGAGAAAACATTAGGAGATGGATCTTAAGAAGAAGACAATCCTCGTACATTTATATTTATATAAATATTTATAGCAGCATTTTTTGTGATAGCAAACATTTGGAGACAAAATTGATGCCCATTGATTGAATAATGGATAAACAAATTGTAGTCTGTGAAAGTAATGGAATATTACTATTCTATAAGAAATGATAAATAAAATTAATAGCAAGAAGCATGATAAGATCTACATGAATTGCAAGAAAATATTATAGCCAATGCTTACAATGGTGTAAATGGAAAGAACAATCACACACAAATCAAATGTGAATGTAGCAAAATTTTAAGGATCAAGAATTACCTGAAAGCAGACACATGGAGGGAAGTCCACAGGTATTGCACATATTTTTGAACTTTTTCCAATGTACCATTCTTTTCCTTTCTGTGTTTTTCTTTCCTTCCTTCCCTCTCTCCTTTCTTTTGTTTTCCTAGGAAGGGAAACACTGGGGAAAATTGAAGATGTTCCTTCCCTGGGAACATTGAAAATTGAAGATGTCTGTAAAAAAAGAAAAGATAGTCTTAAAAAAATTTTTTTTTTCATAAAGAGAAATCATTAGTAAATTTGAAAAAAGCAGTTTCAAGTGAAAGATGAGGTATGTGAAGTCAGCAGAAAATTAAGATGAGTGTGGGAACCTATTGAAAGCGGCCTTGTCAAGGCCAGCAAAGGGAGTGTTTGTATAGGATGAGTGCTAGTAGGGATAGGCTGTGAGAGTAGTTTTCTAACTGGCCTCCCAGCCACTAGTCTCTTTACTTTTCCAGTATAGATTTCTCATCCCAATATGTGTGGTCTTCCTAAGGCATTTATTCCATCACTGTTTGACTCCTCATTGCCTGCAAGTTGAACGTCCTTTCATTTTGGTTCCATCCTTCTCGTTAAGCCTTCTACTTGTGTTGTGCCTACTATACCTGGATTTAAAATGGATTGCACCCATGTCTTCACTTATTGAAGTGTTTTTCTTCCTTCAAGGCCAAGTTCAAGTGTCATCTCATCCATGAAACTCTGGCCTTTCCTATGAAATTGTACCAGTCTAACATTTGTTTGTATAACTCAATCTTCTAGATTATGTGACCTGAAAGGAAGGAATTTTTTTTTTTTTGCGTGTTTGTATCCCCAGCACCTCGTACACCCCTTATCACATAGTTGGCATATAAGATGTGATTGTTGAACTGAATTTATTTAAAACTGAGACAGTAGTATGATTTGGACCAAATTATCTCAAGTCACTTCCATTCTAGGGTTGGCATCCAGTTTTTAAGTACATTTTTAAAAATTCACTTTGCTATTTCAAGGTGTAATAGGGAGGGATAATAAATATAATCTTAGGATGAATGGATTTGCAAGTAAGAATTTTCAAATAATAATTTTAGATGTATATAAGATGTTTTAAGTGAATTTTATTTTACATACGATCTATTAAAATTGCTCTTATCAGTAACACAAAATTCACTAAGAGCAATTTTAATAGATCGTATGTAAAACTTTTAAAGTAATAAAGTACTATATAGATAAATTACTCCTGCTTTTGGAATATTCTTCAGTTAATGGAAAAATTACTATTTTTTGGCCTAAAGAGCATGTGGTTTATAATGTCTTTTGGTTTTCTAGCCTGAAGAAAGAATAGATAGGAGCCCTCTTGTGGTATCAAGAGTGGACATGAGAACTTGAGAGCACTTGCATGCTAGAAACTACATTGAATCTATGGTTACTTTTTTGATTTATCTTTCTAGTTACATTATCGAGCAAGGAGTATGTTACCTGGTTTTGTGTGAAGCTGGTTTCCCCAAAAAGTTGGCATTTGCCTACCTTGAGGATTTGCATTCTGAATTTGATGAACAACATGGAAAGAAGGTGCCCACTGTCTCCAGACCTTACTCCTTCATTGAATTTGGTGAGCCTTTAACTTTTACTGTACTATTGATGAGTCAAACCACAGGAAATTCTTTGCCTTAGTAAAGAATTGTGCTATCATTTTAAAGCTTAGAACTTTATTATTTTTGTTCATTATGTTTCTCAGAAAAAAAATCAGCATTCTTTTTTGGACAAAAGCCTAAACAATGTAATTCAGTGTCTTGGTCTCATTCCCTTAGAAATGTTAGTCCTTTTTAAAAAGGCTCCTGATCTCCTCTTATTACATACAGCACAAGCATCATGGAACATAGCTAACGGTGGTGCTGAAGATCTCAAGTTACAAATTAGTCACAATGGGTTTTTCTTTTATCTACAGTAAGATTTGTGGACTTATCCAGAGTCCCAGAAGTGGTTTCAGATCAGTGTCTGTGTCAGAAGCTGTCCTCGTATATGATGTAATATCTATTGTCTTTTCATCTTTTGAAAGATAGGAAAATATTCACCACATGTGAAGGAATGAATAGGACAAGCATGTCAGCATCAGCTTCGGGTTGTGGAAAGTCATATCTTTTAGATAATGAGGGAAATACCTACTTTAAGCAGCAAAGTGGAACATTTCCCAGGGTGGTACATGAAATTGGGTTAAGCATCCATCCATCTGTGAACCTGCCTGTCTACATCATTGTGTGTCTTTGAAAATATAAGTAAGGAAAAAAATGCTTAAAGTTTGAGGTACCTATTGTCTTGTATTCTGGAGATTTAAATGGGATTTGGGTTAGCATGACTTTTCAGAAATGGTGAATATGGAAAAGAATATATTGTATAACTTGAGAAAGTTTTAGCATGGGCTAATTTATGCTATATTTTTAAAAGATTAGGTTGTGATCTGTTCACAAATATACAGCTCTAATTGAATAAGGAACAAGTTAGCCTCAGTTTAAAGAAAATTAGTCCATGAGTGACATCTTAATAAAAGTGGAAGAAAATTAAAGCTATCATTATTGTTGAGGACTGTAAGGAGTAGGAATGTGTAAGTAGGGTGGTAATAATAAGAGCAGTAAGCAGTAAGAGTTTTTGTAAGACTTGATTTTTAAAACGTGATTTATCTGTAAATGTAAGAGTTCTGAAGTTAAACATGTACATTAGAGAAGGTGATAGTTACTGGAAGATAGCTGGAGAATACTTTAAACAGGTAGTTTTCAACTTCTAAAAGTTGAAATGACAAATGCAGATATAGTACGGCCTTTTTTTCTTAAAAGATCAGGTTCGGAATGTCATGATGCAGCCAAAAATTAAGTTCTCATTGTTACCTGACTTGTTATTCTTGACCACTAAAAGTTTTTGCAATATAATTTTAGAAGTTCCACTTTGAAGCAATTCATGCTACTATGTGTTTTTGCCTCTACCTGCCCCTCTTTTTTGTTTTATTGTAGTTTTTTTTATGTTGCACCACATTGCATGCAGTGATCTCTGAGAATAGGTGATAATAGTGGCTGATAAGATAGCTATTTTTAGTAGGATTTTTAGTTTAAACTAAATCTTGTAAATTTTCTTGCTGTCTTAGTGAGGAGATTGGTCCGTCAGCCTATTTGAATTCTTTTAGATTGGCAAGTGTTGCATGAGGACCCTTGTCCCGATAATGTTTTCCCTCTTAGAAAAAGAGCAGTTCATTATCCAACATTTTTTAGGTGCTCTAACAAGGGGAAAGTTTCTTCCAAAATATATTTGATGTTTTCATGAACACCCTTTCATGCCCTAAATGCCCTAAAATGAATTATTTTGTGATGTTCTGTGTCCCCTGGATATGGGCCTTAGGGTACTTTTGAGCCCGCATGAAACTGTTTGTTAGTGACCACTTGCTTCATCTTTCCAGATACTTACATTCAGAAAACCAAAAAACTGTACATTGACAGCCGTGCACGGAGGAACCTGGGCTCCATCAACACTGAACTACAGGATGTACAGAGAATCATGGTGGCTAATATTGAAGAAGTCTTACAGCGAGGGGAAGCACTCTCAGGTACCTCTCTCCTAAGTGTAATAGGGTTCTAAAGAACATTCCAGAAAGATGAGTAGATGGATTAAGAGGTACTTGATTCATATCATATTTTATCAAGAATTCACCTGATTAATAGTAGAATGAAGCTACCAGAATGATTAGTATTTCTTTAGTACCTGCAATGTATTGAGCTCATACATCTCGGGGCCAGTTTCTCAAGGTTCTAAGTATTTTATCATCTAAAAAACATGCACAAGTTAAGGGAAATAAAAAAAAGCTTTTGAGTACTTATTGAAATTTGGCTCTCACTTGATTTCTCTTACTCTAGTTTTTTACCCCTTCTAATCCAGTGTTTCTCAGGTTTCTCTAGTCTTTTCAAATGCTATTTGAATCATATTGTTCTCCTGTCTTATCTTGTCCTGTCCTAGTTTTGTTTGGATGAAATCCAAATTTCTTAGTTGAATGTTCAAGTCCTCCACATTTTTGGTTCTGATTTCCCTTTCAAAACATATCACCCATTATTTTCCTGCACTTGCCTATTGGTACAACCAGATCAATTTCCTTAACTTTCCTTCATCCTTACTTCTGTACCATAATGAATACTGTCACACACCCTCCTTCCCCCCCCCCCCCCCCCCCTTATTTCAAATTTTATCTATTCTTCAAGGTTTGGCTTAACTCCTGTTGCCTCCTAAGAAGCAAAAAGAAATCGGGCTTATTCAAGAGAATAATTTTAAACCATTCTGGTTGGTGGCAGGTACTTTGTGTTGAGCCTTTTCATAATAGGATAATGTCTTTTTGACACTATTCTTCCTCAGCCTCAAAGTTTATGGATTATTATTACTTCAAGGCTTACCAAGGTCTAGAAAAATTTCTTTAGTTGCTTTCAAAAAGACCTGGCTATCAGCTTGCTGCTTCTCTGGCTTTTATCATTTCAGGTGTTCAGAAGGCACTGGAGTGCATTTTCCATGCCAAAAGTCTCTTTTTGCAATTTTTCTTACCCCCTTTAGTGATAAACAACTAGTAAGGTTCTTTGTACCATTATCTGCCATTTTTTTATTCATTTCCCTGCCTAATTTGCCACATTTTTGCATTTTTTTTTTTTTTACTTTATCTCATAGAGCTAATGGGTAACTTAAAAGTAATTACAATGTCCACATTTAGTTTAATATTGCAAAAACAAACAAATCCACTACATTCTCTAAGGAGTACTCTTGCAGAATCAGCTTAAGAAGAAAGTTTTATAAAACTTAAGGAGGGAAAATGGTTGCACTCTTTTTTTGTTGTTGTTGAGGCAATTGGGGTTAAGTGTCTTGCCCAAGGTCACACAGCTAGGAAGTGCTAAGTGTCTGAGGTCAAATTTGAACTCAGGTCCTCCTGACTTCAAGGCTAGTGCTCTATCCACTACACCAATTAGCTGCCCCAAAGATTACACTCTTAAAGCTATTTCCACTTTAGCTGTAGGAATATTTGTGTTATTCAAATATTGGGACAGAAACCTAGATTCTAATCTTGTGTCTAACTTAGTATTATTTTCCTAACCTTTCAGTCATTAATTATAAAAATTCCTGGAGATGTTGAGGAAGTATTCCTATTATTTCTTCTGTAAGAGAGACCCTTGTTAGTGGGGAAGGGCACAACAGAGTTTAGTAAATGGAATATTGGTGATAGATAAGCATATGTTGTTGTAGTTATTATTTAGATTTACAGTGAGATATAGGAATTTCCATCACATTATGTTTTCTGAAATAATTTCATGTTCACCTTCATGACAGTTTTGTTAAAAAAAGAAATTTAATAAATTGCTAAAGAATATTAGTTAAGTCAATGGTAGAATTAGGTTTAAAAATTGGAGTCTATTTCCATAAGACTTAGCATGTGAGCAACAAAGAAACATAAAAATATACATGGAGTCAGTTTTCAAAGAATTTGAATATGATTTTAAAAATACATAAAATAGCCATCTTTAAGTATTTAACAAATGCTTGTGGCTTAGTTGATTCAAAATCTAGTTATAGGGATGAATAATCCTTCCACAAAGTCATCAGTCAGACTTTTATTTAGTGTTTACTGTGTGCCAGGCACTATGCTAAATGTTGGGAGTATAAAAAAAGACAAAATGCTGTCTGACTCCTCAGTTTGTATTCTAGAAGGGGAGATAACATGTACACATATAATTAGATGAATAATATGTACATAAGATCATTTTATGTAACACAGATTGCTTTAGTTCATTATCCACATTCAGCCTTTTGAGGATGAGCCTTGGGTGATCAGCTAGGCTGGTCCTCAGAGAGCCAACATAAGAATCTTTGTAGCCTGATAGCTCTTTTGTTTGCTTCATTCTTTTGGCCTGGCCTTCCAAAATGCAGGGTGACCTATAGGCCACAGAGGGATTCATAGTGTCAGATTGGAGCACATCAGCATTTCTTGGAAAAAAGGCTTATCGTTGATATAATGGGCAGAATATTGGACTCACAGTTGACAGCCCCACGTCACTTAGTTGTGTGACCATGGATAAGTCACTTAATTACTTAGGGCCTCAATTTTCCTTATTTTTAAAATGGGAATTAAAAAGACTTGTATTGTCTACCTCCCAGAGTTGTAAGAAAAGCATTGTGTAAATCTTAAAACACCCCAAAAGAGGAGGGGTTTGGTAGTGGTGATCATAGTCTAGTGCACTCTTTGTCATGAATTAGTAGTTTGTGGTCAGACCTGAATTAAAATGCTTGGAGGTTTCAAATTAATTGTTGTTTTTAGTTCACTAAGAGATGACCAATAATGCCTTTTATTTCTGCCCTTCTTGTGGAGAATCTTTCAGAAATGTCTAGTTCATTTCCCTGCTTTCGGTAGAAGGACAGGTTCTTTCTACATTCTAAATGTGAATGTTTGCACACTAGTCTCTAAATATAGCATGAGGAAGAGATTGGGCTAAGCCTGCACTGCTCCAGAACTCTGAATAAATTGCTGATTTCATCTTCCTTGATTTCCAGTTAGCTTTTTCTTCTAAAATTGATCCCCTACAATTACATAACTTAGTCTTTGATGTTTTAGAAGATTCTTGAGCATCTTACAATGACTTAGGGCTGACCCATCATCATCAGTGATCATTATACAGCCTTTCTCTACCTCTCAGTGTTCGGTTTAGAACTTGATTAATGGAAACTTATTAATAATGTTTTTATTATGAAAAAGGGATCCTAAAGCTTCCTTATATTTTCACTGGTTTATTTCAGCATAGTCTTGAAATGCAAAAAAATTTTGTCCTAGGTTGTCATTTCCTGCAGGGTTTATTTCTATTAACATTGTTGAAGGGATATTCATTTGTTACATTTATACACTTTTTTAAAAAAATATCGTGAACTTCTATCACAGTCTGATGAAACTTCTGAACCTCTCTTAGAATAATGTTTTTAAATGCATAAAATAAACATACAGGATGACAAAGGCAACTAATTCTATCAAAATGCAGGTTATCAGAATATTTAAAAATAAATTTGCAGACTTGAAGAATTCCTCCCATAGAGCCAGTTTATAATTTAAGAGTTGTCCAGTTTTGGTCCAGCTTTTTCTCTTACTCCTAAATTATATGAATCTTATGATATTTTCAGTGAAGTATGTGCTTTTCATAGAAAATATCGCTTACCTTATGTCATAATAAAACAGGAGGTGGGAAAAGGTGCTTTTATTTTAATTAAGAGAATGTTAGCAGCTAATTTGTCTTATTCCTTTTCTACTTTTTGGCAGCATTGGATTCCAAAGCCAACAATTTGTCCAGTTTGTCCAAGAAATACCGTCAGGATGCGAAGTATTTGAACATGCGTTCCACCTACGCCAAACTTGCGGCAGTTGCTGTGTTTTTTATCATGTTGATAGTGTATGTACGATTCTGGTGGCTTTGAGCAGGTTAATGCCATCCTTGGCAGGGGAGAGCTGAAACATGGCACGTGTATGTTTGCAGGACGCTGAGTGCACAGGGCTGTGCATTAGGATTCAAATGGGACTTGTGACTTTGGAGACCTAGAAAGAAAGGAAGTGTCCTGAATGCCATAGGCCACCCCTCATTTAGTGAAGCTTAACCCCCTCCAGAAGGTCTTGTTGGGGACTCCAGACTTTCTCTGGGTGGCAAACTGTATGTGTTAGGGAACAGTAGACTTCCCCTTCTCTCCATGTGTTCTGAAACCTTAGGCAGCATTGACTAGGGCATTCCCTTTCTAGAACAGATCCATCAGTGGGAATTGCACTAATCAACCTATCCCGGCACCACTTCGTTACTTCTTTTAGAGAGGGCAGCCCTAATGGAAACTGTTGAGCGCCAGTGAACATTCCTGATGTGGGTAATACTTTTTTTTTTTGGAATCTGAATCTTCAATAGCCATTCAAACAAGACTCCTGTATGTGAAGGCTGATTTCTGTACATATTTTAAATGTCTTTTTCTTCCTGTGAGAAGATAACTTTGTTGTTTTCTTTTTCTGATATTTTGCTTATTGCACAATTGCTTTGGGATTAAATGAATATTAAATTGAGATGCCTTGAAATTACACTGTATCCCCTCCCTGATTAGGAAAGTAACAGGTTTTCTATAACGTAATCCTTAAACATAAAATTTAAACTATTGTGGGAAGTTCTTGATTTCCTTCCTTAACATCCTGCTTCATATAACACAGGGGAGAGAGAGTATCTGAATACTATTAACTGGATAGAGGCTCAGCATCTACTCTTGCTCTTCTCACTTCCATTTATTTTTATTTCTATTTTTACATTTTTGTTTTTTCCCTTGTATATTTCTATGATAGGGGATGGAGGGAGGAAGGGCAGAAAAGATTACTTGGATCAAGAGTCCCAAGCTTTATAACCAGCATATTCAGGTATAATCCAGACTATAAAATAGAAAATATTCATATAAGGAATATAAGTATGTAAGGAATCAGTTTTTGATTTTAGTTTTTCTGTGAGTTTCTTTACAAATATTTTAAACCAAGGAAGTCTGTCAGAATTATCAGTGTTTCTCCTGTTTGTGTATACTTTCTAAGAAAGTAATCTTTCTAAGTATAGAAATCTCATTTATTGTATTTTTTATAGCTAATAGAATGAAATCTGACCTCACATCCACTATTTTTCCCACCTCGGTGCTCTTTCTTACTCACTTGGCTCTCTTGTTTCTCTCACCCCTAAAGTGATAGAAGTTTCCCTTTACTTTTGGAGGTGGGATTTTTGGAATAGAGAAAATTGATGCAGTCTATTTAATATCTTCTTCCCAAAGGACAAACATAGTTTGAGAAAAGGATGAGATTAAGCAACTTAATCCTCAGCACTTTAAAAATGTCTTTAGTTTACTATGTGTGGTAGCTGTGAATTTCTATCTAAAAAGAGTTATCCAAGGTCCAAGCCCTGTTTCCTGTTTTGGAGTTGGGAGGGAATCAGTTTCCCATAAAGAAAACAAGGAAAGAGAATATTTGATTGTTTCCTGAATTACATAGAACCTTCTGAGAAAGCTTGCTATAGTGGCAGCTATTATGGTCCCAGCATGGATAGGAATCTTCAAATCTCCCCAGAAACTAAGCCACTCACACAGGTAGGTAAAGGCTGATTTCTGTACATATTTTAATGTCTTTTTCTTCCTGTGAGAAGTTAACTAGGATTATAGTTCACCAGAAACTGGCCCCAAATCAAAACAATTGGTAATTGGTTTTTTTGAGTAGTCCAAAGTTGTTCTTTTTAGACAGAAATAGTCTCCCCAAATCTTTTTTCTATATGCAGCTGAATGTTCCTGCTATGTAGGTCTGTGAAATACTGAAGATTGAACCCAGTATGCTCCCTAAGATTTGGTGCCATTTAGGAGAGAAGAATGTGGCAGCTTGATGAAAATCGAATGCTGCTACTTAAGGGTCAGCAATGAAATAAATTTCTTCTAAGAACATCCCCTTCCTTTGTGGAGTTTCCTGTTGTCTGGTTTATTCATAATCCATATCCATATATTTACCATATATATTGTTAACTGACCTGGGTATGTTTTTGTTTCAAAAGTCAGAGGAAAAAAGTTGTTGAATGGATAAAAGGAGTGAGAAAAGAATTTAAAAAAATTTTTTTTTTAATGGAAATGAGCATCTGGGGAGATAAAAAATGAGAGAACACAATTTTTCAGTTGGAGGACTCTTAGTAGTGTCTTTAGGTAAAGAACACTGATTAAAAAAAGGCTAAATAGAATTAAAAATTGCTAAATTTTTAATGCTAAATGCTAACATGCTAAAACCAAAAAGCTTAAAACTAGCATAGATGGGAATTTGCAAGTCTTCCCACAATGACAGGTTGTGATCTCAGTTCATCAGAAAGGATTGTTTGAAGAATCAGATTATTGGTGTTAGAAGGGACACTAAGGTAAATTAGTATTTTTTTTTTTTTTAAAAGAACTTTTTATTGATAGAATTCATGCCAGGGTAATTTTTTACAACATTATCCCTTGCATTCACTTCTGTTCCAATTTTTCCCCTCCCTCCCCCTCCCCCCCCTCCCCCAGATGGCAAGCAATCCTTTACATGTTGAATAGGTTACAATATATCCTAGATACAATATATGTGTGCAGAACCAAACAGTTCTCTTGTTGCACAGGGAGAATTGGATTCAGAAGGTATAAATAATCCGGGAAGAAAAACAAAAATGCAAGCAGTTTATATTCATCTCCCAGTGTTCTTTCTTTGGGTGTAGCTGCTTCTAACCATCTTTGATCAATTGAAACTGAATTAGCTCTCTTTATCGAAGAGATCTACTTCCATCAGAATACATCCTCAAACAGTATCGTTGTTGAGGTATATAATGATCTCCTGGTTCTGCTCATTTCACTTAGCATCCGTTCATGTAAGTCTCACCAGTCCTCTCTGTATTCATCCTGCTGGTCATTCCTTACAGAACAATAATATTCCATAACGTTCATATACCACAATTTACTCAGCCATTCTCCAATTGATGGGCATCCATTCATTTTCCAGCTTCTAGCCACTACAAACAAGGCTGCCACAAACATTTTGGCACATACAGGTCCCTTTCCCTTCTTTAGTATCTCTTTGGGGTATAAGCCCAGTAGAAACACTGCTGGATCAAAGGGTAGGCACAGTTTGATAAGAGCATAGTTCCAAATTGCTCTCCAGAATGGCTGGATATGTTCACATTTCCACCAACAATGTATCAGTGTCCCTGTTTTCCCACATCCCCTCCAACATTCCACATTATCTTTCCCTGTCACTCTAGCCAATCTGATAGGTGTGTAGTGGTAGTATTTTTCTTAGAAAAATCAGGACTAGAACCCTGATTTTTAACTAGTCCTTGCTGCTGCTGCTTCCTCACAGTTACAATCAGAAAATTTCTAAACAAGAAATTTCTAAAGGGCCACCTTTTCTAGTGGTCTATACTCTAACAATATATCTAAACAAGAGGCCTTCTTCCCCAGACTATCTTTACCAAGCAGGCGTTCTCCCTTCACTTTGAAGAGCTCCTTAGTCATTGCCCAAGGTAACTGGTTTGGGATTTATACAACCATTCATTTTTCAGAAGTTGGCCTCTTAAATTGAGTTGAAATCTGCCTCTTTTCACTTTGCCCTCCTTGATCCTCCTCCTGCTCTTTGGAGCCAGGTCAAAGAAATATAATCCCTCTTGTATTTCATAGCCCTCCTAATACTTGCCTATGTTCCATCTTGATCTTACCATTTAGCACTCTTAGCCCCTTCAACAAGCCATGTCATCTTCCTAGGCCTCAGTTCTCTCATCTGTAAAATGAATTGCACTAGGTAATCTCTGTTATCCCTCACAGCTCTAATTCTATTATCTTAGGTCTCATCTCTCCTTCTCCAAAGTTTTTGCAGGTTAAATAGTCCCAGTTTACTTCCTCAAAAGATTAGTCTTTGGCTGGAAACTTAGTATATTAGGATTAAAATATCACAATTTATATGCCTAAATTTATGTCAATAAAGGCAGAGCTTAGATTCCCTTGCTGAAGTGCAAAAAAAAAGGTTTGTTTTGTTTGTTTTTAATCACATTATTTAAGATATAGAAAACATTTTTATGAATGGTGACAGGCCCCCAAAAAGAGTGACATAAAAGAAAATTGAAGATTAAATACACTTTAAGCTGGAATATTAGAATACACTGCAATGAATAATTAACAGAGCACTTAAACATTGCATCTGTGACATCATTTTATCTTCATTCTAGCCATGTGAAGTAGGCAAGACACTATATAATCCCCACCCACCTGTAGTTGGGTATTAGCCAGAAATTTTGGACCTGAGATTCCTAATACAAGTCCAGTAAAGTCTTACATTTTTTAATCAAGCACATTTATTGAGCACCATGTTAAGCATAGCTGTACAATATTGTTTCTTTTAAAGCATCACTGTTGAACATTAATTCAAGCATTATAGTAATACTCCTAGGGCAGGAAATTAATTTCTTCCACAAAGAAATCAACTCAACTGCCTTTCTTGATACTAATAAGGTTGTAATGTCTAGTATAAGTCATTAATAAGTGACAGATCTGACTCCAAGGCCAATCCTCTATCCACACACTGTCTCATGTGTACTGTATATAAAAGAAATAAAAGCTTGTTTTCTACTGTTAAAGAATTGGGTATCCTT
Source organism: Antechinus flavipes (assembly GCF_016432865.1). NCBI lineage: Eukaryota > Metazoa > Chordata > Mammalia > Dasyuromorphia > Dasyuridae > Antechinus > Antechinus flavipes. The sequence goes on from NC_067401.1 coordinate 42,793,715, forward strand.
AGGGAGACATAAACGGCACATATAACTGAGACAACACAAAGATGGAGTCTAGTCATTCTACAAATACTAAATATCCATTATGTGAGCAGCCGCATGAAATTGTGCATACTTCAAACCTGGGTCTAAGTCCCAATTCACCCAAAATGTGTGACCTAGACAGGTCGGTTAATTTTTTAATGCTTCAGGCAACCCAGATGTGGATATGAATTGGGAGGGAGTTTCCTCACTAGGAGGAACTAACTAGGGATAATAGAGGGTTGGAACATCAGTTGCGTTTAGCCCTTCTAGTAGTCACTCATGGAGTTTTTCTCTATAAACCACATTCCCTCTTTCACTCATCCCCCAGAATTCTCCAGGACCTCACCCTCTCAAGGTGATTTATAATCTAACTGTGTCCTAGACACCTGTGCCAATTATGCACCCAACAGCCTCAACCACCCCCAATCTGCATCTTTTTCAGTTTTGGTAGAACATGAGTTATACAGGTTGAAGAAGTATGAATAGGTTTTAATCTACATCAAAAATAGTTACTTTTTTTCTTTAAAAACCCATCTTTTCCCCAAACATTCTTATTTATGTCAGCCACCATCATTCCACTACAATGCTGCCAGGTTTGCAGACTTGCTTTTGTGCTTCAAAATTCACTTACTATCCTATCATCCAATCAGATGTGTAATCTTGTTGATATCTTGAGAACATTTCTCATCCATCCCCACTTCCCTCATTAGGCATCTTTCAGACCCTCATGACCTATCCCCTGATCTATGGCCATAGAGTGCCTATTGATTTTCCTGCCTCAACTGTTCCCCTACCCCAATCTGTTCTCCACACAACTGTCTCCCAGTTGATATTTCTAAAGTTCAGGATTGACCATGTCATTTCCTCCCCAGACACAAATAGGTGGATCCTTGTTGCCTTTCAGATAAAATATTTCACCTTTATCTTTTTAAAAAAAATTTCTATATTGTATGCTTTGTAATGAGTATAATTAGTAGTATATGTATATATATATATATGTGATAATCTATAAATAAATATAAGGACATATATGTGTAGATAGATATATAGAAATGTTGGGAGAAATGCTCAAATATTTTAGAGATCACTGCCGTAGACCAGCACAATAATTTGGATTACTTACTAGGGTTTAATAGTCATTAGGAATACAAAGATATATAGATCTCTCTCACTCTCTCTATTTCTCTATTTATACACACACACACACAATATAGACATATAGATCTCTATTTTAATATGTATATATACACACTTTTATATTTATATTCCCAGTTAGAAATATAAAGATATGTAGATATCTATTTCCATATATATATACACACACACACACATACATATAGATCTCTTCATGTGTGTATGTGTGTATATTCCCAGTTAGGAATATAATGAAGATGCATAGTTTCCATATACACATGCACCCCTCTTTTTTTCATGTGTATATGTACACTATATATATATGAATACAAAGATATATAGATATCTTATTTACATATATATGTATGTGTATGTATGTATGGATATGTATGTATGTATGTGTGTGTGTCTGTATATACACATATACAATGTAAATATATATGTATACTATATATTATATATATTCCTACACATAATGTATTTATATTCCCAGTTATGAATACAAGGATATATAGATCTCTTTCCATGTATATACATATATACATACAACATAAAATATATTCCTATAATACACATAGATATATAGAATTCATGCATATATACACACAATTTATATATATATATACATATATGTATTCCTACATACACACATATATAAGTATAAATATATTGCCAGTTAGGAATACAAAGATATATAGAACTCTTTTCATATATATGTGTGGTACATATGTACTACAATATGTGTATTCCCACTTCTTAAGAGGGTCACAATCTACTTATGAAAGGTGTGGGAGATTGTTTTATAACTTTGAGATTCCAATATTTCTACTTTGACAAATATTTTGATATTTTTCTAAGTTCAACAGAAAATCGTTTTTAAAATGCTACTCCCTCCTTTGGAGACCAGTTCAAGAGCAATATTTCCAAGCAGTATAGAGTCTATGGTAAAATCAAAATTAGCTGCCAGTCTACATGCCTACTATGTGCTGTTTACTAAGTGTCTATTTACTATGTGCTACACCATGCCTAAAGATATGAAAAGAGGTTGACCTTGCCTTCAAGGAGCTAGGTGGCTAAGAAGTCTTCTGTTATTCCTTTCTATTGCAACCCTCAGATCATAGGTTTGTAGATTTAGAGCTAGAACTCATGATCTGCCCCTAATTCATTTTACAGGAATCTGAGGTCCTGAGCGACATGACTAATGTCACAGTAAGTTACTGAGGTGGAATCTGAATCCAGATCTTCCTTTTTCCTTTTCCCATTTATTTACCTCTCTAAATCAAGGTTTACTGTTCTGCTGAATCATTCCTTCAGGGACCTCTTGGAAATCCCTGAGACCCTTTCAAGATGTCTATGAAATCAAAACTTTTCATAATTATACAAATTGTTTTAATTTCTAATTTGATAAATATTAATAGATGTAACCCACATTAACAAAAATTCTTTGGGAGTTAGGGGGTCCTTAGTAATTTAGAGTATAAAGTGTCCTGAAATCAAAAAGTTTGAGAACAGTTGTATTAGTGATTTCAAAGCTCTGAATGTTGATCTACAACATTAAACATTAACACAATCTGCATAATGCAAGTCTCTGACAACCCTTGACCCTATATAACCTACAGCCAAATTGGCTGTTGTGCTCCTTACAGATGTTTTGAAATGATTTTTGTTTTGTTTTGCTGTTACTGGGTTCCCTGTCACCCAGTTTAGCCTGGGGTAGAAAATACTGAACTTTTCCTTCCTAAATTTAGCAGGCTTCCTGAAAACAGCATTTCTTTTTTTTTTTTTTTTTTTAAAGGATTTATTCCTACATATTTTATGAAGGTTTTGACCCTTAGTCTGATTTTGTTTGTTAATATGTCTCTCTACAACAAATCTCCCTTTACTGATTCACATTGTTTTTATTTTTTTAAAGCTTTTTATTTTCAAAACATATGTATGGATAATTTTCAACATTCCCCCTCGCAAAACCTTGTGTTGCAATTTTTTTCTCCCTTCTCTCCATCTTCTCCCCTAGATGGCAAATAATCCAACATATATTAAACATGTGCAGTTCTTTTAAGCATATTTCCACAATTATGCTGCACAAGAAAAATGAGATCAAAAAGGAGAAAAATGAGAAAGAAAAAAATTAACAAAATATGATGTGATCCACACTCAGTCTTCTCTGGGTGTAGATGGCTCCCTCCATTACAACTCCATTGGAATTGGACTGAATCACCTTGCTGTTGGAAAGAGCCTCGGTCATAATTGATCTTCGTATAATCTCACCAGTGTACATTGTCCTTCTCTTTATAATTTGAGAGAGTTCCCTGAGAGATTTTGTCACTTGCCCAAGGTTAGATAGCCAGCAAGTGTCAGAGATAAAGTTTGAATCCAGATTTTCTTGGCTGAAGACCATCTTTATACACTCATCGTGCTGCTGCTGTTGTTTAGTTGTGACCCCATTTGGGGTTTTCTTGGCAAAGATACTGGAGTGGTTGGCCATTTCCTTCAGCTCATTTTAGTGATGAGGAAACTGAGGCAAACAGAGTGAAGTGGTTGCCCAGAGTCACACAACTAATGTCTGAAGTCAGATTTGAACTCTGGAAGATGAGTGATCCTGACTCCTTACCTGGCCCTCTGTGCACGAGGGCTCCCCCTGGCTGCCTCACCACTAACTCCCACTGCCTTTCTTACTACCACAGATTTGGCCACAACAATTTTAAGATGGGAAAATTGTAAATTACCTCAGTTTAATTCAGTAAACATTAAGTGTTGTCTGTGTCAAGGCACTGTGCTAAATGATTAAACACGACAGAACTAGTCTTCGATATTTATTTAGGTCCTTCCTTGGGTCTAGCCAGTCTGGTTCTAGTCTAGCCTCCTTCTGTTGAGGCTAGATGTCCAATCAGCTCCTCCTCTCCTGCTGATGGGTTCTGTTTGTCTGGCTGCTGGTGACTCAGACCTTCTGGAATTTGTTTCCCTAACCCTTGTATCCCCATGTGGGTCTAAGACCTCTGGCAGGCACTCCTTGTCTACATCCCCCCCCTTCCTCAGGCAAGTCCATTTGTCCTAAGTTTTTTACCGTAAAAGAACTTATGCTTACCCTGAACTCCTGCCTTAGAAATAGCAAAGGCGTGTCCTTGCCGTTATAGTCATCCTAATCATAGTAAGACCTTGGAGAACAAAATTACAATATGACTCGGGTTTTATATTAACATATCCAACAAGACTTCAGGCTGCACTTGACCTCGAGTGATGGAAACATTACTTCCAAAGAAAGATTACTTCACTTTTTACAACTCTGTGATTAGGACATCTTTCCTAACATTGAGATGAAAACTGCGTTCTTATGACTGCCGCCTTTGGTCCCAGTTCTGCCCTTTAGCAGTAAGTAGAGTAAACCTAATCCTTTCATGAGACAACTCTATGAATACTTAAAAGCAGCTATTATATTTCCCATTGTCCCCTCCCCTCCCCTTTCTCCTCTCCAGACAGCCTCTTCAGTTATCAAATCTTTCATGTATGGAATGGAAAGGATTTCACTACTCTATTTGTCCTTGTTTAAGAATATTGTCAATGTCTTCCAAAAATATACTCAGAATGGTCCCTGTATTCCTTGCAAGGTAGAAGATATAATTATCACTTCCCTTAAAGTCCTACTTTGATGCCTTGTTGTGGTTTGGAGGTGACATTAAATTTTTGAAGATTGTCCAAGAGGAACCAAAGCCCTGGACATTTCTGCCAGTCTATAAAGTTTGCGAGACTGGTCCTTCTCAGTGAATCAGCAAGCATTTATTAAGCATTATGGCCACCATAGGTCAGGTGGACAGCTGTTTGGTGAATGGATAGAGCACTGGTCTCAGAATCAGGAAGATTTGTCTTCATAAGTTCAAATCCAGTCTCAGACACTTATTAGTTATGTGATTTTGAGCATGTCACATGTTTGCCTTTGCTTCCTCATCTATAAAATGAGTTGGAGAAGGAAATAGTAAACTATTTTGCCAAGAAAACCCCCAAATAGGTCATGAAGTTAGACACAACTAAAATGATTCTACAACAACAATGGGCCAGGCACTGAGTTCCTGCCATCAAGATCTCACATTCTAATAAGCAAGACAATATGTAAATCTTTAGAAAAACACAAGACATATGGAAGGTACTCTCAAGGAAAGCATAAAAAAGCTGGGGATGGAGGTGTGGGCGAGGGACACTAAGGAAAGAGTTTGGGCTTCTATATAAAGTGGGATTTGAGCGAGATCTTGAAGGAGCCAGAGAAGCTAAAAGAATGTTGCAACATGGTGCACTGGAGTTGAGAGATGAAGACTTACAAAGGTGAGGATGAGTCAATTTAGTGAAGGGCTTTGAATGACAAAGGATCTTATATTCAACCCTGAATAATAATAATAATAATAATAAGGAGCTATTGCAATTTATTGAATATAAGTATTCAATATTGGATATGGGAGGGGTGGAATGATATATTCAGTTTGGTACTTTAGGAAAGTCTCTGATGTCTGATTGGAGTAGGGAAAAATATAAGGCAGAGAGATCAATTAGAGGGTCTATTACTATGACTATAGTCCAGGTGGGAGGTTTTTTTTTTTTGGGGGGGGGGAACTGTAATCAGTGGTAGCTGTATAATATGTGAAGGAAGAAATAGCAATTTGATAACATTGGATATATGAGGTAAATAAGAAAGAGGATAATACCAAAGAAACAAGACTTGATGACTTGAAGAACATACCCTTAAAAATCATTGTGTCATTAAAATAGAATGTCATTAGCTATCCAGACTAACATCATAGTGTTATTAATCCCTCTAGGCCTTTCCCAGATGAACTGCTTATGTGTGTGTGTATTAGTGTCAAAGGTGGGATTTTAATAAGTGTATGGGAATGGTGGTTCATTTCTGACTCATTTGGAAAATGTGTGTATAATCAAGTCTCGGGATGAAAGCTACCGAGTTATGTTTTAGATATGTTGAGTTCAAGATGTCTATGGGACATCCAATTTAGATGTCCAATGGTTAGTTGGCAATGTGAGAGAGAATAGGGATACATAAAATACAAGTGTGAATCAGTTGAACGGAGAAGGTAATTCAACCTATGGAAGCTGATAAGATCAACTAGTAAGGAGAGGTAGAAAAAGAAAAGAGAATCCAGGACTGTGCCTCAGGGGACAGCTGGACTTCGTGGGTGTGATCTGGATGAAGATGCTGTCAGATAGGCAGGAAGAAATCCAGGAGAGAGCAGTGTGACATTGTCAAAGATTGCAGAGAGGTCAAGAAGGATGGGACTTGAGAAAAGCCATTAGAGCAAGAGATTAAGAGTGATTACTTTGAAGAGGCCAGGTGAATGATGGGATTGGAAGCCAGATTGCAGAGGGTTGGGAAGCAAGGGAGAGGAGAAGAAATGGAGGCACTTGGTACAGACAGTTTCTTCATAAGCAATCAGAGCTGGAATTCACAAAAATAAAACTTTAGATTCAGAAGGAGAGTCTTAAGGGCCACCTAACCCAAGACATTGCAGAGAAGAATCCCTGTTATGACATATGTGAACTGATCTTTGTTCAAAGACCTTCAATGAGAGGAACTCACTATTTCTCTTTTATTCATTCATTCATTCGTTTGCTTATTTATTTTTAAACTCATTATTTCTCAAAGCAACGTATCTACTTTTGAACAGTTTTCATTGTTAGGACATTTTTCTTGACATCAATCCTTATTCTGTATGTAATTCTCACAATTGTTTCTAGTGCTACTTTTGACCATAAACCGAATTTGTTTAATTCCTCCTCTATTTGGCAGGTCTTTAAATATGTAAGAGCTACCAGGTCTCCTCTAAGTTTTATCTTCTCCGTGCTAAGTACTCCTGGTTCCATCTCTCCTGGGCCTAGCATAATGCTCTAAATACAACAGATCCTTAGTAAACATTTTGTTGTATCTATAAGTTACTTTATGTAAAATACTTTGTAATAATTTTGTAAAACATGTAAATTTGATTTGCTAATATTCTTATTATCATTAGTTAGACATTTCAAAAACTAAGGAAATTGGGCTGAAGAGTGTCATTTTATTTGGCTAAAGTAGAAGCCTAGTTGTGCTTAATAAATACTCAAATAGCAGAAAATTCACTTCCAAAAGAAGAAATATTCATGAGATTGAAGACTCCTAAGAACTAAAGAAGATGCCAGTAGTTGTCCAATCTACACACATGGAGAATCTAATAGAGATTCAATCAGAAAGACTAAATAATCATCATGCAGTATGGGGGATTCAGTTTAGATTAGATGACAAACTTATCAGACTCATTGCATATGCATGAAGTCCTCCATTGGTTGTAAATAGTATATTAGTGGGGGGTGATAGCCTGAGGCCTTGTGGTTCCCATTCTGACATCCAGATCTGCCATGGGCTTGTCCTGGTGGCAAAGGGCTTGTGTCTGGGACTTTACTAATCATCAACAGTTTGATGATTCTACTTAGTTTTAAATGATCATGTATTACCCAAATACCTCTTTCTATGTGTATGTGTTGTGTGTGTGTGTGTGTGTGTGTGTGTGTATTGGGGAGAGGAAGTACTTTTGTATCAGGTATGAAAGAAATGGGACTAGCATCCAACTGGGGCCAAATCTGTTTCTCTAGAAGTCACTTGGAGCAGGTACTGAGGCCAGTGAAAAATAAATTCCCTCACACTGGAGGAAGGGGAGACAGCTTTAAATTGCAGCTCTCCTGAAAAATCTATTATCAAGGAGGAAAAAATGAGAAATTAATAGTCCTTAAATTAAATTAAACAGTGGAAATAAATGAAGTTCCCAAAGGTCTCAGTAAGAAAATTTAGTTAAAATATAGAAAACAAGATAAATTGACAGAAAAGATACTAAAACAGAAAGGAAAATGGCCACCAAGATAGTTAAATGAGTGCAGATGTCTCTAATTAAATATTGTAAGACAAAAGACATTGAACCAACACCTGATGAAGCAGGGAATTCCCAACATGGACCCAAAGTAGAATGTTCCCATCTGGTTCAAGAGAGAAACAAAAATATTGAAAGCAGAAGTTGAAAGAGGATAAATGGCAGAATTTATGTCCTGCACAGCAGGAAAGAATGACTTGATTCTTGGTGGGAAGTCTTTCCAAAGAAGCAAAAGAGAGAACAATTGGTTGGGAATTCAAATATACTGAAGTGCAAAACAGTATGGAAGGAGAGAAGCAAAATGCAATAATGTTAAAAGAACAAGATTCATTGCCGAATTTTAATGATCATAGGCCTCGCAAAAGAATATAAGTCAAAAAACCGGAACACTATAATGCAAGAAATAGGCCCAGAACTTCTGAGTACAAAGTACCAATAAAAAGAATCCAGAGATTGCCACTAGGGAACACACACACACACACACACACACACACACATACACACACACACACATCTATGTTGCAAATTCCTAAAACTGTGGCTAAATATAACAATTTCACTGACCAACAACAAATCTTCCTAGTGACTAAGATAAATATAAAGGAAAGAAAAATCAACACAAAGCTATATTCCACCCACTGGAAACCACAGAAGGGAGTGGAATAGTATATTCTGAAAAGCAAAGGATTTCAAGATCTGAATCTGAGTCTAGTTATTAGTGGAAAAAATGGACATGAAATAAAAGAGACATTTAAAGCATTCTTACCAAACAAAACAAAGTAAAACAAATCATCATAAAAAAAACCCAGATGTTTGTAATCCGCAAACACCTCAGACAGTAGAAACACAAGAAAGGTCAATAAATACAGTTGCCAAGAAAAGTACAAATAGACAAATAAATCACCCCATCCCTAGAAACTGTTAAAAGGAGAAAAAAAAATAAGGAAAACTGGAGCATCAATAAAAATAAAGAAAATGACAAAGGGAATAATGAAATTTCTTTCTAGGAAAAACATGATAATAAAAATGAAAACAAAACTTAAGGAAATTGGAGAAATGATAGTGAAAAATCAAGCCTAAAACCCTTTGGATTAAACTTGACAATCCCTTCCAGATGAATCAATAATTTTGTTTGTTGTGTGAAATAAACTACATAATGAAGGAGTTGCAGAAAAGGGAGATAAAAGATAGAAGAGAATGTATGATGCCTCTTAATTAAATTAATGGTAAGCAGTGAAGATAAAGTAATTCCTATAATCTCTCAAAAAGAAGATGATCTATGGGAAAATGAATGAGGTGGCAATGGGAAAAATTGAAACAGGACATGGAGAAATCTTGATTCCATGGTTGGAAGAAATCCCACTGAAGATCACTTCCACATAGAGGAAGTCATATTCTGTAATGAAAAGTGAGGGCATTACAATCCATAGGACTTTGATGCTCACATATACCACTATTTCTCAGAGAGTATGTTGCCTCCATGGACAGCATCCTACCTTAGGAGAAGGAAAATCAGAGCTCCTGTGCTAACATCCAGAATAATGAGAGGACATGAACCCAAAGGGGAGATTACATGCCAAATAAAAATGAAAATGATCATGAGGAGAGAAAAGAGTAGAAATGGACCACAAGATCTAGGTCCTGAAAATTTCTACCAAGGGAAAATAGTGATTTTCTCTATGTCCTGTAGGAATTGTTACTTCTAAGAGTAAGGCAAAAAAAGGAAAGAGAGCAAGATTTATAAGGTAATAACATAGAACTAATTTAGGAAATAGAGTTAAAAATTGATACTTTAGAACTGTAATTCCACAAAGAACAGAGACATTTAAAAAGAAATACATATAATCAATCGATCAAGAAATGTTTAATAAGCTCTTACCCAGTGCCAGCCACTGTACTAAGCATCAGGAATACAAAAAGAGCTAAAGGCAATTCTTGCCCTCAAATAGGGAGACAACATGCAAACACAAACAAACACCCACACATAAACATATCTATATACATATAAATAAATATATATATATATAAATCTTTTAAAAAATCAGGGAAGTCAGAAGTTGAAATGGAGGCGGGAAAGGAATCCAGTCAAGGAGACAGTCAGAAAAATGCCTGGAATTAAAGAGAGGATAGGAGAATTTTCTTGTAGAAAGTGGGATTTAAGTGGGACTTGAAGTTTGTGGGGAGGAGGGGAAGTGTTTAGGGGAAAGATAATGACTTCCATTTTGGAAATATTGAGTTTAAGCTGTCTTCTGGATCTCTGGTTTGAGATATCTGAAAGGTAATTCGAGTGGCAAGAATGGAGATCAGCAGAAAGATTGACATAGGAAAGATAGATTTTAAAACCATCAGCATATGGGAGTTGATGAGCTCTCTAAGTGAAGTCTCATAGAGGGAGAAGATAAGCAGACTCAGGACAGAACACTTAGGGACACATAGAGGGAGGAAGATACAGCAAAAGAGATAGAGAAGGAGCAATTAGAAAGGAAGAAAATCAGTAAAGAGTATAGATAGAATATCATGGAGGAAAGAATGTTCCATAGTATCAAAGGCTGCAGAGAGACAAGGAGAAGGGCTGAAAAAGATAATTGGATTTTAGTCCTTAAGAGGTCTGTAGTAACTTTGGAGAGAGCCATTTCAGCACAATAAGATGAGAAATTTAATTGTAGGGAGTTAAGAATAGCGAGAAAGTAAAAGAATTGATTAAAAGAATGAAGTTTTAAAAATCCTTTCTAGCAGAAGGTACATAAAATTAAAAATAAAATTCCTAACAAAAGAAACTGAAGGTGAAGGAAGGGTGAGCTCAATTAACTACTTACTTGAGAAAAAGTGTGAATAATTATGTAATTAGATAAAAAGAAAAAAAGAACAAATACATAAACTCCCAGTCTAAGGAAAAGGGTGACAAATAGGAGGAAGGGATGGGGTTTGCAAATGAGGAAAAGAGTCTTTGGTATTCAGCAAAAATAACTGAAAAGACAAAATACTATGTTTAAGGAGGAAAAGGAACAAAAATTCTTATTTAGGAAAAAAGCAATATTAGAGATAAATGGAGAAAATTTAAACTTGTTCTTAAATGTGAACGTATTAATTCAATAAAGAAAGTAAGAGACTGGATAAGAAAACAAAACTCTGCTTTCAATTGCTTACAAGAAAATGTTTAAAAAGCAAAGACAGACAGAATAAAAATGAAAAACTGAACAAAATTTACTGTGTCAAATCTTTTAAATTTGGGGATTTAAAGATGGGAAAGAGAAAATAAATAATTATTAATTGAAAAAAATGTTTTAAAAAAGACTGGATTTGGAGTCAGAGAAACTGATTTTGAATCTCTGCTCTCCCACTTAACTATCTACATGATTTTACGTAAGTCATAATTTTTCTGGGACTCCCTTTCCTCATCTCTCAAATAAGGGGCTAAAACTAGATGAAACTATGACCTCCTTTCCAGCTCTTGGTCAATACACTCCATCAATAGTGATGAATTCAGCACTGACATCACGGGCCGGTTCCTGTTCAAGATGAATGTCTAAAAACCAACTGGGCTGGTGATAATCGGCTTATTTTGGTTCAGTTACAAAGGTGCTGGCTTACGGGTCTGCCCGTTTCACATGAGAATGCAAATAAATTCTCTTTCCATACGACGCTCCTCTCGGGATCATGTCGCTGTCTCAAGGCTAAAATCCCATCCAGGCAGTAAAATAGTGACTTCCCAGAAGAGGGCAGCAAAGGTACGCCCACATCCACTTCTCCAGCTGAGGTCTGGGTCTGTCCCTGGTGATTTCCCCAGAAAAAAAGCACTATGTGCGTGTGTGTGTGTGTGTGTGACTGGTATACAGTAAGCACCTAATAAATGCTTGTTGACTGATGGACTGACTCTCCCTATTAAGTCTGAGATCGGCTGTATTAGCAACACTTAGCACAGCACTAGTTATCCTCCTCATGATCCCCGGCCTGTTTGAAAATGTGCTTCTAGGCTTTTATACCTTTCTCTGAGATCCTCAGCACAAATCTTAATTATTACTTAGACTAATTTTTTTTCATAGTGCTACATTTTTTTAATTTTAAAAAGTAGAAAAAAGAAAAACAGAAAAGGAAAATAAAACAAAAACAGAATATTTTCATGTGCCCGGCAGAACATCATGGAAGATTAAAAATATGGAACAATAAGTTACCAGTTCAAGAAAGAATACATAATAGTTGAAGAAATCATATTCATGAATGTCCATCTTTTCTTTGCTTCCTTATAAGTTGATCTTTTGTTCTCTGCTGCACACTTTTTTTTTACTTTATTCTTTTTTTCCTCTTTTCATCACCTTCCCCCAAACAGGTTATAGTTCAGTATTTGTATTTATAAATACATATATAGATGTATATATACATATACATATATTCACATCCACAGATATACATATATCTATATACACATATACATAGAACCACATGTATACATATCTACATATACTTAGCAACATATAAAACATATTTACCCATAAGTAAACACACATCTAAAACAATATTTGTATGGCTGACATATATTGTAGATTTCTCTTGATTTAATCTTTAAGTTTGATTTTGTATAAGATCAATGATTACTAGTCATATATTTTTATTTCTAATAAATTCTATTCCTAATCCTCCCTATAGTATTTGTATATATTTCTTCTTTCCTCTCTCTGTTAACTCTTCTGCTTTAATTCTGTTCTTTAACTTGCCTTGCTATTACTTAACCTCCTCCCATCATGGATCCCTCCCTTGTCTTCTTCCCTCACCTTTTGCTTCCCCATACACCTATCTCTCCCCCCTTATTTCTTTACAGATTTTGGAGGGTGCTATGCCCTTCATGGTATATATAACGTTGCCTTTTTCACCCATTCCCTGAGACAGTTGAGGGCTGGATAACTAACTGCCTTTTGCCTCAAGGCTGGGAGTTCTTAACCATTTTATGTATCATGAACCCCTTTGACTATCTAGTGAAGTCTGTGCATCTCCTCACATAATTATGTTTTAAAATAATTGGAGGAAATGCTCAATTTCAGCCAGAGGTTATTGAAAATAAAAATGTAGTTTTTCCTGCCCAAATTCATGGACCTGGAAATCTACCCATGGACTTCTTGGAGGTCTGTGACCCCCAGGGCAAGAATTTAAGATGAGAACACAGAAGGAACAATTCCTCCTTTCCTCTAGTTCCCTCTGGAGCCTCAAGGTATCCATTCCAGAGATCTCTCTGTCTTTTCCTTCCCAGATTGCTTATTTTCTCTTTTGTAAGCTAGGATGGGAAAGTGTTCAGTTTCAAGTCCCCCTTTCCTCCTCTTAAAAAACAAAAAAACAAAAAAACCCTACCAATTCCTTTCTGGAGTTTGCTTTTCTTAAAAAAAAAAAAAATAACAAAAAACAACCCAAAGAAAAAAACCCACTCTGTTTTTCTTGAGTCAGAGTTCCCTTCCCACTTCAGCTAAAGCCTCTTCCTGTTCTGTAAATTGCATCATGTGCCTGGCACCCTGCAGACAGCCCGACACCCCCGCACAGGAGCTCAGGAGGGTCCGGGCCTTCTGAGGGGAACAGGAGCACCCAGGCTTCCTAGGTTCCTGTCATAGTTGCCTCGTGGACTTGCCGGAACCAGCAAGGCTGCTGGCCTCTGAGACCCGCCTGCCGTGAAATCACGGGTCATCTGCTGATGCTCTTTTAATATCTTCAGGTCTTAAGTGTTGTGACTGCCAGGGGAAATAATCTGATTTCTCTGGGCCTCATCATCTCTCTGTAAAATGAAGGGGAAGAAAACAGACTAGATGATTTTTACAATCCCTCCCTTGCTTTAAATCCTGTGTAATCTTTGGCCCTCAAGCCTGTATCCAGCCTGAACTCTACATACCCCAAGACCATTTTTATTTCTCTTGAACCAGAATTGAACTTGACTCATTCATTTTGAATTCTTTCTTGAGTCCAAACCTTTCCCATTGTAAACACCTCCTATTGCCTTGAAAAAAAAAAAGTAATTTTAAGGCTAATTCCCAGTGAAAACTTGAACTATCGTTGATTTAAACAAGGACCAATGGACACCAAGTTTTAGCACGGCTGAATGCAAACTGGAATTGATTTGAAACGTGAACTGGAACGCCTTTGTACTTGTTATTAATCCTGGTGTTTCAACTTTGTTTTTTCTCTATTTCCTTTGGGTCTCTGTAAAATAGACTGAATTGGCTATGGCTGCAGATTCCTGGCTGAGTTTTCATTGCTGTCCTTTCTTATCCAAGTAAGCTACTTCAGTATCAATCCTTTTCCCCTCCTGGTGCCCTGTATTTGCCCCCTTAATGGATCCAGTTTGCACGCAATTGTGCCTTGGCTGGGCCTGCGGTTAGATAGAACTGCTCATTGCTTAACAGGAAAGAGCTAAACCGAAAGCAAAGGGGAGGAAGCACAAACCCCATAGCACCACAAAGCTGCTGAGTACCCAGTGTGACCCAAACTGCACCCTCTTATGAAGAACACTGTGGAGGGTGAAGAAGCCACAGGGTTAAGAAGTCACCAGAACGTCCTACTCTTCCCTCTCCATCAACCTTCCCAGATCATGTATACTATCCCAGTACCAGGTACTAAACCAAGATGGCAGCCCTAGGGAGAAACTGTCACAAAGGGAACTAAGAAGTAAAGGAGACGTGGTGAAATATCTTGGTAGCCATAAGGTAAATGTAGAAGAGAGAATATCAAAATAATTCCTAACTCCAGCTAGTTAGAGCAAGGAGAATCAAAAATGGACCACGGAAGAGAACTCATGTTAGATGTTAATGGCAATAATTACTATGGATGCTGTATGGAGATTCCACCATGAGCTGAGTAAAAAGATAAATCCAAGCTTAAAGCATCACTCAAAGCCGACTTTAAGCATAGACAGAATAGGCAGCCACCTGCAGGGTATGATTTCCGTGTCCTTATAATATTTCCTCTTTTCTGCTCTGCTGATCCCTAGAATTCCTTTAAAGCAGTGTGGGCTGTGGAGGAAGACCTTCACACATACTTAGAGCCTAAACTTAAAGAACAGGAATGAGCAAGTCACTCACCATTGTGCTGAGTATTTGTTCCTCCTTATTGTAGCTACCTGGATTGATGGATGTGAAAGTCTCTGTGTTGGGAGTAGAAATAGAAAAGGGGATAGATGCAAGCTCCATTTAAAAGGATTTAATAAACTTTCCTTGACTTAACTAATTTTCCTCAATTAAAAGGAAAGAGAAAAGAATCAAAGAAAACCTCATAAAAAATAAGGTCAATAGATGGTAGTGCCATTGATTGATAAATACGGCAATGGAGGGGGAAGGCTGTGGTAGAGGAAAAAACACAAATAAGGTTTTGAACCTTAGAAAATGTGGACCATAAAATCATAGACTGGGAGCTAGAAGGGATTTTAGGGACCTTCAAGTCCAACTCTCTCATTTTTTAGAACTGAGGACAAAAAGTTTAGTCATTTGCCCAAGATCATACAACTGACAAAGGTATGAGGTAGAATTTGAACCTACCAGGCCTTTCTGACTCCAAACGCAGATCCCTATCTGGTATGTCTTGATGCTTGATGTCTGCTAGCCAGATGACTCTCAGAGGAGATGGCAGGGCTGGAAATGTGTATTTAGGAGTCATCCACTGAGAGGTGGTAATTAAAGCCATGGGAACAACTGATATTACTACAGGAAAGAGCTTAGGTACAAGATCCTTTGAAAATATCCACCTTTGGAGGTTTGGAAGATGATGAAGAATCAGCAAGGAGTCAGAGAAGGAATGCCTGGGGAGGTAGTAGAAAAACCAGATGAGCATGTTATCTTTGAAACCAAGGGGAAAAAATATCCAGTAAGATGCGGTGTTCTACATTGCCAAAAGCTGAGAAGTCAAGGAGGATGGGATTTGCAAAAAAGGTCACTGGATTTTGTGAAAAGTCCCTTTGGTGACTTTAGATAGAACATTGTAGAGAAAGGAATCCACTTATAAGAAGTTGCAGAGAGAATGAGTAGGGATGAAGTAAAGACATGGGAAAGGGTAGGTAATTTTTTTTTTGGTTAAAGCTTTTTATTTTCAAAGTATATGCATGGATCATTTTTCAACATTGACCCCTGTAAAACCTTGTGTTCCAAATTTCCCCCTCTTTCCTCCCACTCCTTCCTCTAGATGGCAAGTAATCCAACATATGTTAAACATGTTAAAATATATGTTAAATCCAATAAATGCATACATATTTATACAATTAAGAAGATAACTTTTTAATAGAGATTTCACAATGAAAGGGAAGAAAGGAATTGGAAAATGTTAATTGAATGGGACTAGAAAAGTCCAGGGAAACGTTTTTTGGATGGAGGACACTTGAACATATTTGAAAGCATTTAGGAAGAAACTGAAGATGCATGAGAGAAGAAGAATGGGAACTGGAGTCAGGAGAGAACACCATTGGAAGGAGTGGGTGGAAAGATTAGCCTTTATAAATAGAAGTGCAATTTAAAGGGAGGAGATAAAAGATGATGCATCTGAGAAAATTTGGGATAATGAAGGATGATCAGGAAGCTCATGTTAGATGAGAGAGATTATACTTCATAGATAAAAGTTTAAAAAACACTTTATTGGTCTTCTAGTGCTTCTCCCTCATTTTACAGATGAGAAAATTGAGGCTCAAAGAAAGTGAAGGACTCACCCCATAGTTAGCCAGAGTTTGGACCCAAACCTAGAACTCTGGCCACTACACTAAATTTATATGCTTCACATTTCAAGTCACTCATGAGTCGCTGGCAGGATATCCTTAATCTTCTCAGTGACATTGAAGGCTAGGTCCGCTGCTGTAAGGGCAGAGGATTAAGGGCAGGGTTAAGAGCAAGAGAAGAAAAAGTTTAGAACCATTATATTGTTGAATGGGAGACCAGTCAATAAAGGTAGAGTAATATTAAAGCAGCAATCCTGAGGGCTCAGCTGAAGTAGTGTGACATTCATATATGGTTATCAAATTGGAGCGGTGAAATTCATCTGGTTTTGTGAATTTTCTTCCAGGAATTCTTGGTAATATTGGAGCAGGACTGGAGAAATAATGATGGGGGTTGTTTAGGAATAAGGATTCTTCAGCCAGGAAAGGTAGAAGGTCTAGGGTAAGGTAGAGGATTAAACACTGAGGAGATAACTTATAGGGCTAAGACTGGGTATTGAAACAAGGGAGCCCAGACTGAGGAATATGAACTGTAAGAACAAGGATTGGTCAAGGATTAGATTTAACAGGGGTCCTCAAACTACGGCCCACGGGCCAGATGCGGCAGCTGAAGATGATTATCCCCCTCACCCAGGGCTATGAAGTTTCTTTATTTAAAGGCCCACAAAACAGTTTTTGTTTTTACTATAGTCCGGCCCTCCAACAGTCTGAGGGGAAGTGAACTGGCCCCTTATTTAAAAAGTTTGAGGACCCCTAGATCATTAGAAAGTCATGATAAGGCTATAAAGTAGGTTTATCATGAGTGAATGAGTGTGAGAGGCAGGAGCATAGGAGAATGTGGTCTGAGAATAGAACTTCAGTTTAACAATGATCCAACTCAAGAGTCAGCTAGGTGGTGCCATAATGGATAATGTGCTGGCCCTGGAGCCAAGGAAGACTCATCTTCCTGAGTTCAAACCCAGCCTCAAACACTTACTAGCTGTGTGACCTTGGACAAGTCACTCGATCCTGTTTGTCTCAGTTTCCTCATCTGTAAAATAAATTGAAGAAATAAAAGGCAGACAATTCCAATATCTCTACCAAGAAAACCCTATACAGGGTTGCAAAGAGTTGGATATGATTGAAATGACTCAACAACAAGAGCTTAAGTGTGACTTAAGTGGAGTCAAGAAAAAGGTCCTTGAAATTCAGGAGGTTGAAGAATTGTGGGATGGGATTATGAGAGAGTCTGGCAACATAAATGTCGACATCCCCAAGTATTATAGCAGGGTCTAGGTGAAGAGGAAGGAAGCCATCCAGAAACTCAAGTCAAAGAAAAAGCTAGGAAAATGAACATGAGAGCAGTGAATAATAGCAATAACAGTACGACTTCTACAAATAATAGCTAGCATTTATTTGGTGCCTACTATGTCCCTGGTGCTTTTCAGACATTAGATTCTCACAGCAGCCCTGGGAGGCAGAGGCATTCTTATCTCCACTTTACACTTAAGGAAAATGAGGAAAATAAAGGTCACACAGCCAGTAAGAAGACCGAATTTGAACACTGGAATTCCCTACTCTAGGCCCAGTACTTTGTCCACTGCGTCACTTAATTGTTAACATTTATAGAGTGGGGTGATATAAAATCTAACCTAATCTTATTTGATTCCTTCAACAGTTTTTGCTCAGTGGATATTATTATTATCACCATTTTACAGATGAGATTATTGAATGAAGTCTGGTGACTTCCTTGGGGTGTCACTATCAATAAATTTCTGAGGTATGATATGAAGTCAACTATCTTGATGGAGAATGAGCGGTACAACTGCTTTTCCCAGACCTCAAAAATAAAAAAAAGTCTGACATAGAGTAGTGGAGAAACTGCCAGGAATCATAAATGGAGTGTAAGGATTTTTTTCCCTTTCCTCTTGACACTGTGAGTCTTGGGGAATGGGAGAGGGCATGAGATGAGGCTTAAAAGATAAACTGGAATCAGATTATAGATATCTTCCAGAAACAGAAACAGGAATGGCAATGGGAAGCCACTGATGACTTTTGAATAGAGGAATGATGTGATCAGCATGGTGCATTAAGAGATTCCAACAGACACTCTGAGCCAGAATAGATCTGAAAGAAAAAATGTGAAATAGTGGCCCAAACACTGGACTTGAAGTTAGATAGATCTGGCCTAAAATTTACCTCAGACACTCAATACAGTGTAATCCCGAGCAAATCATTTAACATCTTGAATTCTCAATTTCCTGATTTTTTTTTAAAAGGGATTATTGATTTCTAAAGATCCTTCTCATTCCTTAGCTATTTACTATATGATTCTAAGCTACCTAATCCAATTCACACTTATAAAAGAATCCCCTGTATTCTCTTATTCAACTGCTTAAAGACCCCTCACACCAAGGAACTTACTACCTTCCGAAGCAGTCCATTCCACTTTGGGAGGACTCCAAAATTGTTAGGAAGTTTTTACAGAAATGAAGCCTGATGACCCTTCCAAAACTTGAACACTTGCTGTCATTCCCCCACCCCCAAGTCTTTTCCCGATTAAAACATCACTAGTTTTTGTTTTTTAAACTGATCTTCGTGCCATGTTTTCTAGACTATTGATTATCCTGGTCATCCGCTTCTAGATGTGTTCCAGCTTGTCAACATACTTCCTAAAACTTGACACCCAGAACTGAAAGTAGTACTCTGCTGTGGTCTGACTAGGGCAGAGTATAACATAACTATTACCTTCCCCATTTTGGCCACTATGCCTCCTTACTGCTGCTGGTTGCCATATTACACTATTGATTCCCACTGAGCTTGTTGCCCACTAAAATCCTCATATTTTAAAGAGGAACTGTTCTTACCCAAGACACTCCATCTTATACTTTTGAAGTTTTTTTTTGTTTTTTTTTTTTGTTTGTTTGTTTGTTTTGAGATTGGATCTCCCCATCCCACCCAACCTGGAAATACTGGTCATTAAAAGCTTGATCCTATTACTAACTGACATTGAAGCTTTGTTCTGCTCAATTTCCAACCTGGACCCCTCCCTCCTCTTCAGGCAGCTTAGTGGGGACCATTCCCATGTTGGAATTCATCTGGATACTCAATTGGCTTTATCAATATTAATGCTCAAAACTCCCCAACTCAAGGAGTCCAGCAGCGTCATCCTCCTGGTTAACAAGGTTATAAGCATGAGCCATGATAATCAGCTTGAAGTTCTGTGTCAGGTTTTCTTTACCCATGTAGGATTTAATATTTATATTTTTAGAAATGTCTTCTTATTAGGTTCATCCCAGTGCCCCCCATATAGCTAGCAATGTTATTTTCCCACAACGCGGATCTGCTATTGTCATCTCCCCTTTCCAATAAATTCCAGTGGCTCACTATTACCTCTAGAATCAAATACAAACACCTCTTAGGCATTTTAATCTCTTCCCAACTTGGCCACATCCTAGCTTACCAGTCTTCTTACACATTTACTCCTTTCCACACAATTTATGCCCTGGTTATAATGGCTTCCTTGAATTTCCTCCCATACTATCCTATTTCCATGCTTTGTACTGCCTGCCTCACTCCCCCCCACCTCACCTGGGATGCTCTTCCTTTTCATGTCCACTTCTTGAAATCTCCAGGTTCCTTCAAGATTCACTTCAAGCATCAACTCCCACATGAAACCATTCCTGATTCCCCCAGCTGCTAGGGCTTTTCTCCCCAAAGGAATCTGCTTTGTGTGCATTGTGATATACCTGAATATTTGCATCTTGTCTTCCCTTTTAGAATGTAAACTCAAATACTTACAGTAAGTGCTTAAAAAGTGGCTATTGATCAATTAGTTACTCTAATTATCAATTTTTATTGTATTTGCTCGTCTTCCCTTGCTTGTTTTCTATTTTGGTTAATTGTGTTTTGTTGGAAGGCTTTTTAGTCAATTTTCCTATGTTGGTATCTAAAAAATTGCTTTTAAGAAGCTTAAGATTTGTCTTTTCTTTTCAAAAACATCTACCATCTTGATATAAAAGGCCCAATTCCCATTATTTCTGCTTTAGAAACCATTTCCTTTTTGTAGATATAAAAGAAGTGACCCCTGATATTTCTCATCTTTGAAGAATGAAATTGTCATTAAGGCAGATCATCTTTATTAAATATTATAAATGGGGGAGAAGGGACAAAGACATAGAGACAGATGGACAGATACAGAGAGAAAGAGAGAGAGAAATCCGGACAGACAACAAATAGATAGACAGAAACAGACTCAGAGACTGAAAAAGAGAACAAGACACATAGAAAAAATTAAACAAGAGAGTGAGAGAACAGAAAAGAAAGAGCAAATGTCTAGAGAGTTGAAGTCCTCCATCGTTATAATATTGTGCTCCCATGACAGATTTATGATTTGTTTTGTGAATTCCTTCTTCTTTCCTAGTGGTCTCTATTCCATTCAACACTTTGGACTAATTTCTTAATTTCTTCACATTGTTGGATGGGTCCCTGTAGGATAACTGACTTTAAGCCACCCTCATGATCTTGAAGGGCTGCATTTTTCTAGTACCATCAATCAAGAACCCATTCCATGCGCTCTCCATGGATTATCAGGCAGTACTCAAAAAGCTTTTAGGAAAGGGTTTTTACTGAGATAATATAGTAAGAATAGTAGGTACAAAAATATTCCCCCAAAATTTATGAGCACACTATCCCACAAATAAACATAGAGTCTATGGACACAAACTTAAAATATAATTATTAAAATACAGAGAAGCACTGGAGGATAAAATTAATTTAAAGAAAAATGGATGAGACCTAACTGAAAAAATTCATCCTCAGGAAAATTCATGGGTGAAAATAGGAGGAGAAAAACAATCAGAAGAAAAATGGAAAAGATCTGTAAATATTTTTATAACAAACTTTTTTAAACTATAAAGAATAGCAGAACCATCATATTTGAACTGTATAATGGATACCAAGAAGGCACGGTAAATAGAATTCCAGGTCTAAAGAGAGGAAGACCTGAATTTAAAATCACAAATTATTCCCTATGATTATATCTTTCAAGAAACCTTGAACAATTTTGAAGTATGGATGGGACACCCTCACTGGAAGAAAGCCATCTTGATAACATTTTGCTTTACTATTAAATACTTTAAAAATAATAAATAAAGAATAAACACAGTGGGATCTTGTGATCTCTGTATCAATTGTTAGTTGCAGCGGTAAAGATGTGATGTGTTATGGCATATTGCTTGAGAACTCCCAATGATTCCTTCCTAATACACTCACCGAGGATGCTTTTAGTGTAGTTTGTGATGCACATATTAAATATTCTCATAATTTTATGTAAATGAAAAAATAGGCACATTGGGCAGTAGGTATTGATGCTCTCTTTTGGCTATTATTTTTAATTATTTTATTTTTTCTGGTTATACACATACATTAATTTTTTAATACACATTTTTAATGAATCATGTTGGGAGAGAAAAATCAGAACAAAAGGGAAAAAACATGAAAGAAAAAAAAACAGAAGAAAAAGAAAAAAGTAAACATAGCATCTGTTAATTTACATTCAGTCTCCATGGGCTAGTCTTTTAAAATATTAATCAGGTCTGTGAATTTCCCCCCATGTCTTTGGCTTTGCCTTCCCTTTATGTGGGAATCAATCCCTGAATCACTTTCACCTCTGTATCATCTTTAGCGTAGAGATAAATAATAAATAAATAAAATAAATAATAAATAAATAAAAATTCACCTATTTTTGTGCATTTAGTTCTCTTTCATGACATTTCTACATTCTTTATAAGCATATCCAGAATTGTGATTTTAATAATCGTATTTAGTAGTAGCAGTAGTAGTAGTAACCGTTGCTAACATTTATATAGCACTTACTTGATGCTAGGCACTGTGCTAAGCACTTTACAATTAATAACTCAGTGGCTCTTCACAACAATCCTAGTGCTATTATGATTTCCATTTTACAGATGGGGAAACTGAGTCAAATAGATTTTTAAGTGGCTTGTCCAGGATCATATAACTACCAAGTATCTGAGATTGGATTTGAATTCAGATCTTCCTGATTCTGGTGTTCTGTGTTCTCTCACAAAAAATGTTTGTCACTATGACAAAGTTCACTTTGAAAAGGGACTTTCTATTGTTATTGAGCTACTGTAGTTGACCTTGTCTATAGACACCGTAGAGTTAGTCGCTTCAATCTCTAGAACACTGCTGGGCCTCCTGAAAGAAATCTAACTATTCAAAAGAGGGAAAACCAAGTGGAGAAGGAACATCCATTATCCCTATTGTGCATGCAATTAGATGGGTGATCTATAGAGTTTGTCCATCAATTTCTTTATCTTCTTCAAATTGCTCAAATGGACAAAAGGTTGGACCCACAATTAAATAGGAGAAGGAGAGCAGGTTGAATTGCCTTTGGGGAGTTGCAAAATTCCTTTAAGTGATCCACAAATTCGGCCAGAAACAAAACTATCTTTTTAAATATCCATAATCTTCTAATCTTGCATGACTCTGAGTCATGAAGTATTATAATCACCAAATAATTTAAAGGTAAATTGAGGCAATCCTCTCAAGAAGATAAAGTTTATTTACAGGGACCATGATGCCTGTCAGTGATTGCTTCCATTTATGACAACGACCCTGAACAAAAGGACAGTTCCTTTTTTATAGATTTGCAAAGTTGTTGTTGATCCTTTGTTCTCAAAGAGAATGATGATGTCAGGGAGGTGAAATCATGTTAAACAAATGAATTGTCCTGACACAAGGGAGGCTGTGCGAGACCACCAGCCTCACGTTCTCCTCCGGACCCATCTGGGTCCAGTGGCCGGATGTAGATCAGGATGACTAGAGATGGCCCCAGATACAGCAGCCAGCCTTGACCTTTTAACAGGTCTAAGTTTGTTTGAGATAACACCCAATCAGTGACTAAGGCTCAGTAAGCTTCAGAGGAGTATGGAACAAAGAGCAGAAGAAGGTGGGATGGGGGACATGATTTGTTATAAAGATGATTGGTTGGAAGTTTGGTAATAGGAACTAGCAACAACCCCTTCCCCCACACCATCTCTCAAGAGACTGAGAGGTGTTCCTTATCTGAGTGCAGCTTCAAGGGTTAGAGATAACAGACAAGAAACAATTTTTGGACAATAAACCAGACTTTGAAATATAGCTTGGTGGTGTAAAGACACTGGACCCATTCCTTTGTGATCACACACATCCCTCCAAGGTCAGTTAAATGTCTTGAGTCATGAGTAGTTGAATGATTAGCAGGAGATCTGGATTTCTAAAATTTACCTCTTATAGACCAGATGAATTATGAATCACTTCAGAAACAAAGAGCCGTTCCTTAAGCAGTTATAGAACAAAAGCAATTCAGTGTAAATGGGATCAATAAGAAAATGATACAGGATTAATTCAATCTCCCTCATTAAAACATTAAAATCAATCAGGTTATAGATCTCTTTGAATATCTGGGCCTAATCTCTCCAATACACCACCAGGTGATATTTTAGGAGTTTATTCTGTCTTCTATTTTTCCAATGTCGTACTTGTTGCTCTCTCTGGCAGTCCCATGTAAACCATTTCTCCCTTCCTTTTCAGCATAAAGACTTCAGGAAAACATTTATTTCATAGGCTCTTATTAGGTACACACCATCCTTGTTAAGAAACCATCATTTGACTAATTTAAGCCTTAGGGTTCAGAACCTTGAATACTATTCTCAGCCTCCATTTACTTAACCAGCTGTCCGCCCAAATCTGCCTTTCTCTTCTAAGTCCCTACTGCAATTTGTCAGTCATGGTGAAAACACCACCTGTACTCCTAAAGTCTTCAGGATTTTTATTTGTTATTTTATTTTTGTCCAGCAATGTTCTTTAATTTCTTTTTTCAAATATCCCTTATATACAAACAGATTACAAACAATGGGTAGTAATTATCAGAACTTTTCCATCATTTCTCAGATATATACTTCAGGAAGATAGAACTTTGTCTTATTTATTTCAAGTCCATATATGGCTGGCTTGGTATCCTTCAGCATGGAATCTAGCAATTATTACTCCTTGTTACTTCTTTTTTTTTAGCCATTATTTTATTTATTCATTTATTATTTATGGCATATATAATAAATAATTATATACATTATTATTGTTATTATTATTATTAAATGATCTGTGAATCCACCATCATTCCTTGGTGCACAAGGCACTTCTCCAAAGGGGAGGTAACTCCTTCCTCTATAACAGAGTCAGACAGTGCATGGATAGAGCAAGTACTGGGCTTGCAATCATAAGCACTGATCTTCATGTGTTTGTCAAATTCAGCCTTAGACATCTACCAGCTGTGTGATCCTGTGCGAGTCACTTACCCCTGTTTGCCTCAGTTTCTCATCTGTCAAATGATCTGGAGAAGGAAAAAAAGTGAACCAATCCTATATCTTTGCCAAGAAAACCCCAAAACGGGCCACAGAGAGTTGGGAATGACTGAACAACAACTCCATGAAGAGCCCCATCTTCTAATTTAGCTTCAAATATTCAATGTTCCTTCTTTTCTTTCTTCTATAGTCACATTTTTCTACCTTCCAACCTATTAATGTCATACAAAATTACCTTCCATCCCTCCACATCCTTCCTCTTCCTCTTTGTTTCCCCTTTGTCCCATTCATTTAAGAACCACTATTATCTTTCATGTCTACGAGAATATAGACACATTCCTCTAAATGCATTCCAGTCTTGCTCCTTCTCTAGGGCATCTTGCACTCAAGCATATTTAGACATTACTGACAGAAGCATAAACATAGTCTCTGCAGGTCACTGCAAATTTTTCCTTGCCTTTAGTGAGAGTTAAACAAGATGACCTTTAGGGTTACTTCCAGCTGCAAATCTACGATCCTCCCCTTCTCTTCTCCTCTCCACCCCCAGTCTTGAAACAAGATCCGTAATCTTTGGACTTTGTAGTGGTTCTCTTGGATTCCCACAGACTGCCTGTTTACCACACCTGTTTTCTGTGCTATATTCTCAGCTGTTGGGGGCTCCTGATCAAGGCTTAATTTATTCAGAGTATGTTCGTGATGCTTTGGACAATAGCATGACACAATGCTCGGCTGCCTTTATTTAGAGGTAAGTGCATTCCTAATACAGACAGAAGAAAACAAGCCATTCCACAAGCAGAGTCCCATTATGTAATTAGATCTATCCGACTTCATTTTCTTTACCATACTCCCCTGGCTCTCCCCAAAGTGGGGAGAAGGCTTAATTTATTGAGCTGTCAGTAAACATCGGATACAAGCAAAGAAACCGCAAGACACACAGAAGTAATGAGTCTAATTCACCAGTAGAACCCTAATTCTCTAATTAAATTTATCCACTCTTTTCACCTTACATTGATCTCTAGATATCTCCCTGTATTTTCTTGGTTGCTTGGCTAGTTGGGGACAGTGCCAAATGACGCTTAATTTATTTTGTACACACAAGCCTGTAATGTGTAACCCAAATTTCTAATTAGAGCTACCCACATATTTCACCTTGGAGACAAGAGAAAGGACCACAGCTTGAAGGAGTGACATCATCCCTGAAATAGGGCTATGCTGGAGCCAGCTCAAACCAGCTGGCAAAGCTGACTGGTCAGTTTTCAGTGTGGGCATTTGCACTTCGAAAATCAGCAAAGGCTACAAATCAGGACTTTGATTTATTGTTTTATTGGTTGTCTGAGCTTAAGAAAGTGATAATGAAAATGTCAATAATGCAGAGGATGCTTAAAAGTGTGTCATCCTGTGTACATTTCTTTCTCCATACCAAAGCTGGTTGTTAAACATTTACCAGCATACCACTAACTGGAAGGTGCTTGATCACTTGTCTCTTAATATAAACAAGAATTAAGTATGTTTGTAGGCTTAAGAGAAGGAGAATGAGAAATTAGAGTTATTTAGACATCTAATGTCTGAATCCTGAGAAAGCCAAGGGTTCTTAACCTGGGACACATGAACAGATTTTTTAAAAAATCTGTATTAATAACTATCTTTCAATATAATTAATTTTCATTGTAATTCAATGTATTTTGCTTAATGCATCTAAAAATATTGTTCCCAGAAGGGTTTGCCAGGCTTCTGAAGGCTTCAAGGGGACTTATGACAAACAAAAAGACTAAAATCCTTGATCTAGGCCCACTTTGTCATTTTTTAAAATAAGGTTATGGAAGTCCAGAGTTTCAGTGATTTATCCAAGGCCACACAGAAGCAAGATTCAAATGCAAATCTTTGGACTACAAATTCAGTATTTTTTTTTCTCCAGGGATGTTGAACATGCATGACTGAGAGAGAGGACGTGATTGATGGAGCAAGGTCACAAAGGAAAGAGGGGGAGGGTTCTAGGGTAAGGAGGGTAGAGGTTAGTTTGGTTGGGGGGTGGGGAGGCAGGAGGAGCTCTCTGAGACTGGAAGAAAGAAGGCTCGAAAGAGTAAACCACTGGAAAGTTAAGAAGGGTTGAGGGCCTCAATCTTGTCAGGAAAGCAAGAGACAAGTGCCCTTAGTGAGGGAAGAGAGGAGGATCAGGTTTGGGGAGAGAAAAGAAGGTTTGTAACAGCTGCTGGAGTGGGGCGGGGGGAATGAGATAGAAAAAAAAAAGAGGAATGAAAGGTTTTGCTGTACAGCAGTGTTCTGTTATTCTGAAATTCCCACAGGGTCCAGGGCTAACACATTTCATTAAAGCTTCAGGTTTTAGGAGGAGAATTTATTGCAGACTAGGTACTCTGCAGATAAATTACATTTATAGCCTCTGCCTGGGGAAAAATAGGAGTTTACTAAGAAATTGCTTCTTTCTATTTTTCCACTGCTCTGTTTGCTGGGATGGATGGGTGACCTTAGAGAGGGTCACCTGAAGGATTTGTGTTCTGGCCATGCCCTGTGAGTAGCAAAATAAACAGGGACATGAATCCCATCTTATTTCCATAAGTACGACAGGGCCTGTGGAATTTGCTTTCATCCTCAAGAAAAGGCAGTTCCAGTTTCACAAGTGACTAAATGTGTACTTATTAAAATACATGAAGTCCTAGCTGCAGACTTGTGGGATCTCAAATTGTGAAGAAATGTTTATATAGTTCCTATCGGAAGATTTATGACGATAATAACAGCTCCCATTAAATTATGCAAAGCATTTTATACACATTTACCTCATTTGTTCTCATCTTGTCTCTTTCCTCTCTAAACTGCATTCTCCACAAAGCTGCCAGAGTGATAGACTGATGAGGTTACACCTTCTATTCCCATCCATCCCCAGTCAGTAAATTCTAGTGGTTCCCTGTCTCCTCTCAGACCAAACACAAACTCATCTACTCAGTATTTAAAGCCCTTCATGACCTGGCCTGATTCTATCTGTCAAGTCTTCTTCCATATTATTCCTTTTCAGACTCCTATAATCTATCTCATTGCCTGTTTCTTGTTTGTCACAAACGGAGCTCCATCGCTTTCCATCTGCCTATCTTTTGCCTATTCCTGGAATGCTCTCTCTTCATCTCCAATTCACTTTCCTTCAGGATTCAACTGAAGCATCATCCTTAGGATTGGGGCCTTTTCTGGAACCCCAGCCTTTCTGTCCAAAATTATTTATATATTAACTTTATAATCTGCAAATGCCTAAATATCTGTATGTTGTCTCCCCTATATAAATTTCTTGAAGGCATTTTCTTTATATTTCTAGCTTTTATCTTGGCACTTAGCCACCTAGTAGGTGTTGAATAAATGCTTGTGGATTATTTGATTGATACATGGATTTGATCCTTCACCCCCCATCCCGTGTAGTATTGTTATTATTAATATTATTATCCCCATTTTACAGATAAGAAAATTGAGGCTTAGATGAGATTAAGTGACCTGATCAGGGTCATATAGCTAGAAGATGAGCAAACAGTGAATTTATGGACAGGATTGTTAAATAAAGAGACCGTAAAGAAAATTGGAAGAAATGATAATGCTGGTAAATGTTTAACAACTGGTTCTTGGGGTGGGAAGAATGCATGTTTAATACACTTGTAAGTTGAATCTTCATTGTTAATATTTTCTCCATATTTTTAAGTCTAGATAATAAGCAAAAACAACAAATCATGCCCTCATTGATAGCATCTTCAAATTATCAAAGTGTAAATGCTCACACTAAAAATTTAACCATCAACTCTTTCCAGCCAGTTGGAAGGGAACTTACACATCTCAGATTGGAAGGGAAGTAATTTGGGAGGAAAAAATATAAAAGGAAAATTACTTAAAAAGAAAACAAATACATATATATCCCTTAACTACTTGTGCTGGAAATTCTGAAAATGGGGCCTGTACTTAAGTTTGTATGTGATATGATCACTAGAGTATAAGATGTTTGAACTTTCTGGGAGAGAGAAACTTTAGCTACTCCTCTTCCCTCCCCCATTAAGTCAATCCCGATTTAAGGCTTAGCAGGGGGAAATAAAAAGCACTGGAATAAGTCTCTACCTCCCTTACCCAACCCTAATCTCAACTCTTCCTTTCTCCAAAGTTCCCCAGAAAGGAGAAGAAAAGAGAAGACAGAATATAACAATAACTGGCAAATCAACTTTCCATGTTCTATCTTGTTTGCTCTTCACAAGAACCCTTATTAAACACCTTCTTTTAGTCCAAACCTGCACTTTAATGGGTGGAAACTCACTTTGTCATTGCTGTCAGAGACAGGGAATCACACAGTGCAACTGTGTCTGTAATTTATACTTTTAGTTGTCTGGGGATATAAGAAATTGAATGATTTGTCCACTGTCACAGAGCTAAGTGCATGTCTGAGGCAGGACCCTCAGGGTCTTCCTGCTTTCTTGTCCAGCGCCGTCCACTACATCATTTGGTGGTTTTTTCCAGTTGTGTCCAATTCTTTGTGACCTCATTTGAGTTCTTCTTGACAGAGATACTGGAGTGATCTGCCATTTCCTTTTCCAACTAATTTTACAGATGAGTCAACTGAGGCAGACCGCGGTAAATGACTTGTCCAGGGTCACACAGCTAGTACGTATCTGAGTCTAGATTTGAATTTAAAAAGATGATTCTTTCTGACTCCAGGCCCAGAACTCTCTATGCACTTTGGTGTTGTCCAGCTGCCCTGTAATGATTTGTAGGGAAAACATTTTGGAGCAATTAAAATGTAATAAGCCATGAGTTTGGGGTTGGAAGGGGAAAATAGGTGAGTCTATATGTACTTATATGGTCATGATTCCCCTCTCCTCAAAAGCCAATAATGTTTACTAAATAAAATCCAAGCTTTTTAACCTTGCTTTCAAGGCCCTCCAAAATCTGATGCCAGTCAATTTTTCCAGCCTAATTCATACCACTTTTCTCCAGATACCATCTTAGATAAATTAATCCAACTACTCATGGTCTCCTATATGTAGGGTGTTTTCTCACCCCCAGACCTTAAAAGGCTCATATCCCCCTAACATCTGAAAAGTCCTCATTTTATCTCCACTTTTTAGGAGATAGTACCCATTTTCTTCAGACCCAACTCAAATGGCACTTCCTCTGGGAAACTTTCTTGATTTCTTCCAAATAGACACAATCTTTCCCCTGCGGAATCTCAAGGAGCATTTTGTACCTCTCATGTACAAATCAGGTATTTTTTCTTTACTGGATTAAACTAGTATATACCAGGCAAAGCACTTTTTATAAACATTACTTCCTTTGATATAAAAACCCTGGCGGTTAGATGCTATTATTATTCCCATTTTATAGTTGAGGAAATGGAGAAGGAGCCAATTTTCTTGCCAGGGATCTCCCAATTCATAAATGTTAATAAGATTATATAGTATTTGTGAAATGACAATATAAAAGAAATCTGAGTTGCCAGTCAGATGGAAAGCTTCTGTGGTCTTTAGGGTACAGGAACAAAGCAGACAGTAATGCTTTCTAGTGATAAAATCCCATCTTATTTTGAATTTTCTTATTTTGAATCATTTGACAATGCAAAGGACTTTGGTGGCAAGTTGGTAGAACAGTGTATAAAGCCTTGGTTCTTTAGACAGAAAGACCTGACCTCAAATCCAGCCTCAGACATTTGCTAACTGTGTAATCCTGGACAAGCATTTAATCTGCCTCCATTTCCTCAATTATAAAATGGGGATAATAATAGCATCTAACCCCCAGGGTTTTTATGAGCATCAAATGAGATAATATTTATAAAAAGTGCTTAACATGGTGCCTGGCATATAGTTGTGCTATGTAAACACTTAATCTCTTCTCCTTTCTGCGTCTTCAGAAATTGGTTGCTGAGGGGAAAAGGAGTGATAGCAAACATATTGTAGTATATAGTTTTGTTTGCTGAATTTTAAATAGAAAAAGTGATGGAATAGAAAGTACTCTGATATAAGAGTCAAGAAAATGGGGGTCTAGGGTTCTTACCCCTGCTCTGCAATTAATTAGCTGATAGGCCTTAAGTGAATCACTCAATTTCTTTTGAGCTGGATGAACTTGATAATCAGTACAGTAGTTCCCAACCCTTTCCAAGTCAGAGAGCTCTTCTAAAAATCAAATATATTTTCCCAGACTCACACAAGATGGTAGATGTGCCATTGGTATCCATCGATTGAGGGAATATATGATGAAAAAAGTCAGTCTGGATTTAGCAACACTTTTAGTTAAATCTATTATTTATTTTATTAACCTATTTATTAAATATATTTGATTACTAACCAAAGCATTTGCATGCATTTGAAAAACAGTCATATGGCAGATGAAAGAGAAAATTTCACTTGCCACAGTCACACGTATCATGTGCAAAATATTATTCAATTTACAGAAACTTGTTATTTGTTATAGTGAATCATTTCATAAAATAGCTAATATCTCCATGAGTATATACACACATCTTACTGTGATTTCTGCTGCAGCTCTCAGGTTGGTGACTGCAGGTCTTGGGTCTCTTTCTTTGCTTAGTTTAAAAAAGTAGAATGATATTCTATCCTGCTCCACCTCCTGCTCCCAAAGTCTGAACCTTCTTTGTAGATTGGTTGCCTGTCTTCATGCTTAGGGTTTTGAAAAACTTCCTAAATAAAGAGGTGATCAAATTAAAGGAACTAGAGAGACAACTGTTTCCCTTAGCCCAAACAATTACATGGAAGTTGTTCAGACTGAGATAAAGCCATGCTCTAAGGACTCCATTTCCCATGCAGTTTTTGATTGAGAGCACATCCCTCTGATAGAATTCCCTTAAAAAGTTTAAACTACAATGCTTGTCCAAGGGTCCGGGCTGTGAGCGTGGAGAGGATGTAAAGGTGGGACCTCCAGAGATTAAGCAAATGATGAGAAAGGAGTGGAAAGCAAATCCAGGCATTGTGGTTGAATCCTCAGAATTCTACGTTCCCCATCAATGTAGTAGCTTCCTGTGACTCTCACCTCTCCCCAACCCTGGCTGAGTTTGGATAACCAATTCTGTAACTTGTGAATTGAGCCCTCATCCAATTCAATCTCTATTTCTAATCATATAAAATGGAAAAGGCAACATAAAGAACAGAAAGGGAATCAAGTAGAAATTCTTAAGCTCCACACATAAATGGAAGTAATTTCCTATTCCTTCAGGAAGTACTTATAATCAAATCCTCTTTAATCCCTTTGATTCTCCAGTCATTTATCAATCCATGGTTCCTGTGATAAATAAGTGCTGAGGATGCAGGGCCTTCTGGGTCTGCTGGGAATTTCTTAGGTTTCAATGGCCACTACCTTTTACTTCTTCTCTGAAGTAATCAGGCCCCAACCACAGTAAGAATTCAAGATATTATGGCTATACTGTCCATGTGAACTTCTTTTGTCTTCCCTTCCAACTGTCTCCATTATATTCAGGGCCATCTCCAGTCATCCTGACCTGTATCTTGCCACTGGACCCAGGTGGCTCTGGAGGAGAGAGTGAGACCGCCTTTGCCCAGTCCTTTCTCACTTCTGCCCAATTCATTGCATGTCATAGCATGACCTCCCTGATGTCTTGGTCATCTTCAAGAGCAAAGGACAAAGAACAACAACCATTTGGACTCCTGCTTCCCCTCTGGAAATCCTGAATTTAAAAAAAAAAAAAAACTTCCATCTTAAAAAGCTTTCCTTTTCCTTTTTAAGCTTGAGAAGACTCGAACCAGAGTCTTCTAAGTAGCATAATAGGGTGTCTGATTTGGAACAGGGAAGATCTGAGTTCAGGTCCTTCATCAGACACTCACTAGCTGTGTTAACTCAGTTAGTCTTGTCCCTCAATTATCTTCTCTGTAAAATGGGGACAGTAGTACCCATGTCCTAGTATGGGTTATAAGGATGAAATGAGGTAACATGTAAAGGGCTTTGCTATATAAATGTGAGCCTTCATAGTTACGATTATATCTTGACATCCCCACTTCACCGGCAGCCCAAGAGCTATAGAAGACATAATACAGCATTTTCCCCACAATGAGTGATGGTTATAGTCCTGGGTCTTGTAAGAATTAAAGTTCTACCCTTTGGAAAGTGGGAAATAAGCAGATACCTTTGAACTTGCATCAAACGAGAGACTTTAGCGACTAAGAAAAGTGTTTTTGGTTTTATTTATTTTATTTTTTTTAACGAAAACAAAAACAAGTCTTTGTTAGCGAGGGAAATGCCTCCCCCTGGCAGCGATCATTTTTATCCACGTGGCCGTAATCCGGAGCACGAGGAGCAGCGAGCTCCGGCCCCCACTGTGGAAAGCTGCCGGCGTCTCCTTCCCCCCTCGCTTGTGGCAGTGAGGCAAGGCACTGGAGGGGAGGAGGGTGTTCGGGTCCGAAGCCAGACTGTCTCCGTCAGCAACTGAGTAGTTATTGCTCCATTTCCCCGAAGGGAACGTCAGCAGGCGTTTGCTCCCTACCCCCATCCTCCCGCCAGGCCCGGAGCCTCCGAGCATCCGACCGGGAGAGCACAGAATCCCGCTCTCGGACTGCCGGGTTTGGGAAGGGTTCGTTCCCGAATGCTCCAAAGTAAACAAGAGCAAGAGCAAGCGGCCACGCGAGAAACTTGCAAAGTGAGATTTCCTTCTGATGCTTGGCCAACACAAACAGAGGCCGGCCGCCCCCCAGCTCTCCTCCTCTCCCCTCTGATCTGTCTTGGTTTGGGGTAAATCCCGCGTAACCCGCATCCTCCTCTCACCCTTCAGAGAGAAGCCCTCCCTCCATCACCGTTCTTTCTCTTGCCTTCCCAAAAGGAGTGATTTTGAATCATGGAGACTCAATTAAAATCTTGTCCCTCAAATTTTCTTCTCTGTAAAATGGGGACAATTGTACCCATGTCCTGTCAAAACCGGGACGAGAGAGAAAGGGTCTCTTTTCTGCCCATTGTCCTTTCAACTTCCTCATTTTGCTGTACTGTTTGAACAGGCTAGAAGAAGGTCCCTACTGTGTGACAATCTAACCCTACTGCGTGTGCCATCCTTGGTGGGCAGGAATCAATCTGAGTGCAGCCTTCAGATCTGAGATTGCCCTTACCTTTATGTATATTTAATGTATTCTAAGTAACCCAGAGCTGGGCTGTTGGAAACCAAATCCCACGAGTCTGGCAGCTATTCCACCAGGACAATAGATCACCATCATTAGCATCAGATGGCATAGTGGATAGACCCTTGAGCAGAGTTCAAATGCAGCCTCAGATACTAAAGTATGACCCTGACTGCCTCAGTTTCCTCATCTGTAAAAATCAGAAGAAAAAGCATTTTAATCCAGTAATACTCAATTATTTTAATCTTAATCGATTGCCAAGAAAACCCCTAATGGGGGTCACAATAAATTGGACATTACTGTACAATAATCACCGGCATCAACACCACAAAATACTATTTGTTTTTTGATTATAGAAGTCAATGTGACACAGCAGAAAGAGTCTTTAGTAGAAAGGCTAAAGACAATGGTTAAAAGCTTATCTTTTGTCACTAACTAGCACAATGACACCTGGACTAGTCACTAAACGGGCCTCAGTTTCTCCTTTTGTAAATGTAGGACTTGGTTTCTACTCCCAACCCTGATCTATCACACAACTCCCAGACAATCAAGTAGTATCGACCCAAAGTGTAAGCTAGGTGTGAACAAGTCATTAATTAACTTAAGAGAATCAAGTGCTTTGATCATTGGATAAAGGTAAAGGATACCACACCAGAAATATCTTGTGATTGTCTCAAAGAATCAGAAACATTTTGGGGCTATGTATAACAATATCAAGCTAGTTCAGAGCTGGTAAGTCAAATAGTGGTGAAATCCAGATGGGCAAATGCCTTGGTGGAGTGGAGAAAGTGGTAGGTGGAGAAAGTGGTAGGGGGAGAGTTTCTTTGCTTCTCTCTCTGTGTTTCTATGTCTTTATCTTTGTCTCTATTTGTCTGTGTCTTTCTCTGCTTGTCTCCCCCTTCCCTCTTTCCTTCTCCCTCCCCTTCCTCTCCCTCTCCCTTTCCCATTTCCTCTGTTTCCCTCTCCCCTTCCTTTCCCTATCCCTCCTTCTCTGTCTCTTTTTCCCCTTCTTCCCTTTCCCATCAGGGAGGTAACAATTTTCACAAGGTTAAAAAATCAGGTTTTCCCCTCACCATTACTAGTGTTGTCCCTGGATTATCAATGACTGATGGCAGCTCAAAGTCCAAACTAGATACACCAAGTAAAGATAACTTTAAAAAAATTTTTTTTATTATTTTTAAAATAACTTTTTATTGACAGAACCCATGCCAGGGTAATTTTTTACAACATTATCCCTTGCATTCACTTCTGTTCTGACTTTTCCCCTCCCTCCCTCCACGCCCCCCCAGATGGCAAGCAGTCCTATACATGTTAAATATGGTACAGTATATCCTAGATACAATATATGTGTGCAGAACCGAACAGTTTTCTTATTGCACAGGGAGAATTGGATTCAGAAGGTAAAAATAACCCGGGAAGAAAAACAAAAATGCATTTTACACTCATTTCTCAGTGTTCTTTCTTTGGGTGTAGCTGCTTCTGTCCATCATTGATCAATTGAAACTGAGTTAAATAAATCCACTTCCATCAGAATATATCCTGATACAGTGTCATTGTTGAAGTATCATAATGATCTCCTGGTTCTGCTCATTTCACTTAGCATCAGTTCATGTAAGTCTCTCCAAGCCTCTCTGTATTCATCCTGCTGGTCATTTCTTATAGAACAATAATAGTCCATAACATTCATATACCACAATTTACTCAACCATTCTCCAATTGATGGGCATCCATTCATTTTCCAGCTTCTAGCCACTACAAACAGGGCTGCCACAAACATTTTGGCACATACAGGTCCCTTTCCCTTAAAGATAACTTTGAGGAATCACAAAGCCTCAGAGTAGCAGGAAATACAAGTCATAGACTCTAGAAAGGCACAGATCCTTTGAATCTAGCAGAGAACTACATCTACAGAGAACTTCATGAAGACTCTATAAAGGGGGGAAAAGGCATTCCTGTGATAAGGAGATGCAAATAACCTCTTTGCCAGCCATATGTATTCTCTGTACAAAGGCCTCACAACTTTTGTCTTTTAAACCCAAGCATTTGAGGAAAGAATATAAGCCTGATTTAGGATGCATGTGTTGTTGTCTTTGCTATTTGTTTTTCAGCCATTTGAATTCTGTCTGACTCTTCATCATCTCATTTGGAGTTTTCTTGGCAAAGATATTAGAGTAATCTGTCATTTCCTTCTCCAGCTCATTTAACAGATGAAGAAACTGAGGGGTAGGTGACTTCCTAGGATCACAGCTAGTAAGTGTCTGAGATCAGATTTGAATTCTTCCTGGCTCTAGGCTTGGCACTCCCTCTACTTTATCACCTAGCTGCCTATACCTTCTTTTTCTAGTAAATTTATTTATTTTTAATACACATTGCTTTATGATTTATGTGGGGAGAGAAAAATCAGAACAAAAGGGAAAAACCATGAGAAAAGTTAAAAAAAAAAACAGAAAAAAGAAGTGTTGATTTACATTTAGTCTTCTTAACTTGATTGTTCTCTGAATGCAGATGGCATTTTTTGTCCAAAATCAGTTGGGATTGCTTTGGATCACTGAAACACTGAGACGAACCAAGTCTTTCATAGTGGATCATCACATATTCTTCTGTTATTGTGTACAATGTATTCCTGATTCTGCTTATTTTGCTCAGCATCACTTTGTGTAAATCTTTCCAGGCCTTTCTAAAATCAGCTTATTTGTCATTTTTTATAGAACAATAACATTTCATTACTTTCATATACCACAACTTGTTCAGCCATTCCCCAATTGATGGACATTTATTTTCCAATTTTTTGCTACTACCAAAAGAGCTGCCATTAATATTTTGCACATTTGGACCCTTTTACCTCCTTTATGATTTCCTTGGGATACAGACCCCATAATCTGCTTATATATTCTTAGTAAACACCCCATCTAAAGCTAATTAAGTCTGGTCTGAGGGGAAAAACAATCCAATGACCTCTGGGGCCCAAACTACCAGTACAAATTGAGAGAGTGACCCTGGAGAGGGTACTACATAAAATAAGTAGGTTGGACTAAATGAGCTCAGAGATTGTTTCTTCTCTAATGGGTTGATGATGATGATGGTGGAGGTGGTGGTGGTGATGGTGACAACAATGATAATAGAGCTATATGGTTTGTATAAGATTTTATATTTAAATTCTCATTTTATCAATGAGCAATAGACTCATAAAATCACAGGTTTAGAACTTATAAAAGACTTCAGATGGCATTTGGCCCATTGCCCTCTGGCCTTAAACTACTTTCTCAAAGTCATAGGAGAAGCAAGGGAATGGAAAAAGGCTCCTTCCAGAGCCATAGTGGCAAAGTTCAGATTCAGGAGCTGAGGGAGTATTTCTTCAAAATGGAAATTCTAAGAGGAGCTCACCAATGAGAATAAAGGAACTGAAGGAAGGAAGGGACCTTCCAGAGCAAAAAGGAAGCTGAAGAATAATATACAGAACAGAACCAGGCCCTAAGGAACCACTGAGGATATGTTTATAAATATCTAGTTAGTGTCAATGCAGATCATTATTTAAAGGGATGTATGAGGTTAACATTACTGAAACATGAGGTATTGGGAGGCAGTCATGCATACAGAGAGACAAAGAAAAGTATCCTAAGATTTACTCAAGCACAAGCAGAAGCACCAGAATATTGAGAGTGCTGCTTGAGGAACAAAGGCCAAAGCCTGTCAGGAAGAGGCAGACTGAGATGGAGGGATTATCCAAGTATGCAGAGTGGATGCTGCTCTGTCCTCTGCCACAAGCCCAGGGCAGGATGGTTACTGCCTGGAATCCTTCTGTTCCCTTCAAGTTCAAATACCCAGAAATCCATCCCCTCACTCTTCCCCCAGGAAAATAATCTGAAGACAGGGACCAGTTTATTCCTATTTTCATACCTTCAATCCCTAGCACCCAGTAAATGATAAAACAAAAAAATTGTTAAAATTGAATTGAATTACAGGACAGGGACAACCCTGTCTAAAGATTATGTTGGTAGCTTATTTGTGGCCAGAATGGGGCCCCAAGGCCTGATCAAAAATATCCCGTACATTTGTTATGGTGTCTGGAATTTCCACCATTAAACATTTTGTCTCTAAGAGTATTGTTAAGAAGAAAGTACTGTGACAAAAATGTTTTAAATTACTATTCCAATACCTGTTTAAACTTTGCTTTTAAAATATTTTGTGAGAGATACAGTCTTCCTGGAGACACTGATATCAAAAAAGTTTGAGTCTGATACTGCCTTAGAACCCTTGCTAAGGTAATTGTATTCAAATTATAATTTATTCAAGTACAATCTAAAGAAATCATCCTACTAAGTTTGCGAGTAAGGAACATTTTATTCCTCTTCCCAAAATAATGTTATGGATAAATTCATGGGCAGACATATTATTTTCATCAGTTTTCACACACATCATATTCTCATTCTCTCTCTCTCTCTCTCTCTCTCTCTCTCTCTCTCTCTCTCTCTCTCTCTCTCTCTCTCTCTCTCTTTCCTCCCCCCTCCCTCCAGCTCGTTCTTTCAGGGCACTCAGAAATGTTCCATTCAGTTATACAGAATCTGATTTGGTTCTTATAGATTCTCTACGTCTGAAAGATTCAAGTTTAAGCACCCTTAAATCCCTACACAAAAGAGAAAGTGCCTAGAAAAAGAAGGTCCGAAGTATTCCAGAGCTTGAGGTATAAGATTTGTGTGTAAGCGTACTGGAAGCCAGAGTCTACCCAGAATCTCTTGGGGCTGGAATCACTGATAGGTAGAGTCATTCTCCCACTTTAGCATTATAGTCTCCTTGAAATCAAGGCTTCTACTTATAACGGGAAGTGGGAGGGAGGAGCAACCTTCATCTTATATGCAAACCCCTTCTGGTGTCTGCGCTCTGGCATTCCAACTCTGCCAGCTCTCATCCCAAGAGTCCCTACCCCTCCTCCCCCGCCCCCCGCCATTGCCAAGCAGGCACGGGTACCCCTCCCTTCCCCGCTCCTCTCCTTCGCTCTCGGGATCTCCACCCGGATTTGGTCACTGACCCCAAGGCGAGCTCTCCCTCTCTGTTACTTCCCTGGCCAATTCCAGGAATCAGTTTGTCCCGATCACATCTCCTCATTCACCAGCATTAAGGCAATATCACGGTTCTCCTTAAATACAGCTGGAGAATAATTGGCTGTAGACAGCTGTGTGCCCCCTCTACCATCTTCTTCCTTCCCTGCAGCTGTTTCCCCTCTGTAGGCACTCTCTGACTAAGACAAATAGCACATTGGCAGCGAAACTTGTAATTGGGAAAAACCAGTCACGAGTTCATACTTGGGACAGAAAAATACTCATAGCAATCGCTTTCTTTGTCTCTGACTCTATGTGTCTCTCTGCCCCATCTCTCTCTAACTCTCTTTGTCTCTGCTTCTCTCTCTCTCTCTCTCTCTCTCTCTCTCTCTCTCTCTCTCTCTCTCTCTCTCTCTCTCTCTCTCTCTCTCTCTCTCTCTCTCTCTCTCTCTGTCTCTCTCCTTCCTCCCTCCGCATTCTCCCTCCCCCTTTCCCCTTTCTCTACCTTCCTTTTGCCCTCACTCTGTCCCTCTCTCCCTCCCTCTTTCTCTCTTTATCTTTCTCTGTCTGTCTTTCTGTGTCTGTCTATGTGTGTCTGTTTCTATCACTCTGTCTCTCTTCTTCTCACTCCCCTATTTTCTCCCTCCCCCTTACCCCTGTCTCTGTCTTTATATCTGTCTCTGTCTGTCTCTCTCTCCTTCTCCCCTTTTCCCTCCCTCCTAAAACATGGGAGTCAGAGAATAACTACTGTTATTCCTAGTAATATTGAAGATTCTAGGTGCTCAGGATTCTTGTAATTATTTAGCTTTGCATTTAGGCAGCTGAGGTTTTTAATCTGAATTAGCGGGTTATCATTGACTTTCCCTCCCAGTGAATGGATCCCTTGATCTGAAGCAAGTCCCAAGCAGAGCCACAGGAGGTGACTGGGGATGGAGAAGACACAAAAATGCTCTGATCATTCTCTGGCTCCTTTCCCACCAGCTCAAGTCTATTGGTGGAGTACACAAAAAGCTTCTATGGGTTGAAGTAGGAAGGGTGAGATTGAAGCTACACCAAACATTTACTTGGGACAGTTCCTCTTGACATTGAGCAAATTCTGCCCAAAGACAAAAGGGTTTTATTTAATCTTAATCTACCAACAATCGAAAAACTGCTCTATTTCTTCTTAAATACCCCTGCCAAAAATTACTTTCACCCAATGAAATGGTGCTATAGTTTTCTAATGATATTGTGAGAGGCAAGAGGGGAAGTTTGATGGAAAACGGGCAGATCTACATGAACCATCTATGGAACCAGAAGCAGAGCAGCCCTACTCAATTCCTATTGACCACGATAGCTTTAAGGTTTGGGGATAGTTTTGACTCTACCCTCAGTAGCTTTCCCTTTGGGTTGGAATCCTGTCAAAAACCTTTTCCTAAGAAGGGTTGTGGATGAGTAGCTTGCTTTACTCTCAATCACAACTGCCATGTGACTGTGAACTCAGGGCATCTAAATCAAGTCTGAACCTGAGTTTGTGGTTGTGTTTTTCTCTTTGTTGTTTCTTGATCTTAAGTGAAGGAATATCTGTCCTGAGATGGATATGTTCAGACTTGGATGTCATCTTGTGATTTCAAGTCACTTTGTGATCCTGAGTCATTTTGGTAGGAGCTGACTGAGGGTCTGGGGTGAGTCCTGGAAATGACTCCAATTAAAAAAAGCCACCATCAAAAAGAAGGTTCCAAAATGGTAATTTTTAAATAATTATATAAAACAATTTTATACTAGTTGTACAAGAAGACTCAAATAAAAGGGGGGAATGAAAAAAAGTAAAAAACATCATACTTCAGTCTGAATTCAATCAATATCAGATTTCTTTATCTGGAGACAGATAGTATGCTTCATTAGTCCTTTGGAATTGTCTTGGGTTATTGGATTTCTGAGAATAGGTTATTTACAGTTCTTCATCGAATAATATTGCTAGACCTGTATAAAGCATTCGCCTGGTTTTGTTCACTTCACTATGGATCAGTTCATGTAAATCTTTCAAGCTTTTTCTGAAATCATTCTGCTTGTCATCTCTTACAGCCCAATTATATTCCATTACAATCATACACCACAACTTGTTTAGCCATTCGCCAATTTTTGGATATCCCTTGATTTCCAATTCTTAGCTACCACAAAAAAGAGCTGCTACAAATATTTTTGTACAAATATGTGCATTTTAAAAATGTGTTTGGGATATAGACCCAGCAGGAAATCTTGGATCAAAGAGTATGCAGAGTTTTATAGCTTTCCAGAATAGTTGAATTAGTTCACAACTATTATTAGTATCCCAGTTTTCCCACATTTTCCTCCAACAGCCAACATTTTCCTTTTCTGTCGTATTAGCTGCTCTGAAAGATGTGAGGTGATATCTCAGACTTGCATTTCTCTGATCAATAGCAATTTTGACCATTTTTTTCATTACTATACATAACTTTGATTTCTTTGTCTGAAAATTATTCATATCCATTGACCATTTATCAATTAGACAATGACTTGTATTTTTATAAATTTAACTCAGTTCTCTATATATTTGAGAAATGAGGCCTTTATCAGAGATACTTATTGCAAAAATTTCCCTGCCAGTTTTCTTCTTTATTTATATTGGGTTTTTTGTGCAAAAACTTTTAAATTTTATATAATCAAAAGTATCTATTTTATGATTCAAAGCTCTCTGTATCTTCTTTGTCCTAAATTCTTCTCTCCATAAATCTGACAGTTAAACTATTTTAATTTTCTTATGGTATAAACATTTTTTTCTCAGGATATCATGCTTTATATATAAATCATGTACCCCAGAAGAGTCATTTTTGCTAAAAGGGGAATTTTACTGTGAAGGGAAACAGATCAAGTCTGAAGTGAAATTTAAACTGCTTAATCAGCAATTCCCTTAACTGGTTTTTGTTGTTGTGGCTCTGATGAAGTTTAATTATCAGCTTCCAGAAAGATTATAAAAATCGTCCTAATTTTCTTGTTTTGTCAATGCATGCTATGAATCTTTTATGTCCTTTAGCATGTAAGAAATAAATAACTACCCCAATCTGATTTTCATTCTACAGTAAGTACCTTTTTATTATACACTTTGATATATACAGACATGCCATGAGCCAAAATCTAAGCTCTAAGTAAATTTCTCACCATAGCAACCAAGTGAAAGTTTAACAGGATAAAGTACATGAGAAAAGGGAATTTACACAACCCCTCTTCTCATTGGAGCCAAGGCTCCCCCAGAGCTGATACTCTCCCAATTGCATGAATCCAGAGGAGAGGAAACTCTTTGGGAAAGGGGAATAAATGCAGTGCTAAAGCCCAGAAGAGTGTAGCTCCATTAAATGTTAAAATATAATTCATTCATCCCATGACTCTACTAGTTTTCTTATAGCTACAATGCTGATAGTATATTCCGTGACTTCCTCCTCTACCTTCCACTTCTGACACTTTTCTCATCAGAGACCATGCTATATAGGAACTCCCATCTGGATCCTTCTCCTGGACCACTATTTTGTTTTAATTTTTTTCTTTTTAATTTATGCAAGTAAATAAGCATTTCCATAACATAGTACATTTAAAAAGATGATTGAATATGAAACTGCAAATCTGCTATGCAGAACTTGCTATTCCTTTCAAATATATAACAAAATTATCCTATAAATTTCTTTTCCCCACTTTTTTTTTCTTCTTTCCCATCCACCCTAGAGATGACTACCATTGTACACAAATACATTTTATAGATATAGATGTAGATATGTAAAATTCTTTCTCTGGATGTGAATGGTATCTTTCTTTATATGTCCGTTATAGTTAAATTGGGTATCCATAATAGACATAGATATAGATATGTAAAATTATTCTATACATACTTCAATTTATCAGTTCTTTCCCTGGATACAGATAATACTTTCTTCATACGTCTTTATTTGGGTATCTATAATAGACAAAATAATTTATTTGCTCAAAGTTATACTTAAAACAATATCGGTGTTATTGTATACAATGTTCTTTTGGTTCTGATCATTTAGTCCTTCATTATTTCATGCAAAGCTTTTTATGGTTTTCAAAAGTCAGTGAGTTCATCATTTCTTATAGCACAGTAGTGCTGTAAGTATTGTCACAATCATAGATGACAATTTGTTCATCCATTTCCAATACATAGGATCTTTCTCTTTTTTCCTAATCTCCCTTGGAAATAGACCAAGTAGAGGTATTGCTGGGTCAAAGGGTATAGGTAGTTTAATAACTCTTTGGGCATAATTCCAGATTGCTCTTTGAAATAGTTGGATCAGTTTACAATTCTGTTACTTAATCTGGACTACTATGTCAAGAAATGCTTCAATCCCTCCTCTCCAGCTAACTTGCACTTTTCTCCCATCCCTCTCTTTTTCCCCAATTCTCTGCAGATCTGACATTAGAAACCATGATTAAATGAACTCTGATATTACTTTTGGATGGGAGTTGTGGATTTATTCTCTGTGGTTTCCCTCACTATCCTTGTAATTTTCGGGACAAAAGTACCCTTCTCCATGTGTGGCTTCCCCCTTTAGAATGTAAACTCCTTGAGGGCAGATTTTTGTTTTTATATTTTTAATTATTCAGCATGTAGCTGAGTGTTCAACAACAATTTGTTGTTGTTGTTGTTCAGTTGTTTTAATCATGTCTGAGTTCATCACACCCTTTGGAGAATTTTTTGGTAAATATACTAAAGTGGTTTGCCATTTCCTTCTCCGATTCATTTGATAGGAGAGGAAACTGTGGCAAACAGTTAAGTGACTTGTTCAGGGTCACACAGCTAATAAATGTCTGAGATAAAGTGTGAACTCAGATCTTCCTGACTCCAAGCTCAGGGCTCTATCCACTGTGTCACTCAGCTTTTTTGATGCATTTGACACATAGTACATGCTTATTAAATTCTTATTCATGCATTCATTTCCTTCCCTTCTACCTAGAAAAAGAGATATGATCTGAATTCCCTAGGGGTGGGAAAAACTGCTTCAGATCCACAAAGGTGTAGACTATTTTAAAGTTCTTTTTTTTTAATCATTAGCAAAAAAATCTGCTTTCTCTTTCTCCTACCCTTTCCTCTTCCAAAGGAGAACAGAAACAAAATAAAATAAAAGCCTAATTACAAAAATGTATAGTCAAGCAAAACAAACTTCTACATCGGCCATGTCTTTAAAAAAACAATGTATCATTCACAATCTAAATCCTTCACCTCTCTATCGGAGAGGTTTCATCATGAATCCTCTAGAATCTTGGTTGATCATTTTGCTGATCAGAGTTCCTAAATCTTACAACTTTGACACTACAACAATATTGTTGTCATTGTATAGACAATGACAATAGATATTGTCTGTTGTATAGATAGTGTA
Organism: Antechinus flavipes; assembly: GCF_016432865.1. Lineage (NCBI taxonomy): Eukaryota > Metazoa > Chordata > Mammalia > Dasyuromorphia > Dasyuridae > Antechinus > Antechinus flavipes. Next base: position 42,838,306 of record NC_067401.1, read on the forward strand.
TAGACAATAGAACCAATTAATCTGGTTCTGCTCACTTCACTCTGTATCAGTTTATATTAAGTTTTCCCAGGTTTCTCTGATATTACTCATTCATATCATCATGTCTTAAAATGCAGTACTATTTTATCACATTTATATGCCATAACTTGTTCAACCATACCTAACTGAAGGGCATTTCTTCAGTTTCTAATTCTTTGCTACTCCAAAAAGAGCGATAAATATAGTTTTGTACATCCTAAATTAGAGGTCATATTGGTTAGGATTAATCCCTCCTTTAATCTGCCCTCTCTCTTATTCTCCTCTTTCCTTTTATCTCTCCCTCCCTCTCTCTCTCTTTCTCTTCCTCCTCCCTCTTTCTCTCTTTCTCCCTCTCTCTTTTTCTTCCTCCTCCCTATTTCCCTCTTTCTCCCTCTCTCCCTTTCCCTTTCCCTTTTTCTCCCTCCCTCCTTCCCTCTCTCTCTCTCTTTCTCTCTCTGTCTCTCTCTCCCTTCTTTCCCTTCCCTCCACTGTGTGTGTCTGTGTGTAAATTTTTTGTGTATTTTCCCTTAGTTCAGATGAATGTTAGGTTTAAGTATCAGCTGCTCCCCCAAATCCTTCTTCCTTTTTTGCCTAGAATTGAGTACCCTGATTTTATGAGATAAATTTCCTTTCTCTTCTCACATTAGCATATTCCCTTTCATCTCCCGTACATTATTCTTTTAAGATCACCAAAACATAACAGAACCACTCCCAGGAGTTCTCTCTAATTAGATTACCTCTGTAGCTGCTACTGTGATTCAGAAGCAACACATGTGTCATCTCTGCAGATTAAAGAGTAAGCAGCTTATCAGTCTAGTTCCTTATGATTGTTCATTTTTATCTTTTTAGATTTCTCTTGACCCCTAGATTTGCTTTATAAGTAGCTCTGATTTTCTCTTCAGGAATTATTGAAAGTCCTCTAACTTCATTAAAGGTTCATTTCCCCACCCTCTCAGCAACATCATGGATTCATTTGACTATTTCAATAGCCTCCTGATTGTCTGGGACAACTTTCTCCAACTCCAGTCCATCCTCCATTCAGCCTCTAAAGTGATTTTCCTAAAACAAGTTTTACCATGTCAAACCCAGCCCCCCAACACACCCAAATCTCTGTCTGTCTCTGTGGCTGTTTTTCCTTCTCTCTCTCTCTCTCTCTCTCTCTCTCTCTCTCTCTCTCTCTCTCTCTCTCTCTCTCTCCCCTCTCTCTCTCTCTCTCTGTGTGTGTGTGTTTCTGTCTCTGTGTCTCTTTCTCTGTCTCTCTCTATCTGGCAAACTTTCCTTTTTAAAAATTTTGACTCTAAAAGGTTTTCTGTTTTATATCTGTTCTTCCTATCTATTGCCTCATCCTTTTATCAACATCTTGGATTCACTCGACAAAGACAACAACGCAACAAATATTAATGAAGAGGGTGCTGTGGATAAGACACTGTATCATCTATGTCTGGAAGAGTGTCCCTGATCTCAAGAAACTTTCAATTTCCTAAGAGAGAAAAACTAGAAACTAGAAAAGATAGTAGAACATGATAAATGCATAAGAGAAGCATGAGAAGAGTGTGATAATAATACAAAGTCTCAGGGAGGAGGGGAGAGAGGAGAAAGGGGAAGGAACAAGAGGAGGGAGGGAAGGGAAGGAGACAGAGAAAAAGGAAGGGACAGAAAGGGAGAGAGACAGAGCTACAAAGAGAGAGAGACAGAGACAGATAAGACACATAAAGACAGAGGCAGAGAGAGACAGAGAGAAACACACACACACACAGAGGGAGAGGGAGAGAGAGAGAGAGAGAGAGAGAGAGAGAGAGAGAGAGAGAGAGAGAGAGAGAGAGAGAGAGAAACACAGAGAAAGACAGAGAGAGAGAAAGAGAGATAGACAGAGAGACAGGGAGAGAGAGATAGAGAAAGATGAAAAAGCCTAGCATTTTTAATCATTTACAAACTTCCAGATTGGGGTTACAAATTCAGGTGAATAACACATCACAGCCCTTTCTCACTGCCATTAAGAAGTTTACAGCCTAATGGGTGAAGGAAGCTGGGGTGGGTGTGGGGAGGATAGCCAAGATAAAGAGTCAGAAGATAGATGGAGGAAAGGAAGTTTAGGGGGTGAGGGCACAAAGGAGATGAGGTGTTATGGAGGTTTCTCTCTAACAGGTAACACAATTCTAGGGATGAAGAAGTCTCTTCTAGCTAAAGAGATCAGAAAGTACCTTGAAGAATACAAAAGTTTCCAACAGGTAGATATGGAGGGAGGACATTGTAGACACAGAGACTGATGTGAATGAAGGTAAAAAGGAGGAAAAATGAAGAATGTGATTGGGCACAGATTAATCTGGCTTAATCATAGAGTACACACAGTTCAGGAATATTGCTGTCTCTTTGTCACCAAAGCTTATCTATTCTTTCACTAACTTGAGTCACTAACAGCCCCAATTTTCCTTGCCTTTCACCTAGTAACAGAAGAAATAAAAGAACTAGAGAAGGATTCATCCAAGAAACTGGGTAACCAGAAGAGTTTGAGTTCCTAGAAACCAAAGGAAGAAAGTTTCCCTGGGAGGGGAAAGTCAACTTTGGCATAGCCTTCAGTGAGTTCAAAAGGAATAAAAACTGGGGGAGCAGGGGAAGGAACTGGATTAGGCAATCAGCATGTGTATTGGAAAGGCATTGGGTTTTCAGTCAGGAAACCAGTAGTATTTGAATTTAAGTTTCTGTATTTTTCCTCAGCTATAAAATAGGATAATACACTATCTATTGCACGATCAGGATTAATTAGTTAAAAATGTTTTGTCAACTTTAAAGCATTATATGATTACAAATTATCATTGTTCAAGTTCAGGTTTAGTAGCAAGGAGGGGACAAGAGCAGAATGCAATACATAAAAGGAAATGGTGGGAGTAAGTCTGCTTCTCAAGACATTAATCAGGGAAAGGGAGGACTGAGATGGAATGATAGCAAGATGAAAGAACAGAGTCAAAGGAAAATATTTTTAAGAATGAGGAGGGTTGAGCAAGTTTGTTGGCAGAAGGGAAGGAGACAGAGAAAAGGACTGGACTGGGATGTAGGATGGGGAAGGAATGGTTAGTGGAAGGAAGTCCTTGAGAAGATGGAAGGTATGTCGATGGAATACATAGAGGTGATGATGATGATGATGATGACTGCTGTCTTTTGCTCAAAGGACCAACATGACATCACTATATTAAAATCAAGATGCAGTGGATCTGACTGTAGCTGAACAGATCAATAGAAGTTCAGAAGGCTCTACCACAGGTAGGGCACAAATAGGTGGAGATGATACCCTTGACTTGAAGAAGGGAAGGAGAAGATGAGGAAATATATAGAAATGTTTTGAGATGGGTGGAGGGGAGATTAGGGAGCTCACACAGGATGACCTCAGTGTTCTATATGGAGTGGGAAGTGAGGTTCTCTGCTGGAAGTGGGGGAGGCAGAAGTGGGAGGTGACGGCTGGAGGAGAGAGGGGAATGTTGGCTTTGAGACATGCACCCAGGATCACTCTAGGACTCTAATGAGACTGTGGTCATTCAGTCAATCAATCAGCAAGCATTTATTAAGCGCTTACTACATACCTGGATTTAAGCTAAGCACTGGGGAAACAAAAAAAAAGTAAAAATACTATTTGTAACCTCGAGGAATCCACATTCTAAGGCAGAAAATGACTTCCAAAAAACTATACATAAACAAGATATTTACACATATATGTATACACACATATATATATTCATAAATACATATAGAAAGAACTTATAAGCTATAAGAAAGCATACAATGGTGTATATACAAGATCTATATATACATACATGTGAATGCATACATGTATGTTTATATACACATGTGTAAGGAACTTATCTTACAGGGTGATGACATATAAACATCTGTGCAATACAAGATATACATGTATATTATACACACATGATACACATGCGTGTGTATAATATACTAGGAAATCAGAGTCTCCAGTGTGATGATTTTCAAATGACTGAACACACAAGATATGCATATATACATATGTATTCAAATATTTGTGTTACAAACACACATAAGATGCTTATATTCCAGTGAGGGAAATACAAATATGAAGTGTAAATATGAAAAAAATTGTGTGGGTGCTCATGTGACTATACACATAATATATACATGGACACATAAATATATGTATGTATAGAAAAAGAAGGTAATTGTTGTTATTTGTCCTTCGTTCTTGAAGAGGACCATGAGGACCATTATATCAGGGACGTGGTGCCATGGCATGCAAGTGAATTGGACTGAAGTGAGAGAGGGCTGGGCAAGGTCACCTGCCGCCCTTTCTCCTGTAGAGCCATCTGGGTCCAGTGGCCAGCTATGGAGCAGGACAAGTGGAGATGGCCCCAGATGCAGTGAGACACCTTGGCCCTTTTAAGCTAAGATCTTTAACAGGTATCAATTTGACTGAAGCAACCGCCCATTCAGTGATTAAGGCTAGGTAAGATTTGAGGCAAAGAATGGGCTCTTTTACTTACTCAAAAAAAAAAAAAATCCAATCTCCCAGGGAAAGTCCCTCAAAGTTTCTGGCCAAAACAGAAACAATTGCTATTTACTTTCACTCTGAGTCCAACAGGGCACAAACATTGACCAATTGGAGTTTTGCCTGGGATTCATTGTTGGCCAATCAATGAGAGCCAGAATGATTTGAGTTTAAGACATGGTACTTAAGAAAGAAGTCTAGCCTGTAAACCTCAAGTTATCTTGGGAAGTTTCAGCAATCAAAAAAAAAAATTACATTCCTTTGGGCTGAGCACCCATTGGTAAGGGCATGATACCGTATATATAAAGAAAGAAAGAGAGAGGGAAAGAAGGAAGAAAGGAAGGAAGGAAGGAAGAAGAGAAGAAAAGAAGGAAGGAATGAAGAAAGAAAGGAGGGAGGAAGGAAAAGAAGGAAGGAAGAAAGGAAGGAAGGAAGGAAAAGAAGGAAGGAAGGAAGGAAGGAAGGAAGGAAGGAAGGAAGGAAGAAGAGAAGGAAAGAAGGAAGGAATAAAGAAAGAAAGGAGGGAGGAAGGAAAAGAAGGAAGCAAGGAGGAAGGAAGAAAGGAAGGAAGTTCTTGCTCAACTGACCAGTTCAATTTGGTCCCAAGTGGGGCAATTTTATTCCCAGAGGTTGTAATTTGCCTTCATTCTCGAAGAGGACCATTACCTTAGGGAGGTGATACCATATGAAAGTGAGTTGCATTTAAGTGAGGGAGGACTGGGCAAAGCTACCAACCTCACTTTCTCCTCCAGGGCCATCTGGGTCCAGTGGTCAGATATAATAGATTAGGATAACTAGAGATGGCCATCCTTTAAAAAAATAAAATAAAAATAAAAAAGAAAGATAATCTCCGAGGGAAGAACTCGCAGGAACAGTCCACTAAATGCACTGGGTAGTGCTTAGATCACCAAATGGTTTCTTTTTTAGAAGTCATCTTTAAGATTATAGAATCAGAGAATGTCAGAGTTCAAGAACACTCTTGAGTGCTCATTTTATAGGAGGAAGAAGGGCAGCCCAGAAAGACGAAGTCCTCCGTACCACGTCCGAGCCCCTCCGAGCGCTGGCGTCAGAGTGGGGTCTGACTTCAGGCCCTGGCCCCGAGCTCCATGGCTGGCTGCTCCAGCGCCGAGACCACCCCATACCAGAGTATCCGATGGACATTTTCACCTGTCACTGAATTTACCACACATTCCTTCGGGGGATCATGAAGTCCCTCGGCTGCAGCAGCAACAGGATTAAAGTCCATGCTTAGAAAGAGAAGTGAAAAACACCATATGTGAGCAAAACCACAAGGGGAATTTTCACAGAGGCAGCGTGCGCTGGAACGGGGCCAAAGCCCCAGGCCCGGCCGCCCAGCTTAGCCTTAGCCTGGAAGGCAGAGGCTCTGTGGCCCAAGTGAAATCCGGGGAGGGCTGAAAACTTGGTTCGGGCTCTTGTGCAAGGCCCTGGCCGGCTGGTCAGCTGCTCTTTGGATCAAGTCATAGGCTTCGAGATGGACTCGCTCCATCTCCATCAACTAGAGAAAAGGCTAATTTCCTGTCAATGATCTTGAGAGGAATAGTTCAGGAAAACCGAATCACGGTGTGATTTTAAAAGAATAAGATGGAATCATTGCTCTCTCGGTCTCCGGGCTTTACATTCTCTAATCCATCCTTCACAGCTGCCAAACTCATGTTTACAAAGCACACATCAGACCATGACAATCTCCAATTAAAAAATCACCCATGGCTTCCCATTGCCTCTAGGATAAAATATAAAATCCTCAAACTGGCACTAAAATCCCGCCACAGATTGTGGCTTCTACCTATTTGGGGCTAACTTTTAAACTTTTCTGGGCCTCGGTTTGCTCGTCTATACCATGAGGAAAATTCCTGAACTAGCCTTAAGACCCCTCCCAGATCTGCATTTGTAATCATCTGATCCGCTCTTACAAGTCTTATTTTATATTATTTCTCTTTCACATTTTCTCTCTTCCAGTCAAGCTAGACGGCTTGCTATTCCCTATATATGACATTCCATCTCTGGCTTTGTGTGAAATAGTTCCCATATGTCTGGAACAGATGCCCTCCTCAACTCTGCGTCATAGAATCCCCAGTTTCCTTCCCTCCTACACAAGACAGCCTGATCTAGATTTCTCTCTTGAAATTTCTTTCTCTTCCTCCCTTCCTCCTTCCCCATTTCTTTCTATCTCTCCCCTTCTTTTCTTTCCTTTTTCCTTCTGTCTTTCTTCTGTATTTCTGTCTCTCTTTGTCTCTCTCTCCTCTCCTCTTCTCTTCTCTCTCTGTCTTTGTCACTCTCTTTCCTTCTCTCTGTCTCTATTTGTCTGTCTCTCTCCTCTTCTCTTCTCTCTCTCTGTGTCTCTGTCCCTATCTTTCCCTCTCTCTGTCTCTCTGTCTGTCTTTGTCTCTGTCTGTCTCTCTGTTTCTGTCTCTCTCCCTTTCTGTTTCTTACTCTGTCTCTGTTTTAATTTCTCTCTGTCTCTGTCTCTCTCTCTCTCTTCCCCCTCCCACCATTAGCCAGGTTTCATAAAGTTAAAAAAAAATCAGGATTCCCATCATCATTAGTAGCAGTGTCTCTTCATTATCAGTGACTGATGGCAAATGCTTAATTAACTCTGTGCCTATCACATAGTTAAGTGCTATACAAACATTAGCTAGTACTATTATTACTTCCCTGGGTAGTTGCGAAAATAAAATGAGATAATATTTTAAAGTGTGTTGGGGGGAAGGGGGCAGCTAGGTGACATAATGGATAGAGCATTGGGTATGGAATTTGGAGGACTTTCTTTTTTTTTTTTAATAACTTTTTATTGACAGAACCCATGCCAGGGTAATTTTTTACTACATTATCCCTTACACTCCTGTTCCGATTTTTCCCTCCCTTCCTCCACCCCCTCCCCCAGACTGGAGGACTTTATTTCATATCTGGCCTCAGACACTTATTAATTATGTGATCTTGGGCAAGTCACTTAACCCTGATTATCTCAAAAAAAAGTGCTTTGCGATTTTAAACATGCTATATAAATGCTATTATTATTGTGTATGTATATACATATCTGCACACAATTTTACAGTGCTAGTCACACGGTAAGTACATAATTATGTATTTACAGAAATATACAAAATAAAGGTATTTTGGTGGATTCTTAATCTCATTAACATGGATATTGGACTGGATTTGACATCAGCAATATCTGAATTCAAACCATGCCTCTGTTACTAGTTAAGTAATAAGTTTCTTTGTCTATATAATAGGGATAATTATACCTTTAGTACCTACTCACAGGATCGTAAGGTCTAAATAGGATAATATATGTAAAGCACTTTCCAAAATTAAAAGTCCTATATGAATGACAATTATTATTGCTCTTACAGTTATTACTATTTTTTCTTTATTTTGGGGGTTCTTTCAAACCCCAAACTGTTGGTGATTTTCTTCTTTGAAAATAATATAATGGTTTTCTCTGGGAGAGAGCAGGTTTCTCGGGGAGGTTTTCTGGAGGCAGCCTTAGTATCAGTTCAGATCAATAATTACCCCAAATGCAGCCAGGTGATAAAAGTTCAGATCTTTTATTGTCTCCAATATAGCCTGGTTAGCTTTTCTTAGAGGCCTCTCTCGCTCCTTGGTTCTAAGAACTCTTGCAGCTTTGTCCTTTGCTTCTGCCTCTGCCTCTAGCCAGCACCAAGGTAAAAGTTTTAATGAATCTTTCTTGCCTCTGAGAGAGGGCTTTTGGCTCTCTCAGAGTGCTCTGTGTTTGGCCCAGAGTGCTCCTCTACAATGTAATTCAGCTGAACTAACTGGGCCTCTGCTTTCTTCTTATATATCAGAGAGAAGGATTATGGGTTTTCTCCCATAGTGCTCTCTGGCCTTAAGTGCTTCAAGGGAGGTGTGAATTCGGATATCTCAGACTAAACCCTGAAATCTCCCAAACTTGTGAACTCCAATGAGTAAAGATGTGAACACAAGCATTGTATCAATTACATTGAGTTAACACTATGATTCTAATCTCTCCCTTGAGTTATCACCTTGTTTCAAGTTTGAGTTAACACTAGGATTCCAATACCAAACCTTTTCCTTCCCCTTCTCATTGAACCTTTCTTTGTAACAAAGATTTTAAAAAATACTTTATTTTGATCAACTGGCTCTTTTCAGCAATGAGGTGATTCAGCTCAATTTCAATAGACTTGTGCCATCTACATCCAAAAAGGGGACTGTGTAGACTGAATGTGGATCACAACATAGTATTTTCACCTTTGTTGTTATTGTTGTTGTTTACTTGCTTATTTTTTCTCTCATTTTTCTCCTTTTGAAAAAATTTTTTTATACAGCATGATAAATGTGACAATTTGTTTACAAGAAGAATTGGATGTGTTTAACCTGTATTAGATTACTTTCTGTCTAGGAAAGGGGGAAGATGGGGAGGGAGGGAGAAAATTTTGGAATACAAGGTTTTGCAAGAGTGAATGTTGAAAACTATCTTTGCATGTTTTTGGAAAAACACTTTATTTTTTTCAATTACATGTAAATATTTTTTTCCTTTCCCTCCTTCTCTTTCCCCCTTATTGAGAAAACAAGCAATTTGATATGAGTTATACATGCGCAATCATGTAAAACATAATTCCATATTAGTTATATGTAACAAAGTTTTGTAAAAACATACAGTATTATTATAACATTGCTTATGAAAATAACAAAATTAAATACTGCACAATTAAAATGAACAAGGTTGGCCCTAGAAAAGAGATATGTTACTGATTTCATTGGAAAAATGGGGAACTGTGGATAAATAATAGTTTATATTGTTACTATTACATGTCCACACTTAAAATATTAGCTGGTATTGTTGAATTTTTCTGATTTTAAAAAATCTTCATTACAAAAAAAGTTTCATGGATAGGGATGAAGGGGAGGAATATGATGGAAAAATAAATGACACCAGCAACTTTTTTTGTAAATAGTATTTTATTTTTTCCCCAATGTTAATTTTCAATATTTTTTTTTTAGTTTTCAACATTTAGTTTTATAAGATTTTTATTTCTTTTTTTCTCCATCCCCTCTCCTAAGAGAGCCACCTGATATAGGTGATACATGTACAATCATGTTAAACGTATTTCCACATTAGTCATATTGTGAAAGAAGAATCGGAGCAAAAGGGAAAAACCATGAGAAAGAAAAAACCAGCAACAACAAAAGTGTTATTATAGTTATTCTTCAATCCACATTTAGACTCCATAATTCTTTCTCTGGACGTGGATAGCATTTTTCCACATGAGTCTTTTGGAATTGTTTTAGATCATTATATTGCTGAGAAGAACTAAATCTATCAAAGCTGATCATTGTAAAATGCCTCAGCAATAGTTTTAAAAATAAAGTTAAAGAGCTGAGGAAAATCTCTGACACATAAAACTGATTCTTTATTGAGGATTTATGGAAAACATAGACAAGAATAGCACCAAGTGAGTTCTTCCCCTCTAGCACTTCTAGTTGTCAAATCATATTAGAAAACATTAACCATGAAAATCATTTTGTAGTGATTATAAGATAGCAAAGTAGATCCACAGGACAGATTAGACAAGAAAGAATCCAAAAAACTGAACTAAATCAAGCCTTCTACAAACTCAGAAACATAAATTACCAGGGGGAAAAACTCTCTCTCTGGCAAGGATTGATGGGAAAGCAGAAAAGCAATATGGAATAAATTAGGTTTAAAACAACATCATGCTTCAGAAACTATAATAAGATAAGGATGAATGTGAGTTAGGAAAAAATAAGAATAGGAACCTTTCACAGTTATGTCTGGGGTGAATTCTGGGATTTGACCAGCCCAATGTTATCTAACAAAGTTTCTCTAAGAAACCAAAGTTTTTTCTAAGTTTAAGATGACTCTGCATATGGCATGTTCCATGTCAATGACAAATTGACAATCATAGATCTTTCTGTTTTATTGTTGCTATTGTTGGTCAGTCACATTTAAATCATGGCTCCATTTGGAGTTTTCTTGGCAAAGATACTGGGAGGGTTTGCCATTTCCTTTTCCAGCTCATTTGACAGATAGAGAAACTGAGGCAAACATAAAAGTGATTTGCCCAGGGTCCCACAGCTAGAAAGCGTCTGAGGTAAAATTTGAATTCAGGTCTTCCTGACTGCAGCCCGGAGTCTACTTCACAACCTGCATCTTTTTCACATCTTGTTTACTATTGATACCTAGATTATCACTGAAAGATTATCATTGTATCTCTATCCATCAGGGATTTTTTAATGACCTGAACATCTGCATGGAAGACATCCTGGAGGAAGAGATCCTTTGATATGTTTTATTTTACTAAGTCAAATTCTTTTCTTTTCTTTTTTTTTTTTGGGTGGGGGAGGGGAGTTCATCAACAAATGGTACATTGATATTTTTCTTCTTTGTACTTCATAGGCAGTTGTGTAATTGTAAATATAATCTGCTAAAGAGAACCACAAAAGTTTGATTGTTCCTTTTTCATATTTTAATAAAAATAATCTCAATACTTGAGGAAACCAATATTCTAACAATATTATAATGTAGATAATAAGAGAGACATATGACATTTTATTTCTGCCTAGTTGTCTTAAAGATAAAAGTATTATTAATGAAATTTCCTTTTTTTTTTTTTTTGAAACCTTTCTCTCTCTGAGGTACCTTGAAACTAATCTCCAAAGTTCTAAAATTATTTTTTCCTTCCTGCATAGATATCTTCTGTTTGGATTTGATCAGTTCTTCATCTCCTTAAGTGTAATTTTGTCTTTCTTACATATAGAAATCAAATACTGTTGCATTAGAGTCGAAATGTGCTTCCTACTGGCATCAATAACATTGAAGAAATATTGACACATCTGTTACATTTCATGTCTTCCTTCAGTTTTATTTAACACGTAATGGAGCAACACATGCAGTATTTTTCCTTTGAGGATACACAGATATTTCCCACCCCAGTTTTTAATCCAAATGATTGCGTGGAAACGTATGAGGAACTGGTTTCTGGCCATGATGATTCAGAAGTTGGTATTGTGATGAAACGTCTTGTAATGGGATGCACAGTTGTAGGAACATCAGGACTGTGTACACAAAAGGGACAATTTCTTTCCTTTTTCTCTTCAAGGAAGCTACCTCCCAGAATCGGGTGGGAAAAAGGTTAATTCCCCTCTCCCCACTCCCATTCCCCATTGCCTTCCTTCTGAGTTTACCTTCCTTTATACTATGTGTATGTCTTGCTTATGCATAATTCTTTGCCTATTGATCCCTTCATTAGAATGAGAGTTCCCACGGACACTGTTTTTTTCTTTGAATCCCAATGTGTAGCTCATAGGAAGCACTTAATAAATATTTGTTGACTGACTATCTCCCACCTGATTATGGCAATTATGCATACAAAGCTACCTCTGTCACTATGTTTATTTTTCCTGATCTTAGGTGAATGAATATTCTGCCCTTGTCTACTTAATCATCTTGTACAGTAGGGATTCAGAAGGCCCCTTAGATGTTTCACCAATGACTAGAATGGAAGTAGAGTTTTCTGTGCATTTTTTCTTGCTGATTTTTGAAGTTACACCACTTATAATTTTCTTAATTCTTCATAATGTTTTGCAAATGAATATATAGAATGTCCCAAAATCTTAATGCAATTTTAAACTTCACTGTTGCTTTTGCCAACAAGAAGCTCAAGTGTTGGCTGAAGATATGTGTTGTTGTTCCTTTTTTTTGAAATCATAAAAATTTAAATATTTAAAAATATACTAGTGAACAAAATATATAGTTAATTATTATATGGTATGTAATATTATATACATAACATATTATAGTATAACAAAATATATAATAAATTATTATATAATATATATTGTATACATAATAAAAATATAATAAAACTAAAATAAATAACAGTAACATAAAATGTAAGTGAATTTTATCTGTAAAAGTAAATATAAGCAATACACAAAATGAAAAAGAAGCATACAATTGAAGCACATTTTATGAATACATTATAAAGTCAAAAATATGTGAAGTTTAATTTATTTTTTATAAAATTAATATCATGAAAATCACTATTATTATTTTCCATTTGGTCATTTGACAACTGATAAAATATAAAAATATAGGCAAAATAGATTCCAGATTTAAGATGACAAAGTATGCAACCAGCCATATGAAAACTTAATGTAATTTAATATATTTAATATAACTTAATTTAATATTTATATAATAGGGGCATTGGGGATTCTGTTTTACTTAAAGTCTAAAAATGACAATGCCTATATGCTTGGCTGCCTCATTGTGGAAACTATTTTACATCTAAAATTCTCTAAGAAATAGTACCAATCATAATGAATGTTTTTATATACAGTTCTTATTTGTCTATAGCAATATCTTCTTTCAATAAAGCTTGTTGGGACTGTTGTAACTATATCATCTCGACTTTGCCCGTCCTTACAATTTGCTGCTGGTTTTAATTTGTTTGTTATGCTCTAATTAGTCCATAATGTAACTGCCCACAGACAATTGATTCTGAAATGATGTACATGTCAGAAATCAATCATTTCCTTTTAGTTAAATTATACTCGATTTTTTGGGAAGATATTGTACAATATTCACTTTCTCCTGCTTTTTATGAATCTTTCTTCTAAAATAAAATATTCAGGACTTAGCATAAGTCTTCTGAATATTCTACAAGTCATTTACTTTTACACCTTGACCCAAAGCAAAATTTTAAATAATTTTTGCCATCCTCCTTGTACTCATCCTGATATTTCAAGCATCCAGGTTTATGCTGACCTGGTATGTACATGTATGTATGTATGTATAGACATATGTATATGTACACATATTTATGTACATGTATATATATGTGTACACACATTTATGTGTGAAAAGACTTTCACACAAAGAGAAATAGAATTTCTCTACTGCTCCATCTTCTAAACAAAGAATTTTCTCCATGAAGGCATTTTTCCTTCCAGTCATCATGAGGACCATAAAATAACATGACCAAATATTACACAAAATAACATTTCCCATTACCTTTGGGTGCCTTATGAATCAACTTCATACCAATTCCTTTTATTTGCTCCTCTGGTCATCTTTTCCATTCACTTCATTTTATGTTTGTCTTAATAGTTTCATAACAAGAATGTCGAAAGTGCTGTAACTTATTTCCTCTACTCCCACATTTTATATCTCACCTTTTCAGTACTATTAGTTAAATTAATGTGTGAAGATGGCCTAGAAATTGTGCAATACTTAACTCTTCCTCCCCCTCCTCACCATTACAATATCATTTCTGTTGAAACATAAGGGTACCCCACTCAATTATTTCCCCTCTTTTCTCTTATCTTCTGTTCTTCTTTACTAATTAATTCATTCCTCACCACTTTTAAACATGCTCAATTCTCCTTCATCTTAAAAAAAAAAAAGGCCCCTATTTGACTTTGACACCTTCTCAAGCAGGAAATTGATATCTTTTCTTTCTTTCCAAATTCCTAGAAAGCCTTCTCTAAACTCATTTCCTCACAGCTCCTACTCACTTCTCAACCCTTTGCAACCGATCTTCTGATTCAGCAGATAATTTCTCCCTGAGCTTGTGAGCAAGCCATCTCTACCTTTCTAAATTAAATTGTTTCTTAGTCCTCATTCTATGTCTTTGACTCTATTGACGACTTCCTTTCTTGGATACTTTTTCTTGGCTTCTGGTTTCCTTCTTTCCTCTATAACAGTCCCTTTACAATTTCTTCTGCTGATTTTTCACCTATATTCTACCCATTAACTGGGAGCATGACCCAAAATTCTGTCCTGGGCTTTATTCTTTGTTGATATTCTCTCATGTGCTGACCTCATCTTCAATCCCAATGGGATTAATGACCTTTTTTGCATATGACTCCCAGATCTGGGTATTTAGCCTTAGCCTCTCTTGAGCTCCATTTTCATCTCTCCAACTATCAACTGGTCATTTCAAACTAGCTGTTTAATAAGCATCTCAAACACAACAAAAATTCATCATCTTTCCTTCCAAAATCACCCTTCAAAACGTCTCTGTTTTGGTCAAGAATACTATCATCCTTTTAATCACATAGACTTGGAACCTCAGTTTCATCCTCAAAATCTCATTCTTCCCCACCCCTCATATCTGCCTTTTTTTAAAAATGAAATTTTTTTTTATCTTATTTCTCTGCCCTAGAATAAAATAGCCTCTAAGTAATTCTCTTGTCTAAAAGCCATGTTGCCATTCTGATTATAAGGATCAGATTGCCATGTTGAGATTCCTATGCTATTTTCAACACCATTCTTTCTCTTCTTTCCCCCATTTCAGAGAGCCTTTATTCTCTTTCTATTCAAAGCTGTGTCTTTTAGTGGCCATTTTAGTAAAGTCCCATTTCTAGGTTTCAGCAGTGTCTAGATCATTTGTAGGGTGAATATAACAAGGAAATGAGTATTTTTTTCTTTGAGTATTTCCTCTGAGAAGTTGTTTTTTTAGATCACAACTTTCATAATAAGAACTAAAAAGTAGGTTTTTCAAGGGTGAATGTTGAAATATTCAGGGATTGCATGTGTTTTGAAAAATAAAAAGCTATCATTTAAAAAAGAAAGAAAAAGTAAACTATCATAGCCATATAGTAAAAAATAGCAAATAATTTCCTCAAAATCAAAGCAAGCTTATGGTATTCCAAGGTGAGTGAAAGAAAAAATCAGAGGGACCATGTCTGAAAATCTATATTTACCTATTTGAGGTTCTGATGCCATCCCAAATCACAAGAATCAAGCTGGTATTGGGCCAGAGCTCCATAAAAAAGGGATTCTCAGTTCATAAGCAATTTTCTATCTTTGCCTCTGACTCTATCTAAAAAAAAAAAAAAAAAAAAAACCGCTGGTCTCCTTAGTCTAAAAGACTGTGGTCATTGTGGAATTATCCAATCAAAATGCCCTTTTTTCCCCTTCCCACTAGGAAAACTCTCTCCAGATATATTTCACAAGAGTCCTTCCAACTATGAGTAGGGCATAATGGACTTAGCCACTTAGAGAAACATATTTGCTATTTCAAAAGGCACAAAAGAAATAAATTAATACAGACCAGAACACCTACTGCTTGAATTGGCCACACCTTTTCCTGAATGCTGACAATCTACAAACTAAGTTTTTGTGAATATGCAGTTTTGTTATTTAGTCCTGATGGCTGCTTTCCCCACCCCCAAAACAAGCAAAAAACATAGTTCTTAAATACTTTCCCAGTTAGAGCATCTAAGAAATGCAAGTCAACTAATTGAGTTTCAGGGATTTTTTTGTTTTATTTTATCCCCTCCCAGATATTCTTCTCAGGTCATACTTCCAGTCTCTCCTGCTCTTCACCTTGTGCTTCTATTCCCAAGGCATTATGGTCTTATTGAAGGATCATAGTGGTTGAGCCAGAGAAGGTTCCTCTTTACCTGTTCAGTATATTGACTTCTTTCTCTCTGTCCTTGAAAACTCCAGGGCATCTGGCCCTTGGGTATTAAATTTCTAGCCCTTTTATTTTTTTCACAGTGTATTCACTTCACAGAAGTACCCAAGAGAGTCTGGCCACTGTTATCTCTTCCCTTTACTCTCTAGTTAAGGCAAAAGGAGAAGGTGGAATCACAGAAGTGCATTCGAGTAAAAGTTGGTAGCCGGGATAGCCTTGTGTTTCATGTGATTTTCTGGGTTCTGTAAAGGAAGATTTTGCCTGAAAATCTATGTATTTTATCCACTATCCTTATACCAATGCCTGAATTTCCATCATTAGAAAGTCTTTGGAGAAGAAAATCACTTTGTCTTCATCAGAATCATCAGGTGTTAAAAATTTTAGGCTATTGCACTATCAAGTAATTTACCTTGAAGCAGAAACTTGGAAAAGATAGATCCCTTCATTATAGACAGATTCAGGTGGAGTCAAGAACAAACAGTCCCAAGGAAGCATAAAGGTACTGGACCCACGGTTGATGCAAAAGATTTAAGGGATGCTAAAGAAGGAAGAAAGGAAGTGAGTGGGAGGGCAGGAAATCTACATTCTACCTATCCCAGTCTTTTACTTAGGGCTGGATGGTATATGTAGGGAGGTGGAAGCACAGGGGGAAGGTGAGAGAGGAGAGGGAAAGATTTGGGAATGAGGGAAGAAACAAAAAGCCAATAATAACAGAAGAAAAAGTACATAGCAGAAAAACTCTATAGAAATGAAAGTGGTCCAATAGCTAGAGCACCAAACCTGAAGTCAGGAAAACCTGAGTTCAAATCCAGTCTTAGAGGTTTACTAGCTATGTGATGTTGGGCAAGTCACTTCCTCAAATGTAAAATGAGGGTGAAAAAAAAAAGTATTTGCCGTATCTCAGGGTTCCTGTAAGAATCAAAGGAATTAATAATTGTAAAGCACTTAGCACAGTACGTAGCACATAGTATGTGCTCTATAAATGTCTGTTGTTGTTCAATCACTTCAGTCCTGTCAGAGTTTTCTGGCAAAGATACTGGAGTAGTTTGCCATTTCCTTCTCCAATCCATTTGAGGAAACTGAGGTAAATAGGATTAAAGAACTTGCCCAGAGTGACACAGCTAGGAATTATCTGAGGCCAGATTTGAATTCAAGTTCTTTTGACTTCAGTCCTGGTGCTATATATACATTATTTTAAAATTTTCTTTTATTATTTTTAAGAATTACAAATAAATTAACTAATTATATGTACATTATATAATATAACATATATAGCATATATAATTTAATTTGTTAACTTTATAAATGGAGGCTCAGATATATAAAAACTTTTTTCAAAAGGAGGTTAGAGTAATAGCCAAATTCCCAAATCATTTCTTGTTTTAGGTTAGTGATCTTAGTTAAAAGAAGCTTTGAAATAAGGCTAAATAATGATGATAAATGGGGGCAGTTCCAATAAACCTTCTGTAGAGGAAAAAAAAGAGAGTTCCCACTAAAATAACATATTTCTGATTCTCTTCATAATAACTATATATGTGTATATATTATATATGTATATATGTGAAATATATATACATATATATGTATGCGTATGTGTGTGTGTATATATATATATATGTATGTATGTATGTATGTATATATAAAAGGCTGCATAAAAACAAACTATCTGCTTTTCAAAACTGGGACTGGGGAAGGAAAGGCTCACCCAGCAGAGAGGCAAGTAACCTTCCTCTGCTTTGTGACCTCTACATCTGTGAATGGATCATCTCTTCTTATGTTTCCTCTTAGGTTCGGGTGGGAGGGATGGCAAGGCGGCTAAGATGTCCAGAGCTGCAGTAGCCACGTTGTTTACATTCCCATCCCCTCACCCTGGGAAGCCCAAAGTTCCCACACTCACTGAGGCAAGAAGGTCGCCATGGACACCTCCTCTGTCTCTGCTGCTGACTGACTAGGGATAAGTAGCAGCTGCTGGAATCAAGTCACCTCCCAGCTTGCCTCCCC
Source organism: Antechinus flavipes (assembly GCF_016432865.1). Classification (NCBI taxonomy): domain Eukaryota; kingdom Metazoa; phylum Chordata; class Mammalia; order Dasyuromorphia; family Dasyuridae; genus Antechinus; species Antechinus flavipes. The sequence continues at coordinate 42,856,285 of NC_067401.1, forward strand.
GGGAGGAGACATCGGGGACAACCTTAGACTCTGTGCCTTTGTATCTCGGGGCTCATCCCATCACTATCCAGACTTAAAACGGGGGTCCCATTTTGAGTCACCCCTTGGCAAAGCTGATCATTGAAATGAGAGCAATACGGAGAGATCCACCATATAGACATTAATAGAAAGAGATGAATCATGATATTCAACAGAGGGCATAGGTTAGTTACTTGTGGACAAAAAAAATTAGTGGTTATTTATGTGGGCAATAAAAGTCCTGTTTGTCCAAAGATATCTCCTCTGGAGATCTACCATTAATTTTTTATTGCAGTTATCAAAAATACAGTCCTCATCTTCAGAGATCATTCAGTCTAATAGGGGTCCCGCAAGAAGAAGAATATAGAGTCCTGCAAGGGGAAGTCAAGGAGGGGAGGACTGTCATCAGCTGAGGGGATCAAAGAAAGTGTCAGTGGAGTTAAATTTTTTATGTAGGAATTCAGTGGGAAAAGAAGAATATTCTAATTATGGGAAATAGTACAAAAGCAAAGAGACACATTGCATGTCCAGGTTCAGTTCACAGTGGTTCTCAAACTTTTATTTTCAATATCTTTATCCTATTAAAAATTATTGAGGATCTCCCCAAAGCATTTTTGTTTATCTAGATTATATTTATAGACATTTATCATTTTGGAAATAAAAACTATTTTTGAATTTGTAGACTTTCTAAAAGGGTTTCAGAGACCCCCAGGATTCTCTAGACCATACTTTGAGAACCACTGGCTAGAGCTTAGAAGATATGGGAAGGGATAATATGATACATGGCTAAAATGTTGAGGAAGGACAGATTATGAAGAGCCTTGAAAGCTGGGCAAGAGAATGAACTTTGCTCAACAAGCAAGGAGAATGGCATGGTCATATATGTGTAGATATCTTCATTTCTGGACCAACTCTATCTCTTCCCTCCATTTCCACCACAACTAAAGCCCTGGCCCAGAAGTATGGCCCACCGAGGCTGTCCTCTCCTTGGCAGTGATTGCACTTTGCCTGCCCCAGCCCTCTGGGGACCATATAAAGACTGAGTCGCAATCCCAAGACCATAGATACCACCACTATTTATTGATTTATTGTCATATTTTTCTGTTTTTTTGAACCATTCTATATATATATATATATATATATATATATATATATATATATATATATCCAGATTTTATGTATACATAATATTAATGTAAATGCCATTTTTATCAGGTTCCTATTTTTTTATATGTCACTGATGAAGTTTTTGAGGTTTGCAACCCTAATTCCATTTTACCCATAAGCCCTGATTTTTTTTTGTGATTTTTTATTTTGTGATTTTACCTATTGCAATATATATAATATAATATATAGAAAATATAGGAGCACATCATGTTATAGCAGAATTGTATTCTGCATGGAGGTGATAGTTGAAATCATAAGAATAAAAAAAGATTGAACAGGGTGGGAATCTGTAGACAGAAGAGGATGAAGGATAAAACTTTGGAAAATAAACATTTTCAAGCATCAAAAAAAAAAAAAAAAAAAAAAAAAGGATGAGGGGCCAACAAAAGCAATGAGAGGAAATTGTTAGAAATTCTGAGGCTATTCAAGACTTAAGTTTTGAGTTCATGGAAATATTTGGTATACACAACTTTTTCAAGGACTTTAACAATGAAGGGGAAGAAAGATGATTTGGTAACTGAATTTCCTTGATCACTAAAAGGGTCAATGAAAGAGGGTTTTTTTGTTTGTTTGTTTGTTTTTTATTTTAAAGGATTTTGTAAACCTTTCTGTTTGGTGAAGGTGGAAGCATGTAGGTTTTTTCTCATTTGTGTAACTTCCTGCTAAGTTTCTTTAAGTGGTTGCTCACTTTCCTACACAAACAATAAGTATATAGATGGGATAATGTGACCAAGGTTTAAATAAAAGTTTTAATTATTGATACATTAGCTGTATCTTGAATTATTAGTGGTGTAATTCTTGCTTTTGCCTTACCATTAAGTAAAGCATTTTTGTTTAAGGGATTAAGGTATCATAAATAAGAATATGCATAAGACACATGCAGATGGGGGTTCATGAACTATTGGTCAATAGTAGAAATGTGCTGTCTCCCTAACATAATTATCCCTAGCACCTTAAGAAAGTTTGAATTGAAGACCCAGAGTTAAACCTCTGAGAACCTAGAACTGCCAGTACAAAGGCAAGTGGGGTCAATGAACCAGACTAACATGTCCCTTATTAAAGACTACACTGTAGGGACTACCACATGCAGGTGAACATATAAAACTCACCATTAACGAAGTAGTCTATTCCAGTTTTTGACAGCTTTTGAATTTGGGACTGCTCTAGAAATCTTCCTTAGATTTAGCTGAAATCTATCTCCCTGTAACTTTCATCTTTAAATCTTAGGGTTTTTTTTTTTCATTTAGAGGAATGGAGAATAGGTCTAATTCCTCTTTCCCATGATGTCTTCAAATATGCAAGTAAAACAGAGGTACTCCCCAATGACGAAAATGTCCACAAAACCAAACATGAAATATAGAGAAAGACGCAGAGGTTACACCATATATACTCCCTTCAAGTTTCCTGAGCCCTTTGTGACATAAATTACTTCTCTGTCTCTTCTCTATCTTAACTTTGAAACAAACTAGACTCTATTTTTTGTTGCCTATCAGTAAAAAGTAAAAGAATTAATAATCCCAAAGTGAATGTTTTTTTTTTAATTATTATGAACTAAAAAAAAAAGCATCAATTTAGACATTTCCATGTATAATGAAGGCTAGAAAATGAAAACTGTACATGAAATCATAAATCTATTGCATGGATTCATTAAAAATGTTTGACAATTTTGAGTTTAATCTACATTACTATCATTTTTCTCCATTACCTTTTAAACAATTTTATTTTATTTTCAGGTCCAAATTCCTTCTTTGCTTTCCCTCCCTCATTGTTAAGAAAGCAATAAAAACAAAATCCATTGCAAACACACATAGTTAAGAAAAACAAATCTTCCATTGGCCATGCCAAAAATAAAACAAAATACCAAAAACCTCAATTTGTACTCTGATTGCAGGCTGATAAAATTAAAATTTAAAGTTGTAGTAGCGACATTGCCCTACTTGTCCTAGTCTCTCCTAAAATTGAATATTTAAAAGAAAATTAGTAAATCTCCATCAGAATACTTATAAAATAACCTCTCTCTTTAAAAAAAATTGCTTTTTTCTCCAATAGCAAATGATTGTTTGAGCCTATATTTCTCTAATATTCAGTAAATCAAATTATTTGGCTGAATTAGGGAGCTACATTGATCTAATTTCTATTGCTCCCCTTCAAGTAATTGAAAAACTCACAGCCTAAGACAGAATAAAGTTTATTTTGTTTATTAGTTCTGCAGGGTTTAGTGCTATTCACACTCTAAATCTGGAAGCCCCCGGCAGAACTGTTTTCATTATACCAAGCCCTCTAACTAATGGGCAGATCTCCTTGTCTCAAAATAGCTTCCCTGTTACCTATCAATACCAGAACCTGGCAGAAGTCAGGTTGGATCAGACTTTGGATGGCCAAGAGCAGAAGACCAAGTAATCTGGGAAGGTCCCAGCAAGGGGCAATAGTAAGATGTTTGTACAGGTGGGTGGAGGGTCATTAGAAACCCATGGCAACTAGTCAACTGGCCTGAATATCAAGCAGAAAAAAGTGGTTTCGGTTTGTCACATATTAGTTCTATAGGTGAATGGATGTGTTTCTACCTGGCCACCTGCAAACAATCCTGTCCTATTAATTTCTTCCAAAGTTCACATAGCTGAAGAGCCTTTGAACTATCATTTAACATTGTTCTTCATGGTAAGGGCATAGCAAGGCCCTTGGAATTAGGGCCTCTTATGAGGGACATGGCTGCTACATTATTTTGCTCAAAAAACCAACATTGCAGAGGGTTCCTGGGGATCTAGGCTAGTTCACAGATAGTGTACCTGACAATGATAAAAGAAAGAAGTATCATGTTTAAGATATACTGGATTACTTGCCATCTAGGGGAGGGAATGGGGAGAAGAGGGGTAAAATTTGGAGGTTTTGCAAGGGTCAAGGTTGAAAATTTTTCCATAAATTATTTTGAAAATAAAAAGCTTTAATAAAAAAAAATAAATATTTTTTTTAAAGGAAGAAGTATCAGGAGGCACCCTAACAAAGTTGATGACGATAGAAAGTACAACATGCTTCAGTACTTAAAGATGTCTGATTTTGGTGGTGTAGAGATTAGAACAGATCACAGGCCCTTTGTCAAAGTGCCACTGCTGAACAATCCATCAATCGGTGGGCAACCTGGTGATAAGCCTCCCTGAATTAAGCAAGACTGGTCCACCGATACTGAACACAAGGTAAGCCTCCCCACCTTAGTTAGGCTTGTCAGAGATTGAACTCTGCTGACGTAGCCCTTGAGCATCCGGATTGACCATTATAGTACAGTGAACTCTTGGAATGGGATTGAAGTAGAAGAATAATACTAAGAGCCAGCACTTGTTTAATATTTGGAGGCTGACAAAATAGTTGGTACACATTATCTTTTTGCACACAAACACATACATACACAATTAAAAACAAATAAAAAACAAAAATCCCAATCACTGTGAGGTAGGCCATATTTCTATTATTTCTGTTTTATAGATAAGAACATGGAGAACTAAATAGATTAAATGAACATTCTATGGTCACATAGTCAGGAATTGCAAAAGCTGGAATTCAAAACTCAATTTTCTTACTCTAAATCTGGGATTCCTTCCATTCCAATACACCGCCTTTTTTCAGTGTGAAAGAATTCATAAATTTTAATTCATATATATTGCAAGCATATTCTAGCATTAATGTTACTGGAAGGTAGATGTGAGACATTTTACTTTGCAAGCTGAATGATAAAGAAGGAGAGGCAGTGTAGCATAAGGGTTAGAGAATTGTCAGTAAGTTGTAAATTCAAGTTCCACCTCTAACACATACTGGCTGGGTGACCCTGGACCAGTCAAAATTTCTCAGTGCTCTAGGCCAAAGTTTCTTTAACTGGGTCACAACTCCATATGGGATCTTGTAATCGAATGTAGGGACTGAAAAACTATAATTTATTATCAGTAAATGTTTGATTTCTCTGTTTTATATACCTATCTATCTGGGGTCACATAAAAATTTCTCTGGGGAGAAAAGGGCTTTCGAGTGGAGAAAGTTTAAGATGCCTTGTGCTAAACAACTCTTTAAGGCTATAAGTGGAAGAGTAGGGGTCTTGGGTAGAGGAAATTCCCCAATTCAGGGTTCTTTATACCCATAAAACCACAGGTCCAATTGTTATACTCTTCTGCCCTTTCCCCCACTTTAATGACAGACTTGATTTTTCTGGACAAAATCAAAGGCTTCAACTAGACATAAAAGTTGAGACCAAATTATTTTTAGAGTCCTTGCTTAGAACAAATAAATTAAGGGATTTTTTCTGGTTTTCCAATTTGCAACAGGGATATGCCGGAGCCAGATCTTATCAGCTGGAGATAATTGTTAAATTTTTAATGTGAGCAGTTATATTTGGAAATTGGCAAATGTTGTAAATTAAGGCTTGATTAATTGTTTTGCTGATTGTCCAGACTTTAAAAAAACAATGAAGAAAATATTAATAATGTCAATTAAACTTAAAAATGTGTTCTGAATACATTTCCCCCCAGGATACCAATTGTTAAACATTTGCCAGAATATCTCTGGTTCAATAGTCCCTTGTCACAGAGATTAGAGACTTATTCAGCAAAAAGCAATACTATTTATTGCTACCCTATCTTTTTTGAATACTCAGAACACATCATTCTTTCTGTACAGAAGGAAAACCCTTTACACTTGGCAATTAAAGGAATCAATCAATTTCTAATCTGTTCAAAGAATGGAGCCTAAAATGTCCCCTCAAGGAAGATGTGGTATAGTTGACATAGTCATGGGAGCACTTTTTTGTGGTACTAAGATATGAAAATAAAATGGGTGATTATGGACTGAGAAATGGCTGAACAAATTGTGGGATATGAGAAAATTGGTACTTTTAGGTTGTCTAGAAATATTCATTTAATGATTCCCTAGATGGAAGATATTTGTGCAGTGACTAATGAATGGTCATATGCTAAAAGAACCATACCATTTCTGTCATGGAACCCGAAATAGAATCCTGACCCTATCACTTAATCCCTGTATAACTTCGGTAGACCATATCTGGAATGGTATATTCAGTTCTGAGTGCCCCATTTTAGTAAGGCCATTGATAAATGGAGTGTGTCAAAATGAAGGAGATCAGAATGACTGGATGATTTCTTGAAGGAATTAGTGATGTTTATTTAGTCTCCAAAAAAAAAAAGACTTAAAGGGGTAGGGATGTCATATGGAATTGGAATATATTTATTCTCTTTGTCCCTGATGGGCTGAAGTTTCAGAGACAGATGGAAAGTATGTATCCAGGCCAGGTCAGAATATAGAGAGATTTTCATCTCTCTTATCCTGGGCACTGTTTCTTAAAGCATAAGAAAGATTACATATGTTTTTGCTGACATATCACACTATTTACTAATAAGAAGATATATGTAAAACATTTAGAACTGGCAAGTAGTAAATACTGAATAATAGACTTGTTCGGTTCTCTCCACCTTTTGCATCTAACTTATCATCCACCATCTTCAGATCCTTTTCACATAAACTGTTATGTAACTTTATCTCCCCATTTTGGGTATATCTTGTTGGTATTTGGCCCATTTCTGATACTTTACATTCATCTTTACTTGATTTAATATTATTATAGATGTCCCATAATAAAAGATTAAAATCTTTTGGAGTCATGGCTATCTCATCCAACAATTTGGCTATTTTTCCTAGTTCTATATGATTCAAGAGACTAAGAAAAATATGTTTACTAGCACAAAATTAAGGCTAGCTCCTCAAAAACAGTCACTATGGATTTCAAGGAATTCATGAAAAATTACATCACTTTTCTGAAATTTAGATCTACTTATCAGTGTCATTCCTCTGATCTAGTAACCACTTTTATTTTATTTTTTATTAAAGCTTTTTATTTTTCAAAACTATGTATGGATAATTCTGCAATATTAGCCCTTGCAAAACTTTGTTTTCCAGTTTTCCCCTCATTTTCCTATCCCCCTCCCCTAGATGGCAAATAGTCCAATATATGTTAAACATGGTAGAAATATATGAGTAACCACTTTTAAAAAGGAAAAGAGATTAGTCTGCCATGACCTATTCCTGATGAAACTGTGTTCTTACTTACTGAGCACTGGTAACTTGCGTTCCTAAACTTTTTGTTTTAGAATTTTTCTAGGAATTCAAGTGAAGTTTATTGGAAAATGGTTAACAGACTCTTTATTTTTATGGAAATTAGGACAACCTTTGTCCTTTTCCAGTTCTATGACATCTTTTTCATTATTGATTCTCAGAGATTATTGATAGCAGTTCAGCAGTTACAACTGTCAGCTTTCAGAGGTCTAGGTTATCAGTCTTAATGTCTGAAACTCACTAACAGCAGTTAGATGCCCTTTTACCATGTCCTCACTTATCTCGTGTTTTAATTCCCCATTAATTTTTTTAATCTGTCTTTTCTAGACCAAAGATTATCCTCCTTGGTAGTGAAAACAAAAGCAAAATATTTGAGTTAAATATTTTTGATTCTTATCTCCCATACATTATCAATTATATCATGTTCTGTGGCTACAGTGGGCAGTACAATACCCACCATATGACAGAGACTTGATATCTAAAAAGATGTTTGATGGTCCATGGACAAATATAAAAATTGTGCCTGAAAAAGGGCCTGTAGAAAATTATTATCCAGTGAAGTAACTAGGTGGTAGTAGTTAGAAAACTGAATTTGGAGTCAGGAAAACCTCAGTTCAAATCTAGCCTCTGACACTAACTGTATAAATTTAAGCACATTTCTGTAACTGTAAAATGATAATAATAATTGGATCTACCTCCCAATGTTGTTGTAAGAATCAAATTAAATATTTTAAAAGTGCATATCACATTGTAGGCATTAAATAAATGCTATTTATTATTATTACTACTATCACAGTTTAGTCCACAGTTAAAATGTAGAATTTCCACCCCCTATAAGTTAACCTATCAATTCTTTCCATTGGTACTTTGTTTTCTGTATTCAGAAGTTCTAGGAGATTTTTTTGGGTTATTATTTCCTGCATTCAGATGTTGGAATCTTTCAGTTTATCTTATGCATAGAAAAAATGATCCTTAAGCTGCCTATATATACCCTATCTTCAAGGTCAGTGGCTTCAGTTTCCATAAAGATATTTTAACATAGTATTTATTTTAACTTCACAATTGTTTGCTTCTGTCCTGCCAGATTTTCCTCTACTTCATTATTTTTGTATGTAAAATCCATTAACCTCTCTTTTACTTCTTTGGAGAAATTCTCCACCATAGATTCAGTTTCTTTTATAATCTGATATATATTTTTAAAAATCTTTTTAGGTACTAAAAATTTTGACATTTGTACATTCTCATTTTTCTCCTGTAGGTTTTATTTCTTTTTTTGAAATAGTCTATAAAATAGGATGGACATATGAGAGAAGAACCATACCATATTCTGTCATGTTTCTTTGAGATTCCACAGGATTTTACGTTTAATCAGGCATTTGGTAAAACTTTTTTGGTCTTTTAATATTAATTAAAAGCTTTGTAATCTCTTTGAGGATTTAGTATTCATTCTCCTAATTTTAGGATCCTATATAACTGATTTATCTATTTGTGTTCTAGATTTTTACTGAAGTTTCTTCCTTTTGAATTTTTTGGTTTTTCAGTCTTTCTCCCTATATTCCCCTGTTACTCACTAACTCTTTTCTTTATCATACTGGAATTGAAGAACAAAGTTGCCTCAGCTTCCATCTTAATGGATGATTTACAGTTTACTGACCGGAGTGGGGAAACAGCATTTGCCTTAGCTATTTTTCAGTCCTTTTCCTTCAAACCTGCTACAGATTTCTTTTGTGGTTCCATGCCCTTTCACTCATCCTTTCCTTCCATTAATGACCTGAAATAATATCTGCAACTTTTTGTAGGATTAAGGTTAGAGTTACTATTAGGGTGAGAGCCAGGGGAGGAAACAAAGGGAGATACAAAGCCTTCGATGTCTTTCATTTACAGTCTATTTCAGGCAGAAGGTACCCTGATTCTTTCTCCTTTTCCTCAAATAGTTGGGTAGAAACAGGATCAGCTTTTCAGGTAGAGATATGCAGGGGTAAAATATACAGCAACTTCTGCAATAGAAAAGGATCCCAGTATATGTCCTAAGTGCAATCCCAAGGGTTGGTTTAATTATACATGCTGGGATAATGGGAAGCTATCAAGGAATGAAGTAAATGAACACTTTAAGGACAGAATTCTCTAAGCAAAAATTCATAATTTTATTTCATTAAGGTTTTTTCCTTTAATCCTTGGGATTCAACTATTAATGGTCTGTGTCAAATGTGTGATTTCTCTTTTATTATTTGTGTGTGTGTGTGTGTGTTTAGAAATAGTGGAGACTGGAGGAGAAGTCTAGTCTTCCATTTTACTGGTAATATGACTTGAAACTCTTACTATGAACCAAGGTTATCTTGGGCTCTGTCACTGACTAAATGCTCCTCAGAATGATTCATCATTTATGTCATGAGGATAATTCAACAAGGAAGAACAGTTTCATGTCATCGTGCCATAGAAACCCTGCCCCCCACTGCTGTCTCTCATTCCTTTCTTTCTGAAGGCATTCCATCTCCATGGTCTTCCTAATTAGATTAACTGTCTGGGGCCTCCAATTCATATACTGCTTCTGTTGATCCTTTCTCCTCCTGTTCCTCCTCTTCTTTACCCTGGAAGTCAAGATTCTACAATATTTTTTTTACTCAAAGCTCACGCTTCCATAGAAGGCTCAAGATTTTACAATAATGTGTTCAAAGTTCACTCTCCCCCCAAATAGAAGGCTCAAGATCTTACAATAATGTGCTCAAAGCTCGATCTCTCCCCCAGATCGAAGGCTCAAGATTTTACATTAATGTTCTCAAAGCTTGATCCCCCCCACCCCAGATAAAAGGCTCAAGATTTTACAATAATGTACTCAAAGCTTGATCCCCCCTCCCCCCGCCTTGTCCCCAACTTCAGATAATGGCCAAAGAAACAAACAAAAAAATCTTATAAGAACACCTATAAACTTATGACACAGACTATGTGTTTCATATGGAGTGCACCTTTAAGAATCAAGGAGGCAGTGATAAAAAAAAATACATAAAAGGGAATATCAGGTAGTAGATTTTCTGATTGTTATTATTGGATATTACAAATTAGTTGTCTCATAGATATCTGAGTCCCAAACAGAACTCATCATCTTTCCCCCACAAATCAAACCTACTAACCTTCCCCATTATTGTCAGATGCACCTGACAAATCCTTCCAGCCAACTAGGTTCATAACTTTGGTCTTTGGCTTATGCTTTTGTGTGCTTAACAATTATAACAATTCCTAGCACATAGTAAGCATTTAGTAAATGTGGGAGAGGGGCAGTTAAGTGATGCAGTGGATACAGCACCAGTCCTGGAGTCAGGAAGACCCCAGTTCAAATGTGGCCTTGGATACTTAACTATCTGTGAGATCCTGGGCAAGTCACTTCACCCTGTTTGCCTCAGTTTCCCCATCTGTAAAATGAGCTAAAGAAGGAATTGGAAAACTACTCTAGCATCTTTACCAAGAAAACCCCAATATAAGAGTTTGACATGACTATTGAACACTTACAAAGAGTTCGACATGATAACACTGAACAACACAATAATGATAAATGTTATTTTAAATAAATAAATAACACTTAATTTAATTAATGTTACATGACTGATTGATCCAATATTTGAATTCTGACTTATTTTCACTGACTATGCTTCTCAGATCTTCCCTGTATTATGATCCCTCTAATCCCTAAGGAAGAAGAGCTGATTTAGAAGAAGCTTGAAAAGATGCAGCTTTTGTGACACAAACACATTGAATCCAATTCCTCCAGGGTAATATAGTACAGTGGCTAGAGGCTATTCTGCCATAACTTGAACAAATCATTGGGTAAATCACACATCCTCTCTGAGTCTGTTTCCTCATCTTTAAAGAAAAATGTTGGATTAAGTGTATCTAAGGTTTCTTTTACTATAAATCTATAAATATGCCCCAGAGGGCAACCCCAAACTTCCCAATCGATTATGTATAAAATAACTTAACTGGAAAGAAGACACAAAAGCCATCCTTGGAAAATCTTCCCCATGTGAGAGGTTGTGGATTAAATGCCCAGGAAGTTACAAGGCAAATTCAAATTTAAATTTAATTCAAATTTAAAAAGTAAAAAATAAAAAACAAATAAATAACAGCAGTCCCCAACAACTACAGCTGGCCACTTAACATTTCTGGATCCACCCAGACAAGAGTCTTATCTCACACTCAAATAATCACTTACTCTATAACAATGGTGGTATTAAAGGTCTAGTTTCAAGCATGAAAGGATCAAACAGAAGTAAAGTTAATTGCTCCCTGTTGCTCAAGTCATTGAGCAGCTTTAGAACAAAACAGAAACTTCCCAAACAACCAACCTATGCCCCTCTGTGGAAATGTCATTTTCTGTGCCAGTATTCTGTTCCCCTGTTGCTTAGACCTTCTCTGAATGTGTAGCGCCTCAGCTATTCCAGTGTGGTACCGGTCCACTTGGCTACCCTCAAGCTCCCCTGGACCTGTTCTACATGGTTCTGTCCTACATGCTACCTATATCAAAGAGCCACCAGTATAATGTCAAATTTATATAATTCAGTCTTCTCCTTTATCCTAAATATTCCTTTTTTTGCTTATTATTGGTTCCAGTTCTGATAGCTCCCTCCTTCTACATTTCATACATGAGTACCCATGATTGATGGATAAGTAACCTAAAAGGTCATTCAAGGTGACCTTCACACACTTCTGAACCAGGGAAAAGCCACCAAAGAGCATATTGACAATTGTTCAACTCTAAGAAAGCCTCTGTGAATGAAAGACTAGGCAACGTAGTAATTCTGACATGTTCCAAAATACGGTCAACCATTTTATGGAGCTATTCTCTCTCATTAAAGAAATCAACTTAAGAACCTTCAAGATGCAATTAATAAAGCTTTGACTACTTCATCCAGTGTTCTATTCTTATCTTCTCTGCCATGAGACTTCTTGTTATTGTTCAGTTATTTCAGTCATTTGGACTCTGTGACCCCATTTGGGGTTTTCTTGGCAAAGATAACGGTTTGCCATTTCTTTCTCTGGCCCATTTGGGATTTTCCTGGAAAAAAATAATGGTTTGCCATTTCTTTCTCTGGCCCATTTGAGGTTTTCCTCCTAAAGATAATGGTTTGCCATTTCTTTCTCTGGCTCATTTGGAATTTTCCTGGCAAAGATAATGGTTTGCCATTTCTTTCGCTGGCTCATTTGGAGTTTTCCTGGCAAAGATAATGGTTTGCCATTTCTTTCTCTGGCTCATTTGATAGCTGAGGAACTGAAGCAGACAGATTTTTCCCAGGTTCACATAGCTAGTAAGTGTTTGATTTGAACTCAGAAAGATTAATCTTCCTGAATCTAGGTCTGGCATTCTTTCCACCATACCACCTAGCTGCCTGTGACACACTTAAATATTATCTCTACTCTCGGACTAAATCAGAGATATCAAACATAAGGCAGCTCACAACACTTACAAGTATAGCCTGAACTGATTAAAATGTAATTGGGAAATATTTAACAAAATGCATAAAGTACAATAAAATGTAGATAAAACTAGATATAAGATAAAGTCAGGGATCTTTATATACAGCTTTGTGTTCTTACTTCTATTTGGGTTTGACACCACTGGTCTATACCAATGAGATATATTATATCTCACCTCCTAGTTGATGTTAATAAAGATGAATAGAGTTCACAAAATTTTGAGCTCTTGGATCTCTGGAGGCAACAATGTAAAGACAGGATGACCCAAAAGTATAGCGTTAATAACTTCACAAGCATAAATGCTTCAAACTTACAAAGAGACATTTGAAAGATTATTTATATATAATGTATAATAAATGTTACAAAGCTTATAAAACACAAACTTACAAAAAGACACTTGAAAGATTAAGTATTTAAAAATTTTAAATGTTAATCTAAAATCAAAATTCAATCACTTAAAATTAAAATTCAATATAATCACTGTCTTCTTCATTCCTCTAATCCATTTTCAAACTTTGTAGAAACTTTCAACTGCTGCTCAGAGACTGAAAGAATTGCATTTGTGATCCTGGCCTTCCCATTATCTAAAGAACAAGGTTTTGATACATGTGTGACTGCCCTAAGACTTTTTGGGACATGTTCTATAGTATTTATGAGACATAAAAGACTATGGCCCTGAGGATCATTTCTGTCTAGCTTCCTTTAAAGATCACAACTTGAATAATGTGAAAAAAGGAAGATCTTTAAACCCTTTGACCAAGAGATCCTATTACTTATGCCCCAAGGATATTGAGGATGGAAATAAAGGTTCCATATATCTAGGGAAGGGAAAAGAAAGAAAAAAGAAATTTATATGATAACTTTATTGTATATTTGGAGGGAATGGCAAGTTATACATGGGAGATTTGAAGAATCATGTGCAATTATTTTTTTTATTTTGTGTTGTGAAAATGCTTGTTTTATTTATTAGTGAATTGAGAATGAAATAATTTTTAAAAATATTTACAGCAATACTCTTGTGTGTGATAGCAATTAACTGGAAAAAATATAAGTGCCTATTTATTGGGGATTAAGCAAACAAATTGTGGCACATAAATATAATGGAATATTATTGTGCTGTTAAGACTGATAAATCTGATATACTGCAACATATCTAACATACATAGGACTGCTTGCCATCTAGGTAAGGGGGTCGAGGGAGGGAGGGGAAAAATCGGAACAGAAGCGAGTGCAAGGGATAATGTTGTTAAAAAAAAAATTACCCTGGCATGGATTCTGTCAATATAAAGTTATTATAAAATAAAATAAAATATTTAAAAAAGACTGATAAATCTGAGAAATGTGGAGAAACACCCAAAGAACGAACACTGGGAAACAAATGTGAACTATCTGCATTTTAGTTTTTCTTCCCGGGTTATTTATACCTTCTGAATCCAATTCTCCCTATGCAACAAGAGAACTATTCGGTTCTGCAAACATATATTGTATCTAGGATATACTGCAACATATCCAACATATAAAGGACTGCTTGCCATCTAGGGGAGGGGGTGGAGGGAGGGAGGGGGAAAAAATCGGAAAAGAAACGAGTGCAAGGAATAATGTTGTCATTATAAAGTAATCATTAAATTAAAAAAAAAAGAAATAAACACTCAAAAAAAATGTGGAGAAACATGGGAAGATTTGTATAGAAATGAGGCAGAATGAAATAAACAGAATTAAAAAACAACATACACAATGATTACAGATAATTTAAATGACAAAAATACTAAAAATAAAGCCAAATGCTTTTTAACTGTGATGAACTATCTTCAGGGAATGGGATAATAATAATGATGACAACAACAATAATAATAGCTAACATTCACATAACACTTATTTATATAGTTAGGCACTGTACTAAGTGCTTTATAATTATTATCTCATCTTATCCTCACAATAATTCTGAGAAGTAGGTGTGAAAAGCTATGACCCTGAGCAACTTCAATAGACTTCTGTTTTCTCATCTGTAAAGTGAGAGGAGTAAACTATAATAAGTGGTCATCTAACTCTCCAGCTCTCAAGATACATCATTCCACTTTGGGACAACGCTCATCTCTGTAATAAAGATAGTAACCTAACTCAATTGGGATGGAATAACATATACAGGTAAGGCCCCTATAATAACCAAAGAGTTCCGTCAAAAGGGATGAACTCAACTGGTTATATTTGGAGTTTTGAGGAGACCTTCTCAGAGGTAGCTTTTCAGGTCACTAGACTTCCTATGTCTAAAATTTTCTTAACTATTCCCTGGGTCACCCATTTGTCCTTGAAAATTTATTCTGATAGCAACAGAGCTCTTTCACTTGCCACTGGCTCATTTTTTTTTAACTTAGCTTTGTCCTAACTAACTAATCAACATCCCTGTCTTGATCCCAATCTAAGCTGACACAAACTAAAACATTTTTAACTTGCCCCAGCCATGGCATGGATATTATCTTGATTCTGTGGCCAGGTTCTAGACTAGATAATGTGGAAAAAGTTGAAGTATAGATGAACCACATCAAGGAAATTGATATGATGAATTTCATCTACTTTGAGAATTGAAGCAAAAAAACAATAATAATTTCTTGATTAGTCCTTATAGACTTGAGCCTATGTTTCAGCTTCCCAATATTAAATCACCCTGAGTTAACCTTGTTATTTTTTAAGCTCAGGAAAAAAAATCCACAGCATATTTAGCTTTTGAATAATTTTCAAATTTAAATTCAATTCAACAAACATTTATTAAGTGCCTGCTATGTGTCAGGCACCTTAAGTACTAGGGACAAATAAGAAAAAGAGATAGTCCCTGCCCAAAAGGAGCTTACCATCTATTGAAGGAAACAAGGCTTCTTTTCGATATATTGTGCAGTTTTTCGAAAGGCAATTACAAATTAATGACTCACATACTTTGACAAAATAATGACTCACAAAATGAAGTGGATGCGAACATTCTATATCTACTTTTGAAGAGTGAAGTAGTGTTACAAAGGAATAAATTTTAAGTGATTGGGAAACAAGGCAGAATCTAGATATTTCCATTTCTTCTCTAGGTTCCTTATTTTGGAAAGGACATTGACAAAGTGCTTACATATAATTGGAAAAATAAAATACCATTAAAATTTGTTAAGAGCTTATGAAGTTTTTTCTTATTTAGCATATATGGCTCTGAGGGTCAATGCCCTTGCGGAGTTCTGAAGTTTTTTTTCCCTTGTGGTGTGGCTAGTTCACCTTTAGCTCCCAGCACAGACACTGCTGTCAGCCACTGCTATTCCCAAGGAACTTCCACTGAATCCAAATCTTCCAATCTTTCAAAGTTTGCAAGGTCATCCTTTGGTCAAGAGGGGGTGGAAAATAGAGGAGACAGTCTCTCTTCTTTCTCCAAGTGATTCCCCCTCAGGGTCTTGGCTGGAATAGCTTTCCTGCTAGGTTGGCCTGCTCTTGGAATGCAGGATTCCCAACTGGCTTATTGATTTTTCCAAGCCCCACGGGAGGTGGCTGCTTCTACTCAACCTAGCTTAAGACTTTGTATGTGTATGTGTGTGAATCATCATTTGCTTTCATTCAGTGTATAGTATTTATTTAAAAATATATTTATACTTTTGATTGATTAGAAATATCTAAGAATTGTTCACACTGGGGAACAATTTGTGCCTAGATTATACTTTTGATTGATTAATTAGACAACTCTGATATAGACATAAGGCATAAAACATCTTGGAAGTTACATTAATTGGGGTTGAGGAGTTTTAAACATGTGATCCCATTTGAACCACACTGATCCCTGTAAGGTAGGTACTGCCGGAATTATCCTCTCCCTTTTACAAATCAGGAAACAGAGTCTCAGAAAGTGACTTGCCCATGATTACACAGCTAATAAGTATCACAGGTAAGATTTAAATCCAGGTCTTCCTGCTTCCGAGTTTAGTACTCTCTCCACTAAGCCAGAGGGCAAGTTATGTAGGCTTGGGCGTTCCTAGAGTTCTGAGTTTGACAATAAGACAATTCCTAAACTTAATGCAATCATGCTCTTCTCATAACTTTAAAAGTTGATGGGAAATCAAAGAAACCGAGACTAAAGGGAAAGAATCCAAAATAAGAGAAATGATGTTTCTTCCCCAGTGTCAGAGAAACCTTTCAAGGTCCTTCAGCTGTGGAATAGGAACAGGAAAAAAGTAGCAGACAGTGTTGTGTCTGGCAGAAGATAAAGAAATGTTTGTTCTCTGCTCGGCCCCACAGGGGTTGCTACCTGACCCCAGATGAAACCTTTGGTTGGTATGTTGCCTCAAGCAAAAAAGGCAGCTGTGTGAGTGGCCCCCAGAGCTGACACACCACTGGGTCATCAAAGAAAGACCTGTTAGAAAGCACCCCGGATGGAAAGTCAGGGGACAAGGAAGTGAGATTTGAAATTCTGCCCGTTAACCCAAGATCTCCAGATCTTCCCTTAATCCCTTCTTCACCAAACTGCCCACTTCTAGCTCCCCCTGGGAATCTTCTTTTTCTTTAATCCAATTCAATTCAATTCAGTGAGTGTATATGAAAAGCACCTACTATGTTTCTAGCACGGTTAGCGACTGTTGGTAAATGGGCAAGATGGACTAGAGAAGAAACTTCTCTCTTTTTTTTTATTATAGCTTTTTATTGACAGAACATATACAAGGGTAATTTTTCAATATTTTCCCCTGCACTCACTTCTTTTCCAACATTTCCCTTCCCTCTCTCCACCCCCTCCCCTAGATGGCAGGCAGTCTCATACATGTTAAACATGTTAAAGTATATCTTAGATACAATATATGCTGTTACTGTGTACTATGATCTCCTGGCTCTGCTCATTTTACTCAGCATCAGTTCATGTAAGTTTCTCCAAGCCTCTCTGTATTCATCCTGCTGGTCATTTCTTATAGAACAATAATATTCCATAACATTCATATACCACAATTTACCCAACCATTCCCTATTTGATGGGCATCCATTCATTTTCCAGTTTCTGGCCAATACAAACAGGGCTGCCACAAACATTTTGGCACATGTGGGTCCCTTTCCTTCCTTTAAGATCTCTTTGGGGTATAAGCCCAGTAGTAGTACTGCTAGATCAAAGGGTATGCCCAGTTTGATAACTTTTTGGGCATAATTCCAGATTGCTCTCCTGAATGATTGGATTCATTCACAACTCCACCAACAATGCAGCAGTATCCTAGTTTTCCTGCATTCCCTCCAACATTTGTCATTATCTTTTCCTATTATCTTAGCCAATCTGATAGGTGTGTAGTAGTATTTTAGAGTTGTCTTAATTTGCATTTATTTGATCAATAGTGATTTGGAACATCCTTTCATATGAGTAGAAATAGTTTCAATTTCATCATCTGAAAAATTGTCTGTTCATATCCTTTGACCATTTATCAATTGGAGAATGGCTTGATTTCTTATAAATTTGAATCAATTCTCTATATATTTTGGAAATGAGAACTTTATCAGAACCTTTAACTGTAAAAATGTTTTCCCAGTTTATTGCTTCCCTTCTAATTTTGTTTGCATTAGTTTTGTTTGTACAAAAGCTTTTTAACTTGACATAATCAAAATTTTCTATTTTGTGATCAATAATGATCTTTAGTTCTTCTTTGGTCACAAATTCCTTCCTCTTCCACAAGTCTGAGAGGTAAATTATCCTATGTTGAGAAGAAACTTCTCTTAAGAAACTTCCCATTGCCTTGGGGAGATAAGAATTATAGCCTATCAGTAAAATGAACAGAACCAGGAGATCATGGTACACGGCAATAGCAAAATTATATGATGATCAATTCTGATGGATGTGACTCTTCTCATCATTGAGATGATTCAGGCAGTTCCAATGGTCATATGATGGAGAGAGCCATCTGCACCCAGAAAGAGGACTGTGGGAACTGAGTGTGGACAGTATTTTCACTTTTTTGTTGTTGTTTGCTTACATTTTGTTTTCTTTCTTATTTTTTCCTTTTTGATCTGATTTTTCTTGTGCAGCAAGATAATTGTATAAAATATATACATATATTGGATTTACATATATTTTTATCATGTTTAACATGTATTGGATTACTTGCCATCTAAGGGAGGGAAAAGGAGGGAGATTGGAATACAAGGTTTTGCAAGGGTCATTGGTGAAAAATTATCTTTGCATATGTTTTGAAAATTAAAAAGCTTCAATAAAAAAGAAGAAAAAAGGAAATGTGCCTAAAAAAAGAATTGTAGCCTGGAACAAAAAGAGGAAATGTACTAATGGTCCAAATGTGGATTCAGATAGTAAATTTTATGAGTGAATTTCATGAGAGATTATGGAAGGAGATTAATAAATTGTGAATGCTATGAAAGTTTTCAAGGAAGCTTTCTTAGAAAAAGATGAGCCTTGAGTAAGGTTAGAGAAAAATGCATAAAGTTCTGGAGAAGCAGAGAGAAGAAGGGCATTTCAAGCAGACAGGGAAAGGGCAAATCCTAGAGACAGGCTTTAGACTCAGATTGCCCAAAAGGGGAATCAAAATAGATTTCCTGGAGGAGGTGGTCAATAAGTTAATCTTGGAAGGAAACTATAGATTTTATAAAGCAGAGATGAAGAGAGAGTGCATTCCAGGCATAAGACACATTCTTTATACAAAGATACAGGAAAAATGATGGGGATGAAAGGTGAAATGCTGTTTATGGGTCATAGTCAGGAGCCTAGTTTGACTGAAGTGTTAGAATGTGTGAAGGGAAATAACCTACCTTAAGCTTGAAAGGGAAAGTAGGACCCAGATCATAGAGAACTTTAAAAGTTCATCAATTACAGGGACAATAGGGAGCTGCTGAAGAATCTTGAGTAGGGGAGTGATGTGGTTAAATTTGTGCATTGGGAATAATTTCAGTTTGGCAGTTGGGTGGAGGATGGATTGAAGAAGAAAAACTGGAGGCTGGGAGACAAGTTAGGAGGCTATTGTATTGGTGGGAGGTGATGAAGACCTGAGCTAGCATGGAGGCTGGATGAGTAATGAGAAGGAAACAGATGGGAGAGACACTGAGGAGGTAGAAGTGACAAGACTTGCCACTGATTGGGTGGGAGAGGTGAGGGAAAAGAAAGGGTGAAGGATGATCTCAGAGGTTGCAAACCAGGGTGAACGGAAGAATAATTGTGCCTTCAATAGAAACAGGGAAGTCAGAAAGAAAGGGATATTGGGGACCCAGATTGGGAGCTATGTTTTGGATAAGCTGAGTTTGCAATGCCTGCAGGACATCCGGTTAAGGATGTCCAACAGGCAGTTAGTGATACAGGACTGGGGACCTGTTGCACAGAGTGCCAGATTGGAATCAGAAAGACTCCTCTTCCTGAGTTCAAATCTAGTCTCAGACACTTACTAGCTGTGTGATCCTGGGCAAGTCACTTCACCCTCTTCATCTCAGTTTCCACATCTGTAGCAAACCACTCCAGCATCCTCCCCAAAACCCCAAATGGGGTTACAGAGTCAGACATGACAGCAGCTGAACAACAAACCATTCCTATTTAAGTCTGCTCTCCACAAACCACCCACCTCTCCCTGCTGCTCCCTTCCTAGGCACACCCATCCTGTTCTTTGCATCCTACTCTTCATTAGCCATGCTCCCTAACCAACCCCACATGCAGTCCCTCATGACAATTCTCATACTCCTGGAGGATGGGGACTGTCTGTATAAGGCTTGTGAAGCTTTCAAGTACAGCAATATATGCAAATAGTCACAGGATTATCAGAATTGTCACCCTGGGTCCAAACCACATCATAGTTCATCTAGTCCCCAAAGAAATACTGAGAAGTAGATTTTGGAAGAGCATGGTTTCCCTCAGTGACATCAGCCTTACATCCCCCTCCACCAACAACAAATTCCTGGCTTTACTTAATAACCTGTTATGGATCCATCATCCCTGAATTTAGCTAACCCCTTCTTGAACTCATTTACATTTTTAGCTTCTTGGGATTATAAGTTCCATATGGGGACTACCCACTATATAAATAATACCCAATAGGTTCTTTGTCCTAAATTGGCAATGTCAGAGTGTAAAAGCTGGCCCCCAGTCCATCAGTAAACAAGTCTGCATTCACCATAGTCATGCCCTACATTAACTTGTCAGAACCAATAATATTCCTTATGAGGCTTCTCCTCTAATAAATGCAGTTTGAAGATGAAGATGATAAATAAGAAGGTGATGTTGATGATGATGGCGATGAAGATGACAAGTAGAGGCAGGAACCCCAACCCATGGTGTTTAATTAAAGGAGCTCTGCTGAGCCTGTTTGATACCTGTTCAACCACTCCAGGGGATTGAGCAAAGGAAGGTATGATGGGTGGGGACTGTCTGAAAGGAGGGCCACTTTCTTGACATAGATGCAGATCATGACGTGGGAAACATCATGTGTCTTAATAATATCAACGCTTTCCTTACTTTCTTACTCCATTACTCATTAGAAGGGAAGAGCTTTCGGGTGAAAAGAATGAGAAAGAGAAATTACTGGGTCAGTGATCTGGACTGTGTCAACAGGCCATCAATAGCCCGGACCAATCATGCTACACTATTCTCTGGAGAAATCACAATAATTAAAAATCAGAATACTTTAGCATCCACACGATTCAGTATCATTTGTTTGCTTAATTCCAAATTTCATATTCTATCTCATAACATGAGTGTGTCTTAATTTCAAATTTCATATTCTATCTCATAACAGAAGGGTCTTAATTCCAAATTTCATATGCTAACTCATAACACAAGTGCGTCTTAATTCCAAATTTCATATGCTATCTCATGACACAAGTGTGTCTTAATTCCAAATTTCATATGCTATCTCATAACATGAATGTGTCTTAATTCCAAATTTCATATGCTATCTCATAACATGAATGTGTCTTAATTCCAAATTTCATATTCTATCTCATAACACAAGTGTGACTTAATTTCAAATTTCATATTCTATCTCATAACAGAAGGCTCTTAATTCCAAATTTCATATGCTAACTCATAACACAAGTGTGTCTTAATTCCAAATTTCATATGCTATCTCATGACACAAGTGTCTTAATTCCAAATTTCATATGCTATCTCATGACACAAGTGTGTCTTAATTCCAAATTTCATATTCTATCTCATAACACAAGTATGACTTAATTTCAAATTTCATATTCTATCTCATAACAGAAGGGTCTAATTCAAAATTTCATATTCTATTTCATAACACAAATACGCCTTCATTCCAAATTTCATATGCTATCTCATAACATAAGTGTGTCTTAATTCCAAATTTCATATGTTACCTACAACAGAAGTGTCTTAATTCCAAATTTCATATTCTGTCTCATAACACAAACGCACCTTCATTCCAAATTTCATAGTCTATCTCATAACACAAGTGTTCTTTTAGCTTGTTTACAGACTTGCAAGGTTATTATGCCGGGCCAAAGATACTGCTTCCAAACCCAGCAATTACGGTCGCTGCGTCTTTGCACTACATTAGCAGAGGCACACAGCGCTGATTTGTACTTTCCTATAAAATTACTCTTTCCCTTTTTAATTAGAGTGTTCTCAGAAGCAAACCCCATAGTTAAGACCATGTATGCTTCCCTTATAAATACCTGTTGTCAGCTATTAATTATCTCCTAAAGATTTATTTATTTGGGTGGAGACATTTGATGCTCACTTTTAAATAGAGAGACTTCTTTCCCCTTCTTTTAATTGAGGAAAAACACACCCACGTAGGTTATTGGTTATCATTTTGAATTAGGTGTGAATGGCGAGATGTCTCCTGAGAAAAGGATACTTGCAGACACAATGAACCCACATGTGGTGGAAAACATCAGTCCTTTAAAGATGGAAACTTTCTACACGCCTGGGCTACTCTGCTCAAGAATTTCCAGGTTAGGTTTGAAGGAGAAAAATTAGAATAATAGAAATAATTGAACAGTCTCTTGAATGTAACATACTCTGACATCACACAAATATTCAGCATTGCACAACCACCCTGCTAACTGAAGCATTGTGAATAATAGTCCAGTAATATTGTGGTTTGATAATTATACAGTTGTGGTTTTATGGTATTCCTGTACAGAGAAGTTAGGTTGACGCATACAGGTCATTCCTTATCTTACATCATCAAATTAAAAAAAAAAACACACAAAAAACAACTGACTGTACCTACCCACTCTTTCCCCCACCTAAAAGTCAGTAATACATATTTGCAAAGGTCACGCATTGCTGAAGCGAATATTTTAATCTCAGAGTTCATTTCTCTCTTATCTTAAAGATATCTTACAGGTTTTTGTTTACTTAGTTAAGCTTGTAAGGGTATTCTTTAGGATAGATTACTTTCATTTCAAATTTATTCTACAAACAATGACTGGAAGGAGAGAATTTTATAGCAATCTTGAATTTTCTATTGACTGACTCAGGAGTTTTAAAACGCTCTACATGTAAAATTACATATCATATTGCTGAAAGCACAAACAGATGTATAATCTGTGGCCTACGGCCTTCGACGCCTCTTGGCTCACATAGTATGAGGCTGGAAGTTGACCCAGAAAGGTCATGTTCTCTCTTTAATTTGCCATTCCTCACTTTGAAATTTATTCCAGGGAAATGACCAAGATAAAAAGTGGGCATTGGTCATGTATAAATTTTGGGTCTAGATTTTGGTATAGAACAGGGTCCCCAGTTCCCAATATAAGTACTCAAGGCAGTAAAATGAAAACTGGGCATGGAACAAATCCCCCCCCCCCCAAAAAAAAAAAAGTCAGAAGATATAAAGGATTCATTGGAGTCTGTAAACAAATAAATAAAACACACAAAGTATAAAAGAATCCATAAGGCAGCTGGCTGGTACAGTAGATAGAGCACTGGCCCTGGAATCAAAAAGAACTAAATTCAAATTTGACCTTAAATATTAACTAGCTTTATAATCCTGGACAAGTTACTTGGACAAGTTCCCAACTGTAAAATGGGGATCATAATAGCATTTATTTCTCAGAGTTGTTGTAAGATTAAATGAGAATTGGTAAAATGCTTAGCACCGTACCTGGTACATAATAGGTGCTTAATAGATGTGTATTTATTTATTATTATTATATAGGAGCTCACAGATTCAGAGAATATATAAAGCACTTATATAATCCAGAATCTCTATTCCATTCTCCAAAGGCAATCATATTTGGGGGCTGATATAGAAGCAAAGGGGGCAGCTAGTTGGTGCCCTAGTGCACAGAACACTGAGCCTGGGGTCAGGAAGACTTGTTTTTCTGAGTTCAAATACGGCTTCAGACACTTACTAAAAAGCTGTGCAGTTTCCTCATCTGACAAAGGATCTGGAGAAGGAAATGGCAGCCCATTCCAGTATCATTGCCAAGAAAACCCCAAATGGGGTCATGAAGAGTCGGACATATTTGAAATGACTGAGCAACAACAAATATAAACAAAACTTATCACCATCAGACTGGCTCAGAGTGAATCACTTAGTATTTAAGGGTAGCAAGATCTTGGTCCCCTGGTTCCCCAAGTCATGAGACTGCTTTACTGATTTTTCCAGTTTGGGGGACTGGTGGAGGTGATCTTTTTCTAGAAGACAAGGTTCAAGGAATTCCCTTTGATTTCGAGAGCTATACCCAAGGCTAGCACTGCCCAGGAAATCTGCTCTAGTCATACAATTAATATCACTCTGCTTAGGAGATCAATATCTCACTTCCTTTACATAGGAAGTTGGGGTGCAATAGTATTATCTATGAACTTCCCTTTGGGGCAAAGTAGGCACATGTCTGCTTTTGCAAGAAATCTTTATATGACCAGGTAATTCCTATCTCTTAGATAGGGAATTTTATATACATATAAAACTGTCTGTCTTGAGCCTGTGATTCTGCCACAAGCTGCCATCAATTGCTCTTTTTTGGGGGGAAAGGGAGAAATCATTTCTACTAATTCTTATCTAAATGACAGAAGAAAGGCAGAAGCAAAAATGTAAAATGGTAATTTGAGAATAGTTTGTTATTCTCTTTACAGCTACCATAAAACTCTTGTGACAAGAGCCCATCTGAGTCCCCCCTTCCCAAGGCGCTCATATTGATCACTGAAAATTAGTCAGGAATGGTTTGAAAATTCCCTACAGGGAATAAGTGGGAATGTCCATACTTTTCATGGGAAGATGCCCCTCCAATGATGCTCTAAACAAAGACTAACACATTGTAATGTCCTCAAGCTGATTAGGGAGTTCATCAAATTATTGAGAGACTCTATTGATCAGATGTATAAGGAAGCCCAAGTTAAAATTGTTTATAACTCTCATATGCCTGATCTGTGTGGAGAGTAGATACTCAAACACATGTTCAGATGAACACATCTCATTTGTCCCATGTCCTTTGGAGGCTTGCCCGGCTTCAAGCCTAGAGCCCTATTCAGACTCACGTATTAGTCTAAACAAATATAAATTGAATGCCTATTATTCTGATGAGGAGGAAAAAAACAGGAGAAGTATAAAAAGGACAAAGAGAACGGACAAGAGTGAAGTGAGATCAGACAACTGATTTCACCAACAAAAGTATTTTTAAAAGAAGATGGAATCCAGGTTAGGTAATAAAGGATGATCTAAAAATTTCACAGTTACACCAAAATGAGGAAAGCTTAGAATAAGCTGAGACTGGCAAGGAAAGAAAACTAAGGACAATGTAAAGGGCTTTTAAAAGGTAAACTGTGGAAAAGAAAATAGAGACGGAAATAAGACAACTGCTTAGGAAAAATTGGACTAAGTAAATTGGATACCAATTAAATATTTGGATAACTAACTAAAAGAAATGGGCAGAAAAAGCAAAAAAAAATTTCTGCCAAGGAAAATGATCTTTGCCTTAGAAGGAGAGAACAAAAATGACTAATAAAAAGTTGATACACAAGATAAATAGGAGCATGGTATCTCAGCTATCAGTGAATTCAACTCACCTGGTCCAGATGAACTCCATCTTCAGGTACTGAATGATTTCTAAGACATGAGGGCTGAGCCATCATCCTTACATGACATTAAGGGAAGGCAATTTTCCTGAGCAACTACAAGACTAGAAAAGAACATGGATTGCCATGATTTTCAAAATAGCAAAAGACAGAATTGGTCAGTTATAGGCCATTGAGCTTGACTTTAGTTCCTGGCAAAATTCTATAATAAAATTATTAAAGAGATGGCCAGAAAGCATTTGGAAGAAGAAGGTATGTTCACATGATTTCCTTTCCTGACAGGATTACTAAAATTATACATCAGGGAATATTATAGATATTTAACAGACAAAATTGACTTAATCTAGAGTTGAACTCATGTCATTCTTGTGGAAAAAGTGGAGAGAAGTGAGTTAAATGATCTTATAATTAGATTTTGTAATTAGAATTAAATAAGAACTGGTTGTGTAAAGGACTCAGAAAGTAGAGAAAGAACATTCTTTAAGTACCTTACTATGTACTTTATAGTGTTGAGTGCTTTGTAGATATTATCTCATTTGATCCTCACTAAGGAAAATGCAACAGATATTAATTAAGTGACTTTCCTAGGACATTGATAGTAAATATCTGAAGCTGGATTTACACTCAGGTCTTCCCGACTCCAGATCTAATGCTTTGCACTATGTTACTACCTAACTGCCATAAAGAGGTCATTAATGGTTCATGATCAATCAAGAGCTCCCCAAGAACCTGTGCCTGGCCCTATATTGTGAAACATTTGTACCCATGACTTGGATAAAGGTACAGGTGAAATGCTTAACACATTTGCAGATGACAGAAAACTGAGATCATTAAAACCCTCGATGACAGATCTAAGGAGATCTTGACAGGTTGGAACATTGGGAGGAGCAGAAATGATTAAAATGCAGTTGTCTGAAAAAAAAGATTAGGGATTTTAATGGACTACTAGATCAACATGAGGAAACACTAAGATATTTTTTGTTTGAGTTGCACCCAAATACACAATCAAAATGACCTTGGATTGTCTTAGAAGGGGGAGATCTTCCAATAAGGTGAGAGTACTACTACATTATGCCCTATTCAGATTTCATTAGAGGTATTTTGTTCCTGGCTTTTTAGTTTATGAAGAACATTTATAGAATGTGAAGTTTTTAGAGTGGAATGGGATGATGAAAAGTCTAGAGTCCATATCATATGAGGTTTGAATGAATAAATAGGTGATTTTTATTTTTATAGTATTTTCTTTTTTTATTGAAGCTTGCAAGGATAATTTTTCAAAATTGATCCTTGAAAAACCTTGTGTTCCAATTTCCTCCTCCCATTTCCCCTACCCCATCCTCTAGAAGGCAAGTAATCCAATATATGTTAAACATGGTAAAAATATAGGTAAATTGAATATAGTAATACATATTTATACAATTAGCTTGCTACACAAGAAAAATCTGATCAAAAAGGGGAAAAGTGAGAAAGAAAATAAAATTCAAGCAAATAACAACAAAAGAAATGAAAATGCTAATTTTGATCCACACTAAGGGGATTTTTAACCTAGGGAAGGGAAGCTTTGTAGTAAGGGAGAGTGAAGAGAATGGACATGATAACTGTATTAGAAGACTATCAAATGAAAAAAAAAAACTTTAGATTTGTTCTTAAGGGCCCTAGATTCTATAGACCAGAACAAAAACCACTGGATATAAACTGCTAAGAGGTCAATTTAAGTTTTATATATAGAAAAATGTTCTTATAATAGAACCATCTGAAGTAAAGCATGCCATTTTGAGATATATCTCACTGGACATCTAAGGAGAGGATTGATGACTTTTGAGATTCCCTTTAACTCCAAAATTCTGTCTTCTGTGTATAAGGCAACATGATCAAAATGTGTGGGGGGAAAACACAAACATGGGAATAATATGGTCCCCTTTCTTGGAGGATCTAAGAATTTAGTTGTGGTGTTCCGTGTCGGTTAAGTCCTGTGCCTTTGATGGTTAGCTGGGGAACAAAACTGGCTTCTGGGTTGGGAAAGCTGGGTGCATGTAGCTGACGATAGGCAATTGTAATGGGTCAGTTTGTTCTGTACCAAGTGATAAGAAGCTAGTGGACTTCTGCCAAGAAGTCTGCCTGTAACCTCTGTAGAAGCTCTACTTAGTGATGCAAAGGGATATAGTGGAAAGACCATTGAAACTTTCTTTTATTTAATCCCTGCTCTACCACAAGCTAATCACATGGCCTTGGGAAGTCACTTAATTTGTGTCTCAATTTCTTTTGTGTCATATCCTCCTATGTATGACCAGACCCAAGCGTGAAGAAAATTAGTCTGGCAGCAGTGCAATCTCTAAAGTTACTTTCAGCTTTAAAACTCTGTGATTCCCAGGCTGAAATCCTCTACAGCCTATTTTAGAGAATTTCCATCCCAATGCTTCTTCAAGGTATTTCATCTTGTGAATTAATTGAATTCTTCCTGAATCTTTTTTTTAATTAAATTATTTTTCTCAATTAAAAAACATACCTTCTCTTTCTTCTTTCCTCCTCCTCACTATTGAAAAAAGAAAGAAAAACAAAAATCTTGTTATATACATGAATAATCAAGCAAAACAAATTCTACACTTGGTCATGTCCAAATAAAAGTATCTCAATCCATACTCTGAGAGCTATCTACCTGGGTAAAAGTGAGTAGTATCTTTTATCATGAGTCTTCTGAAATCACAATTGATCAATGTATTTATCACAATTTTTAAATCTTTCAAAATTATTTGTTTTTACACTATTGTTGTTAGTTATATAAGTTATTGTTTGATCCAAGGGTTCTGATAAAGGCCTCATTTCTTTTTTTGTCCTTTTTATTTTTTATTAAAGCCTTTTATTCAAAACATATGCATGGATAATTTTTCATCATTGACCCTTGTAAAACCTTGTATTCTAATTTTCCCTCCCCTTCTGCTATGCCCTCCCCTAACTGGCAAGTAATCCAATATATGTTAAACATAATAGAAATATATGCTAAGTCCAATATTTATTTATACATATTTATACAATTAACTTGCTGCACAAGAAAAATCAAATCAACAGGAAAAAATGAGAAAGAAAACAAAATGCAAGCAAACAACAACAAAAAGAATGAAATGAAAATGCTATGTTGTGATCCACCCTCAGTTCCCACAGTTCTTCTCTGGATATAGATGGCTCTCTTCATCACAAGATCATTGGAACTGGTTTGAATCATCTCATTGTTGAAGAGAGCCACATCCATCAGAATTGATCATAGTATAACCTTCTTGTTGCCCTGTACAATGATCTCCTGGTTCTGCTCATCTCACTCAGCATCAGTTCATGTAAGTCTCTCCAGGCCTTCCTGAAATCATCCTGCTGATCATTTCTTACAGAGCAATAATATTCCATAACATTCCAATACCATAATTTATTCAGCCATTCTCCAATTGATGGGCATCCATTCACTCTCCAGTTTCTTGTTCTACAAAAAGGGCTGCCACAAACATTTTTGCACATGGGCATCCTTTTCTCTTTTTTATGATCTCTTTGGGATACAAGTTCAATAGAGATACTGCTGGATCAAAAGGTTTACACAGTTTGATAACTTTTTGAGCTTAATTCCAAATTGCTCTCCAGAATGGCTGGATCTGTTCACAGGTCCATTAACAATGTATTGGTGTCCCAGTTTTCCCACATTCCTTCTAACATTCGTCATTATCTTTTCTTGTCATTTTAGCCAATCTGAGAGGTATGTAGTGGTACCTCAGAGTTGTCTTAATTTGCATTACTTTGATCAATAGTGATTTAGAGCATTTTTTGATAAGACTAGAAACAATTTTAATTTCTTCATCTGAAAATTGTCTGTTCATATCCTTTGACTATTTATTAGTTGGAGAATGGCTTGGATTCTTATAAATTAGGAAGATAGGAGTATTTCAGTAGAGATGATCAATGGAGAGAGATGAATTAGATGATTGTGTAATTAGACAGATTCATAACTGGTTGAATGAAAGAATTCAAATTAGAGGAAGGAAACAAACATAGTAAACACAGAGTAGGTGCTTAATAAAAGTTTGTTCCCTTCCCCTGCTTTCTGAGTCCTTTTATTCCACCAGTTCTGAATCTGTCTAATAAAATTATTTAATTCATCTCTCTCTCCCTCTCCACTATCTCCTTCTTATGAAATAGGCAAAGCTTTGTGGAGATTATATATATATAATCTCCACAAAGCTTTGCCTATTTCATAAGAAGGAGTATATACACACACACACACATATATGTATATATGCCTGTATTTTTTTAAAATTAGAGACAAAAATCAGAGACAAAAATGCTACTAGCCATGTTATTCTTTTGCTTAAAGCTCTTCATCAAGGATCATAGAAAGGACCTAATTGGATAGAAAGCTTGGAAATGATTTCACTTAATAGGAAAATAGGAGGAAAAAGAGAAGGGAAAAGAAGAAAGATTAAGGAAAGAATTAGTTCTAAGCAAAACTTATTCTAAGGATGAAGAAAAATATTTCTAGTGGGTCTTTTTTCAGTGGCAATGAATTTGAAGCTGAAGGGATATTCATCAATTGGGGAATGGCTGAACAAGTTGTAGTATACAAATGTGATGGAATATTATTGTGCTATAAGAAATAATGAAGAGAAATCTGGGAAGATTTGTATGATCTGATGCAAAATGAAATGAGCAGAAGTAAGAGAATTATCTACACCATGATGACAATATGAAAAAATATATAACTTTGAAAGACTTAGTAACTCTAATCAGCATAATGACTGAACGTGATTCCAGAAGACTCATGATAAAACATGTTTCTCACCTTTTTAGAGATGTAAAGAACTCAGAGTGCTGAAAGAGACTTTTTTTGATATGGCCAATGTAGAAATTTATTTTTCTTGATTATACATGTTTGTAATAGGGGAGGAAATAAATCCATACAAGATTTTTTTACAAAAAAAATTAAAGTAATTTGTGGATAGGGGAAAGCACTTGGGGCAGGTGGGGAATCAAGAAAGGCCTTATGTGCAGGCTGGTCCTGTTGCTGAGTTTTGAAGGAAAGAAGGGATTTTAAGAGTTAGTGTATATTCCAGATATGGGGGAAGTCTGTGCAGATGCAAAGAGATAAGACATGGAGCATTCCATGTGATGAATATCGGGAAGACCAGTTTGCTTGAACTCTAGAATGCAGGAAGGGGAGTAATGTATAATAAGGTCAGACCCAGGGTGTGAAGAGTTTTAAGTGTTAGAAAGAGGAGTTTTTTATTTTATTTTATTATGAAAGTAATAGAGGTACACAGAAAGAAAGTAGGGGACATTTTGTCCACTCTGATGATTCCTCTATCTTGGATTACCTTATAACAACATGCTCTAATAACGCCCTTCATTCCTCAGACAGCAGTGTCAATGCTCCAATGCCTCCCATTGCCTTTGAGTGAAATTCATGAAATTCTCCTTGGGCTCTCTGCCTTCATGACTACCTTCCAATACCTCTCCACTCTGGCAGGGCCAGACCATCAGGTTTTTCTAACAAGCCTTCAGGACTGACACATCCCAGATCTTTATAAAAATATCCCTAGAGGTTAATCACAGCCTAATGAAGTCCTGTACATGATGGAGGATATTTAACACATAGAAAAAAATTTACTGTTCTACTTCTTGTGAGGGTCCAAAGATTTCCTGCCCCGGGGGGTTCCTCCAAGAACTTATCTAGACCTTTTAAGCAACTTCACTTCAATTGCAATATGAAAAGGGGGTAGGGTGGGGGAAAAGGGATACCATTAAATTTAGTTAGAAGTCAAAATGAAAGTATTTCAAAACTGCATAAGGGCTCTTATCCTAGCATTTAAACCCAGAACTAGAAGCCTCACCTCAGAGATTTTGTCAGGCTTAGACCCTTGAATACCTTAATCATTCTGGGTATTTTTAAAATAATAGTATAAATTTAAAATATAGATTAATTTAATAGTATTGTGAGTTCAGATCAGAGCAACAGAAATCATTGATTGTAGATCAAATGAAATTATAATTATATATTATTTGGTTACCATAAAACACTGGAAAAATGTTAGTCAGCACCATCATCATCATTATAGTCATCAAATACTAGAGACAGAAAGGATCTGAGCTGGCGACTTCTTTCCTTTCTTTGCTCACACTGTTTCCAGTCACTCCAATATTGCTACAGTTTCTTTTCCTGAATTTCTTTCCATCATTTAGCAACTCATTAGACTGTAAGTTTCTTGAAGACAGGATTTGTTGTTGCCTTTCTTTGTATTCTCAGAGCTCAGTATAGGACATGGTATGTAGAAAGTGTTTAATGGATGCTTGTTGATTGACTAAGATTTCCAAAAGCAGGGTCTGTATCACATCTGCTTCTGTGTTATTTGCTGAGTCATTTTCAGTTGCGTCCAATACTTCATGACTCCATTTGAGGTTTTCTTGGCAGAGTTACTAGAGTGTTTTGCCATTTCCTTTTTCAACTTTGACAGATGAGGAAACTGAGGTAAATGGATAAAGTTACTTACTGAGAGTCACACAGCTAGTGTCTATCATCAGATCTGAATCCAGGAAGATGAATCTTCTTGACTCCTGGTTCAGTGATCCTTGGGAGCTTACACAAAGCAAGCTCTGGGGGAAAAAAAAAAAGTTTGTTGGATTGAATTATTGCAACACTCCCCATTAGGTTTTCTTATAAGTCACTGTGTTATCTGATTTAGAAATGCTGTCCCAAAGTCAATTTATTGGAATTGAGGAGTAGATGTCAGTGAAAGAGAAATCTAGGAAATAGGAGGCAGTGGTAGAACTTTTCTGGTATCAGAGGACCCCCATTCACATCTCAACTTGGGGATTTACTACCTCTGTGAACTTTGGCAACTCACTTAACTATGTTAAGTCTCATTTCTGAAATGAAAAGGATAAACTAAATGATCTTTGAAGACCCTAGAACTATGATCGTCTAATTTGGTTTAATAATTAAACCCAAGAATCATAGCTCTTAGAGTGAAAGGAATCAGAGGGATTGAATGATTTAAGAGCATGGTCCTATAACTACAAAACCACTGCTTTTTTTCCCCACTATCCTATTCAACAAGTGTTTATTAAGCAGCTACCACAAATAAGGTCCTGTGCTAACCCCTGAGGTAACCAAGACAAGCCTTAAAAAATGCCTCTGTGTACATTCAAGTCTGTCTTCCTCTGGCAGTTCTTGGAACTTCATGCCCTCAGATGCTATTCCTGTTGTGAGACAATACTCTGTCCTCCTGGTTTATGATAGGGATCAGTGAAAACATTCAGTTGAAGAGATACACTGGGATTTAATCCCAAATTTGAGAGGGACAATTTTAAAAGCCAGATTTCAGCATAGTCTTTCCCCCTCCAGTTAGACTGGTTAACCTCACTCCTCTTCAATTAATTAACATTTTGTTCATCTCCAACTAAACTTCTCCCCTCTAGTCAAACTAATCTGTTTGTGGTCCTTCCTTCCCTCCCCCAACAAACATCGCTCTCTCCAGTCATATTCAACTGGCTCACTTCAACATCCTTGTCTTGCCACATTCCAATTCCTTTCCTTTCTTAGCCTCTGATGATCTTCAACTCTTTGTTTACCAATCCATTCCCAGCAACTTCTAAAACTTGTTTCCATCAAAGGAAAGGCACATCATAAGAATGAGGACTGAGATGTAGAGAACAGGAGTATTCCAATGGCTTCCTTCCTCCTCATGTCAGATAAAAGCATAAAAGATCTCCACCATGTTGGGGACCGGCTGTGGCTGCTTTTGCAAAGAACACAGTTAAAAGTCACACAAAAGAATGGGAAAGCATGAATGAATTGTCAACTGTGTCCCTGAAGAGAGTTCCAGAATTAAGAAAATTATAGATTCGAGCAATCCTTCTGAAAGCCTTTCTTTTCTGTTAATTTTTTTTTATCCCTTTGATCCTAATACTTGTGGATGTGTGTGACTCTTAGGAAATAAAAGAGATTTTGTGTTTACACAGCACTTGCATTTCCCAATGAATATTATCCTTTTACAGTAGTCATTTTGGGAGGCGTATACTTATTTCAACAATGCTCAAAATAATTTCTGAGATTTTCTTTAAAGTCTGTGGCACATTGTCTTCTGTATCTTCAAGGATGGCAAATTTTCATTTTTTGAGATTGCATTTAATTTTTCTAAAATAGCCAGAACTAAGTTGGAGCCAATTCAATGGGCTAAAGTAGGTGGCCAAGCTATTCAGCTGTGATTCAAAAAATAGGTGTGAATATTCATTTACTCTGATGGTTCCTAATATAGCTATTTATTATTTTATTATCCTAATCCAATTTATTATCAAAAATAGGTATGGGTATAAATTTACTTGTATGGCTCCTAATCCAACTATTTGTTATTTTATTATCCCAATTCAGTTTTTTATTATCAAAAAAATAAGTGTGAATATAAATTTATTTGTATGACTCCTAATCCAATTGTTATTTTATTATTCTAATGCCATCGTTTTGTTATAAAAAATAGGTGTGAGTATAAATGTACTTATATGGCTTCTAATCCCATTTTTATTAAGCACCTACTATGTGTGAAGTATTGTGCTAAGTGCCAAAGATAGAGAAACAAATGACACTCTTGACCCCAAAGAGCTAACATTCTACTGGGAAGCAGGTGATATAATATGTAATTATTATTTCAAGAGGCAGAAGCTATTAATAACAATAGAGATCAGGAAAAGTTTCCCATATGAGGCAGCACATGAGCTGACACTTAAAGGATTCTAAGAGACAGGGTAAAGGGGGAATGCATTCCAGGCATGGGGGATAGTTCGTGCAAAACCATGGAGACTGGAGATAGAGTGATAGGTTTGGGAAATAGCAAGCAGGGGAGGGAATGAAGAGCTCAAAGTTCTTGGTCAGGAACTGGATTGTTGAAATAAGTACAATGGTCTCCCCTTTGCATTATAGTCCCAATTTATACTCTCTCTACACTACATAGACTCATAGACTATTTGAGTTGGAAAGAGTCTTAGAGATAATTTAACCCAACTGCCTAATTTTACAGATAGAGAAAATGAAGCCCAGAAATGTGATTTCTATAAAGTCACAGAGTTGTTGAGTAACCAAGCATCAGTTTGCTCTCATTTATTTGACATTAAGCTGTCATGAAGTCAATTAAGATCTACATTCAAATCCAGTCTCAGACATTTACTAGTGTAAAATCTCTGTAAAATGGTGTTTTAAGCAAAATTATTAAAAAGTTGAATATTACCAGCTAGATATGTTCATTATATAATAAATTTTAGCTGTCAAACAATGTGTCCAGCCCAATGAAGTTGTTCTTTTTGCAATCGAGTTTGAATCCTGGCGGTTCAGCTAGAGAAAAAGAACCTTAGTGTTCAGTACCTTATCTTGTTAGATGACCTTCAGAATCTTCCTAAGACAATTTAAATGGCAGTGATTCAATTTCCTGGCATGATACTGGTAGACTGTCCAGACTTCATCTGCAAACCAGAGCACAATGGCTCTGTAGACCTTTAGTTGTGTAGTCAGTCTAATATCTTTTCTCTTCCATACCTGCTTTCAAAATCTCCCAGTCATCACGGAGCTAGTTAGGGCAATGCATAGGTGTGCACATGTGCACTTAAAATCTAAAAGACACAATTTGGTGTAGTGTACTCAGGAGTCTTGGGTTTGTATCTTGTCTCCAAATCTTATTAACTTCATGTGACTGCAAGCAAATCACAACCCTCTGAGGCTGTTTCCTTCTTGGTAAAAAGTTGGTAATAGTTATATTCCTTTGTTTGGAAGGTTGTTGTGAAGAAGGAACTTAATAAACTTTAAGTTACTACTCTGGGAGTGAGTTATATAAAGGACTGTGATAGATAAATTGTGGAAGGAAGAGTAAAAAAAAGAGAGAGAGAGAGAATCTTTCCTTCTACCAGGTTAGTGATTAATGCCTCAATTTCTCTCTAAACCAGAAACCTTGGAGTCATCTGCAATCCCCTCTCCCTTTGATATCTGTGTATATACAATCAGTTTTATTTATTACAAAATCTCAGGATTGGATAGAACCCCAAAAGAATGAAGGATCTAGTCCCATACCTGAGTATGTAATGCCTTTACAATTCTCCTGACAAATGCCCATCCAGTCTCTGTTCAAAGATTTCCAGAGGTGGGCAGCTCCCTGCCTCCCAAGGCAACCTATTTCAGTTTAGAATAAACTCCATTTCAGCACATTCTGAGAACACAAGCCAATTCTCCACAGGACTCAAGGGCTGAATGTATAAATTTTGCCAGGATTTCAGGAATTTTTGTCCCAGTGAGGGCACACCACAAATGACCAACTAGAAGCGGTGCATTGTTTGAGTTGGTAAGTCCCCTCTGGGATTAGTACAAACAGAAGTCTGCTTGTTGTTTGGTTAGAGCAAACTGTAATTTAAAAAAAGAAATATTTGCTCCTCCTTTTTTGTGCTCTTGTGATGAATGCCTAGGCTGGACCCACACAACTATCTTTCTTCTTCATGCTCATAGAGCAGACTAGAGCCCTATGCCCAGGAAAAAGGTGGGGTAGAATATCTTTTAAGCAATACTGTAGTATAGTGAGGAATGTTCTTTTTTTGATAGTATTTTATTTTTCCAAATACATATATAGGTTTAAACATTCTTTTTTTTTTTTGATAAGACTTTGTGCTCTGAATTTTTCTCCTTACTTCTCCCCTCCCCAAGACAGCAAACAATTTGATACAGATTAAATATGTGCAATCCTTTTAAACATATTTCCATATTTGTCATGATATGCAAGAAAAAAACAGACCAAAAAGGGAAAAAACATGGGAAACAAAGGAACAAATAAAAAGGTGAAAATATTATGCTTTGATTCATATCCATAGTTCTCTCTTTGGAAGTAATTGGCATTTTCCTTCCCAAGTCTATTGGAACTGGCCTGAACCACCTCATTGTTGAAAAGAGCCAAGTCCATCACAGTTGATCATCACAAAATTGAGTTGTTACTGTCTACAAATGTTTTCCTGGTTCTGTTCACTTCATTTAGTATTTTCTAGGCTTTTAAAAAAAACATCCTATTCATCATTTCTTATATTCCATTAGCTTCATAATCCATACTTTATTCCCCAACTGATGGGCATCCACTCAGTTTCCAGTTCCTTGCCACTACAAAAAGAGCTGCTTAAACATTTTTGTACACATGAGTCCTTTCCCCCTTTTTATTATTTCTTTGAAATACAAAGCCAGTAGTGAGACTGATGGATCAAAGAGTATATACACAGTTTTCTAGTCCTTTGGGCATAGTTCCAGAATGGTTGGATCATTTCAGTGAGGAACGTTCTATGGAAGTCAGAGGCAATGGGGAAAATTAGTGTATCAATCGATCAATAAACATTTATTTTATTTTATCAAGTGGCAGAATGATGTAGTAAATAGAGCCTGGGTTCAACTCCTCCCTCGAATGCATATTATTTGTGTAGACTTGTTTAAGTGCAACTTCTGTGGGCCTCAGTTGGATTCAAAAACCTTTAAGATCTCTTCCAACTCTTTGATCTTATGATATATGTGCTAGGCAGAAGGGATACAGAGAATAAAACAATCTCTACTGTCAAGGAGGCTTGAATTCTAATGAGAAGACACATTTACACAGATGTACATGCAGCTGAAATGCTCATTTCCCAACTTTATCATCACTTAAGTAATAAAATATCTCATGCCCATCAAGGCAACGTGGCACTGTGGTTATGACCTCAATATAATGGGTTGATACCTAATATTCAGTACTTTGATGGAGCTCATCAATGGATGGATCTCATGTAACCTTTTCAGGATTTCTCATATTCTGTGATTCTTGAATGTTTCTTCCTGTAAATCCTCTGTTGAGAACCCACCCAACATCCTTAAGTTCTTTCTCTTATCGTCTTAATAATTTGTGGGTACCAGGGTCATATACGGACTGCCTAGCTGTTAACTCTCATACTCAACACATGACCCACCTACTTCCTTTTTCCCTTACACAAGTCCTTGATGATATCTTCTCATGTTCTAATTTTTGTTGGTGATAGAATGAGGTCTATTTATACTTACAGATCTTACTTCTTATCATATATTATTTATACATACACACATGAATATATGCTCATTAATCTATACACATAATATATGTTCATATGACATACATAGATATATATGTATAGATAATGAATATTTATGAATGATTTCCCAAACAAGACCAATTTACTTACATACACCACAAGAACTTCTTATACCTATAATCAGTACAAAGTCTCAAAAACAGAGTCTAACCCTCAAATACAGAGACAAGTAAAAGAGATGCTACTCTCTGAGATGGTTAGTAAGATGTGGCTTTCCAAATTTTATCTTGGCAATGTCAGCAAGGCTAGGCGGTCTTCTCAAATCTTACCAAATAAAAACATAATGAATGTGGCTGTGCATCATATTCATTACAACTGGAGCAATGCTATCATAATAGAAGGGTGGTGATGTGCATAAAGTCTTGAAGAAGAGCCCAAAGGTAAAAATTCGTGCTTTCAGCATTATTCAGGGAAGAGAGTGTGCTGGTTAGACGACACAAGTATCACTGATTGGCAGACAGTAAAGCTGGGAATATTAGTTTATCATCATTTGTTCAATGAAACAATCTGGCTATGAAGCTTTATGAATCTTGGGCTTCCTAAGCAACTTTCTGATCCTAAATTGATTTTCTAAGGAGACTCTCCTGCCAGAAAGTACATATGCTGATCAGTCAACATTAAGTATTTTGGTCTAATTTCTAATTCTATTTTACAGCATAAATTTAGTAAACCGCCATTCTGGTTTGATCATTGACTCTTTGGGGAGCTAGATTGAAGTGAGTCTATCTTCTAGAATCTGATTTTCCATAAGTAAATTTATTAAAAAATAAGGTCCTGACCAAATAAAGCTGATAAGACAGACATTAATAAGGCACGAACAGCACTTAACTCAAACTAACCAGATTAAGACACTAGTAACTGGTCCTCCAAATTGCCAACTACAATGTCTCTCACATCCACCTGCTCCTTTTCATTATCATTTCTATTATCCTCTTTTAAATGACTCATTCTTTAATATAAAGATTACAGAAAATACTTCCTTGTCTTCAGTCTCTCCTTCCTCCAATCCATCCTACACACCACCAGCTGGTTAGCCTTAATTTCCAGTTGATGGCCTGTGAGGTATTGTGGTAGTGGAAGAAATATTGGCTTGGAGTCAAAGGACAAAATCATGCAATGGAAGGCTTGGAAAGAACCTCAGTGACTTTCTAGTTCAACCTGTCCATAAAATGAATTCGTACCATAAAACTCCTAGTAAGTGGTGATTTAGTCTCTGCTTAATGACCTCCAAGGAAGGGGAACTCATTCCCTCCTAAGGCATTCCATTCTACTTTAAACAGCTCTAATAGTTAGGAAATTTTTCTTGACATCAAGCCTTTGACAGACTTTTGCTTTTTTTTTTTAACCTACCCATTGCTTTTGATTCTGCCCTCTAAGACCAAACAGAACAAACGGAATCCTTCCTCCAAATGAAAGCCCTTCAAGTACATGAAAAAGCTTTCCTATGTGCTTTGAGTTATATTTTCTCCATACTAAATATATTCAGTTCCATCAGCAAAAACTCATATAATCTAGACTCAAAACTCTTCACCACTCTGGTTGCCCTTCTTTGGATTTTCTGTAGTTTTTTAGTATTATCACTATCAACCATTGATGGGACACAAGACTCCAAACAGGGTCTGATGAACCCATC
The DNA here is from genome assembly GCF_016432865.1 of Antechinus flavipes. NCBI lineage: Eukaryota > Metazoa > Chordata > Mammalia > Dasyuromorphia > Dasyuridae > Antechinus > Antechinus flavipes. The sequence continues at coordinate 42,895,785 of NC_067401.1, forward strand.
ACTTCCCAATTCTTTTCCTAAAGTACTTCTGGACTGCATTAACTCATTTTGGCTGCTAGATCTGGATTCAAGTCTTAACCATGCCATTTACCAGCTATGTGACCATATAAATCACATAATCTTTTTTGATTCTTAGTTTCCTAATCTGCAAAATGGAGCAATGGTATTTGTGGCTGGGCATAATGGTTAAAGGCTGGTTTTGCAATTGGGATGATCTGGGTTCAAGCCTTGATTCTAATGCATTCTTACTATGTGATTATGGGCAAACTGCTTAATTTCTCCAAGCCCCAGGCAAGTCTCTAAAGTTACAAATTATATAGATCAGTTCCGGGAACTGCTCCATAATTTTGGAGGTATAGTTTGTACATCTGGAGTTCTCCAGGGAAATCATAAGTCCAGATAGACACATATACACACAAATACATACACACACATTTTTTAAAAAAAGAAACTCATAGGATTCTTGTGGGGGCACAGCACTCTACGCTGTAAATTAATATATAAATGTGAGGTATAATTTTTATATTATAATAACTTGTATTTCCTATCTTCCCACTAAGCTGCTAGTTCCATGAAGGTAATAACCATATTTTAGCTAAAAATTGTCTCTCTCCTAGTATCTAGCACAGTACTTAATACAATACTGTATTACAGTGGGGGCTAAACAAATAAAATTTGATGACTTGAAATGTGTCTCTGCTTTTTCATGCACTAATGTGGTCACTCTGAAATTCAGTTTCCTCTTCAGTAAGATTAAGGAATGGTGAATGATCTCTGAAGTCTTCTCCATGAACTGTTCTGTGTTTTTACGCCATATTTTTTTTTTTTTTGATTTCTCATTGCTAATGGACTAAATTTTAAACTGGATTTGAATCTATCCATCACCTGACACCAATCTGACTTTGCAAACTTATTCTTACTACTTTTCTAGGCACAAACTGTCTGCTTTCCCCTTTCTGCATATTCTATGTCCCTATCTAGAATAAAGCTTCTTCACATAAGGTCATGAAATTCTGATTTGTTGCCAGTATATATATCTTATATGCCTAAATTCCCAGAGTCAAGTAAAAGTTTCTCAGGCAAAAAGGGGTCATAAGTGGGAAAAGTTTAAGAAGTCTTAATCTAGAAAGCCTGTCTTCTTCAGATTCTATGCATTTTTCAAGGACTAGATCAAGTCCTATTTCCTGGGTGATGTTTATCTGATTGCTCTAGCCCACAGTGACTCTCCCTTATCTGAGAACATCTGCTGCAATCATTTTTTTTTCTCAATAGTATTTTATTTTTCTAAATACATATTAAAGATAGTTTTCAATGTTAATTTTTGTAAGACTTTTTGTTCCAAATTTTTTCCCTTCCTCCCTTACCTTCTCCTTCCCCAAGAGAGCAAGCAATCTGATATAGCTAAATATGTGCAATCCTTTTAAATCTATTTCCATATTTGTCATGTTGCACAAGAAAAATCAAATCAAAAGGTGGGGGACAAACATGAGAAAGAAAAAAACAAAGTTGAAAATACTATGCTTCCATCCACATTCAGTCTTCATAGTTCTCTCTCTGGATGTGTATGGCATTTTCCACTCCAAGTCTATTGCTTTAATCATTTTATACTTATATCTTATATTGTTTTTTGACTTTCAGTGTGTGGCTGTGTTGGCAACTAGATTGTAAGTTCCTTGAGGGGTGGAAACAAGGATCTGCTAGATCTTGGATATTTATACTTCAGAAATTTGCAAACAAATCAGGACTTGATTTATTGGTTTGTTGATAACCTAGATTTTAGAAAATGACAGAGAAAATGTTAATATTAAATTTAAAAGTATGTCATGAGTCTCTTCTTCCTCTTTCTCTTCTTCTTCTTCCTCCTCCTCCTCCTCTTCTTCTTCTTCCTTCTTCTTCTTCTTACAGTTTGTTACCCATTTGCCATTATACCTTTGGTAGGGATTTAAAAGTACCACAGCCCTCTGAGTTGAAAAACTCAATAAACATTTGTTTAAGGAATTGTGTAAACTATTTGTACCCTGTTTTGCTTCCTATTCCCCAAATTTCTCCTTAACCAAAGTCCTTCTCTATGACATACACACAATCTTTGGGTTTAAGGATGCACAAACTCTGTAAAAGCATCGTTTTATATAAACCTGAGATCATAAGGATTTGACCTAGAAGCGATCTTAAAGATTAAACTCCCTCTATAAATGAAGAAACTGAAGTGATACAGTGGATAAGAGTCCAGGACTGGGTTCAAATCCAGCCTCAAATCAACGTGCTAGCTGTGTGACCCTGAGCAAGTCATTTAACCCTACTTGCTTCAGTTTCCTTATTTGTCAAATGAGCTGGAGAAGGAAATGGCAAACCATCTCAATATCTTTGCCAAGAAAATCTCAAATGGGTTCAGGATAGATGAGACTGAAAAACGACTCAGCCACAACAACTCGGGGCTTACTTGTGGTTAAATGTCTTGTCCAAGGTCACACACATAAAAGTAGAGAAGTCACTTTTTTTCTTAATAACACACAGGAGGACGCCGAGAGAGATAGATGACTTGACCAAAGTCGCCCAATAAGCGGAATAGCCGGGATTTGAACTCCTGTCCAGCTTTTGTCCATTGCAGCACAACTTTCCCTGTAAAAGTAGAGGTTGCTCAGGCTATACGTGGAGATGCTAGGACTTTCCAAAGCTCATCCAATGAGAGGGTCCCGAGTCTTCTGACCCCCACCCAAATCTCTTTCTCTTGCACCGGGCATCCCTGTGTGCCCGGGGTGATATACGAGCCTCTCCTTCTACAGAGACGCGCCCAGAGCTGCAGTGCCCGGCTGCCCATCAGCGCCCGCTTCGTCCCAGCGCAGACGAGATCTTCAGCATCGATGGGGTTAAATCGGAGCCTCCGGCCCCAACCCGCGCTCTGGAGGAATGGGGGGAGCTGGCCTATTCGTAGTAGATCCTTCCGCGGGGAAATTGTGCCGGAACTTCTTCATGCGGGAAACCCCGGGGTTCGGAAGGCTGCTGCAGCTGCTGGGGCGGCAAGGAGGAGGGGAAAAAGGAGGAGGAGGAGGAGGAGAAGGGGGAGGAGGAGGAGGGGAGGGGAAAGGAGGAGGAGGGCGGGGCTTTCCCCAGGGGGAGGAGGGCCGGGGCGGAAGGACACGCGAGGCTCAGAGAAGCAGCCGAAACTTTCTGCCAAACTCCGGGCGGCGGCGGCGGTGGCTGGTGCTGGTGCTACGCGGAACCGGGGCGCGGGGCGGTCTATGTGCTGCGCTTAACCGGTCTGGGGCCCCTGGAGGAGGGTCCTAGAGTCGCGGCTGCAACCCGACAGTGGGGGGCTCCCCGCCAGGGACCCCCCCGCCCCATGTGGATCAGCTCGGGTGGAGGAGGAGGAGGAGGAGGAGGAGGCGAGTGAGAAGATGCCCGCCCTGCGTCCTGCCCCGATCTGCCTGCTTCTGGGTCTCTGGCTGTGCCAAGGCGCGCCCACCCTAGGTGAGTATCCCAGGTGGTCAAGGCAGGCGCTCTCCGTTCCTCTACTATCCCAGTGTTCCCTTTCCTTCCCTTCCCTCCCGGTCCACCCTCAGTTAATATCCCCCTTCTGCGCCGGGGCACGGGGAAAGGTGGGGGGCGCTGGGCTTGCCGGGCTCTCTGCAGCCTCCCAGTGGAGTGAAGCAATTTGATTAATGAAAGCTCTGGACGCATTCGGTTCTCCCTCCACTGAGGTGGGCTGGGGGAGGGGGAGCCGTACGCCCCCTCTTTCTCCCTGGCGGAGCAGCGGTGGGAGGGGGCTGCTGGAGGCTCGGCCCCCGAGGACTTGGCGAGAGGCAAGCTGACCTTGGGCCCTGCCCAGCCTAACAAAGGGTTACAGTTCAGCGGGCTGCGAGCCGCACGCCCCTAGCGCTTCTGGCTCCAGGAATGCCAGACGCCCTCGTGGGGGGAGGTCGCCCTGAGCTGAGCCAGAGCTGAGCCGATCGGACCTTCCCTGCCAAGCAGAGTTAGATCGGAGCCTCGGCCTGGGGTCGTGGATCAGGTCTGGGTGAAGGGGCAAGGTCCACCGAGCCCAGCCCGGTCCGGCAGACATTCATTCTGCCTGTTCGTGCTGGGCAGCGCGTTTTAGTTCGCTGACAGCCCCCTCTGCCTGGGCGTCTGGGTTGTCTCGTAAGTTTTGGCCGCATTGTACCTGGAGAGCTAGGAAAACTCGTGTGGCTGCATACTAAGGCAATTAAAATCTCAACGGATGTCATTCACTCCGAGGCACAGATCCCCACGTTTATCTTTGGGAGCCCGGGCCCCCCCCAGCTTGGAAGAACTGCTATGTGACATTGACCATCTTCTCCAACTTGGAGAGGCAGGATTGGTGACTCTTCCTCCGCCCCACCCGCCCCCTGTAGAGAGGGGGTACTACACTCATTCTCGAAGTGCCTTAATTAGGACGTCTTCTAAGAGTGTTATCAAAACGTGTCTCGTAACACATTTGAAGGTCATTTTACTAAAAAAAAAAAAAAAATCAATAAAAAATTTAAAAAAAAAAGAAGGGGGGTAGAAATCTAAATATTTCAACTGTCTTTTCCAGGAAGAATCATTAAAAAAAAAAAAAAAACCCGCAAACGAGAATTGTTCTTTCCTTTAAAGAAAAGGTGCTCGGCTTTGATATGTTGCCTGTTCTCAATTTTGAATGCTTGAGGAAGTTAAAAATGCACACGTGTGTATGTGTGTTTGTGTGTGTGTGTGTGTGTGTGTGTAAAGAGAATAAAAGTAACCTTCCACCTGAAAACGTGGACTTAGGCATTTTCTGGTACAAATGCACCTGCCCAGGAATATCAGAGGTAAACCAGATATGTGCAGAGGAATCATGATTGTTCTTCTTGATGTAGTACTATCGGTCAAAAAGCATTAAGAAACGCTTCAAGAGTTATAGGTCCTTTTCTTCTCCTTTAAATGAAAGAAATGATGTAATGTGTGATTAGGGTGGGTGGAGGTGGCAAAATTAGCTAGATCAGATGGACATTTGAGTGTAGGAAGTAGTAATCCTCACTCATTCTCTTACTAACCTGTTTTGACAAGTTAATTAATCTCTCTAACTCTGTTTCCTTCAGAAAGATGGGAAATAAATAAAACTTCCCCGAGTCATTGGGGCAGAACTGAATAGATGATATTGAAAAGCACACTACAAAACTGCACAAGAAGAAGAAAATAAGGATTCTTTTCTACTAAGAGGGGACCTTTCTCATTTAAAACTCCCCAAACACTGATCAATGTTTCCCTTGCTATATAAGGGGCAGGTATTAGAAATATCTGTCTTACACATGGAGAATCTGATAGAATCCTCTGTTTTGCTGTTTTAAACTTGACTGCTCCAAGGGAGGGTAAAGCTTACTTTTTAGTGACTATCCTGAATTACACCAAATTATTAACTGTGAATTCTTTTCTAAAAAAATCTCCATCTCTTATCACTTGGGTTCTCCCAAGGTACCAATTAGAACACACCCTTCTGACCCTTTGAATCTCTTGTATTGGGCTTGTTGCCAGGATGTAATTTACACATCATTGAGTTCCCCAGCCGAGATCTGTCAGCCCCATTCTTGTGGTTCTCCAAACAGCCGTCTGTGGCCACACCTATATCCTAGGATCCCCTTCCCTGCAATTGGTAGGTACTTTCAGATCTTGCTGCCTGCTTGGTAATTCCCCTTGATCTGGTGAATTTTGATAGAATTGCTTTCAAAACTATTTTGGTCTTACAAATAATGGTCTTTGAAAATGTCCTGCTCTTGTTAATTTGTTTGAATATTATAACAAAAGGCACAATAAAAGAGTATAATTTTTTGCCCCTTTTTCCCGTTTGCATTGACCTCCTATTCCTTTGAATGAAATTCCTGGGACAGAGATTGGGGGAGACATTCCTGATTGACTTTTCTCAAGAAATGCCTCTAATTTTATCCTCCTCTATTGCCTTCCCGAAGTTGATTGTTTCCAGTTTATTCTGTCTATAGCTTGTATATTGTGTCCCTCATTAGACTGTGAGATCTTGGAGAGCAGGGTCTGTCTTTTGCCTTTCTTAGTATCCCCAGTGCTCAGCACAGTGAATGACAGCATTTAATAAATGTTTATTGACTGACTCTCTGCTTCAGGAGATGACCTCTATCCTCTCCCTTCTTTGTCTCTGTGCTCTCAGCTGCTGAAAGAGGTACTTTGGCACCTGGATTATGACAGCCCTGTTTAGAATCTTTGGGAGATGCCTGGATATGTCTAGAAGCTTTCAAACTGCTTCTGATTTCTGTCAAGATGATATTCTTTGAAACTGCTTAATTTGCATTGGTTTGCATATGCTCTGATGGGACTCAGTTCCATTCCCTAGACATACTTTGCTCCTTCTCCAGAGAATCTTAAAGAGAGATAAGACATCTAATCTCTTACTCACACTTCAGAGCGCTGTATGGATGATACTTCACTATTTCAAAGAACCTATAACTTAATAGGTATGGACACTCTTTTAACTGATGCTAACAAAGCTCCTTCATGTCTCAGTAGGTGTTTTCCAAAAGTTGCTATGGCCATACTGAAAAGCATTGTCCCAGGTGACCAACCCTGTGATGTGGAGCTTTTCTGAACTTAACAAGGAGGGTCTTCATATGACCATTTTTGGCTGTGTCCATCCTTTGAAACCTTTCCAGATTATTACAGTACCCCCACTTCAGGAAAGATGTTGACAAACTTCAGTGAATCCCAATTTGTGTGATCATGATGAGAAGAAGCCTTAAACGGAGAGTTGGAAAGAACGGAGATGAAGAGAAAACTTAGAGGACCCTTGCTAATTGCCTATTAGTGTTTGAAAGGCTGCCTTATAAGAGAGTGAGTGATTAGTGGTTCTGTCTGCTTGGTCTCAGAGGGCGGATCTGGGAGCATTGTGTGGGAGTGGCCCAGAAATAGGTTTAGGGACATTAGGTGGATAAACTTCCCAATTAGTTAGAGCTGTCTAAAAGTAGGAGAGATTGCTTCAGGAATTGCTCATCCTTTGGAGGTCACTGAGCTGAAACTAGGTGATCTGGAGTTTTTGGATATTTTAAAAGATTCCCATTTTAGGTACGAAGATCTGGGTCTCTGAGGCTCTTTTCATCACTTAGGATTCTCTGTGATTTTGGTTCAGAAGAAAGCAAGCTGTTGGTAATTCCAAAACACAGCTTCATGCCATAACAGAATCAACAGGGTAGGACCTGAAAGCCAGTAGGAAAAATGAATTCAAGGTGAAATTTTAAAAAACTTTCAACAGATTTATTTTAATTTTACTCTTATTTTTAGTATGAAAAATAACTTTAAGAATCAATTCCTTTAGTGAATTTTTTTTGGGGAAGTTTTTGTTTTTATATTTAAAAATTAGATTAATTACAATTTTTTTAAAGGAATTTGTTCTTTTGGGGGGCAGGATTTTTACCTTGAACTCATATTTTGAAGCATTGAAAGAGTACACCAGACTGAGAAACACTTTGTGTAGATGAATTTATAACGTTTCCATGGAGAGATTTTCTCTTAACACCAGTTCCAAAGAGCACTATAAATAAGAGGCAGTGAACATATAGCGCCCACTAGGCACCAGGCACTACGTGAAGCACCAAGATTACAAAAAGAGGCAAAAGATAGTTGCTGTTCTCCAGGGAGCGCATAATCAAATGACAGCATATAGCATTTTTTGCTTGCATTGTTTCATGAGTCTTGAACATTTCCCCAGCAATATGGCGGCAGGTGATGGGCCACACAGAGCACCTGGCACAGTGGGAGGCAGAGAGTAAATGCTTAGAAGATATTTGCCCAGTGGAAGAGCCTTATTTATTTAAGTGAACATCATTAGCCTCGTGTGGGCCGGTGGCCTCTTGGCACCTTTGGCTTCCAACCCTGCCCTGCCATGGGATGTCCTGCAGGTGAGGCTGGTGTTGACTCAGGTTTGCCTGGAAGCTGCTTTCACCTGTAGAGATGAGAGCAGTTGAAAGCTGACCCCACCTCTGGGAGGATTCATACTCCACCCTTTCTCTTGAATAAAGAGCAGCTCAGGTTTTTGTTTTTCCCTTTGTGTTGGCATCCTTTCAGAGAATTTGTTCTCCTCAACCCCCACTTCAGAACCCTCTGTAGGGGTGCTGGGGATCCATAGCTCGAAAGCCCAGAGATCCAGGAGACTAATATGAAGTAGGAGGGATCCTGGACCAGATGATCCCTTAAGATCATTTCCAGCCTTGGATCTTGAAGTCTTCTTACTCTTCTCCCCCTACACTGTCAATATTTGGGAAAGCTCCTATCTTCCGGGAAGCTGTGTCTTTTGGTTACTGCTTAAAACTTCATTTTTCCCCCCAAAGTGATCCCACTTTTTCTGCAAAACATGCTTATTTAGCTGTCTCAGAATGAGATTGAGACGGCAGGTCTAGTATCAGAATTAGAATATAGAAAATTTTTAAAGGAAATCCAAAAATTCAATCTTGTATCCTGTCGTCAGATTCTGACCAATATGTACTCTGTGCACAACCCATAAGGAAGCCTCAGTCATCCTCTCACAGAGAGATTGTGCTGATCTAATACAATTATTTACTTTGTATCTATTTCATATTTATTTACACATTTACACGTTTCTAGTGATGGAAGGTGAACTACTTGCAAACAGGGAATGATGTTTTGGTGTCTGGGATTTATATCTCCAGTGCCTTGGAAATAGTAGACTCAAAAAATATTTGCCGGATTTATTCCAACTATGGTAGCATCAGGACCCTTGAAGTCCTGAAATCCTTTTGATGTGAAAGGTTATGTTCCATTCCTAGCCCCAATGAACCACACTTTACCTTTGAAGATGTTACCTGTTGTTAAGACTTATGACCACTTCTGTGTCTTGTGGCATCCAACTCCTCCTCCCTTCCTTTTCCCCCCAGGTGGACTTGTGAGAAAGAGCAAAGTGCAGTGGTGAAGAGGGCGAAGGGAGGCTTCTGAGCCGAGCACTGTGAACATTTGGAGCTTTGGAAAGGGGCTGCAGGCTTTCCTTGGCAACGTTTCTTGATGCTTGTGCCTTGGAAGGAAAAGCAGGAATGTTCTTGGAAGTATGTTCCCAGGGTTCTGGATTTAATGAGTCATTTGATCAATATGCCCCATTGGGTGTAGGGACTTTGCAACGTAGTCTTTCCCTTCCTTTTCCTTCCTCCTACCCAAGGAAATAAAAATTAGGGGAGCAGAAGACAGACTGAGGATGGAATAGCAGAGCGTTCAGCCACTCTAATTCTTTCATGTTGTTGATAGTCTGGGAGGGAACTAAATGACTTGTCCCAGATTACCCTACCAATTAATGGCAGAACTGGGATCAGGACCCATTTTCCTGACTCCTCATTCTGTGCTCTCAGCTGTACAGAAGAGTTATTAAGGGAGCCACGGATGGTAGGGAGGAGAACAAAGGAACGACCACATTGATTTATTTACATAAGCATGAGTCGGATTTTTATAGCATCTTTTCTTTGATGAGATTTCTTTCTTTCTGTTGTCTTTGAGTTTTAAAAAGCTTAACTACCACAACAGCAAAGTTTTTATGACCCACTACAGTGGGAGGGAAGTTTGTCTCATGTAGGTTACCTTTAGTCCACGTATTTCACCTATCACTTTATAGCACTGGGTAGGAAAGATATTGTCCCTGCCCTCAAGGAGCTTATTAAATCATCTTTGGGGAGGCAGGGTTAATGGACACACAGCTAAGTCTGCAACTGTCAGCTGTGATGTATCCACACATTTGAAATGCATTTTCCTGCTGCTGGGCTGATTTAGAAGCCCAGACCTTCTAGGGAGCTTGGCTCAATGCTATGGTGACCCAGCTGGAAGGCATATCACCAGGCTGTTAGGCTTTCTGATCCCAGACACAGCCAGGGTCTCCACAACGGTGTACCCATGGAGGCTTTTTTTGGAGGGTGCTAGAATTCAGATCTCTTTGTGAGGATACTCTTTATAAGTCAAGGGTCTAAGTACACCCAGTAGTCTTATTTGGAGAAAAAATGAAAGCTCTTTGGTCTGATGATGTAGATGTAAGATTTGTAGCTGAATTATTGTCAGAGTGTTCCGGGAGAGGGATGGCAGGCTCCTGAATGCCAAGTTTGATTCAAAATGAGATTTGGCTTAAGTAAGACGTTCTTCCTTACGAGATTCATTTCTCCATGTCAATGGTTGAAGGGTCCTTTTTGTTGCCTAGAAGGGGTTGAGGTGGTATCATGGACTCATCCAGAGTTTCTGCCTCAGTTGGCATGGGGATTCTATCCCATCAGTTAATCATAACTGCCAGCACACTTTTGTGCTTGTCCTGGCAAAAACCTCTTTGTACTGGCTCCCCAAAAGTTCAGGCTCTAGGATGGGTCTGAGTAAGCCTTTTTTTTTTTTTTCTGGTCGGGGCTTAGAGGTGGGATGATGGGACATTTTTGGCTCCCTTTGCTCCTTCTAAGCATCAGGCTGATTCCCTTTTTCCAGCTATGAAAACTGCCCTTCATCTCCTGGCTAGGTAACAAGGGGCCAGCATTTCTCTGGGCTCTCACACTGTACCCTTCTTTGGAAGCCTGCCTAGGGCGTTACTGGTCTCCAAGTTAGTTCTCATGCAGGATGTTGGCAGCTCAGCTTCAGCTCTCAAATCCATGCATACATTATGCACACATGCCAGGACTGCCCCATTGCAGCACAAACACAGGTTGGGCCTATTGGGGTTGCAGAACCTGTTCCCTTGGCTAAGAGTACCTTGCCCGCCTTCTTTTAGCATATTTATTTATATGAAGTGGGTATGTATACATATGTGTATTTTGTTGGGGGAAGGAGACCCATAAAAGGGGAATTTTGTTGCAGTCCAAGTCTTGTGTAGCTAAAAGTAGATGGTCTTCTAAAAACAAAAATACACTTTCCGGTTCTTGAAACTGTTCTCACACCTTGTTTTATGGGGTAGTAGGTTTGTGACTTCTTTCTTGCTTGTTTCTTGTGATCTTTTCTTGCTTATCTCTCTTTTGCAAGAGAAATACTGGAAGATTCAGACACAAAGTATCCCATCTTGAGTGATGGACTCAGTGGAGAAGAAGCTGCTAGGTTAGAGAGATTTTTTTTTTTTTTTGTAATTCTTGTGGGATAATTAAGTATGGTCCATTCTGCTGAACCTATGAATGGCTATAGACCAAAAATGAGAGAATGCTCACGAAAGTAAGTGAACTTTTTACTCCTGTGAGTAACAAATTAAGTATCAGAATTCTCCATAGAAATTTTCATTATGATTTGTCTTCTGGGTATTCATTGCTGTCTTAGATCATTGGATTTTAAAGAAATACATTCCTTAAAGAAATAAAGCCCATTTAGGGCTTTATTTATATTTTCTGTCTGTAATAGAAGTAGCTGCATACATTTTATTATATGAATTTTACTTTAAAAAAAGAAAAAGAAGAATGTCATTACTAATTCAGGATTATAGATAGATTAACATTTGAGGATGATTAAAGAATTCAATCACACCATTCTTTCTTCTAATCAGAAGCAAAATGGGTGGTGTTAATATATATAGTATTGTGGGATATGAATTTTGAAAAAGCTTATCTTTTATTCCTCTCCTAGTACCTGTGGTATACAAATTTTGAAAAAGTTTATTCCCTATTCCTCTCCCTTCTGTATTCTATGGTCAAGTGCTATTAACTTTCTTCTTGTTGCTCAAACAAAGCATTTTGCGTCCCATCTTTGTGTTTTTGTACAGTCTGTCCCTTTTACCTGGAATGATGCCCTCTTTACCTCTGTCCCCTTCAGAACTTTATTTTCCTTTAAAAGCCCAGCTCCAAGGCTTTTCCTGACTGGCCTACTACTTGTACTTCCCCCCACCCCAACACTGCCTTGGACATTTATTATGTATGTGTATGTGTGTGTGTACATGTCACCCCTTAGAGGGGTTTAAAAGTAGATCCATTTCTGTCTTTGTATCTCCAGTACCTAGCACAGTGACTGGCCCATTTTAAAGTCATTTCAATCATGTCTGATTCTTTATTGCCTTATTTGGAGTTTCTTAGCAAAAATACTGGAGTGATTTGCCATTTATTTTTTTGCTCATTTGACAGATAGAGAAACTGAGGCAAATAGGGTTAAGTGACTTGGATGGGGTCATATAGCTAGTAAGTGTCTGTGAGAGCATTTTTGAACTTGAAAGAGTCTTTCTGACTCCAGGTCCAGCTCTCTGTTCACTGAGTACCTTACTGCCCACTTGGCTCAGAGTAGATGCTTATTAAATGTTTATTATTTTTGGTTTAAGTGTTGAAAGGACAGAAAGCCAGTCTTGTAATCAGAAAGTTCTGGGTTCAGATTCTATCCCTTAACACACAATTTCTGCACAGCCATAGACAAATTTTCCTAATCTCTCAGTGTCCCAGGTAGCTCTCTCTGTTTATAAATTATAGTTGTGACATAGATTTGCACGAGTGGGAAAGAGTTTCCACACCACACATCATCATCTATGCTGATGAAATTATAGGTATGAGCATTAGAAAAATAGTAAGAAAATAATTTCATAATTCATTTTAACCCCTGAACGAACCTTACGGTGTTTTTAGAATTCCATTTTTCCTCTGGATTTTAATCCTACATAGAACACATGATAATGAGCATGCTCCCGGAGTGTATATTCTTCCTCTATTTTATAACATATGTCCTGGGAATGCAAAGCAAATTTAATAATATCTTGATGAATCACAACTAGGGTGGAAAACATGCTGGGAAAAGTAATGAAAAAGACCAATCATTATGTAGATTAGACCCAAATAAAGAATGATTTGATCTCTGCCACGATCCCTTCCTCCTACACTCTCATCCTCCCTTCTATGGCCATTCAAGATTTGTTCATGTGTATTTTTTGTATGGAGATATTACATTGGAAACTACATTGTAACCTGCCCAAGGACAGAAACTAAGACTGGCTGGTCATTCTTTTATTTTGACCTTGTTTGCTGATCAGTTCAATCAGACATTCAATGAGCCCATATCCTCCCCCAAACTAGGAAGGCCTTGAAGGGAACTGGTCAGATTCACCTGGCCTTTGGGCACCTTGTTAAAAAACCTTTCTTTTCTTCTTTTCCTGTGTTCTCCCTTCTTTGGCCCCCTTCCCCCATTCTCTGTACATAGTGATCCCTTGATAAATGTTGTTGACTAATGTTGCAATCCAGAAGAGTAGTTTCAAGGATGTGTGGTTTAGAAAATTGTTGCTTTGCATCTGGGCCCAAGGGACGGTCCAGCTGAATTGCTGTGTGCTCAGGCACTGTGAGATTTAAGTATCTGGTTCTGAGAAATTTCAAGCAGAATGAATGCCCTCTCAAGGACTGTTGGAATTCATGGAGCTGGGAGCGTGCCAGCTATATTACCATATTTAAAGTGAGCCTGAAAGGGGAGAAAAATAACATTTCTAAGCACCTGAAAGAGAAAGGCTTCTCAGAAGGGCGGACTGTGACCTTGTAGTTATGGTGGCTGAGATTCTGGAAAGAGACTGGTTTTGATTCCAGTAGTCTTTGTGTGATTCCAATAGATTTTCCTAAGCTAAAGGAAATTAAAGATGTGGAAATAAATTTGGTTGGAAAACCATTTTTGTGAACAAGTTTTTATAGTTTTTCTAAAAGGAAGAACTTTATTCTATCTAGCTTCTACATCAAGAGGCTTGACCAGCAGGTAAAGCTTCAGATCACACACTTTTTTTGTTGCTGTTGTTTCTATTGTATTTGGATCTATTAAGATTTGAATGTAAGATTTTATTCCTTATTTTATATAGTTATTCAATAATTTATTTTATTGGTTATTTGTAGTAAACAATTTTGAAGGTCACTTTATTTTTTTATTTTTATTTTTAAAAAAAATTTTTATTTAATAATTACTTTATATTGACAGAATCCATGCCAGGGTAATTTTTTTTACAACATTATCCCTTGCATTCGTTTTTGTTCCGATTTTTTTTTCCCTCTCCCTCCCTCTACCCCCTCCCCTAGATGGCAAGCAGTCCTTTATATGTTGGATATATTGCAGTATATCTGAAGGTCACTTTAAAAGCTTAGTTGAGATTTACTATACCTTATTTTTATTTTAAAAATTATATTTTATTTAGGATTTAATTTAATTTAAAAATTATTTTAAAACTTTCTTATTTCTTAATATGATATTAAATTTCTTAATTTACTAAGGCACAATACCTGCCTTTGTGAACCTCATATCATTCTTTTTTTTCTGGTATAACCACTAATTATGCTGAATGTTATCAACTTTTTCTGCTATGGTTTTGCTATTTATAAAATTGGTGAAGTATCCAAGAATGTTTAAAATAACAAATAAATAAAACTAGTAATGCTTGTTGGATCACATGCATATGTTTTGTAAAGCTGGTTTACAACATAATTTGTATATGTCAAGCCTGTGACTTATATGGAGGTAAAAATCAGGTCTTATGTTTTTGTACTTTCTACAGCAACTCATATGGGATTGAGCACATGATTTATAGGATACTTATTCTTCCTCATTCTTTCTGGTTTCAGAAGATGAGATGGTATTCCCCTCTGCTAAGGCTACATGGTAGATGGTAGATACTTAATAAATGTCTACTGAATTGAATTATTCATACTTAATTTTTACATCACCTCTTGTTTTCATCTGCAAGACTTCCTTTGCTTCTTTGGTTACTTTGGCTACTTTTCTGCCCATTTTCAGTGTCTTCCTCTTATCTTCTTCCCTCTGTCTACAGCTATAACTTAGGTCTCTTCAATCTGGGGAAGGAGGGAGAAAGATTTTCTTGACTACATCATCCTCTCAAATTCTATTCTGTATCCCCTCTCCCTTTCACTGCTAAACTTTTCGAAAGAGGGCTGTGCCATGGATTGTTTCATGTCTTCCTGCTAAACCCCACAACCGACCCAATTGGAAGTTACAGCGGAAGTCCAGCTTCCTCATTTTTGCAGACAAGGAGGTTGAGGTTCAGGCAGATATAGACAACTTGCCCAAGATCATACGGAATAAGTTCCTGAACTGGAATGTGAACGAAGGACCTTTTGGCTCCAGAGCTGCCATACTTTCTCCTGTACCCAAATGCCTCCAATTTAGCTTCCTTCTGTTAAATTCACCTACATAGCTGCTTGTATCGTTCCTTTGATTCCAGGGGTTTCAGTTGACCTTAAAATTACTCTACTTATTTTTCTCTGAATACTTTATCATTTCTTAATTGCACAATAACATTCTATTATCTTTCTATATCACAGTTTGGGTGGCTATTTCCCAATCAGTGGGTATCCACTTTGTTTCTATGTTTTTGCTACTTCAGATAACGTTGCTGTGAATATTTTTGATCTTGCTCCCGCACCCTTCCGACATGACCAATAGCTCCTTGCCTGTGGCTCTGCACCCTCCTTTTAGCCAGTTCTTGCCATTTGACACATCCTCAATTCCACTCTTGCTCTTGGAAAGGACACCTTATCCAATTTCCCAGTGGAACCACCCACCATCCTAGTGACCTCAGCCTTCTCTGGCCACCACTCCCTTTAAGAGCATCACCCTCATTAGAAAGTAGCCTCCTGGAGGGCAAGGATTGTCTCTTTTGCTTTTGTAATCTTAGCACTCAGTTTAGTACTCTGCCTGGCACTTATGTGCTTACTAAATGTTTCTTCTTTCCTTCCTTTATAAAAGATCTTTCTTTTTGTCTTTGACCACTTGAGGGTATAAACCTCAAAGTGGGATATCATCCTTAACAGCAATCCTTTCCAACCAACTCTGGAACTCTGCTTGAGGTGCCTCATTTAGCCTTCTGCAAGGAATGATTATTATTTACATCAGTATTAAAATGGATCTGGTCTCTTAGTAGGGATTCTCTCCTCTACAATTTTTCCTTTCTCATTCTAGGCCATGTCTTTTTAAAATTTTCCTTTTCTATTCTGTACTTAAACATCAAATCAAACATCTCCACATTTCCATATATATATATAAATATATGTGTTTATGTGTATGTGTATACACTCCATGTGTATATGCATATATGTAGATACAACTGTTTATCCATGTATGTGTGTATGTATGTATATATATGTGTGTGTATATATATAGTTACATGCACAAATATTCAATACAGGTATAATATATGCATGCTATATATATATATGTATATACACACTTACATTATACAATGTACATGCATACACACACATACAAGATAAGATTGTATAAGAAATTATGAACCTGTATTAGTTAGAATTTGCTTTTCTTTTCAAACATATGATAAATCCAATATATAACTGCCAGAGCTCCCCTTCTTTGTTTGTGATTCCTTCTTCCCTGTCTTTCCATAATGCATCCATAGATGTTTGTTTTAGCCAGTGCTTCCAGCCCTCCTCTCTGGTTCCTTTAATGTTTCCTGGACACCAGATCAGCCCTCAGTCTGTCATACATTATATCTCCCTCTCACTGTGTGGCCCATCTTTTCCAGTTGGACAGGTCTCTGATGATGGTTTTATCCTACTTCTTAAGCACAAACTCTCATTGGTGCAAATTACTTTACTCATCCCTGCACCTTTGTTGCTTACAATTTTGATTCTTCTGAAATGTGATCCATTAACACAATCCACAGCCATACATAGCATCCCTAGAAGAATATGGATGTCAAAAAGATGAACTTTTGTGTCAGTTTAATATTGAACCCACTGGATAATTCTCTAGATGGAGTTCAGCTTCCATTTTGGTTCCTATTTTCAAGATATAGAAACCACCTCAATATACTGTCTGTCCAGTTGTATGTTATAAGCCAGATACTATATGTGTTATCTCCCCTTAATTTTTTCTTGGCTTTTCTTATTGGATTAAGCTCTTCTTCTAATAAAGAGGTTCCTCCTCCTTTTCTCTGGTTCTTTTCTCCATTACTTTTTTTTTTTAATCTCTTTATACCATCTCTCTGGGCCATTTTACCCAATTTCATTTATTTCATTTTCATGTCTCTGAAAATAACTTGCAGCTCAACATATTCAGTCCCCATTTCTCATCTGAACTGCAGCCCCTTATTCTTATTTTCCTTCTGGAGCTGGAGAGCCCCATCTCAGTGTTCCTACACCAGCATCACAAACTCAAAGCTAAGAAATAGACTTGTGCTTTCTTTGATCTATAAGAAATGGTCAGGTGAGGAAGCATCCCCCACTAATACACATTGACAGCTTCTAGTTTTATAGGGTCAGTATGTGTTAGAGGAAAGGACTTTAGCACATCTTTTTGGCTACCATCTGTAGATGGTCCTCATCACTGTTTCTCCATCACAAACTCTCCATGTCTCAAAATGAACTCATCTTCTTCCCAACTTCCTTGTTTCTGTCAGTGGCACTACCCAGAACTTAAAACCCAGGCTTAAAACCTTAGTCATTATTGCTTTTTTTTGTCCTTCACATATTACCTCTGACTCAGTCCTAACGCCCATCTGACCCTTTTACTTTGCACCTTCCTCTCTCTTTCTTCCCCCTCCCACTGCCACCACACAAGTTTGATATACTAGGAAAATACGGGTCGTGGAGTCAGGAGGTTTAATTCAAGGGTCTGGTAGTTAGAAATGGGGTGGCTCTGAGCAAGTAACATTACTTTTCCAAACCACTGCTGCCTCATGTATAAAAAAAGAATGCATCTTATGTTGGCTACCTTATCCGCCCACTACAGGGTTGTTTGTGAGGGAAAAAATTAGTTGTTGCATTTTTGGGTGTTAATTATTATAGCTTCCTAACTAGCTTTCCTGTCTTAGCTGTCAAAGTAATATTTCGGATGCTCTAGTCTGATCATTTCACTCCTTTGCCCAAAATCCCCAGTGGCTCCCTATGGTCAATATCAGAGGGCAGCATGGTCATTACTTCCAAAACCTGGATTGGCTTGTCTTTATAATGGAAACTAAGCAATGGAAAAAAGACTAGGGTCATCCAGGGGGAAATGGCAGCTGGAATGGGTCGGCACACTCGGCTCTCCCTGGCTCTCCCCATTTACTAGCCATGGTCCAAAGACCAAACATTTTAACAACATTTTAAGCTATAATTAAACTTCATAGAAAATGCAAAAAAAATTACTCTTTCACTAGTGGGCTATACAAAAATAGGCAGTGGTTCTGTTGGATCTTAATTTTTGTAATAAAATCCAGTTTCCTTAAGCTGCCATTAAAAGTCTTCTATAATGACTTCAACTTATCTTCCCAGTCTTTTTTTTTTTTTTTTTTTTTTTTGGTCAGGATCTTCTTTTTGCAGTCTGTTTTTCAGCCTGATTGTACTATCGACTGTTTTCTGATCTCATGCTGTGATCCAATGTCTTTTGAAATTCTTGCTGACTGTTCTCTCCTTGTATCTGCCTGCTGAAATGCTTTTCTTCTCTCAAGGTCCAGCTTAGGTGCCTCCTCCTCCCTGAAGCCTTTTTTATCCCCAGAGGAAAGGCATTCTTCTTCCTTCAGTTCATTAGACTCCTTTCCCTTGCCCATCACACTTCTGGTGTGTCCTACTTCCTTGTGCATGTGTTGTAGCTTACCTATTTGATTGTAAGCTCCTTGGGGGAAAGAACTTAATTACTTCTCCACTTCATACTCCTGGTGCATTGGAACTCCTTTTGAAGTTCATTCAGAATGGTAGGACTGAAGGCTGGTTTATGTGGGTGAAGCATATAGTCAAATTTTTAATAAAAAGGTTTTTTGAATTGTTGATTAAAATTCAGTTGTGACCTATTAGGGAAAACCCCAAGCATTCCCCATCTTGAGTCTACAGCCTTTATCTTTCCCAGCCCTAGCCCTGGCTTCCTGAGCTCTTTAGCTTGCTGTACCATCAGACCTTCTGGGACAGATGGGGAGATGAAGTTGGGAAATGGTATCCAAATACTCAAGCTTGGAGCCAGGAGAGCTGGCTTGAATTCTGATCCCACCACTTAATAACACTTGGGCAGTTGTAATGGAGTAGCAGATAGAGCACTGGACCTGGATTCAGGAAGACCTGAGTTCAAAACTATCCTTGGAAACTCTGAGCAAATCATTTTGTCCCAGTTTTCTCATCTATAAAATGGGGATAATAGCAGCACCTACTTTCCAGAGTTGTTTTGAGGATAAAAATGTGGCAATATTTGTAAAGTTCTTTGCAAACTTTAAAATTGTATCTCAGTGGTGACTTCTGTTACTATGTATTAAGTCAGTCACTGAGCCTGTTTCCTCACTGGTAAAATGAGGACAGTAATCCTTGCACTACCTGCCTCACAAGGTGGTTGTGAAGATCAAAAGAGATGATGATGATGGTGGTGGTGGTTTTAGACTTTAAATCATCACATAAATGCAAGATGTGATTCATTATTTCAGTTCACAAACATTTGTGTAAAAGTCCCCACCCTCACGGCTAGTAAATGGGGAGAACCAGGGAGAGCTGAGTGTGCTGACCCATTCCAGCTGCTATTTCCCCCTGGATGACCCTAGTCTTTTTTCCATTGCTTAGTTTCCATTATAAAGACAAGCCAATCCAGGTTTTGGAAGTAATGATGTCTGAACACTGAATGAGTGAAGCTGATTTCCTTTTTGGCTAGAGTGAACTTTAAGGTCCTAATATCCACATTCTCCCTTTCCCTTCATTGGAGAGTGGGTGTCTTTAACAATTTGACCCCAGGTGACAAATGCAGAGTCAAGTGTGACTCAAGTTTATTGTCGATATTGGGACTTCATTAGCAGGTCACACTTCCTTTTGAAGGTCATTCAGAATGTTAAGACTGAAGGCTGGTTTATGTGGGTGAAGTCCCTAACGTAACGTAGGAAGAAAAGCTTCAGTGCTTGTAGAAGACTAGGGCTTGGAATATTTTAGTCCCTCCAACATTTCTCAGAAATAACCTTTATGGTGTTCTCCTTGCACAGGACCGTAAAAAGAGTGGTCGGTTGGAGCATTAGGAGAGCCTTGCATTTGAATCCTTTCTTCAACATTTTCAGAGCACTGTGACAATGGATGAGCAAGTCATTTCACTTAATTTCTCTGGGCCTGTTTGCTTATCTCCAAAATAGGAATAATTATATTTATATTATCTACCTCAAGAAATTTCAAGGATTGAATGAGCTGTGTATGAAAAATGTTCTTTAATTTTAACATGCCAAATTTATTATTGTTTGTTCATTCTTTTTTTTTTCCCTTCTGCTTGACTATTGAAATGGCAAGGGTATTCAATCTTATTTCAGATAGCTTTGTCTATCTTGCACTTTCACCGACCTACACATATTTTAGCATTTCTTCTTCCCTTTTAATCAAAATGAGGAAATAAGTAGGGAACATTATTAGTGCAGTGTGATGGTGACTGTGGGATGTATTGATGAGGAAATACAGTTAAAGATTCTGTGGGAACTGTCCCTATGGTGCATTTCAGTGTAGAATTGGTGTAAAACAGCTAAAAACTTAACCCTGTCATTGTTGGTGGTAAGGGAAAAAACATTTAGCAAATTCATGTAATGAGCTCCTGCCTTGAACCATTAAGAGAGGAAGTAGACTTGTACTCCAAGCCTTCTTGCCAGGGAGCCAAGCTCAGCAGGCACACTCTGTCTTGTGGGGCACTGTGCCATGGGGAGTGTCAATTAGCAGAAGGGTGTAGCAGTTAGATGCTAAGTCACTACAGAGTGGGGAATGTTCCTCCTCTGGTTGGGTGACCTACCTGGGGAACAGAGCAACCTCTTTTCATGGATTCCCCAACTGCTTGACCTGTTGGGACCATTGTTTTATTATCACTGAAAGTTGGGACCATTGTTTTATCATCACTGAAAGTTGGGACCATTATTTTATCATCACTGAAAGCTAGGAATGATGATGAGTAAGACGGATCTTGAAGGAATTTCAAATATGTCCTATTGATGGGAGAGGTAGAGAAAGGGAGCTGGTATCTGGACAGTCTAATTCTAGGAACATAAAGTGTTAACACCCAAGTCATCTTCCCTTTCCATCTCTCCCAGCACTGGGATTCTCCTCTAGCCAGATTGACTTCTGAGATTAGAACCATTAGGATAGATTAGATTAGAACCACTGTGCCAGTCATGTTCCCCTGGAAAATTAATGTTCATTTTGAATTATATGCTAACAAAATTCTAGAATTTGCCTTAATCATTGAAAAGCCAAAAATCTTGATGAAGTTTTAATGTTTGAATGATATACATATATATTATATATATACATATACATACATATACACACATATATATGTATGTATATGTATAAATATATGTATGTATATACATACATGTGAGCAAGACTGAGATGACATATATAGATTCCAATGCTATACCCTGATGTCCAGGGCTGAACTTCCCTCCTTCACTCAGTAAATGTCCATAGCTCCCTATTACCTCTAGAATTAAATATAAAAATCCTCTGTTTGGCAGTTAAAGCCCTTTACAACCTGGTCTCTTCCTTGCCTATCATTACAGGTTTCTTACCCTTTCTTCTCTTCCACACTTTCTACCACACATTTGTGCTGATTTACTTGCAGTTCTTTTGACACAACAGTCTGACTCGCACTCTAGTTTTTCTCAGCCTGTCCAGATCCCTAGAATATTCTCTCTCCTCACCTACTAGATTTCCCTGGCTTCCTTTAAGACTTGGCTCACAGCCCACCTTCTGCGGGAGCCTTCTCCCAGCCCTGCTTCTCTCTGAGATTACCTACCTCCCATTTACTCTGTACATATTCCTTATGTGTATGTAATTATTTGCATATTCTTTCCCCTGCTTCTTGAGTTTGGGCTTCTTGAGGTTTGGGACTGAGTTTTTTTTTACTTATCTTATCTCCCCTGTGCTTAGTATAGTGCCTGGAATATATAAGAAGCACCTAATAAAAGCTTGTTACTGACCCACTGACCCTCCTAAGGTGACATTGAATTATTTATGACTAATTTTCAAATCTATCTAATTGCACTGATGTCTGGTCTATATCTTTTCCACCAGAAGAACGTGAGATACTTTGTGAAACCCTTGGCTAAAATCAAAGTAACCTAAAAACAGCATGTTCCCCCTTATGGACTAGTCTAGTGACCCTGGCAGAAAAGGAAATTGGATGATATTTTTAATGACCTATTGGGCTTCGTTTTGTAAATAACACCCACCACAAGCTTTATCAGGAGTCAAAAACAGACTCATTTTTTCGCATGGAAACTCCATTTAGCCACTCTCTCCCTTAAAAAAAAAGACCCAGACAATTCAGGATTTGTGCTGCTGACTTTTTTTTTTTAACCCAAGTATAGGACTTTGCATTTATCTCTACTAGAGTATCTGCATCTTAATAATCATCTGTGGAGTGACATAGATTGACACACCCAATTACATAATATTTTACTCTGAAGACAGAGAGTGCAATCATCCCATCAACATCTGCTTATTATCAACAAAACAATGGCTCAGCTATTTCTTCATGGCTACATGAAAAGACCATGACATAGCAAAGGGTAACTTATCCCTGATAGAATCATTGCACGCCCTCGCTGTCTCCCAAATTTCTCTCCAAACCACCCCTTTTTGGGAGGGTTTTTTTTGAAAGATTTCAATCCACTTCTTATTTTTCATTACTTTTTCTCTCTTGAGGGCTATTCACTTCCAACTCTAATCCATGCCAGAAAAAAGGAAGAGACAAAATATTGTGACTAACAGTCTTAGTCTTATTTCACCGACTAATGGAGCGTTTACTTTTGTGATTTCACGTTGCCTTGTTACATGAAAATATGCAGTATGTGTTCCAGTTTGAAAGTTTTGAGTCATAGATGTGTTAGTGCTATATGACCACCAGTGATTTGCTTTTGAAAGGAAACTCTTTTGATTACTATACAGAGGAACTAATGAAAAGATCTTAAAAAGCAATTTACGTGCACATATATTTGTTTAGGACACCTGAGTGTACAAAGAGCGCTTGACAAACCTATGGGTGCTAGAGAAGTCTGAGTAGTTACTTTGTAGAGACTGTGGAATGCCTGACTAAAGCTGGCGCTTCTGACTCTAGACTTCCATGGATCGTAAATTCTTTTCCAGAAATATGGAATTTTTTTTCTCCTTTACCCGCTATTTAAAAAAAAAAAAAAACCAACATCCTTTTACATTTGGAAGTTATGCAAGAAATTCTTTCCAGAGGGAAAAGGGGGGTTAGACTTTTACCCTTTTAATTTACTTTGTGCTCTGATGGCTGTCTTGAATCTCGGTGACTCTTGAATCTAACACAAACATGAAAGGCCTTGAGATTATTGTGGAAAAAGCCTTGGCTTAAGGCCTCCACATCTCTGTGGTTTGGGGCATACTTCTTGATCTTTCTGAAGCTACGGTGTCCTCTCCTTCCATCTCCCAGAGAAGTTGTGAAGAAAGCACTTTGTAAATTTTGACAGCACTGCGTAAATCAGAGCATGATGTTGGTTGGCTGAGTGCTCCTAATTTCGCAATAAGCAATCATATGAATTACCCAGCCCTTTCTGCACGAGACTCAGTCTTAACAGAAAGAAATCTTTATAGTTTTGTTGCATATTAGGAGTCTTGATTTTGTTGTTTTGATAATTGAATCCCCCCCTTCTAAGTTGTTTGCTGTGTACACAGGAGATGTTTAAGGGAGAGAGTTTGGCAAGGATCCTGTATGGGGAGCCCAGAGTTAGCTGTTTTCAGTTCCTGACTTTGTCTACCTGTGTGATCCCAGGCAATTATTTAACCTCTCTGGGTCCTATTTCTCATCTTTATGAGAGTACTGAACTTATGTGACTGTAAAACCTTAAATTTATGGTTTTCCTTGATCATATTCATCTATTTTAGCATTCCTTTTAAATGTCATTGTCTTCCCAAGCCTTCCTTAATCCAGGTTTGTATCTCTTAGCTCTCTATGCTTGACTCTTTGTGGAATCCATTTGGGATTTTCTTGGCAGAAATACTGGAGTGATTTGCCATTTCTTTCTCTAAGTCATTTTACAGGTAAGGAAACTGAGGCAAACAGGATCAAGTAGGCTTATCCAGTATCACACAGTTCAATTTTATTGCTATGTTTTTTGGTACATATTTTTGTTCCGTCTCCCCCAGCCTCATCCCAATGATGAGGTTCTTAGGGCCAAGATATGCTCTTGAAACCATTTGCACCCAGAGAGAGGACTGTGGGAACTGAGTGTGAACTACACTAGTATTTTCACTTTTTGTTGTTTTTTGCTTGCATTTTATTTTCTTTCTCATTTTTCCCTTTTAGATCTTTCTTGTGCAGTGCAATATTTGTGGAATTAAGTATAGAAGAATTGCACATGTTTAACATATATTGAATTACTTGCCATCTAGGAGAGGGGAGGAAGGGAAAGAAAAAAATTGGAACACAAGGTTCTGCAAGGTTGAATGTTGAAAATTATCCTTGCATAAGATTTGAAAATAAAAAGCTTTAATTAAAATTTTTAAAAAAGATTCTCTCAGAGCAGATGCAGTTTCCTCTAGTCACAGTGCTATCAAGAGTTATACAAGTTATCCCAGCTCACTTTCTGAAGAGATTCCAGAGTTTAAGGATGGATCTCAGGATTATTCCAGAGCATCAGAGAACAGGCATTAATCAAGCATTTATTAAGCATGCTTAGGAACCTAAGTGAGCACCAGAGAACTCTTCTATCTTATAGTTGCTGTGGAAAGTATGTTTTCATGTAGCTTGGGCCATTCTTGGGGATTTAGAGGAACTCTTGGGAGGGGGGAAGGGAAATGGAAGAGAGCTGTTTTCAGATTCCTTTGAAAAGGTTATTGATTAGAATAGTCTTGAATGAACTAAGTTTCCTAGAGAATCTTTAGTAGTCTTCTATGAGTCTTAGATAACAGAGGTATAGGGATGTGGATGTGTACTCTGACAGCTGTGGGGTTTTCAAGGTATTTTAGTTTGGAGTTACCTCAAAAGTTTAGGGTATAGTTGAATATAATATAGTAGAGTACTGGATTTAGAATCAATAAGACCCAGATTGGAATCTTGCCTTGAAGTTTATAGCTGTGTAGTATCTATTTCAAAGAGTTGTTGCCAGACTCTTCTCAAATGACACACTATTTATATTTATATGTAGACATAATACACACATACATCCACACCCAAACACACACACACACACACACACACACACACACACACACACACACACACACATATATATATACTCATTTCACTTTGTTAATCTTAAAGCAATAAATAAATGTGGATTATGACTCCATTAATTGCTTGAGAATGTAGAATTGCTTTTGACAGCCACTCACACATCAAGGTGAGCCAGGGATTATATACTTCATTTTTATTCTTATTTGATTATTTGAAGGCCTCAGTGGGCATAAAGGGCCCAAGCTATATTGGGGGGATATTTTCACTTTACTGGATTGAAGCCTTCACCTAGAAACCTAGAATAAAGGTTCTTGAATGGAGACCTTAACACGGATCCAGCTTGTTCCTTGTAAGGACTTTGGTGAGAATGTTTTAAAAGGAAAATAAAAATGAGAATAAGGTCTCATGGGCCTCCTCCCTCCCCTCCAAAGTCTGTATGATCCCTAAAAGGGGCCCAATGCCCAAATCACTCTGTTGGAATCGGATGATCAGCACTCTCTGGATGCCATCCGGTAATTAGGAGCATCTCTTTTGGTTGCTTCATGATATCATCTCACTGTTGTTCCATGTTGTTTTCAGCCTGAACCATTCTTGTGCTGTTCTAACTATAGTGTCTTAAAGAGTAACTAGCTGGGTGAGCCTGGGTAAGCCACTTAACTGTTTGCCTCAGTTTCCTCATCTGTAAAATGAGCTGGAGAAGGAAATGGCAAAACTCTCCAGTATTTCTGCCAGGAAAACCCCAAATGGGTCAACAGAGTCAGGCACAACTCTGTGAAATGACTGAACAAATAGTCCTCTGAGTAGTGACTTCATTGGCAGAGAAAGCATGGGGTTGCTCTTCTGAGCCTATATGCATATGGGGAAGACACACACTTTTTCTTGTGAGTTTTCCCTATTTGATCCAGTGTATTCCAGCTAGCCCCTATTCTTCTTCTGACACTTGGGGAGCTTCTGTCTATATTCCAGGCATGGATTTACCTCATTCCATGTCCAGTTTGTCCATTTCTACTGGGAGGTAAAATGTCATCCAGGGAGCTGAATTTCTGGAGATGATGAAGTCCAGGGAAGCAGTTAGGTTGGAAATGATGAGAAGGAGCTCTCCAGTGTCTACCCTCCACCTCTCTTGTCTGAGTAAGGAAAGGGGTCCCAGGAACAAGGTGTTAGTGAGTTTTTGAATCCTCCAGAATGATGAGTTTTTGGACTTGACTTAGTCAACTCACCCCAGAGAGTATTAAGTAAACCCCCCAATAAGATGTTAGTGACAGAGTGGGGACCAAAGTTAATGACAGAGTGGGGACCAGAACTTAGATATTATGGCTCTTGATCCAAGGCTTTTTTTTTTTAAACCATAGTGGACCTTGAATGTATTATTGCACAGGGTGGGACTGGAACCTAGGGTTTCTATATGTCAGGCAGTAATGCTACTGTTGAACCAAAAACATTCCAGACTAAACATTTAAAAAGGAAATTGCGTTGTCCAGGACCCAAACCCAGTTTTCCTGTGTGGTGAGCTTGACATCACCAAGCCACCAGTGCCAGCAAAACAGAGTTTGTCAGATATTCTGGAGGATCTTCATGGATTGCAGATGAATGAAATCTGGCCTCTTGAATGGGAGGAAGAGTTTGCTAATGAATCACCATTAAGAAGCTCCATTTTGATTTTTCTCATGATTCTCTTCATTTCTGGTTCCATTTGATTGGAGTCCAAAGCTTTATTTCTCAGCCTGGCTTTGTTACTAGTCTACAGTTTGTTGATTTGTTCATGGACCAATGTAGGTAGCTGAACTTTCTGCTGTGGGTTTTCTTTGTTCTGTTAGTCTTCTCTGAAAGCAGCTGCTGCTGATGGGAAGTACTATGAATTGCTATATAATTATTTCTTGGTGTCTGGGGCCACTGCTTCAGAGCACTGAATTAGGTTCCGAGACTAGTAAAGAAATAGAAGGCCAGAGGCCTGACCCTTTGCTGGCCAGTAGAGATACAGACCCTTAGGAAAGAAGGGGGTTTCAGAGCGCAGAAATTCCCCCTACAAGTGGTCATCCAGTCTTTGATGAAAGATCTCTAGAGCAGGGGATGCTTTTCCATCCCAAGCTGTTACATCTCACTTTGGAGTAGGTCAAGTGGTTTAGAAAGTATTTTCTTTCAGTGAGTGAAAACCTGTCATTGTCTATTTCTCTCCATTACTTCTAATTCTGTCTGTTGGACCAAATTTCTTCTTTCAGTCCAGTCTAATTTAACAATGTTTATTAAGTATATGCTATGTGCAGGGCTTGGGACAAAAATAAAATTGAAAAAACACGTTCCTGTCCTACAGGAGCTTACATTCTACTGGGGAAAGATAAGTTTATATGTATGGCAATTTGAGGAGGAAGAAAAGGGGTATTAACAACTCAAGAATATCAGTAAAAACACAATAGTTTTCTTGTTCGGCACCAGTAATAGATTGTTACTGAGAAGGTTCAAAAAGGATAAGAAAATTCACCACAGGAAATTAATCTCCCTAGAAGGCTCATGAGCTAAGCCTTAACAGAAGCTAGGAATTGAGAGGTCCAGTGAAGGGTGAAGGTGGGGGAATGCCTTCTGGGTATTGGGGACCCCTTCGAGAGGGCTGGAATCAAAATGCTTTAATCCCCACAATGCTTTTTTGTTTTTGTTTTTTGCTAATGGGCATTTGATAAATATCGGCACTGATGAGCAAGATATGTAGCTATTTAAAAAGAGAGATTAAACTACCTTTACACAAATAACAGAGTCTACTAAGTCTGGGTGTCAAACTCAAGACTGTCTCCACTCCTGAGAGTTGCCTGAACCAGATGAAAGTGTAAATGGGAAGTATTTAATAAAATCAATAAAAATATGATAGATCACAAATAATGTTAATATGTGGTTTTCTAAGTCAATATGCTGTGGGGAGGAATCCTCCTATGGTTTAGTGGCCCTGGTTTCTATTTGAGCTTGATACCACTGATGCAGTTCAGCTTCCTCATTTTATGGATTTGAAAAGTCCTCAAGGGAGGAGAAATAATTTGTCTTTGGTCACACAGATAATAAATAGTGGACATAGTGTTTGAACAAGGGTCTTATGGCAAATTCAGTATTTTTTCTTTTACTCCATGCTATCTCTGATAAGGCAATACAATTGCCTTTTAATGAGACCCTTGCTAAGAGTTCAGAACACCATACAGGTAAGAGAGTTGAGCTAATGTGTAATTATGCAGGTAGCATTTGTATTGTTGTTTAACACTTGGCGTGCTGATGACATCAACGTTAAAATAACTGTGGATTCCACTACCATTACTGATAATAATAACTGACTTGTAATGCTGTGAAGTTTGCAGAGTAAAATATATGATCTCATTTGAGCCTTATAATTTCTTAAGGAAGGCCAAGAGATACTTTGCCCATTGTACAGGTGAGGAAACTGAGGCTCATGATCACATAACTACTATTTATCAGAAGTGGGATCTTCCTCTCTTCAAAATCCAGCCATCCATATCCTTGATGTGATGGGTCTTTATTGTTTGTGCTCTCTTGCTTGTCTAAAATTTATTTGCTCCGGAGTTCAGTAGTTTTTCACTTCTTATCTCATCAGTGGTCCTTTCCCTGGGGTTTTAGTAATAATAGCTCTGGGTTAGGAAAGTTTAAAGCTCAAATTTGAATTTATTCAGCATTTCGCCAAGGATGAGATTAAATTAAAATAAAAAATAACTAGTTTAAAAGATGGAAGAAGAAAAATGCTTAGTTAAATTTTTGTGCATTTTCCTGTGGTCTTGGACATACTTTATGATGTGCTTACAGTGTAGTGCTGCAGTCTGTTTGACAAGGATACTTGATACTCTTGACTTTGTAGAAATAGATTCTGGGGTTCTTTGAACTCAGCTTTGTGGTAGACTAACCAAAGATGGGTGCCGCCCTGGGGCCAGCTTCCCTGAATTTGGAGAATTTGGGGGAAGCTTCAGAAATATCTTCTGTTGCTATCTCTTTTGGTTCATTTCTTGATTGAAGAAGGGGACTTTTTCTGCTTTTCTTGCCTCCTCCCCTTCTACTCTGAAACAGACTCATTAAAGAAAATATCCTCCTATGGCAATCTCTTATCTATCTGTTACCCATTCCTGTGAAATACAGGATATACTTTCTCCCTTCGGTGATTTAATTTCCTTTAAAGATAACAAACAGAAGAGGTGTTGTTCTGAGTAAATCATCTCTAATCCAAAAAATAAATTATATCTGACTTGATCAGGTGATGATTCATTTCAACAAATAATTAAGCATAAAGCCCTTAAATTGTGGAAGAAAATTCAACTAAGATAACTCTTATTCTTAGAGAACTAATAGTGAGGAGAGAAAAGAATAAGCATTTATATAGTACCCATTATATGCCACACACTGCTCTAACCACTTTTTACTCATTTTATCTCATTTGACCCTCAACAATAACTCTGGGAGGTAGGTGCTATTATTATCCTCATTTTACAATTTGGGAAATTGTGGCAAACATAAATTGAGAGACATGAGCCACTCAGTAAGTGTCTGAAGCCAAATTTGAATTCAAGTTTTCCTGACTTCAGATCCAGTACTCCTTACTTATGGCCTAGTAAGGGGATGAGGCAAAATGAATTGTAATATAAAGGATGACATGATACAAAACAATTCATCAAGACTGGTGAATTAGAAAGTTTCAAAGTGCTATGTGAGATTTCAGGGGGAGGTATACTGACTGCATATCAGTCATTTTTGAAGCTTTATTTATGAGGTAGCATTTGGATTTTATCCAGTAGGCTATAGGGAGTCCCTATACATGGTACCATGATTTGGAGTTTAAGGAATTAAGATTTCTAGCTTTGGCATTTTAATCCAGGTTTGATTTCAGGTAGTCGGCTTACTACTCAATGCCTCAGTTACCTTCTCTGTAAAATGAGGGAATTGGACAGGATGGCCATTAAGATCCCTTCTAGACCCAAATCTATCATCCTTTCACATGAGATAGAAAATGAATCTGACAGGAGAATGAACCATGTATTGGAGGAGTGAGTGCTTGGAAGCTTGAAGGGACCCATAGAAGGCTGTTGAATATTTAGCTCCAGGTGGTTTATACTAATGATGAGGAAAAAAGAATAGAAGAAGAAATATATATGTGAGGGATATTGGAGAGTTATTAGTAACAGGATTTAGTAACCAATTTAATACAAAAGGTAAGGCAGAGGGAATTGTGAAAGATTAATAATACCACTTTAAAAAGAAGAGAAGGTTTTGGGGAAAGAATCTAATTTCTGGAAAGTTGAAGTGTTAGAAGGATTTTCAGATGAAGGTATACAAGCAGAGGAGATGTCAGCTGGGAGCTTGGTAGAGAGCTACTACTCAGCTTCTACTTTTGCTTGAGTAGAAGTTTGGGAATCTTGCATAAAGGTGATATTTGAAGCACTGGGAATGAGTGATATTGAACAGCTGTCCGCTTTTAGTGGTAAAGTTTGTCATGGTATGGTCTTTTACTCTTGCTCTACTGACCAGATGTCCATCTCCATAATTTCTGTCGAATTCCCTCTTGCTGCCATCCTAGTGGGAAGATAGAGTGGTGGTTCAGTATTGTGTAGAGAGAGAACATTCTTATCTGAGTACAAGACATTAGACTTGCTTTCTCACTTGGAAGAGTATCTGCTGGCACTTACACAAAGAGTCTCTACTTAACAGGGCTGGGCTGGCTCTTGAGAGTAATGAAGTTCTTAGCCCTGGTCTTCTAGCTTTCTGGGTGAGGGTTGTTACGGGGGACTGGGTGGGGTGGCTAAGGTGTGTAGTAGTCATGACTTCAAGAAGTTTGAGGAAGAAAGTTTGGTAGTGATCCCCCCAATTCCTGTGTCCTTGAAAATTGGCTGCCTTTGAGTATCTAGCTAATAAAATAGCTGTACACCAAGCACACAGCTTGTAGGTGGAGAGAGAGAAAGGAAGTAACAGATTTGAGCAAAGCTGTCTCTAGGGGTTTATCTTAGAGGGGATTTTTATTCAGGTATGAGTTGGCTTAGATGGCCTTCAAGGTCCTTTCCAAATCTAAGATTATCTGATTCTGATCTACACAAAAATGTGATTCACACCCCTTAAAGTTATGGCAGAGTTTTTTTAGTCATGATGGATATGGATTTTTTAAAGCTATGTTTGTGCCATAAAGATAAAGGCCTGGCCTCTGATTTCATTGGCTTTTGGGAACTCCCAGAAAAGGAAACTCCCTCTATCACTACAGGTCTGCACCTTTTCTATGATTTATAATCTCAGAAAATTGAGAGCTTAAATGATTTGTCCAGGTTCACAATGCTATGAACAGTGACTTTTTTTGCTAGTCTGTGTCTGGTTAACTTATGTGATTATTTCATAGTATTTCAGAGTCCATAGTCATGAAAAGTCATCCCCAGTTCTGGTTTTGTGCATATGTGCTATAGGTAACTAGGAGTACTGGGTGAGGGAGAGTGTAAATAAATTACCTGTTGAGTTTAAGCCATGGGGCAACCCAAGGACAATGGATGCCTGGGAAGGTAGGAGGGTACTTGAAGAGGAGGCTGGTGAATCCCAGGGTTTCTCAATTTCACCTACTTAAGCATTTAGCCCTGGTATTGGGTGCTAGATGTAAGAAAGATGTTTCATTCATCTCTGTTGATTAAATATTATAATAATCTGATGCCTTCTGCTGTAACTTTTATATTTAAGCAATAAAAATCCTTTATGCTTGGCTTTTACTTTTTTACAACAAAATGAGTGATGTTTTGGCTGGAGTTTTATATAATCACACAACACTAGTAAATCACATTTACTCAATCCTTTATAGCATCTCTTTACTTGAACTTTGGGGTTACTTGCTTTAATACTGTTTTACCAGAGTATTTAATCCCCTGTTAACATAATGAGGTGGTTGTGAGAAAGGGCACTCCCAACTGAGGCCGGAGTGGTGTAACTGGTTAAACTCCCTCTGTCAGTCGCTCCTCTTCAAGTTGGGTGCTGCTCCCATGTCCCCAGAGAGGAATAGTTTTTCCCTTTGAAAAATAGTTGAATAGCAACAAATGAAAAAGACTAAATATTTCCTCCGCTGTGACATTGGAAAATTGGAATAAAATCACATCTCTCAGAATGTTTTCCCTTTTTGTCATCTTTTGGGGAGCCGATGATTGATTTCTTCTCCACTGCAAGGAGAGTGGAATGAATGCTACCTGCCCCTGCTTGTGCCCAGTAACAGAAGGCTGTGCCAGAGCTGAGAGAACGCAGCAAGTCCGGGACTCTCCTGGAACGCAGTTGGGCTGCCAAGCAGGAATAGTAGAACCCAAGCAGGTGGAGGTGGGAGGCAATAGGGTGTGTCAGCCTATTCTTTTTTTTCCCCCAATCCTCTGAGGCTTTAAGGCTGGTTATCAGCTGGGGAAAAGAATTGGACCCAAGGGAGCCAACATCCTGCTACGGCACTTATCCAGGAAGTCCTGTAACCACCACGATGTTTGGAGAGTTTTGCCCGATTGGATATTTCTTTTGTCTTGAGCCTGAGGATGGGGGCAGGGAAATACCTTGGCCAAAAAACTCTTTGATTTGGCCCCAGAATTGGAAAAGAGCCTCACTCCATTGTTGGCCCAACCCATCAGTGCCCTCCCTTTTGGTGGGGCTGGTCAGATTCTATATCAAAGGGAAAGATGTTAGTGTTTTGTGGATACACATTGAGAAAGCCTGAATTTAGCCAGAGGAGCTTTTTGACGTATACCAAATTTTAGTCCTGCTGTGGGCAGCAGGAGCCAGGAGGAACAAAGCCAACCTCACAGTTTGCAGACCAGATTGGAAGCATCTGCTGGTGGACTTGGGACCAACACTCAGCTTTGTTTTCCTAAGAAGACTTGCAACTTCTGGGGAATCTGAGGGGTGGAGAGTGTGGGTTGTGGGGGTGAGGATTCGTGCTAATTTATAGGGTACTGCTGACCAAAGGAGAGGAGACTGAGTTAAGTGGAGGAAGGCAGGCGAAAGGGAAGGGAAGCAGCTACTTCTTGTAATCAGTATACTCATGTATTTTTTCTGTTGGCTATTGAAGCCTAAGTTATGGTAGGATTTCTTACATAAGGAGTGTGAAAACAACATTTTAAATGAAAATAGAACTTCTTCATTGCTTCAGGAGGCCTTTTGCTAGTATCTGGTACATAACTAGGGCTGCTTCTTTTTTTTCCCCCATTCATTCATGGAATTGTTGCACTTTTATCTCCTTTAATATTTCATAAAGATTAAATGTTCTCTTTCTACTACTCTTCTCTGTTCCAAGGTTCTTTCTGCCCCTGGGAGCAATTTTTGGAACAAGTATAATCCTCTTAGTTTG
The DNA here is from genome assembly GCF_016432865.1 of Antechinus flavipes. Classification (NCBI taxonomy): domain Eukaryota; kingdom Metazoa; phylum Chordata; class Mammalia; order Dasyuromorphia; family Dasyuridae; genus Antechinus; species Antechinus flavipes. The sequence goes on from NC_067401.1 coordinate 42,929,143, forward strand.
TTTCTGGAGTTGAGCTTTGTATCTGTTAGAGTGTAAGCTCCATTTGGGTAGACATAAACATTGTATCTTATCTAACTTTGTATCCCTCCCAGCTACTAGTAGAATGCTTTGGTTATATGAGAAATGTTTCTTTGAATTTTTTGAGTATTTCTAAACATCCTGGTTTCCTGATTCATGTGGAGTAAGAAGCCCAAAACTTTGTATTGGGACCCTTTTTCTGATAGATCCTCTGATTTATATGCATTACTTTTTGGTGCTTGTTCCTGTGTATTTTATGAGTGATAACTTACCTTTCCAGTCTTACCAGCTTTCTTTCTTTCTTTTTTTTTTTTGCTTTACATACCCTATGCTTCAGCCAAACTGCCCTACTTAATAATGTCTCAAGTATACCCTCGGGGCTTTCTGCCTCTTGGCATCTGATCAGCCTCTTCTCCTCATCTGAGATGCCCAGAAGTTCATAATTCCTGTTGAAACTGCCCATTGTCCCAAACTTGAAGTGATTTCCCCTTCCATTTAAACTCTGATTACTTGGACTCGACCTTATTCCCAGGGTCCCACACAGAGCTAGAGGGAATCTTATAGGTCGTTTAGGTCACTCCCTTCATTACACACATAAATAAACTGAGACCAGAGAGAGAGCTTTTTTCCACTGTGCCCCATGCACATCTCCTTATCTGCCCTTTCTATTCTATTCTGCTTCATATTATAGTGATTTGGGTACAAATTTTCTTCCCACCAGATTATAAATTCCTTGAGGGTGGAAGCTGTCAAACTTTCTTATTGATGCTTTGTATTGCAACATTTATTTCAGTTTTTATTTCAGTAAACATGCCCCAGAGAGATAGATTTGGTGGTAGTGTGTACATTTGTGATTAGGCCCCCAAGGTCTGATGTCCAGCATCCATAACTCTGATCTTAGACCAAAGTCGTCATTTCCAGCCATATATAATGATTTTGACCCTCGAGTTTTCCCTTCTGCATTTTGTTTACAAAATGGTGTAACAGTTCACTGACAAGCACTAGTGTGGAATTCGTATTTCCTTCTAGATTGTTGCTTCCCTGACATCAGACAAAAATAGAATTAGAGATTGGACTTAGGATTTCTTTGGTCCAGGGCCATTTCAGATGTGGAAATTCCCTCTAATAATGCAATTTCTCTCCAATTTCTAGTTGAGGAAAGTTGTTTAGTGCACAGGTGTCAAGTGCAGAGCGCATATAACCTCAGAAGTATACTCAAACCAGAATAATATGTAATTGGGAAATATTTGAATAAAATACATAAAAATATGATAACATATAACTAATGTTAATATGTAGCTTTCTAACTCAGTATGTGCACAGGTTACTGGCCCCACATTCTATTTGAATTTAGAGCATTGAGAGGCTGATTAAATTGCTCAGAGTTAAAGAGCCAGTATATATCATGGGTGGACTTGAACCCAGGTCTTTGCTAGCTCTGTCCATTACACCATGCTGCCTCTCTTCCAAGGATTCCAAAGGAAATTTCTCTATGCAAGAATGGGTTCTCTTATTTCTTTACTTGACCCAGAGTGGGCAGCAATGTACTGAATATAGAGTTCTGGGCTTAAGAGTTCCAAAGCCCTGGGTTCTAAGAGCTAAATTTGTCTGTCTCAGCTTCCCCATCTGTAAAACTAGAATAATAATAGTATCTACTCTTGAGAGTTAAATGGGATTGTGTGGGTAAAGTGATGGGCAACCCTTAAAAAGTGACATATGTAAGCTATTTTATTCAATAGCAGTTGGATCTGTACTTTAATATTGACACACCTGCCTTTCCTTGGGGAAATTGGCCCTAAAACCACAGTCACTTTTTTGAGCAGGAAGAGCAATAAATATCCTTAAGGATTTAGCACCATTTAGGAAGCTTTTTCTTAACAAGGAAGCAAAACAATGACTTGCTTCCTTTAGATGGTACAGGAGAGTTTTATTTTCAGTTGGAGCAATTGTATTGGAAGAATTTCTCTGATCTTTCCCCTCAACCTCTCTGTAACAACCTTTTGTACCTCTCTGATCCAGTTTTCCCTTATTTTATCAAGAGGGGTGTGTGTGTGTGTGTGTGTGTGTGTGTGTGTGTGTGTGTGTGTGTGAGAGAGAGAGAGAGAGAGAGAGAGAGAGAGAGAGAGAGAGAGAGAGAGATTGATTGAGATTGAGATTTATAAATTATATCCTCCTTGGGGTTCAGCAAAATGTTTGGTATCTGGTAGATTCTTTGGTATTTGAATTTATCTAAAAGTTATTTCTTGAATCTAACTTTAACAAAATAATTTTAAATAAAAACAAAGCAACAAAGGAATTTTTAGTTAAAGAACAGTTGAAACAGTTGAAATTTGTCTCATATACTTTGAGTTTCTGTAACTGTCTTTAAGACCTGATGGTAGAGAAGCGGAAGATCTAGATGGAGCTAGAAGGGCCTCTGAAGCCATCTGGCCTAACCTCCACCTTTCTTACATCAGGAAACAGAGGTTAAGTGACTTCCCCAATCAGAAGTGGGATTTAAACCTGGGTAAATACAACCGTCTTTATAACTTCTACTTTGCTTGTAAACATATAGCAGTCTTTGTGAATGATAATTTAACTTCAAAATGCATCTCCTTTTTTTTCCAATTCAATAAATTTAATATAAGTACTTTACTGAGTAATAAAACAGTTCTTTTCTTCAAGGAATTTAGATTCTCTTGGTGGATCCAGTTTGTACACAGATAATTAAATACAGTATAGGGAAATTGGGGGGGGAGAAAGCACAAAAACTTGGGGGTCAAGGATGAAGCAGTTTGGGGTGGTCTGTAGAATCTGAGCTGAACAATTAAAAAAATAGGAATTTCGAGAAGGGACAGTGAGGAGGAAATGTATCTCAGTTATGGGAGGCAGTCTGTTCTCTGATATATAGATGGAAAAGAGAATGTGGAGTTTAGAAAATAGCTAATTTGCCAGCTTGGCTAGAACATAAAGTGCTAGAATGTGAAATCATATGAAATAAAATGGCAAAAATAGATGGTAACCAGGTTGTGGACAACCTTCAAATTACTAGACTGAGTACTATGTATTTTATCTTACAGATAATAGACAACCCCTGAAGATTTTTGAATAGGGAAGTAATGTGGAAAGAGATGTTTTAGGAATATTAAAAAGGAGCTATATGAAGATGGGTTAGAGAGAAGAGAGACTGGAACCACAGAGAATCAAAGAGAGGTTATCGTAATAATGTTTGTGAGGGGATGAGGAAAGAGACAGGCCTAAGAGATGTTGTAAAGGTAAGAAAAATAACACTAAGCAAACGATTGGTTGGGGGACAGAAAGGGAAGAAGAAAGTAGGATGACTTGTTTGTGGCTAGAAAGATGGTGATTCCCTCAAGAAAAAAATTGAAAGTCTATAGGAGGGGTGGATGATGGGGTGATAATAATGAGTTTTATTTGAGGAGTTTGAGTTTGAAATGGCAATGAGACATCCAGGTGGAGAAATCTGATAGTCGTTGATGTAGAGAGCAGGGGAAAGTTTAGGATGGTCTATACAGAAATAAAAGTCATTTGCAAAAAGGTGATAATTATACCTATGGGAGCTGATGAGATCACGGGGAGAGAGAGAGAGTGAATATAAGAGGGTGTGTCTGGCTTTTGCCATGGTAGAATTTATGATGTTTCTTAACAGGTAAATCTACAGAGAGGGGGAAGAAAACCCTACAATTTACAAAAGCTTTTTTACAAAATCAGTAAGATTGGCATTCAAATGGGATTTTATTAGCAGCCTCCAAATTTACTGTTTATATGTAATTGTGCTGGCTGCTTTTCAACCAGTTGTACCAGAATACATAGGGATGAAGAATCTCCTTAAGGATATTATTCATGCAAATTTTAAGGTAGAAACTTTCAATTATCCCCCTTTGCTGTATTAGAAAGTTATAATCCAACTTTTCATCCCTTTTGAAATACAAATAATTTGGTACTACCCTTCCCCCAAAATCTTTTCAATTCATCCACTTAATTCAGTTCACAAAATGAAATCACACCAATTGAATACTAAGCAGTTATGTGGTATATGTGGGTAGGTCATTTGGCTACCACTATTGGAGCATTCTACAAATTGATTAATTATGGAATCACAAAATAGTTAAAGATTCCTCTTCCTCCAAGACAACCCCCACACACATACAGATTGCTTATTGGTTTAATTAGAAATTGTGTTTTGATCAGTCTATTTATCCATTCATTCAGTAAGCATTTATTAAAAACCTACTGTGGGTCAGACACTGCTAAACATCGGAGATTGAGAAAAATGAAATCTTCCTGAGGCCCTGGTCTCAAAGAGCTTACCTTCTATGGAGGAAGAGAGAGAAGGGAGACATATATACTGATAAATAAGTACTATTTAGTAATTATACAGAATAATTGAATAAGGTGGGAGAAAAGCATCAACTGAGAGAATCTAAATGAAATGGAATATCACTAGTCTTATATTTCACCTTATGGGACTTAAGTCAGTGACAGATGATTGCTTAAGAATTGCTGTGAGAAGAGGAAGCATGAAACATCAAAAACTCAGTTGAGATTGGATAGGAGACTCCAGTTAGTATTTTCTATTGGTATCCAGCAGCAATTAAGCAGGAATGAAGAAGGTAAGAGGAAACTGGAGTTGGGAACATTTTTGGACATGACCAGTGTACGAATTTGTTTTGTTTTATAATACTAAGAATTTTTTTTCCTTTTTAAAGAGGGGGAATAGATACTTGTTAGTTGAAAAAAAAAAGTGGGATGAAAAACAGTAGGAAATGTGACAAATGACTTAAGCATCAAACCCAGTATACAATTGAGCTGGTTAACAAAAGGAATCTGATTTTGAGGAGGGAAAATGACTAGAGTAGAGATATGGCCGTGGGAAGCTGGGAGAGGGGAGTGACTAGGTGAGGTCAGGACAGATCAGATTTTTGAGTTAAAGGAATAGCTGAAAAGGCAGGAGATTGTGGTCGGAATTTTAGATTTATGGATTATGGAGGTGAAACACTTGTGGATCAAAGATGGAGATATATAACATACATACATGTATACACACATACCTATGCATGTATGTCAAAGAAAATGTGTAAATATATTTCCCTTGACACATACACACACACGTGGATATACATACATATACACAATCCCATATGTTTATACGTGTACATATATATGCACATACATGCTTTGCGGCTCTCTCTCATACAAACACATAGAAATGTATGTCTGAAATGGAATGAAGGCACAGATGAGTTGGGAAGCAAAGGTATTTGAAGGGCTTTTGATGTGTAAGTTGAAATCCCCCCACTATAAGTCCAGGGGTTTAGAATGAAGAGGAATGTTATGAGCCAGATACTGAAGTTCTTGTTGTTTGGGGCTCTGTGTATGAGGTGATGAATTAAATGGGATTTTTGAAAGCTAAGTCTAGGGAAATTCAGTAAATGGTAGATCCTAGTCTTATTCCACGACTGGTCTTCATTTCAGCTTAGCATCCTGCTTCCCTCATTTTTTAAGATAATACCAGTTAATCGCAGAGATATCCTTCACATTATTAGGATTGAGGAAATGCAGTTTATATTGTCTGTTGTTGATTTTTTTTTTTTTTGATCTTCTAATGAAAAACATGGGGATGGTGACATACTACAGCTAAAAGTCATTTGGAAACCTTGAAGATCCCATCTTTGCATGTGTTTGCTTACAAGGTGTTTGTGTACAGCTGCCTTCATGTAACAGAATTTTAAATAATTGAATGCTTTTAGTAATACGTTGACTCAAAGATGTACAATAATGCAGCCAAATCCTTCTGTCTTCCTCAATTTGCCCAGTCTCTTCTCTAACCCCTGGTAAATAAACCATCAGACTTTTTGGGAAACCTTTTACAGAAGCAGCCTTTGCAGCCCAAGGCAGGAGCTGACTGGGCTGCCAACTCTGTGGAAGGTAGCTACCTGAGATTTGCATAAACGTTGAAGAGATAATTGGAAGCCCCCTCCCTGTCTGGTTTTGATCCACCAGCCCACCAAGCCCTGGGTGTCTTGGGATCGACCACCAAACAGATGCCCCGCTTCCAACACAGGGGGAGTGGGCTAGCAGCAAAATCATGTGAGAGCTCAGCCACAGTGGGTTATTGAAGATGCAGAGCTGCTATGGACTCTGCCAATTTAAAATGATTATATGTTAATGCAACAAGGGAAACATAGGGAAGGCAGCTCAGATTAAACCTGATGAGAGTGTAGCCTTAATTACCTATGTCAGAAATCCCTAAAACAAAGGGAGGCTTTTAAGTACTTGATGTGTGGCTGGCACGATATTCCGGAGCCCTGGGGGGAAAAAACTTGCTAAATGTCTAGAGAAAATTGTAAGGAAGATTCCATCCAAGCTGGCCAATTCTTTCTCAAATCTTGTCCCTCCTGAGGATCAAGAATTGGGTAAAATCAGGGACTGCTGGCAGATATATTTGAGTAAATACCATGACCTTGTCTGAGCAACATTATAATTCATAGAGAAGGAACATTGAAAAATATTCATGCTGGACTCCAAAGGCTTCTAGGGCTACTTATGTAGTGGCTATTGAGTTGAAGGGACCATGTGTCAGGATCATATGAATTGAAAGCATTTGGAGGGGTGAGGAGGACAGGATCAAATTATATTATATAACCAAAGCAACTCGTTTTTATTTTGTTATTTTTTGAATATGTGTTGCTTGCATCCCTTTCTTCCCCTTTTTTTCTCATCTCAATCTCCAGTGTTTCTTTTGTCCAGAAGGTCAAGTTTAATCTGTTATAGAAGCTGCTGAGCTCTTAATAAGGTTATGGAAATTGCTATTTTATTGATGTTCTGCTCTGAATTTTCTCAAGAGTCTCCCATTTTCTAAACTTTCTATAATGATCCTACTCTTTATATTAGAAAACCAGTTCTTTTTCCACTTTGCTCAGTCCCATCTTGGGGTAGCAATCAGTTAGCTTTTATTAATATGCATTTCGGCATTATTCTAGGGATACAGAAGAAGTATAAAATGTAGTCTCTACCTAGAGGGAATTTATCATCTAGTTTAGGAGATCAAACTAACAAATATGGAAGAAAATTTTACCCAATAACAAATATAGACATAAACAATATATATAGTATAGAATTAACTGAGGTTAATATAGTTATATAGTATTTAGGATAGAATAGAATTAAATGAGATATTGGTACCATAAGAATTCATTAGATAAGGAGATTAGTGAAAATTGGATTAGTCAGAAGGACACAGGGATAAAAGGAAACTGAGTTGGATCCTGATGTTTGGTTGGATTTTTATCAGGTAGAAGGGAGCAGATGCCAGGGGAAGAAAACAATAGCAGAAATGCTGATGGAGGAGAAAATATTCCAGAAGTATTTAAATGAGCGCGAGAAGACAGGTTTGGAGAGATTAGTAGGTGTCTGGTGGGATGGAGTGGGAAAGAGGGTTTGAAAGGTGGCAGAGTAGGGTAATACATTCTTAGGTTCAAAAACAACACCTTCCCAAGTATAAGATGAGGGTTTTAGTGTATTGTAAGCTCAACTTGAGTCAGTTGTGTGACAGCACAGCCAAAAAGCTCATGTGTTCTTGGGCTGTATTTATGAGAGAAAGTTTCCAGGAATGAGGGTGTGATGGTCCCTCCAATCCATGTTATATGAGAATCAGGAGCTGGAAATATTTAGTCTGGAGAAGAGAAATCAGTTTTAGGCTTATTATCAAGAGAGAAGTTCTTAACAATTAGAGCTACCCAAAAAAAGGGGATGGTGGTGTAATTGTTTTGGACAGGATTATCTTCTCCCTCACTGAATGTCTGTATGCTGGGGCTCCATGATCACTTTTTGACTATCTTTTAAGGGAATTCTGTTTGGGGTTCAGCTTGGAATAAGTGGCTTTTTAAGTTTCTTTTGACTGAAATTCTGTGTTTGGATGCAGTCTGTATCCAGTAAAAAAGTTTGGATTGGATACAGAGAGAAGTAGGAGGAAATGGATGTTATAATGAAGGTTTTTAAGGAATATTAGTAGATGAGTAGTGTACAGATTGATGGGGGAAGGGGAGGTGCACAGGTCACTGAAAGGAGTCAAGCAGACTGGCTAGATTAGTTCATTAATCCAGATGTGAGGTAATAAAAGCCAGTTGCAATGACGGAATCAAAAAGAAATTCGAGTTTCATAGAGATTAAATTTCCAGTTTCAGAAAGGTGGTAATTCTGAATTCTGAAAGGACTTTATATACTTGTAAGAGTACAAAGGTGACACCTGGAGATTGCTCTCCCAATTTTACATGAATATAACCTGGACTAGTGAAATATGTTCTTTATCTTCTATATTCTTTACCACTTTTAAAAAAGATTTCATAGTACGTAGGACTGGTTTTAATTAGTAAACATTTACCAAATACCACTTTTTATAGCTATGGCTGATAGTCAGAAGTAATGAGATAAGAAAGAAATGCTATCTTCCAGATATAAAAACCTGATTTTGTGGTATTATTAAAATCAACAGATCATAGTTCCTTTCTAAAAGAGGCTTATGTTTTTAATTTGGAGGTTAGAGAAAGGAAGTATAAGCCAGCCAGAATTTTAAAATGACCTGAAAATGTTAGAGGAAATAAAAGAGGGGTTAGGCTTTATTGGAAGCCTGGAAGGATATTCAGAAAAGATGTGACGTTATTGGGTTGGGTTATTGCTACTCTTGTCTCAGCCTTAGTGACTGATGTCCCATGAGTGTTGCATATTCCTGAATAATTGATTATTATGGCAGTAGCTATGGCAGATTTGGAATTGTCATTTTTACTGTGTAAACATAAATAAGAGAACTATTTGATAAGTTTAAATGCTTTCTTTATATTGGAAGAAAATCCCCAATATTTTCAAATCTACTTGATTAAATCATTTATCGTGTGTAATATTAAAAAAAATTTTTCTGCCCTACACCCATGCATTTATGGTATTAAATTTTTTTGTATAGTTTATCCAGTGGCAGAAATGAATTCATTTGGAACCAGATGCTAGATTGTCCAACATCTAATCCAGTTCTGTTCAACAGTTAAGTAATTCTACTCTGAACATGTTGAGATTGAAAAAAGAAATTTTGTTGGGTTATCTAGCTGGAGATATTCAGTAGGTGGTTGGCAATGTTAGATTGGAATTAATGAGAGAAACTTGGGTTTATATATAGATTTGTTTAGAAGTAATAATTGAATCTATGGTAGATGACAAAGGAGAACATATAGTGAAAAAAAGAATGTAGGATAAAAGTGTTGGGAGACAGACAGACACATACACTCTCTCTGTCAGTCTGTCTCCTTGTGTTTGTCTGTCTGTCTGTCTCTCATCTCTCTCTGTCTCTCTGTCTCTCTCTCTCTCTCTCTCTCTCTCTTTCTGTGTGTGTCTCTGTGTCTCTCTGTCTCTCACACATAGGGAACAATAAAGAACCAGTAGAAGATTGAAAAAGAGTGGCCAAGAAGAGAATAATACCACAGATGCTGAGGGAGAAGAGATCAGCCAAGAAGGGTGGTTCATCAGTATCCCAAACTATAAAAACAGAGGGAACATTTGTCTTTGAATCTGGCAGTTAGAAGGGAGCTAAGAAGTGAAAACCTATGGCCTGGCATTTGAGACTCCCCATACTCTGGTTCTGACTTGGCTCTCCAGCCTTACTTCAACAAATAATTCAATTCAAACATTTAAGAGTCCAGAGTCTTTTAAGACTCTTTCCATTTTGTGCATCTTGTTACTACCAGCCTTTGGTTTTGCCCTTTTTTTCATACATTTGTGTATATTGATCACAAGACTGGAATATATTCTGTATACTTCTCTCCCTGCCTGGTTCCATCCTTTAGAGGCTTAGGGACCACTTCTTCCCTGAAGTTTTCTTGGTCCTGATAGTTGGAAATAATCCCTTTTTGGAACTCTGATGCCCCTGTTTGATGGCTGTTACCATCACCTTCCAAGTTATATTGATTTGTTTTTACCTTAACCTCCTACTAGATTTGAAGTTAAGCACTGTCATTAGGTTCTAGTACCCCCAGTTATGAGCGTATGTAGGTGCTTAATAATTGTTGGTTGACTTAAGCAGTTAAAAACAAGATTTGAAGTTTTCATTTTCTTATCACTTCTCCAGCTTAGGCTGCACATTGTGTTACTTTACCATTCTCTTTTTGTGGTTTGTAATGTGGTTAGTAGGGATTTACTAAAGCTCTCATCAGTGGCTCAGTAATCTATTAAGAGAGGGAGAAAGGGGTTCAAGGTAGCATGATTCTATTGATCAGATAATTAATTATTAGCCTGCTGTGCTTTCCTCCTTTTGGTCATAACATTTGCTCTGCTAAATAAGATCAGAGCTTCTGGATTGCCTCGGCGAAATGTTATTGATTTTGGCCTGTTTGTTTCTGAGAGTCTTTCCTGTAATGATCTGTCAGACTACTTAATAAAAACAGGCTTTGGGTTTTTTGAATCCCCCAGTTTCCAGAATCATCTTGTAGCTAGAGAAACAAAAGACCTTATAGGATCTTTCCACCTACTAGGATCCCTTCAAATCTATACTTCTGTGGGGTTTTTTTAATGCTCCATATTTCTCTCAGTTATTAAGGTTTATGACCTTAGGAATCATCTTTGGCTTTTCCCTTCCTCTTTCCCTCACTAATATCAACCAGTTTTTCAAGTCTTATCTATTCTACTTCCCTAATTTTTGTCATCTGCACTCCTCCCCTCCATACCATCCTAATTCAGATTCTTATTGCTTGCATTAAGAGTAGCTGCCTAAATTATCTGCCTACATAGTCTTTCCTTCTCTAACCTAACTTAAATGTCTCTGATATATTTCTGGATTTGTATTCATGAAGGCCTGAGTTCAGATCCCACCTCAGATATTTACTAGCTTTATGATGTTGGTTAAGACACTTAATCTTTTTCAGCCTCAGTTTCCTCATTTGTAAAATGAGAATAATAACACTTAACTTGGAGGATTATTGTGAAGATCAGAAGATAAATATTTAAGGATTTTGTAAACCTTGTAAAAGGATGTTATGTAAACATCAACTATAATAATAGCAATTATTCACATTTTTGGTAATGCTTCTCGAGACCTCAGTTGACCATCTTCCATCCTATTACCAGCCATTTCTCCTTGGCCCTCCACATCCTGGCTTTAATTTATCTTTCCTTTCTAAATTTGCACTCAAGTTTGTGTACTTTGTTCATCTTTCTTGCCTCCATGGCATTCCTTATTTTTAGATTATAGTACTCTGCCTCTTGAGATCCCTTCCACTCTTTTATTATTTTTATTTGTTTTCACTCATTTTTAAAGAGGCAAACAGGATTAAGTGACTTGCTCAGGCTCACACATCTAGGAGGTGTGTAACTCAGGTCCTTCTGACTCTATGATGAGGGTTCTATCCACAATGTCACCTTAACTGTTCCAATCTCTTTCATTCATAAAGAACAATTTGATATGCTACCTTCTTCTCCAGAATAGCTTCCCTAATCTTCGGTCTTTGCTTTCCTCCTTTCTGATTTCTGCACAGGCTTATGCTTATACTTTCCTTATGTGATTCATATCTTCTAATATGTTTTATTGATATTTGCATTCCTGCCTTACTCTAATTCTACATTGTAAGCTCATTGAAGGTAAGACTTGTGTTTTCTATATCTCTGTATCTTTAGCACCTAATACAGCACATTGCACAGAAAGGTTTTCTAAGTCTTTGTCTGGCACAGTGCTTAGCGCTCTGAGGTCATGAGGACTGCTGACTTATGCCAGTATGCTCCATTTACTTACCATTGTGGTTTGCCCAGTGTTTAGCTCTGTGGGAACTTTTGACTTCTCAATAAAAGAAGTAAGCTTCCTAATTCTCATATTTATTGACTCTTCACTCATCTTTACCCAGATTTTCTGAGGAGATTTGCTAATTACAGTAATAGTACTTTTGGTATTAGTCCTAGGTTTCTCTCAAAAGGGAGGAAAGTAAAAACATTTTCTAGTACATCCTGTGAATTGGTATCAGACAGGTCATTTCATTCCCACACAGAAAGTGATGGTAAACACAAAAGAATCACAGTGTGCATCAACAGAATAATTTAAAGAGGATTTAGAAATTCAGTTTATGATTGCTGGAAGCCTGAGTAAGGTTTATTCTAGTTTGGCAGCTCTTCTAATCAACCATTCATTGAGTATTGTCAGATCAAATGCCAATTGTATTCTAAGCATCATCTTCTCTCTGTGATGCTGACTCTTCCCTTACTTTCTCCTGCTGCTAAATCACTGGGTAGACCTGGTAGCTGCTGCTTTTCTGGCCTCTCAGGACCTTTATGGAATCAAGCTTGCCTCAGCTCCTCCATTTGAGGAGAAAGAAGGAAACTGGGGAAGAAAAAGCAGAAAAGAAATGGCCCCATTCCAGACCCAGACTTGCCTTGTAGAATAGTGGTCATGGCAGCCTGAAGTTGAGGAGGCAGAAAAAGCTCTTAGTAGTCATTAGTGAAATTGGATCATTCTCCTTATTTGAAGTAGGAAAGGAAAAAGTGTTTTGAGGATCAGTTCACTCCTTTGTTACATTTATCTCAGTAGCCAATTTGTATGTGGAGGGGACTCAACCTGGCAATGAATGTACATAGCTGGAAAGAGACAGAGGATGTCTGTGGATGCTCAAATTTTTACCTGGAAGGGCACAGTTACCAGGAGCATACTCCAAAAAAAAAACTGGGGGCATGGGGAGAAAAGTAAGGTCCTACTATATAACTGTTTGAATTGATCTAGCTTTACAGCAGAACAGAAGTGTGTGTTGGGTTCTGATGTATTTAATGAGGATGGCCCTATATACAGATCATAGATTTTTTAGAGCTGGAATTTATTTTAGAGATGTAGTCTCTTCTTATTTTATAACTGAAGGAGTCAGGTTCCATCCAGGTAAACTCAGTTGTCCATGTTCACCCAGAATCTCTATTTCCCAATTCCCAAGTCAGTGGACACTTTGCCATATCACCCTGTCAAGAGAAGAAGGAAAGATCCTGGATAGAGCATGGGATTGTTCTATACATTCCTTTCCTATTTTTTTAAAGAAAAAAAAGCAAATAGAAGAAGCCAGGAAGTTCATATTGAAACAAATAAAAATGTCCAAAGAGAATGGAGAAATCAGTTTGAGAACTTTGGTATGGAGGAAATAACCTGACATTAACTGTTTTAATTATAGTTGTTGCATTGGGCTTATCAGTGTGGGAAGAGGGAGAATGTGAGCCCTACAGGGAAGTGGGATATGGACAGTAAGCTGACCCTCTTCCTGAACTTGGATGCTCCTAGTGGCAGCTGTGTTGGGAAAGGGGACTGAGTGATTAAGAACCAGGATTCTGTAGTCTGTGTTCTCATTTTGGCTCTGCCACAAACTTGCTATGTGTGTGATCTTACCTCTTTGGCCCTCAGCTTTTTTGTCGATAAAATTATAATAATGTAAAATTATTGTTTCAGCATAGGTTACAGAGTAATTGCTTAGTTTATTAATGCTGAGTGATTTGAGAATCCTGAAGTAATTATTTATATAATATGTAGCAATTTATCCAGGTTTTCCTCATAAGAAACATCCATTGACTCTTTCATAGTAGAACATGGAAGGCCAAGAGGACTTAGTTATCCTGAAGATTCAGTCACAATTGTCCCACACATGACTTAAAACAAGGTTCCTGACACAAGGTCCAGGACCCTTTGAATTTACATTACACAGTTTCTTCCTGTTTTGGCTTTATGGAAATATAGTGAAAATGAAACAAGACCAAAATAAGTTTGAGTGCCCAGGGACTGACTTTAGAGTCAGGTACATTTACTTTAAAATCATTCCTTTGATGCATAGTGCTAGGGGATCTTCGAAAAGCTGCTCTATGTATGTTTCTTCATTTTAAAAATAGCTATAATACTTGTAGCATCTATCTCACAGAATAGTTTTGAGGCTCCCGTAAGATAATATACATGACATGCTATGTAAATTTTAAAAAACTTTTTGATTATTATTATTATTATAGAATCACAGGACTAGAAGGAAACTCTAGATTCTTTGCCTTTCTTCAATGTGGCTAGTCCATTTAGGGCAGGGAATCTTGCATTGCCAAAAGGGTCCATCACACACACATGTGCGTCTGCACACATGAAACAATGATTTAGAGTACAGCACATTTCATTTAAGAAAATAACAACCAAAAAAACTCTCTCTTGTGAGAGAAAAAGTTCTTACGCTTTGTCAATTTCACTTTGTCATTGATTGTGAATAACAGATGGACAGATAGATGGATGGATAGATGGGTGAATGGATGGAAGGATTAGTGGATGAGTGGAAAGATGAATGGATGGATAGATAAATGTGTAGATAGATAAATGGATGGATGAGTGGATGGGTGAATGGATGGAAGGATAAGTTGATGAGTAGATGCATAATGAGTAGATGGATAAATGGATGGATGGATGGATGGATGATGAGTGGATGGGATATTTATTGAATTTATTAAAGTGAATTGAATGTACTAAATGTAAATTATATGCATAGCACTTTGCTGAATTTTAGGAATACAAATACAAAAGGAGAATGCCACCCCTGTTCTTAAGGCATAAACATTTTAATAGGGAAGACAACAAAAATAGAAGGTTTCAGCTGCAAGATAGAAAGGTCCCATAGTTCTTAGGTTGTAGCTGCAAAGCAAATGGTCATACATCTTTAATATTTCAATATTGAGTCATACAATAATAGTAAGGACTGTGGCTTTGAGGACTGTCTTTTCTGGTCTTTGGTAGCTATGATAGCTGAGGAGGCAAGGACTTCAGGACCTGCAGAAGCAATTGCTGGGTATCATCTCCATGGGATGATTTCTAGAGTGATGGAAGAAGGGGTTGGGCTATATGGCTGAGGAACATAGCTATTCTTGGTCCTATGGTTATAGGAATAAGAACTGAATCCGTGATTTGGTGGCATAGGAACATCTCAGGTAAGGAATTGCCCTCTGCCAGTGCACCAGCAGAGGTTAAATTATTTCCCCAGGGTCTCTAGACAGTATTTGTCAGAGGTGCACCTTGAAGGCAGGTCTTCCTGGCTTCGATGCCATTTGCTATCCTTTCCTTCAAGAGACCTACTCAGAAATTCTTAAGATGAGATATGATTATTCACTTCAATCAATGCACATTTATTAAGTACTTGGAGTAAATATGGAAGGAGAACTGACTAAAGCCTTGCTTTTAGAGTGCTTACAGTATAATAGGGAAGAAAAGGAGGAGCAGGACAAATGTCCAGATAAATTTGTGAAAAAGAAAAGTTCAAGAAAAAAAGCTATACACATTCAAAGTGGGAAAGATAACTTTCATTGGGAGTGAACTGAATTGGACCTTTAAAGAATAGGGAGAATTGGGGCATAAAAAACAGAAGATGTGAAAGCACAGAGACAGACAAGAACAGAGTATAGTGGGACATGAAGAATTTTGAAGTTTTACTGATGCATAGAATTAAGTGAGGGGGATAGCAGGTTCTGGAATCAGGAAAACCCAATTTCAAATTCAACTTCGGGCACTAGCTGTGTGACCCTGAGCTTATCATTTAACCCCATTTACTTTAATCCACTAGAAAAGGAAATAGCAAATCATTCCAGTATCTTTGCTGGAACAGAGACATAAAAGAGCAACAACAAGAAGAAATGTAGGGAAGTAATATAAAATCAGAATGGAGCCAGTCATCTTGTAGAGGGCTTGGAATGATTGACTTTGGGAAGATTGCTTAGGTGTAATATAGAAAATATATGAAAAAGAGGAAGGAATAAATTTGAAGCAGATTCTAATGAACAGTTCTGAAGCTTCCAAAAATCCACCTGAAGTTTAGGTTGTACTGAAGTCAAAAATGAAAAAAAGTTTTCTTCTGAATTATCCCTCCCTTTTCACTGATAGATTATCAGAACACTCCTCTGAAGTTATTGTATTAGAGAGATCCTTTCTTTTGGGATGCCATGGAATAAAGTATTTTGCCAATTATGACCAAAAAAGCAGATTACCAGGGGGGAGAGAATCCCATTTCTTGGATTGGAGTCTTACTTCTTTGCTCTGTTAGGTGTTTTGTTGGCTAGACTAGTTGTGGTGGGAATTCCAGATCTGATTGAAATTTGAGGGCTGGGCTGGATCATAGAGTATATGAAGGTATAGTGGTAATGATACATCTAATTTATATTTTGTGTGTTTTCTTTTTAAAGCAATACAATGTCGAGATGCTTTCAAACCCTGTGTAAATGAAGGAAAATGTGTTACCTACCAAAATGGCACAGGATACTGCGAGTAAGTACAAACTGAGTTTTCTTTAGCTTTCTCTCATCTTTTCCAAAGGTTTAGAGCACTAAATTAGATTTGTTCCATTATTTCATTCTTCAATATTTCAGTTGGATATAAAGGGAATTTTTTTGACCAGTAGAAAGGGTTTTTTTTTGGGGGGGTGGATTAGAAATATTTTAGAAAATTTTGAGAAATGAACTTTATATAGTATCAATCATGATACTATCCCCATTTATAGTCTTTTTCTTTTGCTTGTTAAATAACCCCTTTTTTCCAAATAGTAATAAATGAGTATTGCTATCTTCAAATACTTGATTTTGTTAGATAGTTGTCTTCTGAAAGAGGGATTAGATTTGTTCTACTTGGTTCCAGAGAATCTGTCCTTCAGACTGGAAATGGATAGAAGTTACAAAAAGGTAAATGTAAATATGTATATGTATATATATATATATATATATATATATATATATATATATATATATATATATATATATATATATATATATATATATATATACACACACACATATATAGGAATATGCCTATATTCCAAGCATATTGTACAAGGGAATTCTTGTTCTTTGTTGTATAAGGTGGTTCTTAAGACCCCCAAACCCCTTTTGACTTTGTGATTCTGTAACACTCATTAATTCCATATTCTATACTTGAGTTGAATTTCTCCTTCCTGTCACTTAACTCGGGTTCTTAGACCAGACCCATTACCATGTGCCAGTTTCTAAAATGCACCTTAAATACTCATTTTAGTTCTGTATAAATAAACTCTACAATACTGTGAGACTACGAGCCCTTTTCTTTCATGCTCCAAACACATAAGGCTGTGTTCTTCCTTTATTCCTCCCTTCCTCTTTACCCATACCTTGTTGGAATCTAGACCAACAGCTCAGGAATGCACAATTTCTTCCTTCATACAATTGTGATCGCTACAAACTCAATTTTAAAACCAACCATTTTGGCATTCCTGAAGGGGACATTATGGTTTCAAATCTGCTGATCACTGAGTTTTCTTCACTTCTCCAGTTCCTGGGTATGAATTCCTCTCTACAGGAATACATTTCCAATCATGTAATGGAAATTAATGATAAAATAAGGATTGGTATGTGGAATTTCTTTTTTTTCTAGCAAAAAAAACCCTTCTAAAAACTGCTTAACATTTTCATTCTAAACTTAGTAACCATTAACAAAAGCAAACATTCCATCAGTTAAGAAAAATAAAAAATAATTACACCTAAAACTATAAATTTTAAGTTTATTTTCAATTTATTTTTAAAGAAAACATACATTAACTTTAACAGAACAAAAAAAATTTTCTTTGTTTCCTTCTGATTTCTTTTTCTTCTGTATTTAAAAAAAAATTCTGATGTATAAACATGTACTATAAGTATTTTATTTTAGATTTTTATAGCTGGAAAAAACATTAGAGGGTAAAAGGTTATAGATTTAGGGCTGGAAGGGAACTCAGAGACCATCTAGTCCAATCCCCTTATTTCACAGAAGAGGAAACTGTGGTCCAGAGAGGTTGTTAAGTGACTTGCTGAAGATCACACCCACAGGTCAAATAGGAAGCATCAGAGGTGTGACTTTTAAACTCCAGAACCCTTATGTTTCCTCCAGTTTCCTTCCTTCATTTTACTGATGGAGGAAAGACCCATCATGCAGATTG
This sequence comes from Antechinus flavipes, assembly GCF_016432865.1. Lineage (NCBI taxonomy): Eukaryota > Metazoa > Chordata > Mammalia > Dasyuromorphia > Dasyuridae > Antechinus > Antechinus flavipes. The sequence continues at coordinate 42,947,115 of NC_067401.1, forward strand.
TTCTGATTCTGATCTCTTTACTCTGCATCATCTTGTATCTTTTTGTAATCTTCATATTGTCATGTAATCTGCCACTATGTCCATTGTACCAGGATTTTTTTTAGCTATTCCCCCAGTTGCTGGAAACTTTGCACATTTCTTCTGTTTTCTAGTTATCATACAACTTGATAAACACATGAAATAAATGAAATAACTGACATTTATATAATGCCTTAAGATTTACAAAGTACTTTACATATAGTATCTCATTTTGAGTTTCATAAAAATCCTGTTGTGATGGGTTAGGCTAGTTAAATTAATTAATTAATTTTCATCTTAACTTTTTAATCTATAGCTATGGACTAATTATGATTGCACAACATAAGTGAATTTGTAACAATTTTTCAACCCAGCCTTCTTGGATACCTGGATCTGGTGTTTTTAATGCTAGGAAAATGAACCATTTTTAGGCTGTAAATACTCTTTTAAACTTTTTGGGCAGGAAATATTCTTTTTAACTAACAACTAGGTGGAATAGTAAATAGTAGACCCTGGTGATAGGAGGACTTGTTCAGATTTGGTTGTGTGACTCTTAGTAAATCACTAATCCTGTTTGCCTCACTTTCCTCAACTGTCAAATGAGCTGGAGAAGGAAATAGCAAATCACTCCAGTATCTTTGCCAAGAAAACTATCAAAAGGGTCATGAAGGATCAGACAATTTAAGAACAAGTCTTTTTAATTAAATGAGAACATTTCTTTGAAGGTGGTGTGGTAGCAAGTCATACTTGCACATTGTTTTAATTGGAATAAAAGGTAAGGTTATAAATGGTTTACTCACTAAATACCATTTTAAAATAGTGGTATGATAATTTATTCATTTATTTGACTAGAAAAACAAGTGGGATACTTTTTTGATAAAGAACAAATGAGTGATAGACAAAGAGAAGAGTAGTCATGTTACACCAGTGGTTCTCAAAGTATGGTTTAGAGAATCCTGGGGATCTCTGAAACCCTTTTAGAGGGTCTACAAATTCAAAAATAGTTTTTATTTCCAATATGGTAAATGTCTATAAATATAACCCAGATAAACAAAATGCTTTGGAGAGATCCTCAATAATTTTTAATAGGATAAAGATACTGAAAACAAGTTTGAGAACCACTGTGTTATATCTTTAGAACTGAGTATAATTCTACTCTTTTGTCTGAACAATCTGCTTTATGTTCTGATTTTTTAGTAACTACTTTTTTGTCTTGGATAATTAGTACTCTTGTCCCCTGGGAACTTTATTCTTTTGTACCGGGCCTAGCAGAGTGCCCCATATAGGTAGACATTTCACAGATGCTTTTTTGAATGAATTTGTAAGTGATTATCTACATCTTCAGCTGTGATGGAAATGTCTGTTAACTGTTCCATCTGCTCTACATTTATCAGGACTACTTTATCCTTTGTGAAAATATATGGTGTTCCTTCTTATAAAAATAATTTCAGACATTATCATTTAGAATTTCATATGAAATCTGTTTATGATATGCTTTCTCTTGGATCCCTAAGAAGCAGCAAGAGACAGTGGAAAGGGATTACTGAACATGAAACCCATGGATTTGACCCTAATTCTTTTACTTATTACCTTGAGCAAATGAGTTAGTTTCTCTGGGTTTCACTTTCCTTGTCTACATTAGTGGTGTCAAACTCAAGTAGAAATTTAATGTTGCATAAGTTTGCTTTGAAAATCAAAAATTCACATTATCTATGTTATATTTTAAAAAAATGTTTTGTCAAACATTCCCCAGGTACATTTTAATCTGATTCAGGCCACTGGGGAGTTTTGTGGCACTTCCCTCCTATGTTTTCCCTGGAATTACTTCTAGCCCTAAATCCTGTGACCTAGATAAGATTTAGTTGGAACAAAAAATATGTTGAGTTTTTGGAAGAACGATGTTGCATAGATGCAGAATTATTTAAACTTTTCAGGTAAGAGCATTAATAATAGTTATTTTAATAATGTATATTTTTAAAGTGACTATTTTCACCTGGGAGTAAAAGAGATATTGGAACTCTGCTCCTCAGTAAATAATATGAAGGAACCAGCACCTGGTAGTAAGCGAAAATTAGAACATTTGGCAGACTGACAAAACTTCTATCAGGCATCCCGGGCATGTAAGAGTCTGCCTGTTTTAAGAGACTGTTATGTGCATTTTTTAAAAGAGAAGCCAAATCTTTACCATGGAGGGTGGGATTTGGAGAAAATAGCTGCAAAGTAGCTGGTATTTGGAAAGACTTTCTTTTCAAACAATATAATGCTACTGATTCAGGTAAAATATAATGATTGTTTATGGAAATTATAGAAGTCCCTGATAACATCATGCTGACAGATGAGGATAAGTGGGAGTGGAGGTTTATATACATTTCATAAATGTCTCAATTGTTTTTTCTTAGTGTTAGGAGTCCTTGTGTCCTGTTCATGTGTCAGTAGACCTGGAAACAAAACTGGGGGAAACCTGTGTGATCATGTACACATTTCAACTATTGTGGTTAATGTGTTGTTCTAAGATTTTAATAAAAATCCTTGTGACCATGTCAAATATGTCATGCTTTACCTTGTTTCAATGGGAGTTATCTCTCCCAAACCTATAGTTGCTTATAGCCTCTCAATCACCGTAAATTTTTCTCTAAAATGTAAATGCATAAGACATTGCTTTAATTAAATCTTTCTTAAATCAAAAAGCATTTATTAACATCCACTATGTATCAGATATAGTCCTAAACCCTAGAGAATACAAAGAAAGCGCCACCGATTAACCATAAACTAAGTTTTCAGGAAACTCACATTCTAATGCAACTAAAGTTGAGTGGTATGGTGGTGGGAGGAACTGTGAATTTTTAAAAAGTGAATTTTATAATATTTTTATTTCTTTTTTATAATTTTTTTCCTTTTATGTCTTTTTGGGGGGTTTGGATTAAGGACTCCAAAAAGGTTCATAAGATCTAGATTTAGATTTAAAAGGAAATACCAGAATCCAGCCTACTTATTTTGCAAGAAGGGGAAACTGAAGCTTGCATATGAGAAATGATTGGACCAAAGTCACATAAAAGAATCAGGATGGTCTTTTCTTTTCTTCCTCATTGATTCTTCCCATCTGTACAATAGTGTAGAATTTTTCAGAAGTCTCTATTTAATGATGGGGCTCTGTTTTCAAGTGATGGTCATTGTCATTTTGAAAACCCTAGGACAGAGTAAGTTGGTGGGCCACCTTTTGATTGAACTCACTCTTTAGTGCTGGCACACTGACTTGTGTGACTTTGGATCAATTTGCACCTCAGCTCTATCATATGGAGTTTTTAATAAATAATCCATGCTTTAATATATACCACAAATAATTCCTTGAGTATCCATGAGGAAAAGCTTTGAAAACTGGAATGTACTATGTTGATATAAATTGAGGATGGAGACCAGAAGAAATGATTGGGGGGGAAGGGAAGAGAAGTAGAGATTAAGTCAATCTTCACACCTTAGACTTGGGGCATTATTTTAGTTTCCTGCTTTTTACCATGTGTTCCTGAAAATTACATTGTAGAGTGGATCCCATTTTCTCAGAGAAATAGTGTTACATATAATTTGAGCTTGTGTTTATGGCCAAGAACTTAGAAGAAAAATATGGTCAACAGCATCATAAAAGAAAAGCTTAGAACAACTACAAAACTCTGTCATTTAAAATGGGCTCTTAAAATGGGCATCAAAGTATCATACTCATTGATTATCCCAGGAGCCCCAATAAAATGGAGATACAACACATAAAAACGCAATTCATTTCCATATTAAATTTGACCTAAAAATAACCTCCTAGTTTTAATAAGTATTAATTAAACATTTGATCAACAATTTTGCTTGGTGCCTTAGAGTTTAGGAGAGCTTTGGAGGGAGGAGTTAGTTGGAAAGGTTCAGGCTTCCTTAAAAAGCAGCCCAAGCAGGTTTGAATCAGTGCCCTCATTTTCTCTTGATTAACTTGTCTCTGGCTCTTAGCAAGTTGAGGCATCCATGATCATTCTGTTGGCCTTGCTTGTTTGAAGTAGCCTGCATGAGGTAACTGCTGGTGGTGGTGATGGTATTTCTCCCACTGAAAAGTATTTTCAGAAGTATGGGCTGATCTAACATACCTTCTCTTCCCTCCTCAATTTGTTGAGATTGGCCGTGCGATTGTTTCTTTTCAGCCCAAAGCAGTGACTGGTATTTATTCTTGGACCAAAGTTTGATTTTCATCATTAGAACAAAGGAAATAGAAATTACCTATTTTCAGCCTTTGGTGCCTTAGCCAGGCAGCTTTATTGGTATGGTCCTCAGGAGGATTGCGTTGCTGAGATTGTCATGGTACTCCTTTTAGAAAACTTAGCAACTCATTCTGAAACATTTACCTGAACATTAGCTCATGTACTTTTTGAAAGGAGCTCGGTGTGACTTCTCTTAATGTATTCAGAAATGATCATGGGATTTTGGAGCTGGAGGGGACTATAGAGGAAAGCTACTCCCATGATCTCTTTCTACAGATGAGGAAACTGAGGCATCAAGGAAAATGACTTACACAGTACTGCAAAATAGAGATCTGAATCCAGACTTTTTGATTTTTCTATCTATTGTGCTGTTTCCATTGATACCACATTCCCAAGAGAGCTGACCTCTTTATATGATTTATTCTTAAGAGTAATTTACAGAAAGTGTGAACTTTAATTACATACAGGACAAGAATGTATGGGGTGCTCTTTTTTTCTTTCTGTCTTTCTTACTATATTTGTCTCCCTTTTTTCCTTTTTTCCTCTTTATTCATTTCCCCCTTCTTCCTTCACGCCCTTTCTTTCTTTCTTTTCTTTCCTTTTTCCCTCCTTCCCTCCCTCCCTCCCTCCCTCTGTTCCTTCCCTTCTTTCCTCCCTCCCTCTTCCTTCCTCTTTCCCTCCTTCCCTCTCTTCCTTCCTCTTTCCCTCCTTCCCTCTCTTCCTTCTTCCTTCCTTTCTTCTTCCTTCCTTCTCTCTCTTCCTTCCTTCCCTCCTTCCTTCCTTTTTTCCTTCCTTCCTTCCTTCCTTTTTTCCTTCCTTCCTTCCTTCCTCCTTCCTTCCTTCCTCCTTCCTTCCTTCCCTCCTTCCTTCCTTCCTTCCTTCCTTCCTTCCTTCCTTCCTTCCTTCCTTCCTTCCTTCCTTCCTTCCTTCCTTCCTTCCTTCCTTCCTTCCTTCCTTCCTTCCTTCCTTCCTTCCTTCCTTCCTTCCTTCCTTTTCTCCAAATCAAGATCTCCTATGATATATATATATATATAACTAGGACTCAGCCCCTTTTTATACTCATGGTATTTTTCCATAGTTCATAAGTGACCCTCTGAAATAGAAGGCTACAATAAGTTGAAAGAGTTTATAAAATGTGTTTTTTCAATATCAGAAATGTGGACAGGGCTGTACTTTGCATACAGTTGCAACATTTAGAATGGGAAGGACATCAGGACCAAGAAGCTTATCTAATGCAAGTACATTGCACCCGGGAGCGACAGCAGCAGCAGCTGTTTGAAGCAGCCTGGCTTGTGGCAATCCTGCATTTTCCCAAGATAGTTTCTCTCTCTTAAAAGTTTGAATGTGAAAAGGGTATCAGAATTAGGGGAAAGGAAAGGGGAGAAGAAGTTGCTTATGGAAAATTTAGTGCAGAACAGACTAACTTAATGAGAACCTCAAACTATTTACTTTCTCTCTTTGGCTCTGGAAACTTGAATAACCACAGCCGAATTTGATGCAATTCATGTTATCTTTCCAACTACCTAGGTGCCAGGAAACACATATTTTACTTTCTAGGCCACACTAATCAACTAAACGTTTCCATGTGCACAAAACAAGTAACAGTTTGTTAATATGGGAAGAGGGTTCTATTCTTATTTTCAATCCATGATTTTAAAAATCCATGATTCTGGAAACATCAATCCTTTAACTCCAAATTTAAGTGTTTCACCAATTAGCTTGAGTATGATTAAAATATGTGGTTGAAATAAGCATTTAAAAATTGTGTGTTTAAATATGTATCTATATACCTATATAGATATATATACACATATATTATCTGAGATATTTATCCAATGCCATAACTTAATAGTGACATTTAGCAATTTGTAGATTATTTGAGTGGTTTTTTTTTTTTTTTTTGCTTAAGGATGTAGTCTCTAACAGCAGCAGTTATCAATAATGAGGCAGAAAAGGTGCTCTTGCATCTTGCCGACAAAAATTGCTAACCAAAAAACCCACAAACTGCAAATGGTGATGTTTCTAATAAACATGAAGTGGACCAGCCTCTTGCCACACTCTCCAGGTTATCAATGCTCTTGATAAAGTAGTACTTTCCTTTTGGTTCAGTAGGTTAATTCCATGATAGTTTTTGCATTAATACTAATACAGAATAAGAAAGAGGTATATGGAAGCACTCTTTTTATTCTGCCTTTCAGGGCTAAAAATAGTTTAGCAAACTTTTTTGACATTCACCTTTTAATTTTAACATGATGTAAATTGAGCAAGGGAGTCTATAATACTAAGCACACTTTACTACAAAATCCCATCCCTTGAATGGCAATATTCTCAGTTTTTGCTCTAGAGCTGTGAGTTATGGAATAACACAGAACTCAAAGAGAAGGAGGGTGGAAAGCTGCATTGTGTGCTTATGATGCATGGTGCAAGAAGTAGCATAAAAGACATGGAGAATGTCACCAGGAATGTAGGAAAGCCAACAGATCATCTCTAACTCTCTTTGAGAGAGTGCTCACTTCCAAAGATTGTTACTTTTGTCGTCTCCTTTGATATTACAGTAACTCTGGGAGATTGCTACTTCAGGGTTATCATCCCTACTTCTTAGAAGCAAAAAAAAAAAAAAAAAAAAATCAAACCTCTGGTGTCATGCAGCTAATCAGTGCTTGAGAAAAGACTACAGGATTTTTAAGAGGCAAAAAGTCTTTTCTCAAGCAAAGACTACAGGATTTTTTGCCTCTTAAATGGAGAAGTCCTTCTCTAAGCCAAGCTTCCTTTCACGGTCAGCCTTCATTGTTCCCTGAGTTAATGAAATAGGAGAAGAGCCTCTGTGCATTTGAATAGATCCTCTCTGAAGTATTTATGGGAAGACTTGGGCAAGAACATCTCTGGTTAAATGGGCTGGGCGAGACTGTGATGTGTACTGTGGAAATGTCTGCAGCATTGCTGTCACAGATAAGAGCCATGCTTTATATATCACAAAGTGCTGATATGTACCCATGTGTATGTATGTATATATGGGTACATATATGCAAATGTATACACAAATACACATATATACATGTCTATATATAATCTCATTTGAGCCTGTGAACCTTGTGAAATAGGTACTGTTGTTATATCTCTTTAGTAGCTGAGGAAACTGAGGCAAACAGATGTTAAATGACTTGCCCAGGATAACACAGTAAATGACAGAAGTGGAATTTATACTTGGCTTCTCTTGACTCCAAGTTCAGTGTGCTACTAGGATACCTAGCTTTTCTAATCAACCAAAGTTGACAAAGTACGGGGTATCTTTAATTTTCTAAACTCATAAATCCTGTATTTTAGATCTAGGAATAAAGAGAAATTGAGACTTTTTGCCTCTACACCCAATGATCACATATAGAGTACCAACAGGTAAATTGCTCTTTATAAACCCAATAAGTAAATAATGATTCTTAGCATTTCTGCCCTGTTTTCTACCGTTTCACTCTTGTCACAACTGCGGCAAAATAAGGCCATTTTTATTCTAATTTTTATTTGTTTCATGGCCAAAGAATGTATCTTCCACTTACCAAGCAAAAGTCAGTTCAGACTTAACAAGACTGGTTCTCAGCTGCCATCAGGGCAATACTGGAAAAGCCTTTACAGCTTGGTCGGCATTATCTTTGCGACTATATAGTTACTCAAAGCCACAATGAAGTGTTTGGAGTAGACTTTTTATCTTAAGATCAATTTTACTTTTTACTTTGGGGTAAGAGAAATTAAATTTCCTTTGCAGTTTCTTCTGTTTGTAAAATGGAAACTATTTATCAGTGACATCACCTCCCTGCCTCTCAGCCTTCCTCCTCCTCCTCCTGAAAGTAAATTGTTAAGTCCCAAACTGGTAGCAACATTTCATCTTCTCGATTTGTGTACTCTATTGTTTTTGAAAAATATTTACAGAATAATCTCTTTCCTGGGCCTTTTATTTTAAAATTTTTCATTAAAGATATGAAAATAATTCTAGAATGGATCAGCTTTAAAGGGAAGATAATATAGGTTGGCACGAAGGTAACCAAAGCAATGTTGAAGTTGAGGGTGGCAATGGGTTATTCTAGAATATCCATATTTTCAACCTTAAATTAGGTTTTAAAAAATCGAGTTTGGGGAGTGGAAGAAGCCAAAATCTGATAGGGACTTGCTCAAAACAATGATCCTCAAGAATTAGCATAGGCAGTTGGGATCAGTACAGATTCAGGCAAAGCTCCATCACTTAAAGATTTGGGGACTTTACATAAAGAGATTTTTTTTCACTTTAGCCTGAAAGTGCTTCTCTCTAGTTGGCAGAAAGGCATCCAAAATCATTCTATTGTCCTTAACCTCAATACATTTTTATTGAAATATGATAAGGATGATGGTGGTCATGGTGGGAAAGCTTCTACTAAAAAAACATTTTCACAGGAAGGGCTGACCTAAAAGATCTCCCATTCCACTTTCCTGATCTCAGTTTCTTGAAACTACAAATAGAATTGTTCATTAATAATAATATTAATAATAATAATAATAATAATAATAGCATTCTGTGGTTTACAAAGCACTTCACAAGTATTTCATTTGATGCTCACAACAACCTTGGATGCTGTCAGGTGCTTTCATTATCCCCCTTTTACAGTTGAGGAAACCAAGGTAGAAATTAAATGCAATTTTAAAGGACATATGTCTGAATCTGGATTTAAATTTCTTGTCTTCCTGACTCTAGGTCTACCTCTTGAATCACTGTTATCTAGCTGCCTCTTTGTTATCAGACCAAAGCAGTAGCATCTCCTGTAGAAGAATTTATAGGATATTTTGGAAGAGAGGACAAGTGCCATAATACAATAACAATACAAAACAATAGAGTTAGTGTTAATTGTACCCACTATAAAAGATAAAAGGGGAAGGTTGTATGGACTAAAGCATTTGGATATCACATATTGGAGATGTAACTTGAACTGAGATTTATCCTACAAGTAGGGAAGGATGTTAAATAGAATAGAAAGAAGAAAGGTTTCCTAGTCAAGGGCTTCTACATGAGCAAAGGCATGGCAATGGGATTAAACATTTTTGGAGCCAGTAGCCTAATTGGAACATGAGAATTGGGAGTTAGTTGGATGGCTGAGTTGGACCACTGTAAATGTGTGTAATAAAGCAAGAAGATTTAATCAAATTCACACAGTTGGACATTTCTCATGACTATAGGGATTTCTCATTTCTATAGGGGTTGGAACTAAATTTTTTTCCTTTAATTAAAATTGATTTAATCAAAACACTACATTATCTGAATATTCTGATTAAGCAAGTCTGCATTATGTTAGGGATTTCAGTTTATAAGATTGCATGTCATTTTGCCTTATGATCTTAGGTCAGTCTTTTAATTTTCCTGTCTCCTTTTCTTCACATAAATAAATTAATTTTAGAGCTGACATAGAGTTGAGGAGATTACCTGATTTTTCCATAGCATCATAGAAATGGAAGGGACCTTAGAGATCATACAGTCTAATCTCTAACACATGAATTCTCTTTACTACATTTAGCCTTTCTGAAGATTTCTAGTCATGGGAAACTGGCTACCTCCAGAGGCAGCCAATTTTAATTTGGAATAGCTTAAATAGCTCAGATGGTTGTAGTCTTTCTTGTTGTTTTCTGAGATTGAGCTGAAGTTTTTCTGTTTGAAACTTCTACCCTTTGGTATTAACTTTTTAGGTCTGCATTATTCAACATTTGTTGGTTTCATTTAGATCCATTTAACTATGTGATCCAACCTACTTCATTTGTATAGAAAGGATAGCTTGGGAGATTGATTATCAGATGCCATTCTTGAAATCTGATGGTTTGGAGGAAGTCATAAATGCTTATCAGATTTTGAGATGGCATAAAACTGAGAAAAATTAGTCATTGATTACATGACAGAACTGGGGTCCCAAAAGAGCTAAAAAATCTGAAATAAGGGCTTAATCAAATAAAATGAAAGTTAGTGGGAAGAATTATAAAGTCCTATAATTAGTTTTATAAAATTTAATTCCAAGATCAATATAATTCAAAAATGAAAATTTCATCACCTTAAATGCATTAAAAGGAATGTGGCATCCAAAAAAAGGAAGGTAATTTTGCCATAATCAGTACATATCTAGAGCGTTATGTTAGTTCTTGGTCCCATAATTTAAGAGTACCTCTGATAATATGTAGTATATAGAGTAGGTAATCAGGATGATTAGGATACTTGGAAACAGTTAACCTAGGAGTTGGTTGAAGGAGCTTATTGTTTGGAAAAGTGAAAGGGGAGTGTAAGAGAGGGGATGAGTTGGGACATGATAACTATCTTTTAGTATTGGGGAGTTGTTTGGATGAAGGATGAAACTTTGTTCTGCTTGATGTCAAACATATGACTTCAGGTGAAGTTTCAGTATAACTGATTTCTATGCAATGGAAGGAAAAAAACTTATTTTATAAAAATTAGTTATCCAAAAGAGAATGAAATTCCTTGAAATGTAGGGAGTTCCCCATCACTAAAGATTTTCAAGTGGAGGCTAGTTAGAGAAGTTGTTGAAAGGACTCATGTTACAAGTAGGAATTAGACAAAGTGAATCCCAAGGTCTTATCCTTGCTAAGATCCTATAATTTGCATCAAGGCTGCTTGGTTCCTATTACCCATCACTGTTTCCTTCCTTCATTTCTTAGTTCTGCCTTTCATTACTTGAAACTGTCCTACTCTTATTTCTTTACCCTTGACTTTCTACCTTTTTATAAGAAAGAATTTTTAAGCATATAAAAACACAGAATCTCAGAAGTTGGTAAATACTTTAGATACCCGTTGGTCTAATCTCCTACCCTAAATGGGAACATATTTTTTTTTAACCTTTCTGGCAGATGGTCATTCAGCTTCTAGTTGAACACTTTTTGGTGATAGAGAACTCTTTATGAAACAGCCCATTTTATGGACAACTTGAATTGTTCTTGATTATTGAACCAAAACCTGAATCTCCTCATCTCCTGCTTGTTGGTCCTCATTTTATCCCTTAGAGCATTAAAGAGCGATTCTCATCTTTCTTTCACATGACAATGCTCATTCCCCTCCCAAGTCGTTTCCAGTTTTCCGCATGGAATAGGCAGCCCTAATTTAGTCTAGATAATTGAAGGTTTGAATGTGTACTATATAATCAGAGGAGACAAGCGTTAACTGGACCTTGAAACATGAATAGAATTTGGATAGAGAAGAGAAAGAAGGTCAGCCCAGTAAGAGGAGGAATATGAACATGAGCATGAGCAAAAATATGTCCAGAGGAACTAGTGTATCGTGAAGACCAGCCTCATCAAAGATGAGGATCCATATTGCAAAGCAGCAGTTGGTGGATGAACAGCATTCTGCTTTGAGCAAAGATTTGATGAAATGGCTCATGATGCATGTGTGCTTACTTGTACTTCATTACTTTAGAAGATACGTGATTTCACCGTTTTGGGCAATCTTTTAGATTTAGGTTAGTTGTCATGGGTAAAATAATTCATCATGAAGTGGCCAGCCTTCTATATGCCACACTTAGCTGGACTGGTCACAGAATTTCAGAAGAAGAGAGGATCTCAGAAGCAATCTGGTTCATCCTGCTCCATGTTCAACATACCCAATGATGGAACATTCATCCTTTACTTAAAACTGTCTTGTGTGTGGGGAGTGAGAGGGAGGAGTAGGAATACAACGTTCCAATGTATGCTATTACACAGATATATAAATACACACACATATACTATATTTATTTATTTCCCACTTCTAGATAGGTCCACCTGTTAGAAAAATATTCCTTAAGTTAATCTTAAATGTGCTGCTTTATTACTTTCATCCATCTGTTTTTCTGAGTTTTTCCTTCTGATGTCACACAGGATAAGTATAATCTTTCTGCTACAGTGTAGCCTTTTGAATAGTGAATACAACCATCCTCTCTTCCTTTCTTTTCTTCTCCAAGTTAAACATCACCAGTTCTTTCCATTGATCCTTAAGTCACAAAGCCTCAAGTCCCTTTACTATTGCCCTCACTCTCCTCAGGGTGTCTCTGGTTTATTAGTAAACTCCCTAAAATGTCACTCCCAGAATTGAAAGTAGTATGTCAGGTATGGCCTGAATAAGGGAGAATAGAGAGAGGAGTGATTTCCCTCGACAGTACAACAAGATATAAATAAACTGGAGTGGGAAGGAACTTGGGGGCTCTTAAGAAATTATTGCAATAAAAGAGATTTTAACAATAAATGATAAATAATAAATAATATATATAATATACAAATAAATAATAAAATGAGAATCTCAACTAAATGAGCAAAGGAGGAGTTTAGCTACAAAAAAGGTTTGGCAGCTGAGCGAATTTGGTGTATGAAGGAGTAGTTGAGGAAAATTCCCAGGTTATGGACCTGAGAGACTGGGAAAAAATGGTAGGTGCTAGAAACTGCTAGAAATAGGGAAGTTTGGGAAAGTTACCACCCTAGGAGATGGAAATCCTTTACTTTTTTATCTTTCCTTCCCCTCCTGGATTCCTTCAAGATGTAACTAAAATCCTATTTGATGTAGGGAGACATCTGTACACAGCCCTACTTCTGCCTTTCCCTGAGATTATGACTCCTTTATATCTTGTATGAGCCTGTCAGCTTCCTTGTTAGAATGTGAATTCCTTGAGAGTAGAGGCTGCTTTTGCCTTTTCTTGTACCCCCAGAATTTAGCCCAGTGTCTGGCACATGGTATATGTTTCTAGACAAGAATGAGTATGGGATATGGTTTGGGTTAGGGAGTGATATTTTTCAAACAGTAGAAAATTGAAACATCAGGAAAAAACTGTTCTTGCTGTGCATGTTTATTACAAGAAGGGTTTTTTTTTCATTTTTTCAGTTTAGCGACATAGGAGAGTACAAGGAAGTAGGAATGAGGTAGAGGAAAGAAAGGAGAGAAGGAAAGAAGAAAGAAAAAGAAGGAAGGAAGTGGAGAAATGAAATCATTTTTAGATTAGATTTACAAAAGAATGGAAGGAAGGCCAAAATGAATCATAAACAAGCAGAACAGCTTTCAAAGTTACATGTTGAATTAATCACATATGATAGATGGTGTGATATCTGAATATATCATATATGATATTTCAGCACCAACAAGCTCTGGGGATAAAAAAAAGTCAAAAATGTTTGGGGTTTTTTCCCCCTGATGACCTTTTAAGCTGTACATGTTAAAAATTCACAGTTAGATGTATAATCTTTTTCTTGTTCTGTTTATGGAAAACCCATCTCATTTGATATTTTAAGTTTAGAATTAAACTAATTAATTAAAAAGCAGCTTTTACATAAGACTAAATTATAGAAATTGGAAAGAATTCAGTTCTGACTTCAAGTCTTCTGCTATATTTCCTACATCATATAAGCTAGATTTCATTATGTCAGGAACCTAGACCAATGAGCATCTTTTTGCCAAATCTTTGTTCCCCCCAAATGGCTCATATTTCTTAATGCCTGTCATCTCTGATTATAGGGTATACATTCAAAACCTCAGCTACCCAGAATAAACTAGGGCTGCCTGGGTCATGTGCTAAAGCTTGACCATGACTGGGAGGTAATTCTTGCCTGGGTTATGGTCTTCCTTTAGTTTAATTTCTCTCATCCTTTGATGTATTGGGATTTTTCCATTAAATCCTCATCCCTCTCCCTAAGTTTCAGCTGTGTGTTTTATTTTTATATAACAAAGATTTGCATATTGCCCTCATTCTGTGAGGGATTTCTGTTAACAGTAATTAAGCAACATCAACAATACAGTGACCACATCTGAAAGTGTGTGCAGCATTCCACATCTGCTGTACCTCCAGCCTCTCTATTAAAAAAAATTAATTAACAGAAATCTATTTTCTCTCTTTTCCACTCCCCCTTTGCCATTGAAAAAAAAAAAGAAAAGAAAAACAAATTCTTTGTAACAAATATGCATGGTCAAGCCAAAACAGATTCCCTCCTTGGCTGTGTGTGTGTGTGTGTGTGTGTGTGTGTGTGTGTGTGTAAATATATTATTCATTGACTCATTCCCCTCATACTAGATATTCAATCAGCTGTATTACACACACACACACACACAAATGTGTCTATAAACAGATACATACTTTATATGATATATATACATTTACACACATGCATATGTATAATTTTACCTCCTAAAGTTATCATTTTTCTGTTAGGATATATAGTATAGTTCTTTATTGATCCTTTAAAATCATGAATGGTCAAGAATTTGCAACGTTGTTTAATTTTTACAGTGTTGTTATTGTATAAATTGTTTCTTGTGTATATTTACATTTTTCTCCTTCTGCTCATTTCACTCTGTTAGTTTATAAAAGTCCTCAAAATTGTTTCACTTTTAAGATAGTAATATTATTTCTCAGGTTTTGTTAACTCTGCACCAGTTAAAATAAGTCCCCCTCTCCTTGAAATCATTTTTTCTTCAATTATTATAGTATTCCATCACATTCATATATCAAGTATTCAGTACCAAGTATATTCAGTCATTCTTTATCTCTTTAGTTTCTGTTTTTTACAACTTCAAAAAAGAGCCGCTTTAAAGATGTTTGTATATGTAGAACCTTTTCTTATTTCTTTGGTTATCTTTTGACTATAGCTTGGTCAAAGGTTGCATATTGTTTGTAACTCTTTGTGTATCATTCTACATTGTTTTCTACAATGGTTGTACCCATTCACAGATTCACCAACAGTGCATTGTTGTACCTATTTTTTCACAGCCCCTCCAATATTTATCATATTTGTGTCATCTTTGACAATTTGCTGGGTGTGAGATAGAGTCTAAATTTTTTTTAAATTTGTATTTCACTAATTATGTGATTTGGAGAATTTTTTCAATATAACTACAATTAATCTGGATTTCTTTTCTTGAAAGTTTCCTTTTATATCGTTAGACTATTTTACAATTAAGGAATGATTCTTCTTATTATAAATTAGAATATGTTTCTTACAGGATGTCCCAAAAGTCTTAGTGCCATCTTTAGCTTTAATAGCTTAAGTGTCTTTTTAAGCTATTAAAGTTTTAATAAAGTTGCTCTGTTAAAACTTTAACAGCTTAAAATAACACTAAGACTTTTGGGACACCTGTGTCTTGAAAATAAGACCATTGTCAGAAAAACAAGCTGCAAAGATTTTTTTCTCCCCTTCAAGTTTCCCCTTCTCTTTTAGCTTTATTATATTTATTTCAGCAAAATCTTTGTCATTTTATGTAATCAAAATAATCCACATTGTCTTCAGAAATTCTCTGTCTCTTATTTGGCCATGAACTTTTCTCTGTCTATAGATCTAATAGGTAATTTTCCCCATGTCTCTATGATTTTATATCTAGGTCATGAATTTATTTGTAGCTTGATCTTGTTTTATTTAAGATGTAAAGTGTTATTCTAAATTCACTTTCCTTTATACTGTTTGCTGTCCAGTTTTCCCTCTGAGTGTTGAAATAAGCCTTTTGCCCATTCTAGTTATGTAGTCTAGCCATGTATTTTTACTGGGCAAACTGCCTTTTCTCAAAATCCTCTTCATCCCAAGAAAAGTACCTTAGCGACATCTTTGCTTCTGATTTTTTCTTAGTGCCGTTTGTATGTAATACTTGTGGTGTCTAACTCTGCCTCCTACTGTTAAAATTCAGTGGACTTGAAAGTTTTGGTCACCCTTTAAGAAGAAAAAGAGGACAAAGCTTGATTACTAATGAGAGCTGACTCATTTCCTTCTAGCCAAAGGCAGACACTGACTATCAGAGATTATAATTGGACTCCAGACAAACAGGCATTCTAATTAGGGGAAGCTGTTCCCTTTCTTTATTAATCCCTAACCTCATTTCCCTAAATATATAAAACTAAATATTAAAAGAATGATAATTTTGTGAGTTGTTGACATGGACAAAATACATAGATGTATTTGTTGTGTCAAGGAAAATAATAGAAATAATGGAAAATGACATGTGAACATGAATTATTTTAGTTATTCAACTAGGAAAGCCATTTTTCTCTCTCATGAATTTATTTTTTTGAATAATAGCCTTTTTTTCAAAATATATGCAAAGATAATTTTCAACATTCAACCTTGTAAAACCTTGTGTTCCAAATTTTTCTTCCTTCCTTCTCCCACCCCTCCCCTAGACAGCAAGGAATCCAATATATATTAAACATATGCAATTCTTCTGTACATATTTCAACATTTATCATGCTGCACAAGATCAAAAAGAGAAAAAAATGCTCCCTCTTGAATTTAGATATGATCCTTCTAGTTCCACACTGCTGTCCTATAACTTTTCTGCCAAATTCTTAATGTAACCATGTGCCACATGTTATGAAAGTTTACCTTTGCTAGTTTGGAAGGGCCTCTGGTTCCCTGTCACCATATTTCATAGTAATGAAAAGGCTTCACATGCTGGGTGATAGTATTGGGGAAAAGAGCATGTATAGCCTTCCTTTGGCCATGGAGTGGATTCCTCTTGATATTTTATCTGCTACAAGTATCTTCTTTCTTCTGTCCTGTCACTTTTTCTTCTTCCCTTTTTGAGCCATCCCTATTCCCACCTTTCTGTATCTTAAGAATCCCCTGAAGTTGGCACTTAAGGGGATGCTTGGGAAGTGTCACGGATGACATTTCATTACGATAATTTTGAGAGTTATTGGTAGCATACTGCTTAGATGCAGGAATTGTGGAGAACACAAGTTAAGGGTAAGACATGGTCCCTGCCTTTAAGGAATTTAGTACTGTTGGAAAGAAGCCATTATCACCAATAACACTGATTTGAAAGCAAATCCTTGGGTATGCTGCTATATGGAGGGATTTATTAAAGAAAGTCATGGTTCCACTTAGGTTCTAAAATATTCTTCTGATGTGCATGAATATATAGTTCAAAAGAGTTAGATCAGATTTGTTATGTTATATACAATAGTCAGTGTGTTTTTAGAATAAGCAAGGGTATAACTGGTTTTTGGCTCATACTTAGTTGGGTTTCATGGTCATTATTGAATAAATATGCTTAGTTGTTTATATTTACACATTTATATATTGCTTTAAAGTTTGCAGACTCCCTTACTAGTTCTCTATGGGAATATAATTATCTAATTATAGGCACACCGTGTACAAGATTTCAACCAACCAAGTATTTCCATCAATAGTGACTATATATATCGTAACCAAACCTTTTTATAAAGTTACAAAATTTTGTTGTTATGTTACTTTTGGCCAATTGATCTCTAACAACGTTGCCTCTTGTAATATTCCTTCACTTAATGTTATAGTTTAGTTTTATTCTTCCATCTGTGTTCTTGCCCTATATTTTTCTTCTTCTTGGCTAAATTCCTTGAGAAAGCAATCAACAGCAACTGCTTTTCCTTCCTCTTCTTCATTATGAAATTCACTACTAAATCCTTTGCATTTGCCCTCTCTGGAGTTATCTGTGATTTCTTAATTGCTAAATCTAATGGTGTTTTCTTAATCCTTCTCCTTCCCATCGCTGCAGAATCTAACAATATCAATCACCTGATCATCCTAAAAACTTTCTCCTTTTTAGATTTTCATACCTGTTTTCTCTTCCAAGTGTTCTCCATTCCTATCTGCCCTCTCCTCAGTATCATTTGCTGGACCATCATCTAGAAGACTCCCATTAACTGTAGCCATTTCCCTTGTCTTTTCACACTATATGGTGATCTTATCAGCTCCCATAGATTTGATTATCTTTATTTAAATGATGTATTCAGCCCTAGTCTCTTTCCTTCCAAAGCTGATTTTTCCTAGAGCACATACCTGACCCTTTAACTCCTTCCCTCCTCTCCTTGGTCAGTAAACTTTAGTGGATCCCTGTTAATCTCCAGAATCAAATATAAAATCCTGTTCTCACATTGAAGCTGACCCCTTCCTGCCTTTTCTCAGTTTAGACTTTACTCCCCTCCATACTTTCTGTGATCCAACTTCTCATAATGCAACACTCTATCTTTTAAAAACTCTGTGGTGGCTATACCCCATGTCTGGAAAGCTCTCCCTGCTCAGCTCTAGCAGCTCTGGGCTTTCTTAGCTTCCTTCAAGACTCACTTTGTGCAAGAAGCCTTTCCTGCCAGTACCCTTTTCTCCCTTCCTTCATATTACTTTCCCTCTGGGAGTAGTTCCCACCTCTCTCTCATATATACACAAACACACATATATCAGAGTTTTTTGCACATTATTCTCTCATTTAAATGTCAGATCTTTGAGGGTAGGAACCACGTTTTTACCTTTCTTTTTATCCCCAATGCTTAACACATATCTAGCACATAGCAATAATTTATGTTTCTGAAATACCAGGCTTCTCTTCAGGAAGTTGTTTATATTCTGAAAGAATTATCTGTGGCCATTATTTTCATTCATGTAAGGAAAATGAATGGAACAGATTGTTACCAAAGTCAAAACAAAGATAGGGCCTAATTCTTCAACACTTCCAAAATAGCAGATTTTAGGAGTTTTGCATACTGGACAGTGATATTGCTTATTTGGTATTGAACTAGTATATTACCATCCAAGATAAAAATGGTTTCTTGAAAGCAAATTATTTCTTTCCTTGTTAACTTAGAGGTCACAAAATTTTACAGGAAAAATATTTTTACAGAAAAATAATTTTTCTGGTTATAAATCTCTTTTATATCTTTTGCAGCCACTATTTGTGTTCATTTCATTGTTGGTAATTGCAGTCTATTAAGTCCCACCATGTCTCTCCATTTGCCATGGAGTAACTCCCAATTCTTAGTCTTTGGTCATACAAGATTTCTTGGTAGATATAGAAAGCCACACGAGCCTCTAATTATTAATTCTAGGCAATGCATTTGTTAGTTATGATCATAGAAGATGTCCAGCACAGAGCTCCAATAGATCCCCTCCTACAGATGTTCATGTTTATGAATTTATACAATTTGCACCAAGCCTTACAATACTACAGAGCCTCCTAAGTGAGATTCACAGAAGAGCATCAGTCAGCAAGTAGTAATTGAGTGTCCTCTTTGTGCCAGGCAGACACAAATTAAGAATAAAACAATCTCTATTCCTTATAATTTATACAGGAAAAAAAATAGATTGACTGCTGAAACTATGACTTCAATTGGATGGCCAGCCTGTTGAAATGGTCGTTCAGTACCCGTATCTTGGCTAGGCACAACAGATAGATATGTGTGTTGGACCTAGAATTGATTGTCAGGAAGAAAAGAGAATGTATTGTATTTGAGAAATTACATGGTGCCCTCAACCCCAAATTTCTACCTGAAACAAAATCCCATTTAAAAAATAGTCATATCTTGCTTTTTTTATACTTTGTCTTATGTGCTTCACATATAGTGAGGTTTTGGTTTTGTTTTTTACAGATTGAAGGTTTATGGCAATCCTCTGTCAAACAAGTCTGTTGACACCATTTTTCTAATAGCATATGCTCACATTATGTTTCTGTGTCATATTTTTAGTGATTCTTGCAATATTTCAAACTTTTTCACCATCATATCTGTTTTGGTGATCTATGATAAGTAATTTTTTTGTTTTTTCCATTTAACAGTATTTTGGTTTTTTCCAATTACATATATAGTTTTCAACATTTGTGAGATTTTGAGTTGCAAATTTTTTTCACCCTTTCTCTCTTACCACCCCCATCTCCAAGGACAGCAAGCAATCTGATATCGGTTATATATGTACAATCCTTTTAAACATATTTCCATATTAGTTGTGTTGTAAAAGAAAAATCAGAAGAAAATGGAAAAAACATGAGAAGGGAAAAAAAGTGAAAATATTATGCTTTGATCTGCATTTAGTCTTCATAGTTCTTTTTCTGGATGTGGATGGCATTTTCTATCTCAAGTCTATTGGGATTGTCTTAGATGTGATAGGTAATTTTATATTACTTTTTAATTATTTTGAGGAGCCATGGAGTGTGCCTATAGAAGATGGTGAACTTAATTGATAAAGTTCTGTGTGTTCTGAACTGTACAACTGACTGGCCATGTCTCTCACTCTCCCTTGGGCCTCCCTATTTCCTGAGATACAACAGTTTTGGAATTAGGCCAAATAATAAGCCTTCAGTTTCCTTTTAAGTATTCAAGGGAAAGGAAGAGTCGATCAATGCAGCAATTCATTGTTATCCTATTTTAAGAAATTGCCACAGCCATCCCAGCCTTGAGAAACTGCTATTCTGATCATTCAGCAATCATCAACATTGAGGCAAGACCCTCTACTAGCAAAAAGATTCATTGAGACTCAGATGATGGTTAGCATTTTTGACAATAAAATATTTTTAAATTAAGGTATGTTCAGGTTTTTTAAAGACATAATACTGTTGCACACTTAAATAGGTTACGTATAGAATAAACTACTTTTTTATGTGCTGAAAAATTTTTAAAAATTCATGTGACTTGCTTTATTGTGATACTCACTTTATTGTGGTGGTCTGGAACTGAGCCTGTAATATCTTTGAGGTATTTTAATGACTCACTATGGAATATCATTAAATTGTGATAATTATAATAATGCCAGTAATTCTACTGTACATTATGTAACACTTTCAGCTTGTTTTGAAAAAAAAAATATTTGCCATCGTAATTTGTCCTTACTACTATATTAGATGTTTTGAGAGATACTGATACAGAAAATGTGATCCTTTCTTATAAGAAGCTTGTTAACACATTGGGAAAACAGCATATAAATGTAGGAAGTGGAGAATGTGGTAGAACAGTAAATAATTAAATTACATATAATTAAATTAAAATTAAATATAATCAAATTCCAAATTCCAAAATAAGTGATTTGGATGGTAGAGAGAGATCAGTATTTTATATGAAGTTATTGAGATGACCTATGAGAATTGATAAGAAAAGAAAAGAGGAAATGACATTCCCAGTTGAGGAAGCAGTCCTAGTAATGGCACAGAAATAATAGCAGAAATAAGCATGTTTGTGGATGGAAACAATGCCAGTGACTTAAGTAGAGCAGAGGATAAGCTCTTCAGGAGAATGTGTAAATAGAAAGAGGGACTTAAGAGTTAGGAGACACATGGGTTGATCTCTAATGCTAGTTTGGGGTGAGCTAATCACACAAGCAAATCAGTGTTACTGAGCTCCAGTTCTTTATCTGAGAAACATTGGTAAGAATACTTGTAATCCCTTCTTGACAAAACTTTTGGAAGGATGGAATCAGGTAATGTTAATTACTTTTGTAATTTGTAAACTTTAAGGGACCATATAACAATGTCAGCTTATCATAAAATTATGTTTGGAAATAGTGTGGAATAGCTAAGGTGGGGCTAGATAATGGGGAACCTTGAATATCAAAATAAGGGAATTTAGTGCTTCATTTGTTAAAGTTGGACTCGTTTCTTACATATAGGTCATTGTTGCTGATTCCTGAACTAAAGAGGGACATTGAGATGGGTGTATTAAGATTAATCTGGCCCTGATAAACAGGACGGATTAGAGGGGAAGACTTTAGTTAGGGAAGCCAAATTGTGAGACTGTTGGAAAATACAGCATGAGATTGTGATGGGAGATCCTCATGTAAATGGTGTGAGAATGGGGATGTGCATGTAGAGGGGTTGTAACTGGAAGGATGGATGGGATTTTGTGACTATGGAGGATAAATGAGGGTTTGAAGAGAAAATGTCCTAAAGTCAGTTGAAGACTTAGGCCCTCCATTTAGGGATGGTGATATAAATTTGGGAAGTCAGTAAGAAGGAGGGGACAGTCAGAGGAGTGAGAGGAAATGAACTCACTTGGAGAGAAAATCAAGCAAAGCTAATGAAGAAAGTTTGGATGAATTGTCATCAGTCTTTTATCCATGGAGTGACTATCCAGAGCCATTGATGTATAATCATCCTAGTGTGTTCTAAACACACTATTCCTACCTTTTGTGATTCACAAACTAACAGGGAATGTGCTCAATGTTTCGTTTTGTTTGGTCTTGTTTGTGTCACAGCAGCTGGTCAAAGTCCCTATTGATAGCTTTTTGTTCTTAAACGGGCAGATGTGTCACTATAACTCTCAGGCAGAATTTGTTATACATGGATTAGTAATGGTGAATTATTCTCTACCTGGGAAGTCTAGTTAGCTTTAATCTACTTAATATACTTTGGAGCAAGAATTCTTACAATATGAAGGGGTGTGTGGGATATGGAAAATGAAGCATCATTGTTCTTGCTGTGGAAGGGAAAGTTTAGGTTTAATTGTCCCAGCATCTTTTTGGCTGTCCCTCTAAAGATGTTCTTGTGTTGTCTATATGGAGATTCCTTTCTTGGTTTTACCTACGGGATCCTGCTTCTTTGAGGAGAACTCTTAACTTTCCTTTCTCTTTGAAAGTGATTCCCCACCCCCAGCCCTCAGTCTCCACAAAGAATGTGTTTCTTTTCCATTCTTGTTGAATTTCTAGAGTGCACAAAGTTCACCCTATAAGTTAAATAGGGATTACAGAAAGGCATTTTCCCCCTGACCATCTGCACTATTAGGGTTAGCTTGGTATGCTTTGGGTAACATTTAGTTTGGAACTGGAAAAGCCTTTTCAAAAACAAAGAAAGAAAATGGCAAACCCCAGGCAGTTGATAGTTTCCAGAAGTTGTGAGACCCCAGGATACGTGAGGATTTACATCAGACCAGCTTAGGTTGTTGGAAGGCTTCTTGTCTGGAGAATGGATGCTGCCTGGTGTGTCAGATTTAGCTCTGTGGTCTTGAAAGAAACTGGAAAATCAGAATGAGAAGCACCTCACTTACTCAGTCTATACCATTCAGTGATCTAAATTCCAAAGTTCATTTTCCCAGTATTTCCATAGGAGGTAGGGCAGTGGTTCTCAAATTTTTGTTTTCAGTATCTTTATCCTATTAAAAATTATTGGGGATCTCGCCAAAGCATTTTTGTTTATCTGAATTATATTTATAGACATTTACTATATGGGAAATAAAAACTATTTTTGAATTTGTAGACCTTCTAAAAGGGTTTCAGAGATCCCCAGGATTCTCTAGACCATACTTTGAGAATCACTGAGGTAGGGATTGAATTTAGGAATCAGGGAGAGAGTGGGCTAACAGAGAGGTTAAATAATTGGGAATTTTGATACTTTTTTTGTTCTTTTAATAGCCTGGAGATGTTGTGTTGGAAAATTATTTTCTGTTCAACTTAACCTTTTTCTTTTGTGGAGCAAAATAATGACTTACATACTTTTGGGGGGGAGGTGAGAAAGTTGGAGTTGCTTCTCTTTTTTATCTCGGAAGCAGAGATAATGTAAGTAAACAGCAAAACTCATATTGTTTGCCCTTCCACTGTTATATCTTGGGTAGCTCACACTGCCGCAGTCACTTGTTTAATCACAAGAAGACATTTTTTTAAAATGTCCATTACCCAGAAATATGTCAGGCAACTAGAGGACCAAAGTAGCAACTTTGTGGGGCTATTTGTATATTCCTTCAGAAGGGTGGCTGATAATGCTGGAGCTCAGTTCACCTTTTGAGCCCTGATAACCCAGCCTGAACTGTGACCTAAATGACAAAGGGAATATTTTTTTTTTGTCTTTTTTTAAAAGCCTGGGTAAATAAAGCATATTTTCCCATTGAAATGGTTACTGATTTAATAGCTTCAGATGAAGGATGAAGATGTGAACTCACTCATCATGTTAAAACTACTTAAAATAGCATTTCAGCTTATTTCTAATTTAGGTTTATTGCATTTGGTTTAAGTTTAGTACTTAATTCAGAAAGGGTGGGTGGGGTGGGGGGAGATCACCGAATACATGCAAGCTGAGTGAAGTGGAGCTTTAGAGAATAATTCCCAGCCTCACAATTCCCTCCGAACTTATTTTCCTGTGGGAAAATTTTAATTTGGAATCATTCAGCCTAATGTGGGAACCAAGATTACCATTTTGTGAAATACTTCTATAGCAACAGCAAAAAAAGCAGAAACGTGATTCAGGAAGCTGAATTTACATAGCAGAAAAATGGCTGGCCGGGAGTGTATAATTGTCTTTGTTTATTGGTTGTCAGAAGACTATTTTTCGGAGTGTGTGTTTGCGTCTTTTGACTGTTGTTTTCAGCAGAGCACAGCCCCCAGAAGTTTCTTACCCCAAACAGCCCTGTCCTGGGCCTCAGGGGATGGATGCCTGTGCTGGATGTGACTGAAGCCTTCAAGTTCCCATTTCTGGGTTCCTCTCAAACCTTTGTTTCATTTTGCTTCACTTTTTTCCCTCTTGCTGACATGCTGAGGTATTTCCTCCTCCCCCCCCCCCCCACACACACTCCTCTTTCTCTTGGCAAGAAGAAGTAAATATGAACTTCTTCCTTTTTCTTTCCTTCCTTACCAGGCTTGAGACTTGATAAAGTTGATAGGATTTTCTTTCAAAGCTTGCCTTTTTTAGCAAAACAGTTAACACAGAATGATGAGGGTGGGCTGGGGGAGAGAGATTTAATGCTGGAGAATGATAATAATAATCTGACATAAATAACATTTGAAAGTTTTTGCAAAGCACTTTTCAAAGCAGATGAGATGAGCCGAATGGTGGAGGGCCCCAATGCAAAATGAAGAGTCGAGGCTGAATGGAAAGACATCTGGAACTGGGGACTGGAACTCTGGGTGATCACAGTGGGCCAAGATGGCAGTGGGCTTGCAACCACATTTATTTTCCTCCAGATTAATTGATTGACTTAGGAAGGCATGGTAGAGAGAAGACCAGGGATCGCCACGTAGCCCAACGCCAGGTATTCATTTCGAGGGCAAAGAGAAAAGCGGGCTGATGCTGGGCCCCATTCGAGCTTTCTGGAGATAGATATGGGTTCTTGCTCTTAGCCAGTCTTACTTAGGTCTTTTGGGAGGACATTTGGGGGTCTCTGGCTCTTCTCCCTCCAGCCCTCAGTGACAGCCCTCCCCCCTCCCAGCTCACACCAGGGCAAGTTGCCACTGCAGATTGGGTGGCGAGGCAGGGCCCAGGGGAAGAAGAAAGTGGGTTGAAAGCAGAGTTCTGACTAAAGAATTTTCTGCTGGAAACTAGCCCAGAGGGAGTAAAGGAGAAGCTTTAATGAGGAGCAGCTGCAGGGCCGACGCAGCCCACATGAGACATTTTTTTCCTCTCCGTTCCAGATTCTCTATAGCATTTTAAAAATCATGATTTTGAAATAGCTGTTTGGTAAAACATGCGCCTCTCTCTCTCTCTCTCTCTCTCTCTTTCTCTCTCTCTCTCTCTTCCCCCCTCCTCTCTCTCTCTCTCCCCCCTTCTCTCTCTCTCTTCCCCCCTCTCTCCCTCTCTTCCTCCTTCCTTCTTCTCTCCCCTCCTTCTCTCTATTTCCCTTTTCTTCTCTCTCTTTCCTCCTCCTCCTCTCCTTTCTCTCTCTCTTTCTTTCCCTTCCTCCTTCCTTCCCTCCCTTCTCCTCTTCTCTCTCCTCTTCCTCCCCCCTTCTCTCTTCTCTCTCTCTCCCCCTCTTTCTCTCTCCCCTCCTCTCCTCCTCTCTCTCCTTCTCTCTCTCTCTCTCTCTCTCTCTCTCTCTCTCTCTCTCTCTCTCTCTCTCTCTCTCTCTCTCTCTCTCCCCTTTCTCCTTTTGTGTATGCAATGAGGTTCTGTTTTGTTTTGTTTTTTAATGATCAGACCTCAGCTAAAGAAAGCTGAAACTCCACAAGGCTCTGGGATGCTGATTTGTGTTCACCCTGCTGATACAGAGCCCTGGATGAAGAAAAAAAAAAAAACAGGGAGAAAGAATACTGGCTTTTATTTGGAAAGGGGGCTTATTTCCTGTTCAGACTTCAGTCATCTTGGAGCTGCCACAAGCGCCACAGTGCTGGGTTTTTCTCTAGACGAGTGGCTATTCACATAGGAGACTTGAAAGAACAAATCTTTCTGCCCTTCATTACTAGGGAAACTGATCCTGACCTGTAGACATTGGAATTGATATTCAAATCCCAGCATTGCTGAAATCTGTAAAGTGTCTACATGTGAACGAATGCAGGCTACTGAGGGTGTAATAGAGTGGAGGTCTGTTTCTCATCAGTTTGGGGAACTGTGTGAATATTCTTTCAAAGGGAAGAGATGCAAACCTTTTATTAAGAGCTCCTAGTTTTGTGTGTGTGTGTGTGTGTGTGTGTGTGTGTGTGTTACACAATAAGGTTTAAGGACTGGATACCTTCCTGATAGGAACATAAGGTTTTTAGTTGTGTTTTCCATCCCCCTCCCCAAGAAAAGGAACTGAATGTAGTTGGGCCTGATAAGTATTCAGATTAGTTCCTGGAATTACTTCATGAAAAAGCACTCTCTTACTTAAAAAAAAAAAAAAAATGTATTACTCTGCTTTCATAGCCCTGCCTGTGATTTATTTTCTTTCAAAGTTCCAGAGTCAGAGGCGAGATTGGAGTAGACTAGAAAGGAGGTTTGGAGGGAGTAAGTGAAATCAATGGTGAATGCACTCCAGGAGGGAGCTGAATCTATACAGGATTGAGAATGGCAGGCAGCTGTTAGATTTACTCAGGTTTTCTTTAGAGAGTTTTTCATATGCACCTTTCCCACATGCTGTTTTTGTATTAAAGACTCTGGGCAGCTCTCTAAAGGCCGGCCAGAAAAGTTCTTAATAAAATGGCAGAGCTGAGAGGAAAGTGGAGGTGCCGTAGAGTCTGGCCTCCTGTTTCAGGGCATGACTGCACTCTGGCTACTTGGACAAAAACAGAGCTTTAATTTTCAGGCAGCAAATCCTTTGGTACCCCCGGGAAACCGAACTAGCCCATTTTCCAGCTCTCACTACAGAAGGAAGGCTCCCCAGGAGGCTGGCTGTCTCTTTCTGACCAAGCCTTTCAGCTCCCTCATTGTACCTACTTCAAGATTCTCCTTGACTTCATATCTGTAATTTAGTCTATCAGCAGGAGCTACTGGTAGGCAAGCCATGCCCTCGGGGTCAGACTGACTTCTTGGAACTGATTTGTTTTACCAAGCCAAGGCCATATGAGGCATGAAGTGGAAACTGTGCTGGATTTGAAAGCACTGGACCTGGATTTAAACCTTGGCTGTGCTACTTAACCTGAAGCAAGTCACTAGGTGCTTTAGACCCCCATTTTCTCCTCTGTCAAATGGTGAAGTTGAATTGGATAGCCTTGCAACCCTAATAAATTAGCAAGCTTGGAAGGATGCTTAGAAAGCCGGCCATAGAATTTGTTTCTTCCATTGTGTGAAAGTAGCATTGGTTTTGAAATCAATTAATACCATATACAATTAAGGTCTAGGCAATAATGTGTAATGGGAACTCAAGGAATTTTCCCATTTAAGGAATAAGGATAGACATGTGAAAGACACAGAAAATATACATAAGCAAAAATCACATTCCTACTAGGAATTCTCCATGGGAAGCCTGACTTTGGGGAGGCAGTTATGATAGTCAAAAGAGCGCTGAATTTTGGGAGTCAGAAAACTGAGTCCCATCCCACTGTATATAGGCCTTAAGAAAAGTATAACATAAATTATAGTTCATGGCACCATTCTTGGTGAGAGAGATAAACCAGATGCCCATTGTTTGGGTGAATACATTGGAATATGTGCATAGAATTGAATAGTATTCTACCTCAATATATGAGGAATAGGAAGAATTCAGAGAAATATAGGAAAACCTAGGCAAATTCATGAGTGAAATTAGTGGAAGCAGGAAACACAATGACCATCATGACTTAGATGAAAATAACAAAATGTAACTGAACTGAGGTGAATGGTTATGGCCAATTTTGTTCTTGGTGAACAGATCATGAAACATATTCCCTGTGTTTTGATAAACTCTGAGAGCAGAAGACTGCAAACGTTATCTAATAATCATTTTATCAGTTTTGCTTATGATTTGTTTTTCTTTGTGACAAGGGAAGTTTCAATGTGGGAAGGAGGAGGAGCATAAAAATCAAAAGGCATCAAATAGTAAACAAACAAATGAAATTGCATATAGGGTCAAGGCAATGCTATAGACAATACATCTTAATTTAAGGGAGGCATTGAGCAATCTCTTTCTTGATATTCTGGATAAGGTAGAAAACTGTGGGCTGGAAGACAATAGCATTAGCTGGATTCACAGCTGGACAGCCATACCAAAAAAATGTGAATTGATGGATCAGCCTGATCCCTCCTTTAAGGTACACATTTTGAATAGCCTGTTAGATATTTCTTCTTGAAGGTCCTATTGTTACCTCAAGATCAGCTTGTCAGCTAGGATGGAAATCAATTTTTTCTTTTAAATTTATTTTCTCCTGACATCTCTCCCTTTATCAATAGCATCACGGTTCTCTCTGGGTTGCCCATTCTTACAACCTGAGAGTCATTTTTGATTTGATAAATTGCCAAACCCTTTTAAGTCTTCCTCCATAATATCTCATATATCTCTATGCTACTCTCCATTTCCACTATTTCTATCTTAATTCAGGCCTTCCTTATTTCTTTGCTTAGTTTTCTTGTATATCTCTCTCCCTGTTTTCATCTAATCTGCCTACACACTGTTGTGAAAGTAATCTTGATATACAGGTCCAATAATTCCATTGATCAGAATCCTTCAGTGCTTTCCAGTGTCTTAAAGGTTGCCAACAGGTAGAAATAGCAAGAAGAGTTTTTCAGTCATAGAGAATAATGTGACAGACCCAGAGAACACAGATAATTTTCATAAAATAGTGGGAGGCCCAGCTTGGCTGGAAGAAAGGAATACATGGTGGGGAGATGAAAGGGCGGGGGTACAATTCTTGGGGATCTCAAAGGCCAAGTCAAAGAGTTTGAGCTTTATTGAGAAGGAGATGGTAAACCACTTCACTACTTTTGCCAAAATAAAACCAAATGGGATCATGAGAAATCAAGCAAAGCTGAACCTATAGAACCATAACATTCTTAGATGGATGTTCCTTGAGATTAGGACCTGTGTCCTTCCTCCTCTGTGTCTTCACAGAGTGTATTATACATAGTAAGTGCTTAATAACAAACTTATTAAGTGGTTAAATAAGAAGAATGAATCACATTTTATAATTCTGTTTGGCCAGACATTTGTTTCATTAGTGTGGGGTTCTTCCAATGAGCAAAGGCCGCTACCAATGTAGATTGGCAGCTGTTCCACGACTCATAGTCTCATGAGGGTTGTCTGGGACACTTAAGAGAATGGTACAGCAAATATGTGTCAGAGGCAAGACTTCTAGGTCTTACTGACTCCACGGTTGATTTTCTGTCTATTACACAATACTGCCATGCCGTAATTTCTTTAAAAAAAAAACTCCATTGCACAAGTACAGAATGGAGAAATATGGCTTAATACTTCATATGAAAAATACCTGAGTTTTTAATTGATCACAAAATCAATGTAAATTTATTAACACTGCTGTTAATCATATTTAAAAAAAAAGCTAAAGTCATCTTAAACTAAGTAATGGAAGTATGATGTCCATATCATAATCCTACTCTCTTCTACATTGGTCAAATTTAATCTAGAGACATATTAAGAATGTTATTGCTAAATGGTAGTGAGACTACTGGTCTACTAGAAAAGGGTACCAGGGATAATGAATATTCTGGAAATTCATCAAATGAGGAAAGCTGAAGAAAATAGGAATGTTCAGGTAGGAGAAGAAAAGATTAAGGAGACATATCCCAACTTATTTCAAATATATGAAAGGCTGTTGTAGAGCATTGAAACTGGACTGTGTGCTACAGTGCTCCAGAGGACCAAAGGAGGACCAAAGCGGGGAAAGATATAGGGGGAGAAATCTCAATTCAGTATAAGAAAGAGCTTTTCAATCATGAGTTCACAGCAGTGGGAAATGGTTGTCTTGTAAGCTGGAGATCTCTGTCAATAGAAGTAGATACACTGGCCTGTTTCTTACACATGACAGGCCGCTTCTCCTCTCATTGCCCTCACTTTGGCCGTTCCTCATCCCTGGAGTGCACTGACCCCTGCCCTTCACTTCTTAGAATCCCCTTCATGGTTCAGCTTAGCTCACAATAGGTTCATTTGGGCTTTTCCCATTTCCCCATCTTTCCCCTCCAATGCCCATCTAAATTTTATATGTTGTATACAAAACTATTTACATATTCTCTCCCTCTAGAATGTAAGCTCTTTGAAGGCAGGAATCATTTTTGCCATTTTTGTTAACTTGGCACTTGTTGATTGATTAATCAATGGCCCTCTGTCAGGAATGTTCACTCCACAATCTGTGTTTCTATCAATAATCCCAATATCCTCCTACTTGATTTTTTTCCATCTCCATCATTTTCCATATCTATTCAGTTGCCAAGTCCTGTCAGATTTACCAGTACAACATCCCTTGTATCCATCTCTTCCTCTCCACTCATTGCTCTAGATCAAATTCTTGTTGCTTGTCTCCCAGATGATTATAATAATCTCCTCCCTACGTTCTCATATCCATCATTTGTCATCTAGATCTCCCCTTACTTGTATGAGTAGACTGGAAGGCGAGGCAGCAGAAAAACCTGGGCATGACTCTCATCTCAAATGTGAGCTTTCTGTGCATCTGGAGGAGGCTATTTCATCTGTCTTGAATTCAGTTTTCTCATGTGTAAAATGGGTGTGACTACAGGGTCTGCCTCACAGATGTGAGGAGCAAATGAGATAATTTGTGTTAATCACATCACAAAACTATGGCACTATGAGTTATGCCATTTCACTCTTGTTTTGTCTGATGGCAATATGATAGAAAGGATCTTAGAATGTATACTGTCCTCTTTTTTATGTTATTATTCTGTTTAATGTTATATGTTCTGTTGACTTATACAGGTGGATTAAATAACTTTGCAGCTAAATGAAAGCATTGGGATATAAGCTCATCTTATGTATTGGATTCATATATGATTATATATAATTGAATATATATATTATATACTGAATTATATTAAGTACAACTCCAATAACTCCAATGAAAAGTATTGGGCAGGATGATATCTCTTAAATGTTATTAAATTTTAATGCATCAGTGTTTTTGGCTGGGGATGATGAGTTGTCAAGGATATTTGGGGCTCTCAGTTTGTTGTACAGGAACTTGTCATCTTTCAGCTTTATGGCATATGTTGCTGTGGACACCAGATTTTGGCTTTCTACTTGTTTGGGAAGTGCTCAGTTGTTGGAACCTGCAGTGAATTGCCACTCTATTCTATCATTTCCATGTATCTGATTAGGTACCATCCTAGGTAAGCTCCTTGAGATTAAGACTTAAACATCTATCGGTTAATCAATAAGTAGTGATCCTAGGCAAGTCACTTAAGATCCGTTTACCTCAGTTTATGCATCTGTAAAATGGGGACTGTAATGGTACCTACCTCCAAAAGTTGCTAAGAGGATCAAATAATATAATTATAAAATACTTAGACAGGACCTGCTACATAGTAAGCTCTATATAAATGTTATCTATCATCATCATTGTTACTATGTAATCCTTTTCATGTAATATATAATCCAGTCAAGATGAAACACAATCCCATAATAATCTCCCTCCCCTGCCTCTTTCTTCCTATGTCTCTGATGCTTTCTCCCTTCATTATTTTCTTGAAATCTTTCTATTTCTTCCTGGTTCAACTCAAGAGCTATTTTCTCCATAAAATCACCCGGAGGGTTCTCCTTTCTCTTATTCATTCCTTGCATGCTTTTTCTGGTTTCCTTCTATTCCTTTTATTTCCTTCTGTTCTGTTCTGCTGTGTGTGTAGGTACACATATTTTGTATCTCTGTAGTACATTTTTAGGTCCTTGAAGGAAGGGGTTTCCTTTGTGTCACTATGTCTTATGAGCTACAGAAATTTTGAGTGAGACTAGATCTAAGTATCTTTGTCTAACACTTGGCTTAAAAGGAATTGCTCATTATAATATTTCAGTAAATGGTCATCTAGCCTTTACTTTAAAACCTCCAGTGAAGGTCTTCTGGCTACCATTTCTCTAGGCAATCTATTCGACTCGAACCAGTTATTATTTTTAGAAAGCTTCATGATATCAAGCTCCTTTGCAACCTTCACTCATTTCTCCTTTTTTCTTCTTCTAGAAATGAATAAATATAATCCCCCTGTCACATGATAGCCCTCCAAATAGCCCAGACCAGCTATGATACCCCTGTAGAGCCTTTGTGTCTCCAAATTCTTTCAGTTGATCCTCATTTAGCATAGACAAGAGACCCTCAATCATCCTGGTTGCTTTTGAGTATACTGCAGTTTATCAGTGGTGTTCTTGTCAGAATGGAGCTGAGTACGGAGTGATTGCCACCTCTTTAATCCTTCAAAATTATTTTCTTTTGATGCAATCCAAGATTGCATTAGTTTTTTTGGCTTCCCCATATCATTGTTGACTCATGGACCTTGTAGTCCACCAAAATCCCCAGATCTTTTTTAGACAGACTGCTGACTAATCATACCTCCCACATCCTCTACTTGTAAAGTTGATTTTTTTTTAAAGAAAATCCCAAGTGTACAGTTTACATTTATCTTCATGACATTTCATTTTATTACAGTTAGCCTTAGCCCATGCAGTTTGTTTTGTTGTGGTTGTTGTTTTCTGGATCCTGACTGTTCTCTCCCAGTGCAGTGTTATCTACAAGTGTGATTAGTTAAAACTTATTTGTCTTTATTCACGTCATTAATAAAAAATGTGAAAAATGCATAGACCCAAGCACAAAGCACTTTGGACTCCACTGGAGTCCTACTGCCAAGTTGACATTAAACCATTAATAAATACGCTTTGAGCCAAACATTCAAACATTTGTAAATCTGTCAAAATTTATAATGGAATAGTTCTTATCTTTCCATCTTTTCCAGAAGAATGGTATGAGAGGACTTATCAAATGTTTTGCTAAAAACCTATACATGGTAGGTGCTTTATAAAATGCATGTTGAATTTCATTGCTATCGAAGGGATTTTTACACAAAGTGAGAAATTAGAGTAGATGATTTTTAAAACTGGGATACCTCAAGTGATTTGGGGTATATTTTAAGGGGTCTGGTGACTTGGATGAGAAAAAAAATCTTTATTTTCACCAACATTTAACAAAAATTTAGCATTTCCCTTCATTATGAATTTTTCTTAAAAATGAGAAGGTATCCAGTCAATCATTTAGCATTTATTAAGAACCTACTTTGTACCAAATATTATGCTGAGCATTGAGGATACAGAGAAAGGCAGAAGGCAGTCCCTGCTCTTGAATAGCTCACATTCTAAAGGGAGAGACAACATGCAAACAAATACATACAAATAAGATATGTGCAGGGCAAATTGGAGGTGATCTCAGAAGGAAGGCATTCAGATTAAGGAGGACTGGAAAAGGCTTGTTACATAAGATGGGGTATTAGCTGAGACTTGGAAGCCAGGAGGCAGAGATGAGGAGGGAGAGCATTCCATGTATGGGAGCCAACCAGTGAAAATGTTCAGAATTGGGATGAATCATCAAAAGGGTGCAATGGAAAAAGGTAGAAGTGACATATAAGTCAAGGGTAGAAAGAACATCTAAAAGGAATGTGGGATGATTGATATCTCAAAGTGGAGAATTTAGTTAGGCAAGATAAAAACTTGGCTTTGTCAAGGAGGAAATTATTGCCTATCTCAAACATTAGTTTCTATAAGATGGTAAGATTGGAAATTGGCTTTCTGAGAGCCACAGAGGGAGTAGAGAGGAAAAAACATTTGGCTACAGCAGGAGAAAATGAGGAACTGTACTTGGAAAGGGAGCTGAGTGCAGTAATTTAATCAGAATTACATAAAGGCACACATTGAAGGTAAAGGTGAAGGAATGAACCATTTTCCTATAGCCAAGGGAGCATCAAGCACTCGTTGTTTTGGGTGCTTACTTAGTTCTCATCCCTGAGTGCAGAACAGTGAATAAGGTCTTGCTCATTAAATTGGACATCATACCTTAAGCTAATAGTCTATTATTAATCTCTTTCTGTTTCTAGGAACTCATTTATTCCTTGGTTCATTGGAACCTGTCTTTAACTATAATCACTGCCTTGAAACTTTTCTTATAGATCACTTATGATCTCCTAATCACCATAGTCCAGGGGTCCTCAAACTTTTTAAATAGGGGGCCAGTTCACTGTCCCTCAGATTGTTTGAGGGCCCGACTATAGTAAAAACAAAAACTTTGTTTTGTGGGCCTTTAAATAAAGAAACTTCATAGCCCTGGGTGAGAGGGATAATTGTCCTCAGCTGCCGCATATGGCCCGCAGCCGTAGTTTGAGAACCCCTGCCATAGTCACAGGCCTTTTTTGTCTCCTCATCTTCTCAGATTCCCTAAAGCACCAGTTATTTTGACCTGCTTTGGGGACAGTTAGATGGCACAGTGGATAGAATGCTGACCCTCGAGTCAAGAAGACCCATCTTCCTGAGTTCAAATACAGCCTCAGTCACTTCCTAAATGTGTGACCTAGGCATCTTAACCATATTTGTCTCAGTTTCTTCAGCTGTAAAATGACTTGGAGAAAGAAAATGCAAAGCCAAGAAAGCCCCAAATAGAATCATGAAGGGTAGGAATTTTGAAATGACTGGGCAGCAAAAACTTTACCCACGTAAATCCTAGATCTCCCCCTAAATACCCACATCAACAACAATAACAACAAACACAAAAACAACTTGCAAATATTAAGGCTCAAATACAAACCTTGGAAGGAAAGCTATGGTAAATCTGGATAGCACTTTTCCAACAAGGATCCACATAGTCAAAATGGCTGTAAGAGTGCCTTAGAATTAAGACTTTCCAGTTATGGTCCTGGAGAAGGTGTTTGAGAATCCATTGGGTGACAAGGAGATCAAATTAGTTGAAAAGTTAATTCAGATTATTCACTGGAAGGTCAAACATTGAAGCTTGAAGCTTAAATATTTTGGTCATATGAGAAGACAGGACTCACTGAAAAAGACTCTGATATTGAGAAAGATTGAAGGTAAAAGGAAAAGGGGGTGGCAGAGGATGAGCTAGATTGATAATGTCATGGAAACAATGAACGTGATCTTAGACAGACTTATAGAGTAAATGATAGACCGGCCTGCTATACTATGTTTTATAGGGTCATGAAAAGTCAGATACAGCTGAATAATAACCACAACAAAATTGTGATTTGCTTATCTCTCTTGGTGATACAGTATTCCCATGCTTTTCTTCCTATCTCTCTGACTATATGTTTTCCACATGTTTTGTTGGCTTCTTTTCCCTAAAAAATACAGCTTTACTCCTACTGTCTGTTCTTGGCATTCTGTTTTTACATTCTTTTCCTTGTTGATCTCTCCTGTTCCCACTGTATCATCTTGAGATGGATCATTGGTTCCCAGATTTGTATTAATAGCCTTCACATTTCTCCTGAGCTCCAGACCTAGATTCCTTGCTGCAAATCACCATGACTTGTTGGCATTTTAAACTAAACACACCAAAATTGAAAGCTGTTCCTACTCCTAATTTCTCTTTTTATTTTATGATACTACCATTTTTCTAGTCATAAAATCTGAGTTATTTTTGAGTCCTATCTCTTTCTTATCCCTTCCTCATTCAATTATTTGTTGAACTTATTGTCTGTTTCTATAATATCTCTACCACTTGTCTTTTCCTTTCTATTTTTTGGCTCTGAACACAATATTTTTATTTATTAAGCACTCAATAGGTACTTAGTAAATGTTTATTGAATGAAAGAATTCTTAATGACCACCACTATACTAGTCTTCACTCTTTCTTGCTTGAAAAAAAATATTCCAATAACTTTCTAACTGATTTCTCTATTTTGCAGTCTCCTAGCACTATCCATCACTGTCAGACAAATTTTCTTTTTTTTAAGAGACTATTTTATTTTTCTAAATACATACAAAGAGTTTTCAGCATTCATCTTTGCAAAACCTTGTGTTCCAGCTTTTTTCTCCCTTTCTCTCCTTTTCCCCCTCCCCTATACCACAAGCAATCCCATATAGGTTAAACACATGCAATTCTTCTAAACATATTTCCATATTTTTCATGCTGCTCAAGAAAAATCAGATCAAAAGGAAAAAATACAAAATTCAAAGGAAAAAAACAAGCAAGCAAACCATAACAGCAAAAATGTGAAAATACTATGGTTTGATCCACATTCAGTCTCCATGATTCTCTCTTTAGACATAGATAGTTCTTTCCATCACAAATCTGTTGGAATTGCCTTGAATCAAATCACTGTTGAAAAGATAGGCAAATTTTTTACACTTATACACAAGT
The DNA here is from genome assembly GCF_016432865.1 of Antechinus flavipes. Taxonomy (NCBI): domain Eukaryota; kingdom Metazoa; phylum Chordata; class Mammalia; order Dasyuromorphia; family Dasyuridae; genus Antechinus; species Antechinus flavipes. Next base: position 42,983,513 of record NC_067401.1, read on the forward strand.
GTATGTATGTGATGAGGTCACGCCTGCACAGAAATCTTCAGTGGCTCATGTTGCCCACTGAATTAAATCTAAACTTACTTGCCTATGAAGCCCTGAATAAACAGACACCAGCTTATATTTTCAGTATTACTTCACAATATTCACCCTTGATGTATTCTCTGTTCCACATAATGGGCAATTCACTATAACTCAAACATATCCTGTTCTTTTTCACCTCTGTACCTTTGTTCTCATAATATCCTACATCTGGAATGTATTTTTTTTCTTAATCTGTACCTGATTTCTGATCCTCCAAGGCTGAACTCATGTGCTACTTCATCTATCAAGTCTCTAATTACCTCCAGTTAGAAGTAATTTCTCTCTCCTCAGGGCTCTCTTAATTTTGTTGGCCTTTTCCTATATTCTTATCTTTATTCCCTTTTAGATTGTAAATTATTTGTGGATAGAGTTTAGGTCTCATTTAGAGAGGTAGCATGATCATTTATTTTGAGGTCTATTAGCAGAGCAAAACCTATAAATAGTTTTCAAAACATAGATTATTCATTCAGAACTTGAAATGAATAGTAAATCAAGAGATCATGAGTCACAATCTTGGAAAACACAGTCTTATCCCCCCTTTATCCTCAGAATAATTTGGGCTGTGAACTCCTCCATACAATTATAATTTTGATATGCAAGGCTTAGTCTCTGAAGCTGGAATGATGGTAGTTTTTCAGTCACATCTGACTCTTCATGCCCTGTGGACCATAATACACTAGTCCTGCCCATTGGGTTTTCCTGGCAGAGATGCTGGATGTTTTGCCATTTCCTTCTCCAGTACATAAAGAGCGACCAGGTTAAGTGACTTGCCCAGGATCACACTGCTAATAAGTGTCTGAGGCTGGTTTTGGACTCAGGTGTTCCTGACTCCAGACTCAGTGCTCTGTCCACTGAGCTGTTGGAGTAAGGAATAGGGAAAATAAAAATATCTGTATTAGATTGTGTCCCATCAATTTCTGATCAATGCCTTGATCAGGATGTTTCCAATCTTTTCTGCCCCCCTTAGAATCTGTCCATGATTGGATGCTGCCATTGCAGATTCCCTGTCCCTTATGGCTATCCTTCCTCCCAGAAGACTCTGTCATTGGTCAGTGGCTGTTGTGTGGTCATGGCCTCTTGGGAAATATCTTTCCTTTAACTGACATACCTGCTTCTTTCTCCCCAAGGAAAAAAAAATTATAGTCCTTGCAGATGATTTTAGGTGTCCATGTATATAGATGAGCATCTCATGTAACATCTATTTGCTTATATTTCACATAGACAGTCAAATGTGAACTCTCCCAGACATGGGCCATAATATATATCTTCCTTACTAGAGCCCCTTGATATAAGTAGATGTTCAGAAGGGAAGGTCATTGTGGATTAAAGTCTCTCAAAAGAAGAGATTTTTTTTCTTTTTGGTGTGATTTTCCTTGTGCAGCATGATATTTATGGAAATATGTGTAAAAGTGCACATATTTAACATATATTGGATTACTTGCTATCTAGGGGAAGGGAAGGAAAAAATTTAGAACGCAAAGTTTTTGTAAGGGTGAATGTTGAAAATTATCCATATATTTTAAAAATAAAAAGCTTTAATGAAATAAATAGAAAATAAATAAAAAAGTAAAAAAAAAAAACAAGAAAAAAGTAGGCTTTAGGCTACGGACCTTGTGTTCATATTATTGAGTGCTACTATATAGATAACAAGATCTCACAGTGTTTATCATTTGTTGAGTGAGTGAAATAAAAAAAAAGTATTTGTTAAGCAAAAAAGAAGAGATAGAAATTGAACTAAGCCTTGAAGAGCGATAGAATTGGGGCCTGAGACTGTCACCTAAAACTCAACAGGTCTAAAATTAAACTTATTATTTCTTACCCTCAAAATGGTCCTTCTCCTGATTGCTTCTCATCATACTAATATCCAGCTCCAGACTAAGGGAGCTAGATGACATAATGGAATCTGCCTCTGGAATCAGCTGTGTGACTCTGGGCAAGTCACTTACCCCAATTGCCTCCAAAAAAAAAAAAATGATGCAACCAGAAAATAGTAAGAAGGGACCCTTCAGGTGAGCAATAATAAGCACCTAAATTATTGAGAATTAGCAGAGAACACTAGTTCAACTTTCCTGGGATTTTTTTGGTATAAACTGAGGCTCAGGTATATTGTCATACAGGCAGAAATGAGTGAGTTATATTTAGAGATGAGGAAAGATTATGGAACAATCTGAATCCTCGATGTTCGCCAGGTTATTGAGAGTTGTTGAAAGTTTTTGATCTATTTTTTTCGAAATTAAAAAAAAAGAAAGTTTTTGATCTGGGAAAGGCCATGATGAATGTGCTTTATAGTAAAACTACAGAATAGATGAGAGCAAAAATCTGGAAGCAAGCAAGGGAAGATTCTATAAGGCTACTGTGATAGTTTAGGCAATGAGGTTTGAAGGAATTGGACTAAGGTGGCAGATGGGGAAATGAAAAGAAAGATTGTGAAATACATTATTTCAATACTTAAGATGATCTTTGATTTAATCAGCATGGAATTCTCTCCAAACTGGTGCAGACAGCATGAATATCAGAACTAAAAGAGACCCGGGATCATCCAGCCCACAGTCAAACAAGATTTCCCCTCGACCACATTACCCCATTGACTACAATCAACAACATTCAGTGTTGGGAATGTTTTTCTGTATTGTTTATCCTCTTACAAAACATAAAGATTATGTGTGTTTGTGAGCATGCCCTTTAGCTTATAATAATGTAAGAATAGTTTCCTGGACATACTTTTCTACACCTTAATAGACAATTTCATGCATTGTAGTAGCATTCAGTTTCATGAATATCTTCACTACTTTTTATTGCTTTGATATTGGGCAAGTTGGTGAAACCCTTTAAGCCTCAGTTTCCTAATTTGTAAAATTAGGTCATTAGACTTTTGATGACTTATGAGGGCATTCTTCAGTCATGGGCTGGTTCCATGTGTTTGCCCCTGGGAACATAAAATAATTTCTCTCTGTTCCCTGGTCACCAGATTAAGTAGAAATCAGATGAAGAAAGGATTTGGTTTCTTGGCTTTCACTGGTTTTATACTATTATTAATCAGTAAGAATTTTATTAAACACCTACTGTATGTCAGGCACTGTGCTAGCCAAGACAACCCCTGCCCTCAAGGAGCTTATTATCTTTACCTTGGTGGGATCTGCCAGTTCTTGTGCTTTGATGGTAAACATTTGAAGAACCGTGGCTCACCTTCTCAGCACTTCCAGGTCTGAGTTACATCTGAAGTGAATGAGGAAGGCCCAGAAAAGGAGCACTTGATAGGGCTTGGTGGACTATATCGTACGGAGGAGATTGTAGGGGTAGGAGAGGAAAGTCAAGTTGACTTTGGAGTTTGGAGCTGGGTGGTTGGTACGATGAGAAGGAATCAGGAGAAAGGCCATTTTGAGGGAGGAAATAAGGAGTTTAATTTTAGACCTGCTGAGTTTTAGGTGAGAGCCAGGTCTCAAGCCCATTTTAATCTTAGTCTTGCTCCTGTTTTGTTTCTTGAGACACCTTCATGTTTAAACACCTGAAGCAGTGTGACTTAGTGGAAAGAATACTGGATGTGGACTCAGAAAAAGTGGATGAGAATCCCAGATTTGCTCCTTCTTAAGTGGGCCTCAGTTTTCACATTTGTAAAAGTAGGTTATCCGGCTTACTTAGAGCATTCTTCAGTGATGATCTCTCCGATCAGATCCATATGGGCTTATGATTAAGTATTAAATTTATTATTTTCTACCCTCAAAATGACCCTCCTCCTGATTCCTTATCATACCAATCACCCAGCTCCAAACTAGGGGAGCTAGATAACATCCTGGAATCTCTGGAATCAGCTTTGTGACCCTGGGCAAGTCACTTAACCCCAATTGGGAGCAGGCAACACAGGGGATGGCCTGCTGAACATTTAAACCTCTTCTTGCTCTCTGCTAAAACCCAGACGGTGGTCTTTGTTAGGGATGTGCTTGGTTGCATGGGCCAAGAACTGTCAGATACAATGGTTTCTTGTGCTTCTCTGTTTTCATGGACAACGCTCTCCTGTTGCAGGTGTCCGGAGGGCTTCCTGGGGGAGTACTGCCAGCAGCTGGATCCCTGTGAGAGGACCAAATGCCAGAACGGAGGGACCTGCGTGCCTCTGGCATTGCAGGGCAAAGCCACGTGCCGCTGTGCTCCAGGCTTCACGGGTGAGGACTGCCAGTACTCCACCTCCCACCTGTGCTTTGTCTCTCGCCCCTGCCAACATGGAGGCACTTGTCAAATGCGTAGCCGAGACACCTATGAATGCATCTGCCCATCGGGCCGTACAGGTAGGGTTTGGGACTCAGGTCAGGGCCTCCTCCATCCTTGTCAGGAGGCTCTCCTTTCTCTTTCATGGTTCTTAGGGGCTGTTCTTAAAACCTCCCCCAAATAAATGGATAATGGGATATTTTCTTCAATTTGTGCCAGAGACACATACTTCCTTCCACTCTGCTCCTTTTAAGAGGGAGAAATGATTCAGGAATAGTGGAGAAGCCTGGCAGGGATGTCAAGTGTCTAGGTGATTTGCCCTTTAGAAATTAGAATACAGAGAATTGGTTGTACAAAAATCAGGAGCAAAAGTGTCCCGTGTTCCCCTACTTCAGGCACTGAATGAAAAATCCCTTGCTCTTATCAATTTAAAAAAAAGAAGTTTGTATAAGAAAGGCTGGATCAATTATCTTTCTTTTGGCACAGCTCTGGATTTTCCTTTTCCTTTTCAAGTAAGTCTGGAATGCCCACGCATTCATCGTGGGCATGGGAGCTGAGACCATCTTCAGTCAATCCCAGGGATAACTTGTAGATAAAACCATGATTAGGGTTTGGGCAAACCTTTGTAGATAAAGCTGTTTCTCTGAGGCTGTTTGTTTTTAAGAAGAGCTCAGTACTTCTTCTTTCCTTCCTAATAAAAGGAAGTATCTATAGAGGGTGGATATTACTACATACCTGCTTTTGAAGAGCATTGGACTTAAAAATGGGGAACTGGATTTTGGTCACTGACTGGCCATGATGGAGACAGATGGAAAGAAACAGAGAGAAAGGAAGAGGAGAAAGAGGGGAAGGGGAAGAGACACAGAGGAAAGAGAGTGGGAGAGAGAAGGAGGCAAGGAAGGGGAGAAAGGGAGAAGGGAGAAGGGGAAGAGACAGTAAAGAGAGTGGGGGAGAGAGAATGAGAGAGAGAGAGACAAAGAATGAGGGAGGGAGAGAGGGAAGGATAAAGAGAAAGAGGAGAGAAAATGAGAGAAAGGGAGAAGGAAAAGTATGAGACACACAGGAAAGAATGGAAGAGCTAGAAAGTGAGTAAGAGAAAGGGAGGAAGGGAGAGAGAGAAGGAGGGAAAGAGGGAAGTAGAGAAGAGAAAAAGTAGGGGGAAAGAAAGACAGGCAAAGAGATTATTAAGGGCTTAAGGATGTCCACTATAAAACCTTACTCATGGCTTTCATCAAGCATAGGAAGTGACCCTGCCATTTAATCAGTCAGTTAACAAGCATTTATTAAGCACCTACTATGTGCTTTAGCACAGATACTGAGCTAAATACAAAGAAAGACAAAAGTCCATCCCGGCTCTTAAAGAATTCATGGTTTACTGGGAAAAACAACCATTTATATGAAACACTGGAGATGACCACTAAAGGGAAGTTCTAGTATTCAAAGAGATCCAGAAAGACTTCCTGTAAATGGAGGAATCTTAGCCAGGTCTTAAAAGAAACCAGGCATGGGGGACAGCCAGAAAAGATGGCTGGAGTTGAGAGAGAAGTAGCAGGGAGGCCATTGTCATTGGATTACAGAGGACATGGCAGGAGATTAAAGCTTCCCTGTACTAGCAGAGCCTAAGCCCTGAAAGGTCCCACCACGCTGAAAAGGGATACGAATTTGGACCTGGAGATAAGAGCAACAGCCTAGGTTTGAAGGTCCTCATCATGAGAAGGTTGAAGGACCCCCTCATTGCCACCAGAGAGTGATTTTTTTTCCTTTTTTTTCTTTTCTTCTTTTTTTTCTTTTCTTTTCTTTTCTTTTTCTTTTCTTTTTTTTTTTTTTTTTTTTTTGCAACTTATGAAGACCAATTGTGAAACATAGTAGGTTTGTGGGCTTCATTATTGGAGAAGAGTGCTGGTGTTGGGAAAATCCTAGGTATAAGGCTGTGCTGTCTCATCAGTCCTCCCCTGATGCTGTAACTATTAGAGTTCCTGCTAAATTAACCTAGAGTGTACCTGTCCCCCCGCCTCCGAGAGATGCTCTATGTGCTGAGACGGCCCGGCCTCTTTGGAGCTCTTGTGGAGCCATCAGAAGAGCTGCCCAATCAGACCCCTGTTAGTCTCTGGCTGGGGGTCCAAAGGTGCTGGTTTAGGAATTTGGTGCTTTTTTTGTAAACTAAAAAAAGTATTCTCTCCCCTGCTTTCCAAAGGGAGTTGGAAATACCTAGAGACTGTGAATGAGATTTATCCTCAGAAGTAAATGGGGAAGGATGAAGGATTTTTTTTTATTTGAAAGTCAATTTCAATTTGGGCTGAATGATTTTGGATTTATGCTCACCTAAAAGCCTTCCTAGTAATTGTACAAGTTATTTTAAAACTTAGTCTATTTATTCTCATTTTTCCTACTTTGAAAGGCTCAGTATTGAGAACAGAGCTGGGGAATGGTGGCCCGAAGGAAGCCCCTTTTTGTCCCGTTGCTGAGTGTGATCATCTCTTCCACAGGAAAGCACTGTCAGTGGATGGACGCCTGCTTGTCTCAGCCATGTGCAAACGGGAGCACGTGCACCACGATAGCAAACCAGTTCTCCTGCAGCTGCCCAGCAGGCTTCACGGGGCAGAAATGTGACACTGACCTGAACGAGTGCGACGCTCCTGGGCGCTGCCAGCATGGGGGTACCTGCCTCAACCTGCCGGGCTCTTACCAGTGCCAGTGCCTGCAGGGATTCACCGGGCAGCATTGTGATAGCCCCTATGTGCCCTGCTCCCCCTCCCCGTGTGTCAATGGGGGGACCTGCCGGCAGACTGATGACTTTACCTTCGAATGCAACTGCCTGCCAGGTAAGGAGCTGTTAAGAGTCCCCTGGGGATGGAGAGAGATCAGCTGAGGAGGGGATTGGGTGGGGTTCAGCCTGTCATGGAAAAGAGGAAGTTTAAAGATATGAACAATGAGGTTATGGTGGTGGGTAGGGGAGGGAAGGGGGAGAAAAGGACTTTTATGGACACTTTATGGCGGATAAATCAACATAGGATAATTTATCGTGTCAGTATTTATGGTGATGGGTGACTAGGAAATTTTTTATTGCTTCTTTTAAAGGGAAAATTGAGCTCTGGGAAAGGGGCAAGCATGGGAAAGGAGTTAAGGATACATCTGAAGATAGCAATGGAAATTAGATACATCTGTTTATTACCAGAATCTGTTGATCTTCCCACTGAACATTTATATATCTAGTAACATGCGCACTCCCAAGATTTAAGAAGTTACAATTAAGTATACAAGGGATACGATTAGGTATGCGAGAAAGCTGGGGGCCTTGATGTCCCATTGGAAAGGAGGAAGAAATAAGCTTTGAAGAATCTTGTTTGAATAATTAGAATGTCAAAAACGGAGGATTTTAACTAGGACTGGAGAATAAGCAGCTGGAACAGATGAATTGCTAAGCAACAACAATCCTGTTTTTATACAAGTGTCTTAGTAATACAAAAAAAAAAATACCAACAAAAGAAAGAAAACTGCAGGGGAGGAAAATCTGTGAAGTAAGCAGAATTGCTTCAAAAAAGCGTTCTTTCCCCTGCTTTCCAGAGGGAGTTGGCAACACTTAGAGACTGTGAATACGATTTACCCTCAGAAGTGAACGGGGAAGGATGAAGGGTTTTTTTTTTTCTTTGAAAGCCATAAGTTTTGAAAATATATTTCAATTTGACCTGAATAATTATGGATTTATGCTCACCTAAAAGCCTTCTTAGTAATTCTATATTATTTTAAAGCTTAGTTTATTTTTATTCTCAATTTTTCTACATTCAAAAGGCAGGGAATGTATTCACTCTGACCTCGAGTAAATGTTATTCATTAGTGTGTGCTAGTCTACTATTAATAGGGACAACTGGGTGTTGCAGAATGGATAGAGTACCAGGCTTGAAGTCAAGAAGACTCATCTTCCTGAGTTCAAATCTGGTCTTGGAGAACTCTTACAAGCTGTATGACCATGGACAAGTTGCTCCTAATTGCCTTAGTTTTTTATTTGTCAAGTGAGTTGGAGAAGGAAATGGCATACCACTCCAGTATCTTTGCCAAGAAGACCCCAAATGGGGTCACAAAGAATCGGTCACAAGAATTAAAAACAAACAGCAACATGCTATAAATAATGATATTACTGTACATCATAAAAGGCATAGTAGGTTGTCACTGGACTTGGAGTGAAGAAAAGGATACTCAAATCCTGACTCCTACTTTTACTAGCTTTGTGATCCTGATGGGCAAGTCACTTAACTTTTCTGCATCTTAGTTTCCATATCTGTAAAATAAGTGTTGGGACTTGAGGTCCTATATGCAGTCTTGTGAACTCACTTTAGTAAAGCATCTTAAAATATCCAAAGTGATTTTCTCACCATGAACCTTCCATATGGATTGTCATGTTCTACAGATAAAGAAATGGAAGTTTTGGAAAATTGAGCAATTTGATCTCATGGTCACACAATTTTATGACTTATTAATCACTTACATATAATAACCAGTCAGCACCTGAGGCTGATTTCAAACCCCAATTTCCTGGGTTCAACCCTCTTTCTAGGATCCCACGCAGTGAGCATCCTAATTGCAGAATTAAAGAAAATCATGAATCCTCAGGCCTTTCTTTTGTTAGCATTTAAGGTTAAGGAAATAATCTACTTGTAAATATTTCACTTTTCCATATGTCCTGGTGCTTGGATTTATCAGAAGTCCAGAGGGCCTAATGATTGAGTTTGGTATGATATTGTATAAACCTTCAGAGGGGAAAAAAAAAAGCTCTTTCACTTTGTAGAAAATGCCTTTTAATAGTTGCCTAGAACCAGGGGGTTGACTTGGCAGCTAAACAATGACAGGAAGTCAGAGAAGTCAATAAAGGAAGTTTTTTTTAGCTAGGAGAGAGTGATTATTCACTGAAATTCTCTGCATTGTTATCCATCAGTTAGGATAAGGACCTTAGGGAATTCTGAAAGTGTGTACAGGAAGGGATCTATCAAGCCAGCATAATATATTCTCAGAAAAAAAGGAAATCACTCAGTGTTCAGCAAAAGAGAATTCATCATCATCATTACGTGGATAGAGTGCTTTGGGATCCCAAAGGGATTTTAATGACTATATTTCTGTTGTTCTTCATCACTACCCTATAAGGTTGTTAGTGCAAGTATTGTCGGCTTTTGTTTTAAAAACCAGCAAATCTGAGGCTCTGAGATGTTGTCTTACTCATATAGCTAGATGGTAGAAATAAGTGAAGTAGTAAGTAGAGTTTCAGGAAGATCATGAGTTCAAATCCTGCTTCAGACCCTTAATAAGCCATACACACTTTAGCAAGAGTCTTAACCTGTATTTGCCTCAATTTATTTATTCAACTATAAGCTGTAAAACCTACAGATTAAATGAGATATTTGTAAAGTGCTTAGCAAGCCTGGCACATAGTAGGTGCTGTATAAATGCTAGCTGCTATTATTGTCATTATCATCATCTACATCATCACTGTTAGCTAGGTCTCAAGCCCTGGCCATTTAATTCCAAGGGTTCACTATATATCACACTAAGTCAAGGAATAAAAAGACAAAAATTTTCTTCCTGATTCTCTGCAAGTCATTTGTCCTCATTGCTGAAGTAAGAAAAGTCGGGAATTAGAGAAGAACCATCCCAGGTGGGTGTTTTGAGCTTTAGTGAAATGTCAGGTCCTTTTGAACTGTTGGGGGGAAAATTGGTTTGTAGTAGTTACAATCGTGGCCAATTCTTTGTGACTCCATTTGGCATTTTCTTGGCAAAGATACCGGAGATACTGGAGATTACCTTCTCCAGTTCATCTTACAGATAAGAAAACTGAGTCAAACCAAATTAAATTTCTCACCCAGACTTGCACAGTCAAATTCTGAGGCTGGATTTGAACTCTGGTGTTTGTGACTCTGGCACTCTATCCACTGCATTACCTTATTGGCCATTATCCAAGAAATAAAATTAGTGCTTTATGGCACTAATTGGGCACTACAGTTAAAAGAAAAAAAAAGAAGATAAATACATCTGGTTTCCATCTTGTAGTAGCCCATGGCTTAATACTGAATGTCCCACTGTGCTGCAAACCAAAAAATGAAGCAGAAGACTTGTGGAAAATTATATTTTTGTACAATGTAAGGGTTTGGGGCTCACAGTTCATATGCTTAGGAACATAACTCTTAGGCTTCCTGACAGTGAGCTGCTTTGAGAATTCAGCACCATTTCCTATTAAAGAAGTAAATTTGAGATGGCTTTAAAAAGTGACATCTTAAATATTCATAATTATTCTTTTTATGTGCTAATTATTACACTTAAAAATGGGGAAGGCGAAATGACTTATTCTGTTAGTGAGCATGAAACTGCTCGGTTCCCTCCACTATAGTCTTGGGAAGAAAACGATGAGAAATGGAAAGATGCTGGAGAAAGGACCTCCGTTTGAATGCTGACTCCACCATGGACCATCTACATGACCATGGGCGAGTTCCCTTTCCCTTTCTGGGTGAATTGAGGATTTTTAATGAAGTGACTTCCTTAGCATGAGGTAACCATGCTTGTTGACTGATCTGAAAGTCTATGAGCTTCTGCTCTAATGATATGAAGAGAGAAGCTAATTATATCTGAATTGAAGTTTCTTCTGGCAAAGCAATGGTTATCTCATAGATCTTTGGAAGAAACCTTGGAGCTCCTCTTGTCCAGTCCTTTTTTACATGTGAGGAAACTGAGACCCAGAGGGCATTAATTGACTTGATCTCAGGTCAAGGTTACACAGACATGTGGGATTTAAAATTGAGTCTTCTGGCTCAAAATTCAGCATCTATTTCCCTATACCATACTGACTTCATTAGAGAAATATTTCCTGGGGTGGGAGGGGAGAGACATAAATAAGCATGTTTGTAAAAATTCAGAGTTTTTTTCTTTAGCATAAAAATGTAACATTGGAAGACTCCAAGAAGAGAGGGATTAGAAAGATCTTTAAGGGGCAGAAAAGTAGAATCTCCTCCAGTAGGTAAAGGCTCTTCTAATAGGTCAGCAGCTGTGAACATTTCAGACTTTTATGAGTTAACATTAGATTAATTCCTTAGCAGAAGTGTCTCTGTGTGTATGTACTGAGGAATGGCACCCCGCCAAAGAAGGTTTATCATAAGAACACAACAGAACACTAACAAAAATTATCAAATCATCAACTCTCAACATTATTGGGTTGGGGCCAGCTGGAGGGAGAGCTGGGTATGGGTGGTTTGGTGTGTAGGTGTGTATTTTAATAAATTAGCACAAGTCATCACAAAACATTGGGCTGTTTTAAATCTATTGGTTGTCTCTTGAGAGTTGACAGTTGGATTGGGTAGCCTTCCAGTACGTTTTTTCTCTCCTTCATCTTCCACACCCTTTCATTCCTCTTCTCTCTTATGTTCTTCTAAATAGGAATCTGGCAGATGAGCCTTTTCCCAATAGTAGAGATTTATCCCTAGTTAAATATCCTTGCACTTAGTAGACTGATGATTATTTATTATCCCTTGGTCATTAAAATAATGATTGAGCACATTTTGTGGCTTTAGTGTCTGCTCTGTTTCTGCTCAGATTAAGAACTATTAGTGGATTTGGGTTTTTTGGCATCCTCCAAGTCACGTGAATTGCTGCCTTCTTGGCTATGGCACCCTCCTTTGGCAGAACTCTCTGAGTTGCTGTGGGGTCACAATAATAAAACCTGGGGTCAAAATATTAAAGAATGGTTTTTGGAACTAGAAGGTTAGACCTGCTTACCTGATGTTGCTCAAAATCCTGGCCAAGCAATTGAAAGTTAGGGGGAAAAATATATTTCCAGGATTTTTTTCTCATCCCTTATCTTCCTGTGGATTCTGGGGAAATGGATCCAATAAATAGAGACTTGATAGGAACTAGCAAGAAGAAAAACTAGTAGTAAAATAAGGATGAGCGTAAGAAAGGCTAAGTCACATGAGCCTACAATTTAGGCTTTGTTAATCTTTTTTTATTGGTATTGGTTCTCTAGTTTTCTTACTGCAAATTTGCTTATTCCTGGAGGCCTTTTACATAGAACCTTCGAAACTGTCAATTTTGCCAATAAGAGAGTAGGTAAACTCCTTTTTTCTACTACTCATTCCACAGGTACACACCCACCAGACTCAAGAAAGAAGGTGTGGTGGCTTCTTAGAGGGATGTGCTAATTTCTGGAATAATGGGTCCATAAGAATTTTGTCTCCTTCTTTCCTTTAACTTTCTTCTTCCTCTTAACTATCATCAATAAGTAAACCTACCCACAGTACTATAACAATAGGATTTTGAACCATACCTCTGAAATTATTTCTGCTTACTGATCCTTTTAAGGATTTAAATTGGTTTGCGTTAATATGGCCCTGCTAGGGTGCCAATGTGATCCTCCCAGTGAACCTGACACACCCAGCTGTTTCTCAACCCATTTAACCTCCAAGTTTGGAAACTTAACACTTTTCTCATCTGTAAAATACAAAAAGGGGAAGTGATATAGCCCCCAGTGAATGAGAGGGCAAGCTTTGCTGTCATTTCGGATTGAATGCTGGTCCTTTTACCACCCTTTAAGACTCTAAATTATAGCTGAAATGTCATTCTGTAACAGTGGAGGGACTTCCCATACCAAGGAGTTTCCCACATGAAATGAAAGCATAAACTTGGTCCAAAAACAAAAAAAATGCTATGATTCTAGGAAATATTTGTATAGATAAGATCTTTTAAAAGAGAGGAGATGAATGTAGGATTGAGCCTCCTGCTCCTAAATGTGGGAGGTAAGAGTGGTTATATTAAATATGACTTTCGCTTGTAGGTTTTTCAGGTTGTTAAAGCAATGATAAAGTAGTAGGGAAAATTTTCTAGTGACTAGAATAATAAGCTGGAAGGGACCTCAGAAGTCATCTAGCTTACCCCTGCTTGTTTTACTGATGAATAGATTGGATTCAGAGAGGTCAGTTAAATTACCTGTTGTCATATAGGTAGCAAATGACAAAGGTGGGATTTGACCTCAGATTCTAGCGCTGGTTTAGAGCATTTGTATGGAAATGCTTTATAAGGCTCTCTCTCTATAGGACAGTGTAATTATTATTTTTATTGCTAGAGGAAAATCACAAGTTTGATTTCTTATCAAGATTTATTACCTTGCTTCTCACCATTGTCTAGAGAAGAGCCCTATAGAAGTTGATCAGTTCTCTGTATCCTTGACCAGGCAGTAGCTCAGGATAAACTCTAGGGCTGGGCAAACCTATCGAATAAAATGGAAAAATGCCTCAAAAATCAATGTCCTACTACCAATAGGTCAATAGAACCATATTTCTGATGATTCCCATTAAATATGGACTAGTACAAGAGATTTTTCACCTGTCTAAAGGATTAGGATCTCCTTTATAGAATTCATATCTTTGAATGGAATAAATGTGGTCAGTTGTTCCATCCAGTTATGCATGGGATCATTAAAAAATTGGAAGCCCAACAAATAATCTAGTAGCCTTGGTCATATTTAATAATATCCTAAAGGAATAGCATCATGTTGAGTCATAATTTCCAGTTTCACTTAAATTCTTAGTTTCACAGAGAGTGATTTCTTTTCGTCTCCACCCAGATTATCTGGCCAGTGTTATTTTGTATGGATGTTGGGAAAAAAAATCAACACAACAACAACTTGCTGGGCCTAGGGTGGAGTAGCATAGGCATAAAAATTATAGAAAGAGCTTATTATGGAAATGGAGAAGGAAAAAAAGTGCAAGTTGGTGAGCTATTAATCTTGAAACTTAGATTATATCATTCAAGGAGGGATCCAAATTTTAGTACCAGAAATAGGCAGGAAAGAAACAAACTCTCAAAGGGAACCACAATGGGATGACTAGAAGGAATAGTGGATAGAGCATCTATTAAGAGAAGGGTGGATATGATCTGCTGTGCTAAAGCAAAAGGCAAAATAGATACAGGAGAAAGGAATAATGGGAGGGGGAGAAGGAAATGAATTTAGAGTGTTGGTACATTTAATGGAGATAATGCTGTTCTTTTTGAGTTTAAGTCTAATTTTTAAAAAAAATTTAATTATGACAGCTCTATTATCTAACCTTCTCTCCCTTTCCTTTCCCCAACCCCATTCGGATTGCCATAAGGAATAGAAGAATTTGATGGGCTTGTGTTTTTAAAATTCTACCAGTGAAATTGTAGTAGGAGGAAAAGGTCACCTTCACCAGGATTTTATCCTTTGCAAATAAAATGGCAATTGATAAGTGTTCCAATGGAGCTTTGAAGCCTTTGGAAGGAAGGGGTCACACAATAAGGGAATTATGCGAAGCAGTTTGTCTTGTTTGCTGTGTAGGTGAGAGGGGGATTTCTAGTTGATGGCTCTTGGGCTAAGTATAGGCTTAAAACTCAGGGGTCTTGTAGACATCTCCCTTTTATTTTTTTATAGTTAAGGAAACTGAGCAGAAACTGCTGACTGATCATTTTTCCTATTGACCCTTTTTTTGTTATTCTTTTTTTTTTTTTGTATCAGGTTTTGAAGGAACCACTTGTGAGCGGAATATCGATGACTGTCCAAACCACAATTGTAAGAATGGAGGGGTTTGTGTGGATGGAGTCAACACTTATAACTGTCGCTGTCCTCCACAATGGACAGGTAAGTGTCCATTATACATGTGCTGAGCCAGAAGGGGACCGGCAGTGGGAGCAGGAATATTTCGGATGACCTTCCACAATTTGCCTTGCGTGGCTGAAAAGCCCCTTCTGAATTACTTACTCAGCTCATTACTACAGGGTACTTTCTACTCCCCAGATTCAAGATGCTGACCTATTCTTGGCTACAGTGAAATATTTAAAATACTATTTTTTAAATCAGATGCTGACCAAGCACTCATTATTTGCTGAGCACTATATAGGCATGAGGGGATGGTGACACAAGAATATACATTAGGGATGTAGTCCCTGGCCTCTAGCAGTTTACTGTCTCATTCAGAAAATAAGTCATATACATATTCAACATTTATAAATCAGATGATGGAAGATAGTATCAAACTGTCTAAATGCATATATGAACAGTAAGTTTTTGTAGGATTTCACAGAATCAGTCAATAAAAAATACATATATATATATATTTTAAGCTGTATTCCAGCCACTGGTCTGGATGCTAGGAATATCAAATATGGAATATTCTTGCCCTTTACATGCTAACATTCTACTGTGGAACCAGTTAGGCCCATTCATTGCAATAAACTAGGAAAGAAGGAATAAAACTGTGAACTAAGTGGCTTACATAGGGGGAAGTATGGAGGCAAGCCATGTTGGAAACTGACAATTTGATTTGGATGTATAGCATGATGTAGGGGAAGGAGTTTTGAGGAAAATTCTGGTGAATTTTCAGTCCCAAGGAGCCATAAGAAACTGAAAAGTTTGGAAGAGGTTTGAGTTCTGTGGGAAACAATGAATCCTGTTGATGTGCACAATATGCTATTTTACTTCTTTCCATGATAATGATGGCTATGGGTTAGTATTTTATGCTAACTAGGAGCTAGTACTTTTCAGTTTGCAAAGTACTTTAGAAATATTGTTTTATTTGATTCTTACAACAGTCCTGGAGGTTAGGTGCTATTATTATCCCTATTCTACACATGGGGAAACTGAGGCAGACCCATTAAGGATCACAGGACTAGTAAGTGTCTAAAGCCACATTTGAACTCAAGTCTTTCTGGCTCCAGATTTGGCTCTATCTCTGTGCATTTATATGTGTAATTGTGTAAAATGCAGTTCACATGTGTTTGATGTCATTACTTATGTGACCCATCAACTCTCTATTTAGCTTTCCAGTAGCATCATTAGCACCCAGAGTTAGGAATTAGGCTTCCTACTCCTGACTTGTACAGCACTAACCACCACTATGGCTTCTTATACACAATGGCACCTCAGGGAGTATTTTGTTGAGTGAACTGAATTGATTTAATTGGGAGCCTTGTTCTGTTTCTCTTGTCTTAGGGTTAGGGTGGAGGGGTGGGGGCCAGTGTTGTCCAGATGCTCATCCGGTTTTGGAGGTTAAAATGTTTTTATTTCAACTCTTTCTTCCAGCTTAGGCATTTAAGAACCGAGCTTTCTTAAAGATGGTAATCAGAGTATCAATACATGCTTTAGAAATAAAAAATGAAGAAAAACGTTTCTGAGGGGAAGAGAGAGAGGGGATGGATGGGGGAAGGAAGAGAGAGAGAAAAGGAGGAGAAGGATGAATAGAAGGAAAAAGAGGGAAAAAATCACATTATTAATGATAATATCTTTTCTTTCCTCTTCCCTGCCCACTCCAAAGAGGACAAAATGTTAAGTTTCAGCCTTGTCAATTTTATTTTTCTCTGAAGGATCC
Organism: Antechinus flavipes; assembly: GCF_016432865.1. Classification (NCBI taxonomy): domain Eukaryota; kingdom Metazoa; phylum Chordata; class Mammalia; order Dasyuromorphia; family Dasyuridae; genus Antechinus; species Antechinus flavipes. Next base: position 43,000,144 of record NC_067401.1, read on the forward strand.
CTGAGACCTTGTTCCCATCTAATCATTTTAAACTGCCTAGTAAAAGGAAGAGAATACTAGGGATAACTCTAATGTAAGAAGACATCGATAAAAAGTCATTTTTTTAGAAACCTGCCTAGTAGTTTTCCTGGAAAGACATCTATTTCTGCTTTTTTGGCTCCAAATCTGACCCTTTTTCCTACTTTCTCACCAGGCTTCCCTGGGGATGGACTTCCCCTAGAATTCTTCCTGGTGTCATCAGCATGTGACCCAACTGCCAGTTTGTTCTACCATCTCTCTTCTAGTCTGTTGCCATTGTCATAGTAGGTTTTCAGAAGCCAAAACTTTTTTTTAATTAAAAAAAATTTATGATAGTGGACAGAAGTGGGAGAGCGACATCAGCAACAACATTGCAAAGGAGTTGAGCTTTGTTGTGGGCAGTGATGAATCAGCATGGCTCTCCCCACCACATGCTCCTCCATTGGTGGAAAGTTGTTGGACAGTATACAAGAGACACAATCAATATAGCACATGGTTTATGGGCCACATAGATAATTTTTGTTTGAAGCGGGGAGGGAGTGGGAAGAAGATACTGATAGTCATGAGGGGAACAAAAGCAAACCAAGAAAACAGCATTAAGGAAACATTTTTAAAGACATACAGAAAAGAAAGAAGGGGACCCAAAGTAGGATGGCAGTTGTACGTAGCTTAAAACAATTTGATGGGGTCACAATTCCTATGCAAAAAAAAAGATTATGAGAAATAATGCAACTGTTGATAATTAGACAGATTTGATAGTTGTTTTATAATCTCTCTGTGGTATTGAGCAGCATAAGATACTTGTTAAAAAGTTGATTATATCCTAATCTCTTCCATGCCCTGTGGGAGAATGGTTCTGTGTGGTACAAAAGCCTCTGATGCCCAGAGAGATTAAATAGCTTTGCAATTTCTCTTTTTTTATACCAGTTTCCTGCTCTGATATTTGTTAGGAAGGCCCAGGCCACGGTCTTTTCCAGCCTTGTGATATTTTACTAAAATATCTGATCTGAACATTGTGGGAAAACTATATGTCAAATCCTTCCTCTCCATTTTGGAATTATCCTTTAGGACAGGAGACAAGGGGTGAAAATGATGAAATTGAGATTGCAAAAGCCTTCTAGCATTTGTTTGTCACTGTCGTATCAAACCATTTCTTTTTCTAGTTGGTCAACTGTCATTTATTTAAAAATACCTACTGTGTGTCTTGCTGCACTGGAGTAGAAACTCACAGGTTATTTTTACTTTTCATACCAACCATTTCATTTCCAGTAACAGCCATTTTCCGGTAATTTTATTTTTCTGGGAGTTACAAGCAGCTAAGCTGACTGTTTTCCTTCTTTGAATGGAAAGGAGTATGAAGGAATAGGCTGGGCTGGCCCTTAGATAAATGGCAGAGCAAGTTCTGATTTTCAGAGACTCTGAAGCTTTGGTTTTAATTCAGGTCTCTTGATGTGAAATTTCTGGATAACAACATGCAGCCCGAAGCAGTAACTGTTCTCTGCATAAAGAACATTAGGTCTCATTGTAAGGACCTTGCATTACGCAAAGATTTGATGATCCTAATATTTAGTAATTTTATTATATATTTATATAATATGTTTATATTTATAAATATATAATAATATATTTAGTAATTTTAATTAGGTAAGGCTTTGCAAAAGCTAATGAATGCAGTGTTTTGGGAAAATAAACTGAATGTTGTTTGAGAGTTTACTTTATATTTGATTTAGTTCGTTTTTAGCAGTAACCTTTTAGAAAGGCTCAGACCAGAACTATATTTCCCAACTTTGTGATATTTTATCTTCAAGCACAGAATTCATTTTTTTTCCACAGTGAATTTCTCTTCAGAAAGCCATGTCTGGCTTGAATTTGATCAGAGAAATTAGTAGTAGAGCGCTAACCGTAGTTACATGCAGAAATTTAAAGTTTGAAAAACCCTACATACATTCTCATTGGATCTTCATGAAATTTGCTTTTATTAGTTCCATTTCAAAAATGAGAAAACCAGGGCTACTGAGGCTAAGTGACTTGCAGTGATGCAGTTAGAATTAGAATCTAGGTTTGTCTGACTCTCAGGCTGATCAGGGGTTGGAGTTTCAGCCTCAGACACTTACTAACTGGGTGACCCTACTTGCCCTCCCAAAAAAAACAGTTTAGGAAGATTAAAAATAAAAACTTCTGGCAGAAATTAAAAATAGTAGATGAAGAGCGGCTCATGTGCTAATCACCAAAGTCCAAAAAACTATTTTTATATTTTCTCTTTGCCCAAAGGATCCACAGTTGGGTCCCCGTTTAATTCACTTGGGACAAAGTTAACCCAAATTGTCCCAGGTCTATACCAAGACTTCCTTCCTTACAGTAGACCCAGCTGGTGTTATAGAGTTGGAGTGGGGTAAGGAAGAGAAGGAAAATTAACTTACATCTTCTCAGCACCACCCTGGCCCACAGTGACCCCACATTAATGGACAGGAAGCATGGTATGATACGGCCTGCACTAGAGTCAAAATTATCTGAAATTATTCCCCAGATCTGCCCCAGTTTTGTTCACTATTTAATCCTGGGGAAGCCTCTTGCCTATTATCTTTATCTGAACTCTTTTTTCCTATTTTGTGGTCTGTTCCAGTTTGTTATTGAGGTATTGGGAAGATAAATTTCATTCCATTGAACGTCCATTTATTAAATTCCTACTACCTGCTAAGTGCTGGGGGATATAAGTGTAAAGCAAGATATGATTCATCCCTTAACTTTAGCACAGAAGCCTGGTACATAGTGTGCAGTCAATAAATGCTTATTGTTACTGATGGAGAGGATATGGATGAGGCTGGAAAATACTTGTTGATTATGTTACCGTGGGGCTTCCTTCACGCTTGGGTCCCTTTCAACTCTCAAATTCTGTGATTCGCTGAGAGGTAGAGCAAAACAACATGGGAAAGGAAAAAAAATTTTTTTTAAAGTTTCCTCTAGTGGATAACTTCTGAGATGAGACTCTAATGAAGATCAGAATTCTGATAATACTTGACATATTGCTATATCAAGTGCTTGCCCACTGAACCCTATGGACTTTTCCCTTTAACTTGCAACTGAAACCTTCCAGACAGGTTGTCTTCCTTTTTAGAATGTGAGTTCCTTCAGAGCAGGAAGTGCACAGAACTGTGTGTGTGTGTGTGTGTGATTTAATGGTTTCTTATTTTTCCAAATACATGTAAAGGTAGTTTTAAACATTCATTTTTGTAAGACTTTGTGTTCTACATTTTTCTCTCTCCCTTACCTCCCCTACCCAAGACAAAAAGTAATCTAATATAGGTTAAATATATATAATCTTTTTAAATATATTTATATATTCATCATATCATGCAAGAAAAATCAGACCAAAAGAGCACTAAGATAAACCATTAGCAAGAAAACAAATAAACTAAAAAGGTGAAAATACTATGATTCAATCCACGTTCAGTCTCTATAATGCTCTCTCTGGATGCCATTGTCTTTTTCCATCCCTAATCTGCTGGAATTTCTTTGAATCACCACATAATCTCATTACTGTATACAGTGTCCTCCTGGTTCTCCTCATTTCCCTCAGCTTTTCTGAATTAGCCCGCTCATCCTTTCTTATAGAACAGTACTGTTCCGTTACCTTCATATACCCATAACTTATTCAGCCATTCCCAGCTGATGAGCATCCACTCAATTTCCATTTCCTTACTCCTGCAAAAAAAGCCTCTATAAACATTTTTGTACATGTGGGATCTTTTCCCTTTTTTATTATCTATTTAGGATCTTGACTCAGTAGTGACAGTGCTGGATCAAAGGACATGTATTGTTTTATAGCCCTTTGGGCATGGTCCCAAATGTCCACAGAACTTTTTACAAAGCCTCAATAAGCTCTAGACAAATGTTTTCTTCATTCATTCCTATTAATATAAATATTAATTACAAATATTAGTATTAGTGTTATTTATGGTGACCAGTTCTCTGACCTTGGGAAACAAACTGGAATAATTTCTGTAAAGACACCGACAGTAGCCCTGTAAGGGTTTCAGTAAAGGGAAAAATGTCACTTTTGACTCCAAGCAAAAGAGATGCAGCCTGAAGCATATTATCAGCCACTCTTGCTGATTCTCCCAATTTCCCTATCTGAGGGCCAGGGTGTGACCAGGACTGGAACAGTACTGAGCATCACTTGTCCCTAGAACACCCTCAGCATCCTGACTGTTATCCCACTTTCTTTGGCCACCTCCTTCCCCCCCAGGCCATAGAATGCTTGTATCTTCCTAGGCTACCTTCAAAAGTGTGAGTCACTATGCTGGAGTCCACGCTAAGCCCAGACAAAGGAAACATCAAGGGTCAGGAAGACTCTCTTCATGTCACCTCCACTGTTCTCATAGCCAACCCTTGCTCTCTAGTCTCATTGCTGTATTGTAGTCATATTATTGTATTAGACTGCAAGCTTCCTTTCTCAGACTTCATATAGCTCCCTGTGTCCATTTTTTACTCCCTTTTCCATTATTTTCTCACTTATTAATTACTTATGTAGACATAGAGTTCTGTTAGCTACAAGCTTCTTTTCTCAGACTCCATACAGCCCCTTGTGTCCATTTTGTTCCCTTTTCCGTTATTTTCTCACTTATTAATTACTCATGTAGACATAGAGTTCTATTAGACTGCAAGCTTCCTTTCTCAGACTTCATACAGCTTCATGTATGTCCATTCTTTATTCCCTTTTCCATTATTTTCTCACTTATTAATTACTCATGTAGACATAGAGTTCTATTAGACTACAAGCTTCTTTTCTCAGACTTCATACAGCCCCTTGTGTCCATTTTGTTCCCTTTTCCATTATTTTCTCACTTATTAATTACTCATGTAGACATATTGCCCTATTAGACTACAAGCTCCATAAAGACAGACACCTAAAGGTGGTTTCTCTCCAAGGGTCTAATACAGGGCTCTTCCCACAGAGTGAACATTGTCATTCCCTTGTTTCAGTCATGTTCAATTCTTCATGACCCCATTGGGATTTTCTTGGCAGAGATACTGGAGGGGTTTGCCGTGTCCTTCTCCAGCTCATTTTTTTTTACAAACAAGGAAACTGAGGCAAACAGTAAAATGACTGGCCCAGAGACACATAATTAGTAAGTGTCTGAGGCTGGTTTTGAACTCAGAAAGATGAGTCTTCTGACTCAGACTCATTCCCTTTGTCATGTAGCTGCCCTCTGCTTATAGTAGCCCCTTTTAATTATGTCACCTGGATGGAAGCATACTGGGTATTCTTTTAAGCAATGAAGTCTCTCTTAGGGATGTAAACCAAAGTGAAAGGAGAAAAGGATTTCCTATCCAGAGGCTTCCTTAGACCATCTTTGAGACCCCCTTGGAAAAATGAATTTTGAAGGGGCTCTTTAGGGGTATTTGTAGACTGGGCTATTTACAGTGTTGTTTGAGTTAAGCATAAAAATATTTCTGTTCGTATTTAAAGTTAGGAAAATGAAGTTGAATAGTTCAAAGCAGAGATCCTTAGAGGAAAATTGTGTTATTTGATGAGCTTAGGTTCTAGTCTTTTAAGCTTTGGTTGGCCCGGTCTCTGCTCACAAATCCCCCTCCTCGACTGCTTCTGAGTTCACTGGTCGGGCAGGCGTGATTTATTATTTTGTGCTGAACCTATGAAGGCATTTTCAATTTGGTTCCAAAATTGTGCTCTGGGGCATTGGGCAGACATGAACAGTGGATTTTAGGTGGACACTAGTCAAATCTAACTGGTTGAACTTTTCTCCCGGCTCTCATTTATAGAATGATGAGCCCAAGGAGTTTGTTAAAAACTCCTATGGCTGTCAGTTGCTCCAATTTCAGGAACTCTTTTTTGGCATGAAAAACTAGGCAGTGACTGCCAAAGTTGGTGCATGAGCCTTTTGTGTCTGGGGCCTTGGGCTTTTGCACATTTTAGTTTTTTGAACCAGGTGTCCCTGATTCTGTCCAATTTTTAGCTGGTGACAGGCTGATCTGTAATGTGAGGTTTTTCCCACCACAGCTTTTGATTTTCATTTATATATTTATTTTTTAGAAGAAAACTGTATAAAGATTGTTCCCCTTGGTTCAGAGTGGAAAGTCATTATTTTTCTGGGAGCTCAAAAATACCCTCATTTGTATTCTGGATGGGGAGAACAGGAAATGTCTCAAATTTCAGTTTCTACTCTGTCATGCTGATTATGAGTGCTTGATTACAAGTCTGTTCTTTGGATTTATGTATTGCCTTCCTGGATCTCAGGTTTTTAGTTTCTTATCGGTTTTCATAAAAATCCTTCTCTGGTTTCCCACCATGGCATGGAGGTGAGCTCTCAGTTCTCAGAAACATGCCAGGAGAACGTAATCCCTGGGAGGTTTTACAAACATGGGACCCTGTGACAGACAGTGTTTGTTATTTTTAAGACCAACCTGGCTGAGTTAAGGGCTCATCACTTAACATCTAGGTGAACTGATTTGGTCTTAAGGATTAGTAAACACACAAAATAGCTGCCAGTCCTGTATGACTTGTTTCTGTAATGATGTTAACAGAATGGGAGGAAAGGAGGATGGGAGTAAGGGCTATTGAGATTTACACCATTCTGAGATCATCAATAAGCATTAATTGAACTTAACTCTTGATATTCCTTCTGTGCAATCTTTTGTTCAGTGACCAAGGGGAGAGGATGCAGAAGGAACTGAATCACCTCCATATTGATACCAGGAAACAAACAAAAAAGTGAACTTTAATAGAAGATTAAATCACAGAGGTTCCTTTTGGAGGACCAAATAGGTGAAGTAGAAAAATTAGCATTCATTCTGGTGCAAAAATTCTATTATATGGCCAAAGACCAAAAAAGCATTTCACAGAACCCTTAATTTTCCCAATTTGTAGTACTTAGTTGGTTTTTGTCTTTCATTCTTGAGGAAGACCAAAATGACATCACTATGTTGAAATCAAGGTAGTTTGTCCAACTGTGGCTGATCAGTTCACTTAGCAGTATTCATAATAAAAACAAGCTAAGAGTCCACCATGATTATCATAATATTCTAGATTTAGAACTGGACCCTTAAGGATCATTTAGTTCAGCCCTCTCATTTTAGAGATGAGCAAACTGAAGCACACAGTATTTTGATAATTGTAAGTCATAAAAATGTAAAAATAGAAAAAATCAATAAAGAGCTTAATAAGATGCTTTAAAGCAAGTTGATGTTTTAATATGATAATTATTTCACTGCAATTGTGAATACAGAGGGGAAGGTCGTGAAAATGTTATTAGAAAATGGGCCCAAACATTGCAAAATATGGTTCAGGATCAAGAAATGAAAGAGACTGAAGGCAAATAGAATATTCAGCCCCATACCTGTACATCATTGAGGATGGGAGTCCTAATTGTGGTGAGCATCAAAAACACCATCACAACAAGTGAAATTGGCTGTATCTTATAGGCAGGAAATGACTGGTTGCTGATGTGGAAGTTGTGTCAGAATGAGCTGTATGCAGTCAGATCATTGACTGATAATAGTAAAGGTCAAAATCTATTCTAAAAAGGGAAGGTAAAGGTAAGAATAATACACTGCATGTTTATTCTAGCAGCTCTCACCTGCCATACTTTAACTGCAAGTCATATCCCCTCTCATCTCAGTTTCTACAGCTGTAAAATGGAGAACATGTGAGTTCATTTTCAATTATAAATCTTCGAAATTCTATGAACTCTGAAAAATAGGAAAATAATGTAAATCATTAGCTCTATCATTGTTACTTTGAGCACTTTGTGATGCAAAACTTTCACTATAATGAGAAGGCAATAGGACCTCAGAAATCACCTTATCCATTATGTGATTGATTACCAAGCAAAGTAATATGGCAACCAGGGGCAATCCAGGTTTTCTTTTTTAAGATGGAAGTTTACAAGTGTTTCATCATAAAAGAACAAAAAACAATTTAGGGGAAACCAGGCTTGTAAAATGATTGAGATCCAGGAAAGCTAGATCATCCCAAGAGCATTCTGTATATGAACCTGAAAAGAAAATCAAGACAAAAATAATCTAATGATATTTCTCTAGTAAACTCTTCAGCAAATTTAATAGAATGATTACACCGGATACTGGAAATATATCTGGATCACAACTTTAAAGACATGCAGTGATCAATTTTTCAAAGTATCTAAAGCATATAAAATATCACAACCCATTTAAAAATTACTAAAATATACTAAATATCACAAAATCATGTAAAAAAATCACAATAATTGTATACAAATATCATCCCAAAAAGACAGCAATTGCCAACACATAAACCTACTTTCTCAACTCTAAAATCTTTATACGAATGATCTGAAAATATATTTTGGGTGAATGAAAAATGTCAGTGACTTATTTCCTGTATCATACTAAACCTTCATAGCCCCACCCTATACTGAGAGACTATAAGTCTTTCTCTCTTTACTTTTTAAAAAGGTATTTAATTTGGAATACAGTGCAACCCCAATTTAAATTACACGATCACTACAAGGCAACTAAGTTCTGAGTTAATTGTACTAACCAGTCTTACTCGAGAACAGATAAATAAACCTCTTCATTTTCTTGGCAAACAAGTAAAAACTAGGTATAGAAAGCCCTATAATCTGTCAGATACAGTAATTTCATCAGTTGGTTTTGCTTAATTTTTTTCTGTGATAAGAAAAAGTTCTGTGCTAAGGGGTGAGACCCTGGACTATATCCAAAATTGACTATCATATGAAAACAACAGGCATAAATTGTGTTTTTTTAAGAGAAAAAAAACATGTTGGTATAGAATTTAGACAGTTCAGCTTGGTTAGCCAGATTATCTCTTCTGTCTTGGTGGGGCATGGTTATCAGTATCCACTTCCATTTCCATTTTGTAAAATCTGTAAACATTTATTAAGTGCCAACTGTGTGCCAGGCGCTGGAGATACAAAAAGAAGCAAAAGATAGTCCCTGACCACAGTGATATATTTTGTCTATATGAGACAGTTATAATCAGCACATTGTGAATGATCTTCCGAAAATGGTACTTGTAAATCTGGATAAAATCTGGGGGGAGGGGAAGGAAAGACTTTTTTGACTTCTGAAATGTGGGTGAGCAGTCCCACTTTCACTTTCCTAGGGTTTGTTTTCTCCATATGGTGATAATAATACCGCCTTCCTAATTTGAAGGGACTTTATACTTTGGGATGACTTTAGAACTTTCATCATTGGCTTACATACGCTGCTTTAGAAAGAGATCTTTTCTACAGCATTGATCCCTCATTCTCATACTGTCCATCGGATTCTAGATTGAGAGCTAGTAGGAGACCTCAAGGCAATCTGGTCCAACCCTTCTCTCATTTTAAAAATATGAGTCCTGGAGTTTAGTGATTTTCCTGAGTCTTGAACCTGGTTTTCTAATGGTAGAGGAGATGGATTTTCCCCACTGTGCCTCACATAGTCTATATTCAAGTCATATTAAATTTCTCACAGTTCTCCTCCCAGAATGTCCTGTATTTTCCTATGCCTTTTTCATTCTGTTCCTAATTCTCTAATGCCTTTTACAGATTAAGTCTACCAGTGAATACTTTTCTCTTATTGTTATTTCCATATATTTTTCCATTTGAGATTCCCTCTACCTCTCTGCTTCTATGCTGCTGTCTCCTTTGTATTTTCTCTTTCCCTCATCTTCTTTTGTTGGGAATTACAAAACTCCCCAATTCTTTTCAACCTGAGCTCAAAAGGTCACCTCCTACACAAAGCTACCAATGTGTGGGTACATATACTTATTTATAAATATTACTATATACATATGTGTATATATTATATAAATATATACATACATATATAGACAAGTATATACATATATAGATAAAGATATGTGTATATATATATATATATATATATACACAGACACATACACATTTATTTCTATGTATATCTTTTGTTTTCCCTTCAATAAAATGGAAGCTTCTTGGAGGAAGGGATTATGTCAGCATGGTGTCTGGGATATAGAAAATTTATGATTAGCATGATGTTCTATTGCCTCAGCAGTTTTTAAGCTCTTTAAACTTTTGTTCAAGCACTTGATGATATGAAGCTCTTCACCATTGCTTAGCAAAGGCTTGTGGTGGGTTCAGAAAGCTTTGTTTTTATAAGCAAGTAAGATTTTCCTTTTCCTTCTCAAAATAATAAAAGGAAAAGGTACTGAATAGAAAAAGCTAATCCATAGTCCCATTGCTGAACGGCAATAGTGTGCAATTCCTCAGCAGGTGAAATAATAACCAGTAGAATGAGTAACTGGCTTATGCCCACAAGAACTTGCTTAACTGGACTTTATGCAATACATTTTTGGGAGTTCACCAATGAGACCCAAGTGTAGACTAAAGTGGTACAAGCCGGGGCTTGTTATACTTGAGATGTAGCTCCTTCAGAAGTCTGACAGGAGGCTACAGAAGAGCTGGGATCTCTTTTTTGACCAGAAGGATTTTAAATGGCAGGTATCCTTAAACACAACTCTCTGTTCTCTTTGTATTTAACAGCTGGCACAAAAAGTCCTCAGAAATTAATAAATGTGCAGCCTGCCATTCTTCTGATAACCCACTCACATCTTTCCAATGATGTATCCAGAAACTGAGTAAACAATTAGGAGGATTCGGATATCCCTTCTGGTGAATGGTGATGGTTAATTGAGGAATTTTTTTAAAAGAGCTAGCCCCTTTCCTTCATAAATAAAACTAGATCCTAATGGTAACCTGTGACTCACCTAAAGGGAAAGGCAAAGAGAGTTTCAGTTTAGTCTCACTGGGAGTGCCATAGGGGAAATTGTATGCAGATTCATCTACCTGCCCTTTTTTCCTCCTCCAAGTCATGATACCCATCAACCTTAGAAAATAATTTATGAGTTGACAGTGAATAGTTTATGGTGCTTGAGAGAATTTTGTATGTGGACCAAGAATATTGTAATAGAGTGACAGGCAAAGGTATTTGAGTTTTGTTTTACAGTGTGTCTGGCCATACACGTCATTTCTTTTATTGTGGATATCATGCTTCTCTTAATTGCATTGTGTCATGGGATGGTGTACCTGGATTTAAACCCCTTTTCTGGGACCTCTTTGCTTCCTTGGGACTGATGAGGCTTGAATAGCCCCTGAAATCTCCTCCATGATTGGGTTTGGTTTTTTGACATTCACATTACTTTATGGAATTAATGAGATTTTAATCAACTAAAACTCCCTAGTCCATCAGCTTGTGATGTCACTGATTCTCTTCAAAAATGAACGATGAAACAACAATGCAAACTACTGTCTAACCACATTTCCCTTCATTTAAAAAACCTATATTTAGACAAACAAATTATTGCAAAGACTTTTATTTGTCAGATTCTCCCCTTATTCTGGTTCCTGCTGATTTTGTTCATACAAAAGCTTTTCAATTTCATGTAATTGAAATTATTCTTTTTCTCTTTTATAATCATCTTTAGTCCTTGTTAACCTAATTAATAACTCTTCTCCCTTTGCCATATCTGTGAAAGGTACATGATATCATTATTCTTTTAAATTTGGGGGTATAATCTTTATATTGAGGTTGCATATCAATTTTGAGTTTGAAGGGGAATATAAGACTGAAAGGAAGAGAATTAGCATCATTTGATTTTCTCACAACAATCCTATAAGATGGATTCTATTATTAACCTCATTTTACATTTGAGGAAACTAAGGTAAATGGGGTGAGTGACTTGTCCAAGATCACACATCTAATAAGCATTTTAGGCTGAATTTGAACTTAGGTCTTCAAACCTGTTGCTCAATATATTGCACCATCCAGCTGCTTGGCTGTTGTTCTACACTTAATTTCTGCCAAACTACTTTCCAAAATCCTGGTAATTCTTATCAAATATGGATTCCCCCCCCAAGTAATTTGTATTCTCATGTTTATTAGAAAATTAAGTCATTTCCATACTTTGTCTTGTTATTGACAATTCCCAACTTTCTCTCTTATTTCTTATATAGATAAGACTTCCATTCTATTCTGTTATTTCTCACATACTTCACATTCATTCTCATCTCCCTGCCTTTGATCAGGATGCTCAGTAAGACAGGAGTATTCTCTTCCTTTCCCTCTGTCTATAGAAATGCTTCCCATCTTCATTGCTCATCCCAAGTTCCACCCATAGGCCCAACCGTTCCCATACTTATCACATCCTCTTCCTTATTGACAATATTACTCTTTTGATGCTTGATAATCTTTTGCTTTTTTGTTATTTAATGTATATTGTGTCTCTCTAGTTATTTTATAAGTTTCTTGAAGCCATTAGCCATTTAATGACTACTTTTAAACCCTCTTACTATATAAAACACTGTACTGGGTATGTCCTAAGTTGTAAACTCCTATAGGCCACATATAAATTCTCTTTATTTTGTATCTCATTCAGCTTCTAGAGGAATGCATTGCCCATAGTAAGTGCTTAATAAATACTTTTAAATGTTGACTGAAAGATCTTCAGTGAAATACCAAATAATTTTGGATTGAACTTAATTTTGTTTGCAAAACTGCATATGCTTCTACTTGGATGCCATTTTAGTCACAAAATAAATATTTTTTCTTTTGTACATACAAATCCAGATCTAGAAGGGACCACAAAGACCACTTAATCCAACTTTTTCATTTTAGAAATGAATTTATATTGGTTTTCTCCTGTTCTGGCAAGATGATGGCATGAAGGAAATGAATCAAATAAATAAAAAATTCATTTTGGAAAGAAAGAAGTGTTTTTTTTTATATGTCCTAAATGAAAAATATTTTGGTAGAGCTGCACAAAAGAGAGAAGGATCCTAGCAAAAGTAAGACCGAATAGAACTCTTCTGGAATGAGAACTCCTCAATCCTAAAGGATTTTTAATGTACAATAAAAGCATCCTTAAAAGAAAACTCTGGTTTTCATATTAGTCTGTGAAATAGTTGATAAGTGCTTTTCAATGAATGATATGATAGATTAAATTCAGAAATCTCATTCCTGAAGTAATGTCTTTTGTATTTGCAAATACAAATCCCTTCCCCATCCAGTAACTTCTGGGTGTGTGTATGTATTTATGTATGTCTAAATGAGCAAGAAATAAATGAATGGATGAATGAAAAAGTGAAGGGAGATACAAAAAAGGCTAAAAATACTATGAATATAAAGAGAAATAACACAACCTTTCAAAAAGGTAAAGAAAAAAAGCAAAGCAGAAATGAAAATCAGCAAAATTTTTTCAAAAAAATAATATGAAAGGAAGTAGAGTATATAAGGCAGAATCTTGTGGCCCTTCTAGAAACCATAGAACATGAGCAAGAAACTACAGAATTGTTCAGCAGATAAAGTTTGTATTACTCATGCATGATTTGAAAATAAAAAGCTTTAATAAAAATAAATAAAGTTTGTAAAAGAAATTGGGGGTGAAATTAGGTCAGAACTTGTTGCTCCAAGCACAGAAATTAATTCTAATGCAGAATTTGAAAACCCAACTGGCAGAGTAGGAAAAATTGAATACACAATTAAAACAATAACAACAAAAACTCTTTACCAAAGAAGATTTGGGATGTATTAGTGACATGGAGGAAAATTCTCAGAATAGAAGCAAAAGATAACAATTCTATTAAAACAGTCACAAATTTAGAGTGATACCTTGAAAATAGAATGTACAGAAATAATTAATGATGTGTTTAACATATATTGGACTACTTACCATCTAAGGGAGGGTATGGGAGAAAGGAGGGGAAATTGGAACCCAAATTTTACTAGAGCTAATGTTAATTGTTCATGCATATGTTTTGAAAAATAAAAAGCTTTAATAAAAAATAATATTTAATGAAAAAATAATTAATGGTGACAAATCTCCCCAAAGACCAGGAGGCATCAAACTACCCAAATTCCATGATGCTGTAAACTATACAAGAAAATTGTCAAGAATTTTTGAATAAAAACAAAGCATTAATTGATGAGTTCACAAATCACCATCAGTAACCCTGCATCAGAATTTTAATTCTTTCATTTTCATCTCCTGTACTAATGGAAACAAAGATGGAACAATTTTCTCAAGATGATACTTCTCATCAAAAATCTTTTTTCCCCCTCAAATTTCCATTCTGAAATTTATCTTTTTTTAGCCTCATTAATTCACTACGAGATATCAAAATGATGATTATAGCTAGTGGAAAATACTTAGATATTTTAAAAGATATTCACTAGGTCCTGAACCGTGTCTCAAATCACCCCACATCTAGGCAAAAAGGAAGTGATACTTCAGTTGCTTGGATACCACCGCTAAATTAAATTAGTAGGGCAACATGAAAATATTGAGTCAGCATCAATATTAAAGTCTTATTTCTGTTGAAACTTTTAATACTGCAACAACTCTCCACTCAAGATTCATTGTCATATTTTCATGTCTAAATCTCCCATGAATCCTAGTAAATACAGCTGTTGGCAATCTAAGCAAGCATCTCTGCTAGCAGGAAAATAGAGGAGGGCTTTTTGATTACAAGTAGCCACTTAAGGTAGTCTGCCTTGAACTTGCCCTGATCCCTTGGGTTTGCTGATAAGCTTTACTTCCCCTTTCTACATTTATGCTAGAAAGCCCTCCTTTCTCTCAGCCTAAACCATTTCTCTTTTACCTATAATTGGACACATGATTGCTCAGAAAATTCTTGATTGAATTCTGTTCTGCAAAACGATTGTTTTCTGGGTTGAAATGTCGCTCGATTTCCTATTGTGGAGTAAAGTAAGAGGAAGATTTGAGGGGAGTGGGGAATAGGAGAGCAGACTAGACTAGGGGGTGGAGTAGAATTCAAGGGGTCTTCATTATTGGAGTATTCATTATCCACATCTCTGGAGTGATGGTATTATTCTTTATGACCCCATCTGTGTTTTCATTAAGGTAAAGATTAACACTATCTATCAATGCAGATCAGCAGTGGAGCAGAATATAGCTTAATCCATTATTTGGGGGCATGAGAAGCTAGATTTCCTCCAAAGTTACTATTTACCCCAGTATATGTCACAACTGAGACTTGAATCCAGGTTTTTCTGAATCTAAGGATGGCATATTGCATCTCTGTATTTCTTTGCAGGAAAGTAAAAGTAATCATTATATAAAAACATTTACTTATAAATTGATCACTTAACATTTAGCATTCATTCAAACATCCTTGATGTTTAAAGCCAGACTAGCCAGTCTGTCCTTATCCATTGCCAATTTGTGTTTGCTGATCCCTTCTTGATAAGTGAATCAGAAGTGAAGGTTTCAAATATCACAAGATTAATAGAAGCAGAGCTTTGGAGCTTTTGGAGTATGAAACACTTGAATATTTTTGCAACAAACGCCATCTTATGATTTTTTCTGACAATTTTATTGGAAAGATTGCACTCTTAAAAAAACTTTTTTTCTTTAATTCTTCATTTAATACACTTAGTTTAATAAACTTCATTAACATATAGTTGGATTTGTTAAATGTAAAACAAACTTATTTATATAATTTTCATTTCATTTTTCAGAAATAATCTTCATAATGCTTTTTTAAAAACTACTATAAAATTTTATTATATTCACTTTGTGACTTTTTCCTAGTAGTAGTTATATTTTACTAACAAGGATCTTGTGTATATTTCTTTGATCTGGAAAATAGACTTTGAGGGGTCTCTTAATGTCTTTAGGTTCAACTTAATGTCATGTTTTACAAATATCATGATTTAATTTAATTCAGCAAATATTTGTTCTATGCTGCTTATATGCAAGTTACTGAGCTGGACCCTAGAAGTCAAAAAGTCCCTTCTGGTAATGATCTGATTTGGACTTTCAAAGATTCAACATGAAGTAGACTATTATGTTTATTATTGTTTAAAATCCCTTAACTTCCATTTGAGAGCATACTTGCTTTGCTCTGGTTATAGGTAGAGCAGACATTATCCCAAACCCTAAGCTATCCAGTAGTAGCTTCTGTCACATTTTAAAATTACCACCATATTGTGGTTCAGACTGATTGTCCATCTCCCTTTTACAGTCTGTGGATTTCCTCTGTTCTTTCTGTCCTTGGGACCCCAGATTCTCTTTCCCTGTTCTACACTCTAAAGTTCCAGAACTTTTTCATACTATCTTTAATTTCCAATCCTGTCTTTTCTTTTCATATGGAAATTTCCTTTCCTTATTTTCTTTCTTCTTGATCTTCTAATTATCCTTCAATCTGTTCTTATTATTCATGCTTATCCCAGGAATTTTCCATATTTTAAAGAGTCCTGAATTTCATGTCTATTCCCTCTGTCCCTCATAGTATAACTGTAGGAAAGCCACTTAATCTGTTAACTTCCTCATCTGTAAAATGGGGATAATGATGTCTGTAGAATCTACCTCACAGGTTTGTGGCGAGGATCAGATGAGCTAATGTAAATACTGCATAAATGTCAGCTGTGATTATTTTTTTAGTCAGTCAAATTCCCACAGAGTTTCTAGGGAATAGAAGCTGCTTCTGTTCTTCTGTGGCTTTCCTGGAATAAACCATCATAATTTATATTTTATATACACTTTTATATATATATATATATACACATAAATACCACATAGCTATGTATATATGTGTGGGCATATATAAAAATATATGAATGTATACACATACATGTATATTTGTTTAGATCTTGTTAATATAGTCATTTTCATGTTACTTCCTCTCATCCCTACTGGATTATGAGTTTTTTGAGGTCGGGGACTATTTTCACCTTAACATAGAAGCTGGTACACACTAGGCACTTAATAAATGCTTCTTGACTTTATCATTCCAACCCTTGATAACCCAGCTCCTCACACCTTACTCCCCAGCATGTGCTCTTTGGTCCAGTGCCCCCCGCCTTGTCCCTGGAATGTTCTCCCTCCTCTGCTCCCACTCTAGATCTCTCCCATTCCAGTTACTACTTCTCAGAAGAACCTTTCCCCTACTCCTCTTAATTGCAGTGTTTTTCCCTCTTTTAATTATTTCATATTTATTCTTGCTTTGTGTATATTTGCTTGCACAGTGTCTCTTCCAATGGATTATAAGCTTCTTGGGGCTTTATGAGGTGTTCAGGGACCAGCACTCCAGGGAGAGGGCTTGCTGAGCCCTTTCCAGCTGGGGATGCTCATCCATCTTTGGTACCCAGCTCTCACCTGCGGCTCCAAGAAGCTGTAGCATGGGGCCCGGGCAAGTGCCTCAGCAGACAAGACACGCCAGGTGGAGGGGAACCATCGGGTCTGAGAACAATTTGTTCCAGCCGCCGTGAATTTGTCTGAAGTGAAGCACTTAGAGTTTGATCAGACATTGGTCAAACATGGTCATTCACTGCATCCTGAGCCATCTTGGCTTTTGGAAGAGAGAGTAAAATGACAACTTTGCATCATTCTACTCCCTTAAATCTGGGTCATGTACCTATTGAGACATCACCCCAAAATGTCATTGATCCTGTTCAAAATTTACAAACCGCATAAATTTCTTGAAATTGTCTTTTTTCTCTTTTTGTATCCTCAGCATTCCAGCCAGTGGATGGCACCTAGTGGGCTCTTAGTAAATATTGATTGATTGATTGATTTGATTGGTGAACTGGTGAGAGCAAGACAAGTGCCTGAGCACCTGGGACTAATAGTCATTGTGTCCATGTTCTTTTTACCCACCAGGCCAGTTTTGCACAGAGGATGTGGACGAATGCCAGCTCCAGCCCAACGCTTGCCAGAACGGGGGCACCTGTACCAACCACAATGGGGGCTATGGGTGCGTCTGTGTCAATGGCTGGAGTGGCGATGACTGCAGTGAGAATATTGATGACTGTGCCTTTGCCGCTTGCACCCTGGGCTCCACCTGCATTGACCGTGTGGCTTCCTTCTCCTGCACATGCCCAGAAGGAAAGGCAGGTAAGAAGAACAGGGAGTCTGGTGAAAGGGGAGAAAGTGGATGAGTTTTCATAGCTTGTCCTGTGTAATACTGAAGAGTCTGAAATGCCATTTTAAAGTGTAGATAATTTGAAACTTTCCTTCTTGAAATTTGGTCTTGTATACACAGTGCTAGGAGTCAGAGCTTCAGATTTTGTTGTTTGTTTGTTTTTTTGGTCTGGGTGATTTGGGGTTCACTGAGCACTATTCATTTCTGTTTTTTGTACTTCATTTTTCTTGTTGAAATACAAGACTAGTAACTGCTGACATCTAAAAGTATCTTTTCATCTCCTTGAAATTATAAGATTAAAAACTCTTCATGAATGAAAAGGAATAATTACTAATGATAAAAAGACTTAAGGATCTGATCTCAACATGAAATCTATTTATCAATGCTCTCATTAAACTAAACTTCTGCCAACAAAAACCAAGTTAAAATATGAAGAGTCTAATCAGGAAAGGTTGAAGTAGGAAGTATTTTAGCCCTCTGTCGTCATCCACTCAGCTTTTAAATGTGAAATTAAAGTAGCTAAAACTACTGCTAATTGAATAGCTTTTTAGATGAGGAGGAAGTAGATGAAAAAGTTAGGAAGAGAACAGTTGTGAAACATTTAATCATGAATGCTTTTCCAAAGGCCCCACCTCCGGCTTTTCAACAGGAGTCTTACTCATGTGTCCATAAGCAGACTGCAGACAGGAAAATCCAGTTCCCAGGTGACTGTTCTCGTCAAAGGGACGAGGGGACCTGGTAATGCCTTCTTCAGAACCCCTCAGGCTCCCAGACCAGGAATACTAAGGCTTAAAATTATCTGGGTGCCATTTGTTTAATTTCAATCTCCTTGGGCTGGTAAAAATCCTTCTGCTTACCAGGGATCAGGATTCTAGAGAAAACTCCTCAGGGAAAGGATGAATGGAAGATTTCTTTTCCAGAGGTGGATGTGAGAAAGCTTATTTCCATGTTCATCTGAAGGCAAAAGGTCTGGAACATGAGGATTATATTGAAAAAGCTTCAGTTTCTCCCCGGGTGGGCCCAAGCTAGAACCAGGCTTGGAGAGGGAGTCTCTGTTATTGTATAGATGTCCCACCTTGCTGACATTAACCATCTCAATGTTGTGTTATTGATCACCCTGGTTTGAGTAGACCTTCTGCTTTTTAGTGAGGAGTAATAATTTTCTTCAGTAATGACCTTAGACTGCATTAATGTGGCTTTCTTACCCAAGAGTGGGGAGCCAGGACAGTCCTGCTACATACCCTGCCCTTTCAGGCTACACCTAAAATACTGTGGTCAATTCTGGGCACCACAGTTGCTAAAGGAATTATGCCATATGAGGATAGGTTTGAAGGAACTGGGTTTGTTTAGCCTGAAGTCCCCCCTAAAGGGGACATGATGGCATTCTTCCAGGGTCCAAAGGACTGTCATATAGCAAAAAGAAAAAAAAAATTAGACTTTGTCTTCTTCATTCTGAGGGTCAGAACTTAAAAGCAGTGGGGAGAAATTAAAGAGACATTTAGGTTTGTGTTTAGAACATCTTAATAGCTAGAGAATCCCTGAATTAATTATTGTCTAGGGGAAGATAAAAGAGAGGGAGAAAAATATGGGATACAAAGTTTTGCAAGAGTGAACATTGAAAATTATCATTGCATGCATTTTGAAAAAGCAAAAAGCTTTTATTTTTAAAAAATAGCTAGAGCCTAAAATGGAAATAAACTGTCTCCAGAGGGAATGATCTCCTATCCTTGGAAGTCTTGTAGAAGAGGCTGGATGACCATTTGCAAGGAATGGTGTAGTGAGTGTCCTGGGCCAGCGATAAGCTGGGCTCGATGAGAGTCTGTTCTTGCAACGGGGATTTCCATCTCTCTTCTTCTTGGGACAGGTCTTCTGTGTCACCTGGATGATGCATGTATTAGTAACCCGTGCCACAAGGGAGCCCTGTGCGATACCAACCCCCTGAACGGCCAGTATATCTGCACCTGTCCCCAAGGCTACAAGGGCGCCGCCTGCACGGACGATGTGGATGAATGTGCCATGGGTGAGAACGCGGGACAGGGGGCAGGACGGGTGCCAGGGGGCCCAGAGGGCCGGGCAGATCGTTCTCAGATGGTTCCTAGGCAGTGATTTAACTCATTTACCTCAGTTTCCTGGCCTGTAAAATGGGATAATAACAACACCTACTTCCCAGGGTTGGTGGGAAGACCAAATGAGATAATCATTATAAAGTATTTAGCACAGTTCTTGGCACTATATAAATGGCTATATAAACGTTAGCTATTATTATTAACCTCAGTTTCCTTACCTGTAAAATGGGATAATAAAAGCACCTACTTCCCAGGGTTGATAGGAAGACCAAATGAGATATTAATTGTTTAATGCTTAGCACAGTATCTGGCACAAAGTAGGCACTTTATAAGTGCTAGCTATTATTTAAAGTGCTTATTATAATACGTAGTGTTGTAATAATGATTATCATTATTTTTAACCTCAGTTTCCCCATCTGTAAAATGGAAATAAAAATAGCGCCTACTTTCCCAGGGTTGTCATGAGAATCAAACAAAATAATTATTTAAAGTGCTGCATATAGTGAACACTATATAAATATTAGTTGTAGTTGTTATTTATAACAATAATCTTTATTATTAACTTCAGCAATTATAAAATAGGGGATAATAGTAGCACCTATCTCCCAGAGTTGATGTGAGAACATGGAGAGATTATAATTATAAAGGGCTTAGCATGTTGGCTGGCTATATGAATATTAGTTATTATTATTATTATTATTATTATTATATCCTCTACATAAAGCAGGGGGACATGGTTATACTTTAAATGAGCACAGACTTTTAAAATTGCATTAAACCTCTTTACTTCAAGAGTTTCAGGCTCACATTTGGTGAGAAGCTTGGTATGTGCTCCCAGCAAAGCAAATAGGGTCCTTTGCTGATTCTGAGGGGAAAGCCCTCAGCCCAAAGAGAGTGTTTGTCCTGTCTGATTTTATAGAGGCTAAGTGGGAAACTGAGTCACCGAACTTTCAAGAGCCTGACCTTGCTCCTTCATAGCAAATCTTTGGCAGGGATTGGATGATTGTTGGGTGTTTCAGTCCTGTAGTTATTAGTTATTTCCTTCCTTTTAGTAGAAGATGCTCCCCTGAGGGATTTCATTTTCATTTTCATTCCTATTTTAGCCAATAGTAACCCATGTGAACATGCGGGAAAATGTGTGAACACAGAAGGCGCCTTCCACTGTGAGTGTTTGAAGGGCTACACGGGCCCCCGCTGCGAGATGGACATCAACGAGTGCCATTCGGATCCTTGTCAGAACGATGCTACCTGCTTGGACAAGATTGGAGGGTTCACCTGTCTCTGCATGCCGGGTAAAGGGGGAATCTGGCTGGGCAAGGTCCTCTTGGACAGGAGCTCCGGGGAGGAACGGTGGGTCTGTGTCCAGGAGAGTCCCTGGTAACTGTCAGAATTTAAGAGATGGAGATGACCACTATTAATTTTGACTATGAATCCTGCCCATTGCTGGGGACACCCCAATCTGTATCTTTGCTAAGGGGGCTTAAAAAACCCTGAATTGGTGAGCTGCAGATGCAAAAAAATAATCTGTCCGAGTCATACTGATCTGATTCCTTTTAAAGCAAAAGTTCTTAATGTGGAATTCATGAAGCTATGAATATATAAGTACATATACACGCATTTACACCCAAATTTTTATTTTATTTCATTTATATGTTGATATCTACTTTTTTACATGTATCTTTTTTATTTACTTTTATGTATATATACACATTTCTATTTTATTTACTTTTATACATGTATATGTATTTACACATATTTCTGTTATTACCTTTATACATATATGTATGTATGCCTTCATACACATACCTATTTATACATGTGTATATATAAAACGTGTATATATAAAATACACACATATATGTATATGTGTGTGAATTTTAAAAAACACCACTTTTTCAGTATAACTGGTTTCCTTTGTAATTGTAGGAATATATAGATTATTTTATGCACTTAAATATATTTTTTAATTTAATTTAAATTCAAATTTTCAATTCCACTTTTTCTTCCTCCTCCAGTTCTTCCCATCCACTTATTTTATGCATTTAAAAACATCATTCTGAGAAAGGTCCTTAGGGTTCACTGCCTGTGTACCAAAGGAATCCATGGCACAAAATGGCTTAAGAACTCCTGCTTTAAAAAAACTCTCATAAAATTCAAGTTCATATAATAGCTAAGTTAATAGATTTTACAGTGTAGTTATAGTATAGTAAGATATTGATTTTTACTATAGCAAATGCTGTTTACTGTCAGATTCCTTTTCTTGTAATGAGGGGGAGTGTTCCCTCATTGTGAATTTAAGATATTTGTCAGTTGACCGAAATGCCCCTCACCATGCTCATCTCCTGCATAAAACAAAGTACAGCTATGTATTTGTTGGGTTATTCCGGCTTTTCCAGATGGCTTTTATTATTGAACCTGTGGGTTTTGAAAAGAGTGTATATTAGAGTATACCAGCCCTTAGGCACATGCTGTGACTCCCATCATGGAAGCTCTAATTAGACCTTCAGGACCACCCCTGAGAGAAAGGTGGATTGAGATGGGGGTCTTCTGACTTCATTCTTCCAGAGAACACAGTCTGACTGCTCTTTGGGTACTATTGTCAGTCTCAGAACCAGTTCTCAGAGTGTGAGGTGGTGATATTCCATGGCCTGGTGTTTGAGTGGGCAGATAAGATACGGGACACAGTAGCATTCAATTTTAACATGCTATTGAATTGTATCTAGGATATACTGCAACATATCTAACATATATAGGACTGCTTGCCATCTAGGGAAGGGGGTGGAGGGAGGGAGGGGAAAAATCGGAACAGAAGCGAGTGCAAAGGATAATGTTGTAAAAAAAAATTACCCTGGCATGGATTCTGTCAATATAAAGTTAGTATAAAATAAAATAAAATATTAAAAAAAACATGCTATTGAAGGTTAAGTAGACTCTCATGTTATAGAGTGATGGATTTGGTGCTAGACACTACCTTCCTTAAAAAAATGATCAAAAAACTGAAGAAAGTTTAAGCTTCAAGAGAAAATATGTTTCAAATATCAGATATAAATCTCCTGAGCCAGCAGGGTAATGAATGGAGATATAAATTTTCCTGGCTCTTTTGTCCTTGATTTACTAAAGGATATAGTGAAAGGTCTTCTGCCTTTAGACTGTGGAGATCATAATTTTAGAGGAAAGGAATGAGATTCCTAAAAGGGTCAATTTGTTTTTTGATCAGAGATGGTAGATCACTCGTTGCCATAGACCTCCATTACCCCCATAGTGGTCTGGTTAACTTTTACTCTTCTCCCATTGCCCAAATATTTAGAATTCATTTCCCCTGAGCTTTGATGACTGAAGCCTTTTCTCTTTGTATAACCATTGTCTGCCTATGGAGGCTGCTAGAACCATCTGCTGAAGTTATCATGCTTTCTGAGGAGCTTTTGGATACCTAGAACACACTCCCTTCTGAGCCTTTTGTGTGGTCCGTTTTGTATTCAGGTTTCAAAGGTGTGCACTGTGAATTGGACATCAATGAGTGTCAGAGCAATCCTTGTGTGAACAATGGACACTGTCTCGATAAAGTCAATCGCTTCCAGTGTGTCTGTCCTCCCGGTAAGTACCATCTGCCCTAATTTTCTTGTAAAGCCCATAGCCAACTGACCGGAGGGAGGAAGTTATATGTGGAAAAGACCTCAGGAGCTCATTAAAATGAGTAATTTGAAGGTTGTTGAAAAGTTAGTGCTAAAAACTCATTCATCTTCTAAATCCCTTATGGATGGAATTTTTAAGTTCATTCTTTTTTTTTAATTTTTAAATAACTTTTTATTAAGTTCATTCTTAAGATCCTGGATTTCTCTATCTTCATGTGTCAGGAAACTCCCTCCTCACAGATGCTTCCCATTGTATGTCGTTCAGAATTTGATTTTCCCTCAGTTCATATTCTTGTGGTTTCATGTAAGACCAATTCTTTAGTCATTTCCTTACTTATGGATCCAAGGCAGAAAATATAGCAGTCATTCTAAGGAAGTCCACTTCCTCCTTATTCCCCCAACTCTGACATGAATTCACGCCAAGTCATTTACCTAATGGTCTGATTTATCCCATTGTTTCTTCAAAAAATGGTTGCTTACTGCACCTGGAGCAATCATTGTTCCTTGTGGGTTCCTTCCCCTCTGAATCTTCTCTGGTTTACCTGGAATTGCACGCCTTCTACCAGGAAATGGCAGTGTTCAAAAATAACTACAGGTGCTGATGACTCAACTTTTTGCTCCTCCAGTTATTTCTGTGGCTTCTTGGTCAGAAAAGCTCTAATTATCCCTGACAGTGCAAGTTGACTTTACTTCTGTCCTGTCCATAATCTTAACCCAACCCTTCTCTGGGGTATTTACAAAAGCGTGACCCCTCTGAGTCACATTTGGACCTCCTGTGTTTCTTTCAGGTTTCACTGGATCAGTCTGCCAGATTGACATTGATGATTGCTCCAGTACTCCGTGTCTAAATGGTGCAAAATGCATTGACCATCCCAATGGCTATGAATGCCAGTGTGCTACAGGTAGAGCTTTGTTGCTTCTGTTTCTCTTTTGTACCTTTTGCAAATGCCCCTCAACAAAATTAGGAGAATACTTATGGAAGCTTCTCTGCATGGGTAACAAAAGCAAGTTGGGGAGGTATGGAAGGAATGGCCTTCCATTGCATTTCTTTCCACGGGATTTTCACTTCTCCTATTGCTTCCAACCTATTTGACCCCTCCCCCTTTTCTCCCATGATAAGTCTGCACAGTAATGGGATTTCTTGGTGCTGTTCCACCTTCTCTCCCATGAGAATAGCCTTTCTGAGTGGTAGCCCCTTGGTCAATGTCCTTCTGCTTTAATTTTTGGCAGTAGTGAGTTTTCAAATGTTTGATTTTGTTTATTATTTATTATTTATTAATATTATTATTATTTATTATTGTAAAAATGAATGTATTTTAGTTTGTTAATTTTTTTCACCCATGGGGCTTTTTGACAGGGAAACTTTTCCCTCAACTCCAAGATAAGTAGCTGAATAAATAATTGAAGTCCAGGGATAAATTATTGTATGAAGAAAGAGAACAGGTGTTATTAGCATCCATTAGCATCTAACTCTGGGAAAGGCTGGCTTTCCCCTCATTGCCCTTTATGTTACTAGAGCAATTGGCCTAATAGAATAAATGTAGTCTTAGATTCATAAGGTCTGATTGTGGGTCCTTACTAACTGTGTCAGTATAACACATGACTATCAGCAAATCATTTAACTTTGAGCTCCTGGAAAACGGAGGTAATACTTAGACAACTCAGGATGGAAGTGAGAAAAGTGCTTTATAAATTTTAAAGCACTATTAGTTAACCGTCACAGTAAATCTTTTTACATATACATATTCTTAGGCCATGAGCACAAATTCCCCTTTCATATGTGAAATCAAATAAGCATATATTTTGATCCAGTCTACTCATCTTTCTCGCCTTTTTCTACAAGTTTACAAAATGACATTTCCAGATCACTTGAGAAAGCAAATTTCTACCATCTTTTGTCTTTGATTACCAGAGAAAGTGGGAAAGCATCCAGTTTTCTTTGCATTCAAATAGGCTCCCTTTTTTAATTAAAAAAAAAATATTCCATTCCTAAAGAATCTAGTCATCATGAACATCCTGATTCTGACTTTCTAGGGAACTGATATCAGTACAAAATTAGAATAGAGAACCAGCATGATGTAGGAGAGAAAGCACTCTATTCAAGATTCTCAATCCAACCAACTATGGTGATTTGGTGACCACAGGTGAACCACTGTAGTATTTTTTCCTGTAGTCTCTAGTCATCTGAAAACATATTGATGTGTACATAAATACATCATACTAAGCTGATGCCCTCATGTCTAGTCCCAGAGGACATGATTGTGGGATTTTAAAATGTCTATTTACATTAAAAGGGAGAAGGAGGCCTTCTTCTAGGCTATCAGAGTCAGTGGAAGGATGGGAGGGAAGGGCCAGCTCCTGCTCACCCACAAGCCACTTAGGGGTAATTAGCCCTTTTCTTCATTCCCCTTAATCCTGATGGCCATTTCATTCATTTATTAATTTAACAGGTTGTATGCATAGCTCTGTATGAGGTGTCCTAGGACAGGTAGAAGAAATAAAATGCTAGTGTGGTTGCTGGTTCCAAGCTAGAGCACACATACATGAAATCATTAAGTAACAATTCACCACAGCACCTGAGTAAGTGATAAGGGATTGTTACAAAAGGCAGGAACTCAGAGGATAGAAGGATGAAAAAAGCCAATAGGGAAGGCCTTCATGATGCAACAGGTGAGACATAAGCTGAAGTATTGATTGGATCAGGTGGAATTAGGTGGGAAAGGATCTGGAGAACGTGGACAAGTATTCTCACTGAGGGGAATTACATATTTGAATTTGAGACTGACTATAACGTATCAGGACATTGAGAATACTGGAGCAGTTAGAGAGAAGGTTATATAAGTGACATGAAGGGCCTTGAAAGGCAAGCTCAAAAGTTTAGATTTAGTTGTGTGAGTAATGATGATCAATTGTGGGTTTTTGTTTAGGAAACTGTGACATGATATTTTTAGGAGGTTTTATCTGGAAGAGAGGGAAGGTGGTTTGGAGAAGAAAGTGAAAGGGAGGCTCATTAGAAGGCATGCAGTATTCCAAATACAAGATATCAGGTAATTGGTCAGGTGATGTCAGCGGGGCTAAAAAAAAGAAAGAGATATACAAACAAAAGGAAAAATTAAAAAAACTTTTGGGACTAATTGGACATAAGTGATAGAGAAAGAATAGTAATTAAGACTTTATTCCCATCCTAAATAAACCAAATTGACTTTTTCCCTATGTAGGAAGTAAGCCAGATTTGGTATAAAAAGGTAGGAATAACTAAACTTTATATTAGTAATGACTGTCCAGTGATGTTTAGTCAAAAATAAAAATACAGTAATTCTTGACATTAAGTTAATCAGTGATTAAAGTGGGATTTAAATTATCCAAACCTCATTTTGCAAACTTACCATGTTTAAGTGAGGGGGACGCTGACACTTTGATTGTTCTCTGCTAAAATCCCTACATTAGCAAACCACTGGATGGGAGCAGTAAAAAGGTATCACTGTGCTTTTCATTCAGGAGAAGGCCTCCCTCCCTGATGAATTTGACCTTCGCTGATTTTACAGGTTTCACGGGACTTCTGTGCGAGGAGAACATTGACAACTGTGACCCCGATCCCTGTCACCACGGCCAGTGCCAGGACGGGATTGATTCCTACACCTGCATCTGCAATGCCGGATACATGGGGGCCATCTGCAGTGAGCAGATTGACGAGTGCCTGAGCAGCCCCTGTTTGAATGAAGGCCGCTGCATCGACCTGGTGAACGGCTACCAATGCAACTGCCAGCCTGGCACTTCAGGTGAGGCAGTCTGTGTTTCTCTTTGATTTGGGGCCTTGGTCTTTCTTCACATTTCACCCACAGACTCAGATTTTCCTGGCTTACGTGCAGCAACATTTTTTTAAAGTGCCTGATTCTGAGAAATACTCGGCCAAACCACATCTATAAATATCTTTAGAAGCAGACACTCCTCCTGTCCAGTTGAGGGTTTAGAAAATTGATCATTTTTCTATGTATAGCTCTAAAGGTTTTTAGTTTGTAGTTTAGTTAATTTAGTTTATTAGTGGTGTTATAGTCCTGAATGCTTACCCCTTAGGGGGAAAAATGAAATTATTTTTATTAAATACAACAGCTCAGTTGCTTTGGGATAGCCTCTCTACTTTTACTTTTTCCCCACTCTTCTAAAAGTAACAGATATTTTGGATCTTTGATAATTTTCTTGTGATCGCCTGATCTCCATACTCAGTCTTGAATCTCCATTTTGCCTCTAAACCATTCTTGGACGTTGGGAGGGTCATTAGGGAGAAACAATCTAGGATTGTAGAAGCTGAAGGCAGTTTGTAAAGGTCTTACTGTAAATCTGGGAGTGTGAACGCATACCTCCATCCCCCATCCCAGTTATAGATTTCCTTGTTAAATTTACCAAGCTCAGGTGAATGGCTATTTGTGTTTGTTAGGGATGAGAACATGCTACTTCATGGCAGGTAATTGTGAGATTATTTTCTTAGTTGGCAGCATTTCACAGACTTCCCTGAATTCCAGTTTTACTTATTAGATGAATATTTATTGCCATGCTGGCTGTGCACGGACAGAGAGGTTCTATTTCTCAGATCAAAGAAAAAATGTATTAGAGAAAGATTAACCAGTGTATGCCTTTGTGAGAAAAGTACCTGCCAATACATTGGGTGATTGATTGAAAACACATTTGGGACTCGAAGAAAGTGGTCTATGTAGGGGGCAAAGGGGGAAGGGTGGTCAGATGCCTTCAACTTATTTTTTTTTATTTCCAAACCAATTTCTTCAAACATGTCAAAGGCCCTGGTCTTCATCCAGGACCTCGTACATGCCAAGTTTGGAAACAAAGTCCTTTTTGAATTACTCAAGCATACAAAAAAACATCCCCATGCCTTCACAGCTGAAAATGCTTCTCCCTCCCTCCACGTTTAGATAACTCCCTAAAAGGGCTGAATGGATCTTTGTGAAACCTTCCAAAAGCAATTTGCTTCCGGGCTGGTCCCCAGACATGAGAAATTGCAGCCCCAAAAGAAATTTGAGAGATTTACAAGCAACTGAATGGAGTCCTCAGAATAGAAGGGTTGTCTCGGTCTTTACTATCTATCCCACTTTATTCAGCACGCTCTAAAACTGGGTGAAGAGTTAACTGGCAGGTACTTTGTTTTCCCTAGGATTATCCCATCAGGCCAGGAGGTATCAGGTGGGTGCCCTAGGGGGATGGGGTAAGAACCTGTCCCTGAACTGGACAAGAAATAATTGATTGCTTTTGCAAACAGCACAATTAAAAGGAGGAGCCATAATCGGGCTCCATAATCCAGTTGCACTGGGTAGAAGTGGGAAGTTTTAAAGGAAGAGAAATGAAATTTGATTTTAGAGACTTCAGATTGTAACAGGTGGATTTTATGGGATTTGCAGATAGAGGAATTATTAGTGACTTCAGTTCTGAAGATAACAGTCAAGAACAGTCACTCAGGAAGCTTCTGTTCTGCCAGAGCTGACTCCTGTATTACTTCCATTATCATGAGATCAAAATTGTCTCTGTCTTTTAACCTCTTGCTCTTGCTCTGCCTTCTGGAACTCACACAGAATAGGGCAGCAGGCAGAGTAAGGAACAGTGAATGAGAAGGCAAGACCTTTACCTGAAATACTCAGGGCCCGGTTAATGAGACCAATGCTGTTTATTTTTTCTTTTTAATTTTTAATTTTAGCTAATACCAGGCAACTGGTATTGTGCAATTAGACCATGACTGCGTTTTAAGTTCCAGGGCAAGTTATGAGCTAAAAACTGCAAACCAGTAAAATGACAAAATAGGCAGTTTTGTGTAGTTTCTTTTTTATTTTTAAGCTCATTGTAGGCTGGATATATCACTACCATCATTACATGGCAGCCTTTATTGTCTATGTTTCTGATAATAATAAAGAACGGGAAATGTGTCACTGAGAGAGTTTTCTCCTATCTTTGCAGGGGTGAATTGTGAAATTAATTTTGATGACTGTGCAAGTAATCCCTGTGTTCATGGGATCTGTATGGATGGGATTAATCGCTACAGCTGTGTCTGTTTGTCAGGATTCACAGGTAATATTCTGTTTTCTTTTGAAGATCTTCCTTCCAGCTCATTAATTTCAGAAAAATGACATGGAAAACTTAATTTTTCATTTTTCCTCCTTTCCTGTAATATATGTCAGTTGGAAATTTTTGGTCTGATTGCTCAGGGCCACCTGTAAGCAACACTTAAGGAAGAAGAAAGAGAGACAGAGATGGGAGAGACAGAGAGAGGGAGAGAGGAAGAAGAAGGGAGGGAGGAGAGAAGATAGCTATATTGATATATATGTATACATACATCCCCACACATAACATGTACACCAGAGGTAAACACCAGCAAGAAACAGTCTCCCTAAATAAATACTTCACCACTCTCTCCTCCATCCTGGATCCTTCTTTTTGAAGGGTTGTTGGGTGAGATCAGGATTTAGGAAAAGTCAGCTCAGTTTGACAAACATGACTGAGAGCTTCCCACCTCCCCACAGAGAGAAACTGCTGAAAATTTTTCAGATTATAAACTCCTCTTAGATGATTATAAATAAGTGGAACAATATTCCTACCCCTTTTTAGTCTAAGACATGCTAGTGAACTTTTTGGAAAACAACCAAAAGGACATAGTGTATGGACAAGGATAAAAATATATCTACTTTCTGTTTTCCTTCTGGATATTCACCCAGGATGTCTGCAGAGTAGTCTCACTGGTTAGAAAAACACTGCCCCGGTTTTTTATTTTATATGGCAATATACAAGTAGGTACTTAATAAAGGTTTTAAAAGACAAAACAAATATTTTAAGTGATGATGCTATAATAGGCCCACCATATTGCTATTTACAATCCTCCTAAGACATTTCCTTCCTAGATTTTCAAACCATGATGTTAGAAGGCAAATCCAAGCCAATTATAAATGAGTGCTTACAGTTCTCCAGTTAATGACTTATCTTCCTCTCATGTTTCACAATTGCTTGTGTTCTCTTACCTGGCGTGCCACAAAGGTTATATGATTGTGGGTCACTTGAGAAAGCTATCCATTGCCTATATTGGGTAATAGTAGCCTCTCTTCATTAGGGAAAAGCGCTCACGTGCCAGGTATGACCAAGGGCTATATATGGCTTGTGTCTGCCA
Organism: Antechinus flavipes; assembly: GCF_016432865.1. Taxonomy (NCBI): domain Eukaryota; kingdom Metazoa; phylum Chordata; class Mammalia; order Dasyuromorphia; family Dasyuridae; genus Antechinus; species Antechinus flavipes. Next base: position 43,030,940 of record NC_067401.1, read on the forward strand.
GACAATATTCGTGCCCTGAAATGTCCTACTTAAGAAAAACTGATAGCTAACTAAACATAAAAAAATTGTGCTGGACAATGGCACATTGTTGCTGAAGAGGTAACTAACTGTTCCCAGTAGCCTTGTAGTAGCACTTTGGAAGAACATCAGCCTGGAAAACTCTTCCAGATAACAAGTTTCGTGTTAAAAGTATTTATGCCTCAGCTTGGCCAGTTTTCTCAGAAAGTTTTTGCAGAATACAAAGATTCTTTTTGGCAAGTAAAGAAAGAGAGAAATAAGCAGGTTGGAAATATGCTAAAATAAACTTAAGGTGGGGTATAAAACTCAGACCAGGCAGGAAGTGGGATGTTATGATTTGGGTATGAGCCTAGATCCTCTCCCTGGGACCTCTCTCTGTCTCTTAGTCTGGGAAGTTTAAAATATCAGTGGCTCTTGTGGTATGTGCCCACCACCTGGCAGTATGTGATGTTGTCTCCTTTCCTGTATTCTATTTTTTGCTATTTTAATAACAGTTTATATAATTTAAGGGAGTCTTTTAAAAAATAAATTCTGCATTTTATACCTGCTGATACTTTCTATTTGTGTAGTGGGTTAGGAAATACTGAGTCAACATCCCAGAAGAGAGCCAAAGTGTCAGTAAAGCTGGTTTAGAGTAGAAATAAATTAGGCATACATATACTTTCAAAAAAATTTATTTTTCAGGGCAGCTAGATAGTGCAGTGGAGAGTACCCTCCCTGAAGTCAAGAGAACCTGAGTTCAAATCTGGCTTCAGATGCTTAATACTTCCTAGCTGTGTGACCCTGAGCAAGTCACTTAACCCCAATTGACTAAGTAAAAAAATAAATAATTAAAAATATTTTTTGTCTATTAAGAATTTTTTCTTCTTTTATTTCCTCCCATTGTCCCCCACTTAAATGAAAAAGAGGGAAAGAATATTCTTGTGACAAATATTCTTAGTCAAGCAAAGCAGATTTACTTATTAGTCATGTCCAGAACGGCAAATCTTCTTTTCCATTTTGAATCTCTTTTGGGAGATAAGTTGCCTGCTTTGTTACATTTGTAAATTAAGGGGAGCTCACTTTAATCTTTGGTGTAACAGCTTCCTCTTTAGTTCTTTGGAACCAGTGATCATGATTACTTTGATCAGCTTTCTGGATCCTTTGAAAATTGGCAAACATATAATCCTATACCTCACCCAACTCCTTATTTTAATTTAATCAATAATTATGAAGTTATCTGCAAGGTAATACCTCCGGTCCCTTTTTCTGAGGATATTAGCACCTAATGGGAAGGAACTATTTCTGGGTCATTCTCTTTGCACTCCTTCCAGACAGAGCTCCCTTGCAAAATGCCCTTTGAAACAGTTGGCCTAGAGTCAGGTTCCAGGAAGAGTTAACAACAAATATTTATTAAGCTCCTTTCTCAATGTAATTCAAGTGTCCTAAGCACTGGGGCTCCAAAGCTGAAGGCAGGGAGGAAAAATTGGGTTGAATTACTTACTGAGAATATGACATGTTTTCAGATTCAGTCTGATTTCTAATTTTGCTTTTTCATTAGATAAAATGTGGTCTTGATCTTGGCATTTCTGTTCATCTTATTCCCCTGCCCCTAATATTACTGCAATTTTGTCCCTCCTCCCAAGTGTTTCCCTCCATTACTTACCCCTTCTTACCAATATGCCCATGTTTCCCATTCTTCTCACTCCTCCCAAAGTGAAATTTCCATAAACTGCATGAAATTACATTCGTGTCAGAAGTCCCTCTGACTCAGTGAAGAAGACAAAAAAAAAAAAAAACAGTTACTGGTTTAAAAAAATCCACCCCAAAAGAACTAAAGAATTAGGGGATCTTTCTTCTGACTCAGTATTGAATTGCTGCGTGGGGAGAGTCGATTCATAGCTTTTGCCAGTGGCAGATATCTGCTGCATGTCTTTCAATCAGGATTAGCATCATTTATTATGATCTCAAGGTGGGAAGGACATTAAATATCACCTAAATCAACATCCTCATCTTACATAAAGGAAGGGAGAGCTGTTTGGGTGTGAAGCATCTTCCAGTGGTCACAGACCTGGGCTTAAATCTGGATCTTCAGTGTACAAGGGACAAGTCAAGGAAATAGTACCTAAAAATGAATTAGTAGGAAAACGTTATTTTAAAAAAGGAAAATAGTCACAACTGTGATATTATAAACAAAATATTACTGATTCATTAATACTAAATCACCAGTAATGAATGATTTGGATAATTAGGTAAGAGATTTAAAAAAAAAAGTTTTGATACCCACACATTAAATGTATATGGCTCTGTTTATTGCAATTTCTGGTTCTAAATGTGTGGTTGGCATTGAGATGGGAAAAGAAAGAATATTTTGTGTTTGTTTCTTTTGAATGGGATATTCCCTAAAATTTATAAATTCTTTCCTATCTGGATGTTGCTACCATTTACTTGTATGTGTTTCAAAAGCACTTCTAATTCAGCAAGTCCAAAACAGAATTCATTTTCTTTCCTCCAAATTTTCTCTTCTTTTTAATTTGTTTTTGTCCATCATTTTCCCAGTCATACAGGCCCACAATTTTGGTATCATCCTCGCCTCCTAGCAAATTCCACATACCTAACCTTTTGCCAAGTTTTATCATATCTACCTTCATAGAATCTCTCATACTTGTTCCCCCCACTCACATGAACACTACTAGCCTGATACAGGTTCTCATCACTTCTGCAATTTAGTCTAGCTGCTTTAAATCACTTTCCACTCCAATCCATCCACCACAAAGCTGCCCAAGGATTTTTCCTGAAGCCCAGGATGATAATGGTACCCTTTCTCTTTCCTATTCATTAACCTCCAGTGGCTCTCTATTGCTTTTGGTATCAAATATGAATCCTCTGGCTTTTAAAAGCCTTCACAAAATATTAAAGATATTTTCTCTATTCTGTAATCCAGCAATATTAGCCTCCTTTCCTATACCTTTTTGCTGTCTGTCCCCATGTCTGAAGTGCTCTCCCTCCTCATTTCTGAATTCTTTATAGACTTAATGGAAATCCCATTTTCTCCAGGAAGCTTTCTTCCCTCCTGTGCTCCCCGTACTGTTAGTACCTTCCTTCTGAGAGTACCGTCCATTTGCTCTGTGTGTTTATTGTGTCTACATATTATATATATATATATATATTACATTGTATATAATTTACATAATTGTGTTTATTTGTATGTTGTCTCCCATGAAAACTTGAGTTTGTTGAGAGTAAAAACAATGTTGTTTTTCTTTGTAACTCTGAGTTTAGCATAGTGTCTGATACATAATAGACTCTTAATAAACATTGACTGCCTGACTGGTTTGGGTATAGATAAAACATTGATTAATCATAACGCAGTTCATTTGAGTCTTTAGGTAGAATTCTTTAATAAAAGAGAGGTAACCCCAAGAAGTCAAGACTATAGTAAGATCTATTCCAAAGACCACTTCCTGGTTTATATCTTATGTTACCAATTTACACCAGTTTCCAGCCCAGATAGCTTAATGTAATCCCATATGGTTGGAATGCTGCCTTACAGGTGGTCACACTCATCGCCAAATTAAAATTGCTAGCTTGATGGTCCAGAGAGTTTTTAAAGGTCCTTCTGAACCATTAGAAGAGGATTAAGTTATGTTCACACTAAGAAAAGAAAGTAGACTGAAATAAGGATTATTTCAATATGTGAGGATTATATCAATATGTAAGGACTATATAAATAAAGTCTGAAATAAAAAATTTGTACCTTTTATAAAGCCAGATCTCACTCCCTTTTGTCCCAGTTCATACCATTTTCCTATCGGTGCATTTCAACAGCACCTTTTTTTTTCCTGTTCCTCCTCCTTCTCTTCCTCAGCCAAGCCTTTGCTATACAGACTTCAGACTTTTGTTACACCACTATCATTCCATAGCTGTTCCTTTGGAAATTTTGTACAAGGAGTTTTCCCAACCATATCAGTCACCTCTTTTGTTCTCCAGGATATTTGTCCATCTTCCACCAAGTATGTCATTTCTCTGATCACAATATGCTTCAGTTTTGTCTGTACCAAGCAATAATTTCTTAATATTTGTTGATTGAGTGGTTCAGCATCTGAATGACTACAGTAAATCTTAGAACACCTTTGCCTTTTTTTCTTTGACACTATCTCCAGTGACCTCAATCTCAAGTCAAGAGCACTTTAGCTCCTTTCTGATAATTCTGCACCATAGACTGTTATCACCCACAAATTCTTCCTCTTCCAGATCTTAAAATCCAAAATTGCATTCTTAGCTATCTGCTCCCACTTAATTGATGGCTTTTAATGGTGTCCGACATTGCCATTTTTGTTCCCTTGGTTCTCTCTGGTCCTCCTCATCCATTACTCCAAAGCTGATCTACTTGCTTGCATATCCAGCTCAGACTCATTTTAGTACCATTCTAATCCCTTTAGCCTTTTTGCCATTCCTGTTTTCTCATGAACTCATCTTGGATTCTGTTTTCTTCTCTCCTGCATTGCTGGAAAACTAATAAAACCATGTTGATGAGGTCTATTGTAAATTCATTCCAGCTGAACTCTTCTGGATTAGATTGTTCATTGGGAAGTTTTTTATTTATTGGATATTGACTTCCTTTCAATCCTGCCACTATTATAAACATTTTCCATTCTCATGAAGTGTACATACCCTTCACTTTGTCCGCTCCAGCAATTCTCTCATCTCCTGACTGCTCAAAAAAAAAAAAAGTCTATTCACTATCAACTTCCTCAACTTTCCTTCTCTTTATGATTTTCCTACATCTCCAAGTAGTTTGTTATGTTTGTGTGAAGAATGAACAGAAGAGGAAAAACTAAAAACAGGGATACCAGTTTTTGTGTCATAAAATAGGTGTTGAGGTAGTGACCATAAGAATAGAGCAAAGGGAACATATTTGAGATATATGGTGTCAGAATCAATGGATTTGGCAATGTTGCTAATGTGAAGGTTAAGGGAAAATGTGGAGGCAAAAAATATTTCTGGAGTTTTGAACATAAATGTCAGAGCCACTACCAATTCCTTAAATATTTTCTTGTGAAATGTATGCATAAGGAAAACATGTATTGATTCCCTTTGCCATAGGACAAAGATGCAATGTTGACATCGATGAGTGTGCCTCGAACCCGTGCCGCAAGGGTGCAACGTGCATCAATGATGTGAATGGTTTCCGTTGCATCTGCCCAGAAGGACCTCACCATCCCAGTTGTTATTCACAAGTGAATGAATGCCTCAGCAATCCCTGCATCCATGGGAATTGTACAGGTGTCGCCAATGGGTAAGTTTATTTGGTTTGAAGTTTGATATCCTATATGGAACTCCCATGTTTCTCTGTGGAAGAAATAGTCCTAAGGGTAATTTCTAGTTGGATTTGCAGTAGTTTTGCAAAAAGCTAGAAACGAAATTAGCTCTTTGTAAATATTAAAATAGTCATTTTCCCATTGTTGTTATTTTAAATTCAATATTCACAGCAAACAAGTAACCATGGGGGTAAATCTTCAACTCAGACCCTACAATTTGAACCATTTACATCTTGAACAAATTGGGGGAGGGTGACAAGAATTACATCATTGTCAAGGATACCCACATCGGGCCAAGGCTTCCAGGCTGAGAAAACAGAGAAATGCATTTGTTCCTTGTCCCTTGCTGAATCTCCAATTATAGAGTTCTGTTCTCTTTGATTGGATTTTACTTCTGTTTTTATGGCTGTAGTGAATGGGATTAAATGAGCTTATTTTTTCTCTCTCTTCCTTAGCTCAGGGTTATGTTCCAGTAGTAATTTAGCATCAAAAGCAGGAATTTCTCAAGTGTATTATTTGGTTTTCTTTCAGGTACAAATGCCTCTGTGAAGCAGGCTGGGTTGGAACCAATTGTGAAGTGGATAAAAATGAATGTCTCTCCAACCCTTGCCAGAATGGAGGAACCTGTGACAATCTGGTGAATGGATACAGGTGTACCTGCAAGCAGGGCTTTAAAGGTGAAAAAAAAGGGCTCATTTCTGCCCAGTTTTGGACCGGGTAGGGTATTCAGTCACTTTTGTGGAAGGAACAGGAAAAGGATTTTTATTTCACTTGCTAGTTCTCTTGAGACATACAATGTTGATTGGTGGGTTGCAGAGACAATTCAGGGAAAGGAAGGTGGAGGTCAAGTGTATTTAAAGTACGATGGCGTTTGGAGGGCAAGGGATCCATGCTCTCCATTCCCTTACAATGGAACCATTGTTCACTTTCTGATGTTCTCAGATAATCACCTCTTTGCTTTCCAGGAAAGTAGTCATTCAGGAGTTCTTTATATCTATCCCTTGGGTCCCCATTGTTCTGTTTCTGCCACCAGCTTTTGGAAAACTCAGGAGAAAGGCTTTCTAGTATTTTACTAATCTATTATCCATAATCTTTGGGAAACCAGTTTTTTTTTTAAGAAGTGCATTTTTCTTCTACTTTTTAGTCAGCATATATTTTGGGACTCTAACCAAGATCTTCTGACTCTCATTCCTTTTTTTTGTTCATCTTAATGATGTTTTGAGAATCAGGCATTTAAGGTAGGAGTTGGGCTAAGTAGCCAGTGAGGTCTCTTCCAAATCTCAAATTCAGAAATTGTGATTTTCCATAGTGCATCAAGATTACTACATGTAATGATATTCTTGGACTATTTCTGAGGAATTATTTGGAATAGCATAAAATTCTCTTGCCTTTAAAGAACTGTACAGATGGTGGTGATTTCTCATCACATTTAACCTTTTCTAGCAGCCTGAAAGAATTACTGTAGTTTCCCGTGTACCAGCGACTTTACCGACATTGGGTGAATTTTGCTCGAGTGTTCACTTAAAGCCGTGATGAAATTTATACTAAATTTCATTTTTTTGTGTGTTTCCCACCATTTGTAGGTTACAACTGTCAAATCAACATCGATGAATGTGCTTCAAATCCTTGCCTTAATCAGGGCACCTGCACTGATGATATAAGCGGCTATACTTGTCATTGTATGCTTCCATATACAGGTGAGTTCCTTCGGTGTCCAGAATGTACCTGTTAAAACAGAAAAGGCACTTGGCTCTGTAATGTCACGTACAGTATTTGATTATCAATGAAGTTATCTCTTATGGTGGAATAATAGAGACTTATTCTCTATTCTCTTGGACTCATTGGCTGTATCCTGAGATTTAAAAGAAAAAAAAAACACTATTCCCTCCCATGATGTGGGAGGCTCTTGTTCTCTTTTGCAATTATAGCGTTCCAGACTCTAAAAAGTTAGAAGGGATTTCATGTATTGAATGAGAATCTTTTTCTCAAATATTCCCAAGCAATCTGGTTTTCCTGCCTTCCCTTGAAAAGACCTACAGCAAGGAAGAGCACATATGGACCACCCTCTGTTAAATGTAGCTATTTTATATCATTGTTCCCACTGTAAAGACAGAGAAACTGTGTAGTCCAGGGAATTGCAAAGACAGCAGCTTAAAATAATGGCACAGTTTATATCCAGTATCCAGATGTTTCCAAAATCAAATTTATGGTTTTTGTTATTTCACTGTTCATGGTTATTCTCATTTCCAGTGTCTACTAAGTGCTCACATGTCAAACCTAAAGTCATCTTCTCCCTTCCAGTGCCCCCCAACATTCTTCCAGTGCCCCCTTTCCCTCCCTTCCCCGTGTCTGTTAATTGTTGAAATTTTATGATTATTCATGACTCCTCTCTTCCTCTCTCCCCCATGTTCAATCAGCTACCACGTCCTTCAGTTTTATGTTAGGGAAATCTGACATTCAGCTTCTCTCTTCTGCCTTTTACCAGCCTGTATTGGCAGTGAAGGGAACATAAATATACATGACGGGGTGTATATGCCTGTGTATACGGCTCAGTCATACTGAGGCCTGCAGCTGATTTTTGAGAATATTTAATTTGTCACTGAATTTCTCAGATACTAGAGAGATATTTGTTTATATTGTGGTTGTAGATAAGACCCGCATTAAAATTATATCCTGCATGTGAACCTAGAGGGATTATATCTGACCAAAACCACAAGCATATTAAAGTCCCAGTGCCTGGCATATGGTCACATTCATCTCTAATTGACTCTGGTTCACTGTGACTTGTAATGGAGCAGTCTGCTTTTTCCTTAAATCACTTGAGTCACCATCAGTTTGATGAGACATCACAGTGGAAATTTCTGTCAAAATCTATGGAAGGTATTTTTTTTTCCAGTTGGAACACAAAATTTGGCCAAGATTTAGCCTGAGTTAGTTATGACTTTATTTTAGAAAATGCCATCCTTGAGAAAGGGAAACTTTTTGTTCTAAAGCTTTTATTGGATGTTTATGCTCAGCTTTCCATAAGCCTTGCACTCAATAAGTTGAGCGCTTCAGAAGTTCCTTTGGATTTACGTGAGGACAAAAAAAAGAACTCTGAAATAATGGCATGTCATAGGAGTGCAGCAATTGTTTCTCCCCAACTCATTTCTTCCTACATGTTTTCTTCACTACTTTCCCCCATATGTGTGACTTCTGTCACTAAATGGAGGATTTTTAGGACTAACTCTAGAAAACAGGATGAAATTTCATGGGTGTTGTTCTTATTTAACAAAAAGCCTGGTAACTTCGTCTTTATTCTTCATTTTTCAGTCGTTTTAGGTAGAATCGGTGGTTGCAGATATTCCTATTCATCTGAATTTGTGACATCACCCTGATGCCAAAAGGGCCAATTGTCTACTCTCCTGGCCTGCTTGTTTCCACATATTCACTGTGCTTTGGTCCCCACAGGCAAGAACTGTCAGATGGTGCTGGCCCCCTGCAACCCCAACCCATGCGAGAATGCTGCCATTTGCCAAGAATCTGCAAATTTTGAGAGTTACACTTGCCTCTGTGCTCCTGGCTGGCAAGGTGAGACAGACGTCCAGCTTAATGGCAATGGGGAAATGTGTGTGAGCAGTCCCGGGTTCAGGAAGAGGGGGAACAAAAGGCTGAGAAGCTGCTGAGGTTCTCCTGGTCTCCGAGCATCCCTTCCCCTGCAGCATCTTGTCCCTCATCCCCCATGCATCTGTGGCCCCCTAGTGGTCACAAAGTAGGGCATCTTAGAGGACCTCTTCCATGGCTCCCCACCTGGGCATCCGTTGGGAGGATGCTCTGAGACCCCAGAGTTTGTAAGGCTTGCTCCTCCTGTGCTTTCAGGGCCTCGATGTAACGTGGACATTGATGAGTGTGTCTCCAAGCCCTGTATGAACCGCGGCATCTGCCATAACACAGAGGGAAGCTACCTCTGCAAGTGTCTACCTGGCTTCACAGGGGTGGACTGCGAAGAAGACATCGACGAGTGCCTTGCTAGTGAGTGAGCGGCCAGCTGGCCAGTGGGGAGGGAGCCACGGCGGGCAGAGTGGGCAGGGAGGACTGAGCCAGGTGACACAGTAGATGGAGCTCTATTTAAGTATATTCTTATATATCCACTCTCCACCTGGATAAAGACTCCTTTGTAGGAATGATTTTCTTCCAATTTTTTGTTTCTTTCTCAGTACCTAACATGATTCTTTGCACATAGTAGGTACCTAGTAAATGTTTATTGATGAATCAATATGAATAAAATATCCTACAGTCTTTCCTTTATTCTTTTTACCTTTCCTCTAGTTCTTTAGCCAGGCTACCTTGTCTTTCCCACAGAGAAGGAAGCAGTATGATTCTCTATGTCTTTGGGAAAAAGGGAACAGAGAAAATTATTCTGTCCAAGCTGGAAGTAATATAGTTTTTTTTCCCAGCTAAGAAAATTAGTTGTTTCCAGGAGAGCCAAGCATCCGTATGTTCAAAGGGGAGGCTTGGATTTGTAGTCTAGAGAGCAATTACCATGTCAGCCAAGATCAGGAAAGGAAGGACTCATGAGCAGCCAGAGCTGAGTCTTTGGTCACAGTCCAGTGCCTGATGCTGCTTTTGTGGGAGTACTTGACCTTGGTCCCTTTGGGTTCTTAAGTGGCTCATTCATGGAGGAAGGACCTTGACTGATACCAGGGAGCCGTGGATGCTGTTTTTACACACTTGTATTCCTTGTTTTAGATCCCTGTCAGAATGGTGCTACCTGTGTAGACGGAGTGAACTCCTTCTCGTGCCTTTGTTTGCCTGGGTTCAATGGCGATAGATGTCAGACAGACATGAACGAGTGTCTGAGTGAACCCTGCAAGAATGGAGGCACTTGCTCTGACTATGTCAACAGTTACACATGCAGATGCCAGGCGGGGTTCGATGGCCCTCACTGTGAGAACAACATTGATGAGTGCACTGAGAGGTGAGAGGCAGCCGCCTAGCAGAGGACGTCCCCCAACAAACACAAGAAAAAAGGGGGAGGTTGATGCAAACCATATTTCCTGGGGTGGAGAATTAGACATTTGTTTAGATCTCACCACCATTTCCCAGATCTCCTACCAAAGTTTCTGATATTTAGTTAGTTAGCAGATATAGCCTTCTGGATCTTCAAAGTGGGAATATTCATTGGGAAGCAAGAAGAGCCCCCTTGACTCTTATCTTTTTTGCCCACCTCTGGGTTCCTTATCCATTTATTTCTACATTTGGGTAGGAAGCCATTTAAGCCTGTCACTCTTTGGAAATTATGTAAGGATACTGTTATCCTTATGTATGTCCTTATATATCACAAACTTTGCAAATTCTGCAGCTTTCTTATGCTAACTAGAGAAAGAAATGTTAATTCCCAGGACCTCACTCAACCCTTTTCAAAAATATTAATTTTGCTAACATAAAAAAGCAACTATGAAAAGTTCCTGAAGGCCTGAACAGAAACCTAGAGAACTAAGCATTCTCTAGGAGTTTCCAAGTCAGCCCTACGTCCTGCATTAATGGTAGAAATAAGAATGGCACCAGGTTTTTTGACTCTCCATTGAGTTCAGCGAGCATAGGGAACAATCCTGAAATACATGAAAAGAAATCCGGGTTTGGGGTTTTGGGGAACATCGGTTCACAGACCTTTACCCATCTTGCACTCCTCGGATTCCAGATTCTCAGTCAGTAGCATTCCTAGAACCTGGTGTCCGTGTTTTTATTTTGATGTTGATTTTCTTCTGTTTGTCTCTCAGTTCTTGCTTCAATGGAGGCACGTGTGTGGATGGAACCAACTCCTTTTCTTGTCTGTGTCCTGTGGGTTTCACTGGTCCATTTTGCCTTCATGAGATCAATGAATGCAACTCCCACCCATGTCTGAATGAGGGCACCTGTATTGATGGTGTGGGGACCTACCGCTGCAATTGCCCATTGGGCTACACAGGGAAAAACTGTCAGGTAATTCACCTCTTCCCTCCACTCCCCACCCCAATCTTACTCAGTAACTACACTTGAATCAGTCCCTTCTAAGATCCACCTCAAGTCTGGCACCCTAAAGTCATATTAATTCTAAAGCAGCATGGAGATTCTCCTCTTGATTAGTGATTCTGAAATCACTTCCAAAGGGAGCAATTTTTTGATTGCAAGAGTTCCCAGTCCCTTCAAACTTAGTATAAGTTCCAGAAAATAGGACATGTTTTGTCATATAGTGAAAACAAGTAAAAAGGATCAATAAAGTATCATTAAGGATCAAGACTAACAAAGGAGTCTGGGGACTCCATTTAGCCAGAAAAGGAAACTGTGAGAATAAATTGAAGATAGATTTAAAATTATTTATATTTAGAGAAAGCTGAAGGTTATTAGAATAATTTTAGGCAGCTGTTCTCCATTCCAACTGAGTAGGAGGGAATGGGCTTTAATATTATTGAGAAAGAGTGCAGGTTATGAAATGCTTGAAAGAGGCTCCCAAAAGAGGCTGTATCACCATGTTTACCATCTTCCCTTGGAAGTCTTTAAGAACAATAGCTAGTAAAAAGATGTCCTTTGCCAGAATTATTAAAAAAGATCTCAAGCATGGAAGCAGCCATCTCTATAAAAGTTGAATTAAATTGAATGCTTTTTCCATTCAAGGCAAAGTAAGTGGTCCAAACCAAAGATTTCAAGCTCTGGTTTTATGATGTGACAAGTTATCTCTACTTATACTGAGGGAACGTTTAAACCAAATTCATTTTAAGTGAATTTTTAAAAATAAATACAGCCTATGTAGATGTTTGTTTCTCATACTGCAATAAAGTTAAGAATGTCAAAATCCCATAAAGATGAAAATCAGTGTCCTTATCCAGCCTGTTTTGGATCCACTGCATTTAGCATTTAACATATTAAATATATCTGTACCAGCCTGGTTTTAATGAGCATTTTCTTTCCCTTTGTGTTGAGCCAAAATAGTTCATAATGGTCAGGAAAGAGAGAAGTTTTTCTGGCAGGACAAAATGGGTAGGAATTTCTGGCAAAATGAGTCTGAGGTGACTACATTTTGGCTGCTGTTTTATTTCTAGTAGAATGCTGGTACCTGCCCTTCCTTTCCCTTTTTTGGATCCTTGGATATTTATGTGTTTGTGTATGGACTTGTATGTGTATTTTTCAGACCCTTGTGAACCTCTGTAGCCGGTCACCATGTAAAAATAAAGGCACCTGCATTCAGAGAAAAGCAGAGTCCCAGTGTTTATGTCCGTCCGAATGGACTGGGGCTTATTGCGATGTTCCCAACGTCTCCTGTGAAGTCGCTGCATCCCGCAGACGTGAGTCCTGGCTTCTGGCGGGGGTGGTTCTAACTCTAGCAAGGGTCATCAGTACAAACACTACAGCTTGTGAAGTAGGAAAGATTGGAGAAGGAGAAACTGGATAATGATGGTAGAGATGGAGATGGAGCAGATGTATAAGGGTATAAGTCAGAAGGATAAAGGAGAGTAGAAATAATACAATTCTGAGGTTTCCAGAGTCATGTGTTCCTGTAGAAGAATCCCTTGAACATCATCTCTGATAAGGGATTCTAGAGGGGGAACCCCATGTCTTCTCAAGGTAGCATTTCAATTTTTAGACACTTGTAGGGGAGGCAGAGCCAAGATGGCAGAATAAAGACAACTACAATTGTTCCACAGTTCTTCCTTAGCTAAATCTGCCTGTCTACAGATTTTAGCTTTCATACCTAATTCTGCCCTCTGAGATCTGGCAGAATAATTTTAATTTCTCTTTAGACATCTAAAAAGAGCTCTCTTGTCCCTTTTAAGTTTTCTCTTCTCCCAGTGAAATACTGCACCTAATTCCTTCAATCAACCTTAAAATGTCACGATCTTGAGACCCTTCCCCAACCCAGAACACTTCTCTTTGGACATTCTCAGTATCTTTCCTAAAATTTGATATCCAGGAACTGAACACAGGAATCATGGTCTAGGCAAAGTATCATACAACATGTTAGCTTTCCTTCCTAGCTTTGTATCATCTGCAAATTCAGTGCAAATTGCCATTTTCTGACTTATTGATACAAAAATCCAAGGACCCAAGTCCCTAGGAGATCTGAGAGACTCCACACTGGAGGCTTTCCAAGCTAACTTGCTCTTTGGACTTTGCCATTCAGCCAGTGTAGAATTAATCCATTCTCTTTTCTCATACATTTCTCCATCTCTTTAATAAAATATGTCTCCCAGCTCTTAATCTTCCCCTTTATCTAAAATGATGTCTCTTTTCTTGCATCATAATTTTGTTACTTGAATTAGAGATTTTATTTGTCTTACTAATGTCTACTAATGGCAGTTTTTTCATCATCATATCCTTAATACCTAACATTTAATATTTAATGAATTTGTTTCAATTTTCCACTCTTCTCCCTACCCCCTCCCCTAGATGGCAAGCAATCCAATATATATTAAACATGATTAAAAATATGTAAATACAATATATGCCTATTTATACAGTTATCTTGCTGCACAAGAAAATCAAATCAAAAAAAAAATGAGAAAGAAAATAGAATGCAAGCAAATTAACAACAAAACGAAGGAAAATATTATATTATCATCCAACCTCAGTTCCCACAGTCCTTTCTCAGGATGCAGATGACTCTCATCATCACAAGATCATTGGATCACATTGGATCCAAGATCCAATGATCTTGTAACTGACCCTGAATCATTTCATTGTGCAGAGGTCAATGTTGGAAAACTATCCATGCATATGTTTTGAAAACAAAAAGCTTTTGAATTTTATTTTCTTTCTCATTTTTTCCCTTCTGATCTGATTTTTCTTGTGCAGAAAGATAATTGTATAAATATGTATGCACATATTGAATTTACATATATTCTACCATGTTTAATATATATTGGATTACTTGCCATCTAGGGGAGGGAGTGGGAGTAAGGGAGGAAAATTGAAACATGAAATTTCACAAGTGTCAATGTTGAGAAATTATCCTCGCATAGGTTTTGAAAATGAAAAACTTCAATAAAAAAATAAATTTGTTTAATAAATATTTACCAAGTTAAATTGATTTGGACTGCCTTTTTCTAGTATCACAAACTAGAGGCATTAAAGGTTCCATCTAGTCTCTTACTCAAGAACTACATGTAGCTTCACTCCCAATATATTTTTCTTAGTACCATTTTAAATGTTTTAAAATGGTGTGCTAGAAAAAGGCCTGGATAGAGACAGAAGATTTAGTTTCCAATCCCATTTATGCCCTTTACCAGTCATAAATTTTCTCATCTGTAAAATGGGAATAAATATTTCCATTTTATATAATAGATTGTTAAAATGAAACCACTTTATCAACCATGCAATAAGATATGAATATAAGCAATGGTAGATCCATTTGACTCTTCTGGCACTATTTCTAGAATATGAAAATACCAGAAGCAATAAGAACACATCATTAAAATCTGGCTTTTCTCACCCAAATTGTCTGCTAAACTTTTTTGCCCTCACTGCCATCCCATGTCCCTAGTGATGATTTTCAACACATTTGTACATGAAATGAGAATGAACTCTTCTGTTTTCATGGTTTCTCTATTTTTAGCATTGGATTACATGGGTCTATGAGATAGAAACTGAAGATATCAATAAAATAGAGTTTCTAGGCTGTTTTTAATAGTTGTTTTTTTTTTTTTGAGCTTGACCTTGCCTTGTATTATATGTTCATCTATGTTGCAATTCTGTTTCTCTGTTTTTCTGCAGGAGTGTCTGTTGATCGCCTGTGTGAACACTCTGGGACTTGCATTGATGCTGGCAACACTCACCATTGCCAGTGCCCCCTGGGCTACACAGGAAGCTACTGTGAGAAACAGCTGGATGAATGTGCTTCTAATCCTTGCCAACATGGAGCCACTTGCAGAGATTATGTTGGAGGATATAGATGTGAGGTGGGCAAGAATAACCATGTTTTCTTAGCTTCTGGTTAGAGTCAAAGATTTGTTTTAATAGTAGATTTTTTTCAGCGTAAAATCAAAATAGAATGTAATATAGTTTGTTTTGATAGAATTTATTGATAATTTGTTTTATCTATTCCAACTTTTCATGAATCAGCTAATGCTTACTAGAAAGTAAGGTTCATTAGATAGGAATTATATCTTATCTGAACTTTGCATTTTTCCCACTGCCAGCAATTTGCTCTCCATAGTTTAAGTATTAAATAGTATCAAATTGGATCAACTTCTAAGACCCTTCCCTTGTTAACTAGAATCATATTGCAGTTTCATTCCCAGCCCAAATCTCTACCTTTGAGGGCACTCCATGGATCTCTGGAGTCTTCTTGGTGTCTGTTTGGGGACATTTTATTACTAGCCACTTCCACTAAGAAATGTCCATTCCCAACTACATTTTTGGTTTATATTTTCAGAGTTTACAAACATTGATCTTTTCCCTATCTCATGGTTCTTTTCTTGCTATCTATGGATGTGTCCAGGTTTCCCCCATCCTTAAAAAAAAAAAAAAAACCTTCACTAGGTCCTACCATCTCCACTAAGTATCATTCAACTTCCCCCCCCTTTTCAGTGAAATTCTTTGAAAAGTCCTATTTATAGCTTCATTGCCTCCTCTGTTAATTCTTGTGGAATGATTAAATTGAGTCAAATTAAAACCCAGGGTACTTGATCTCTTCATTAACTTATCCATTTTTCAATAATATAGTTATATTTCAATGGAGATTTGGAGTATTCCTAAACAAAGCAGGAAAATCTGACAGATGTGGATTGACGAAAGTGTGTAGCATTTCTCAGCTACTCTCTTAGTCCTATGGTTCTATAGTCATCAATGATCTTTTTCCTCCCCGCTAACAGTGTGTACCAGGATACCAAGGTGTCAACTGTGAATATGAGGTTGATGAATGTCAATACCAGCCATGCCAGAATGGAGGGACTTGCATTGACCTGGTCAACCATTTCAAGTGTTCCTGTCCACCAGGCACTCGAGGTAGGGATGCCATGGAATGGGCAGAGGGAGAGTAAACCCAGCCATTAGAGCCTCTTGGGGAGTTCTGCTGTGACTTTTACCAACATCTTCTTTTTAATTGACTTTAAGAAGTAGGGGAAGACTTTTTGATCAGAGGTAATAGGAGAAAACTTAAAGGAGGTGACGTGATGACTCCTGAAATATTTCCCTAAATCAAAGATTCTGAGATGGAAGGGACGTTAGAGGCAATCTGGACTGACCTGTGTCTGTATGAGTGATCATCCAGCCTTTATTTGAAGAACTCTAATGAAGAGGAACCCACTGCTTCAGGAGATATCCCATTGGGTCACTGTTATTTGAGGATGTTGGGAAGAAATTTTTTCCTGATATTAAGCTTAAAATGACTTCTTTGCAGCATCTACCCATTGCTCCTGGTTTTAGTCCCTTACTCAAAAACTAAAAAAGGGCAGGGGGAGCAATTTGATCTGCGTAGGCCCAGAATTCAAGGGATAGTATTTCTTTGGCATCCGGTTTTGGTTTGGTATAAGGAAGGGCTTTCTTGTCTGAATTATTTCTTTGTGAATTAGAAAATTCTTAACCCTGGCTCCCCTATGGACTGTGTCATTTTTTTGACCTTTCAATCTTTCTATTTCTCTATCTTCAAAGAGGGATGATAATCCCTGCAGAGCTCATTTGCTTAGCAACTTAAAACCTTTAAAAATAAAGGTCTTCTTCAAAGACAAGGTGTCTCCAGGACAAGAGCTTTTTATCTACAGGAGGCTTTCAGTAAATATTATTAATAGTGAAAAGGAAGATAATGATGAAAAAACTAGGAGAAACCAGGTCTATAGATTTCCTTTCTTCCTAAGCCCAGTTTTTAATTGCTGGCCTTTGGAGAGATTGAAATTCTTGTTTCTCCAACCTGTTTTGTCCAAGTGTTTCATTCACCTCACCTCACCATTTAATTTCTAAAAACAAGTTTGCTATTTAACTACATTACTTGTCTAACCACAGCACTTGCAATTAAGAACCAAAAAAAAAATACTTCTTGGACATAGAGTGGAAATGATTTTATTTAATCCAAAAGTTTTAAACCTAGAGGCCCATGAGGCAATGGCTAGTAGCATACCACCATCCCCTATTCCTGTCTCTCTTTCTCTCTTCCCTTTCCTATTTCTTCTTCCTTTCCAGTCCTTTCTCCTTCTGTTCTTGGGGCCTGCTTGTGATTTAGTGAAAAGAACAATGAATTGTGGCTTAAGGATCTCCCTGTTTTTGTTCCTGAACTGCCATATTTACTGGTCACTTGACTAGGTGAGTCACTGAAGCTCTTTACCTTCCTCCTCTGTAAACGAGGGGGCATTAAGAGTGGATGATCTCGAAGGACCTTTCAAACTCTCAAATTCTCTTTATTCCATTTTCCTCTCCTGCTTCTCCCTGTTCCTTTCCTCCTGTCTCTGCTTGGGCTTTCTCATCAATCCCATGAGAATTGCTCTTCCATAAGGTGGTGATCAATAACCACAAATAAACGGGTTACTAATCCCTGACTTCAACGATCCATCGGAGGTTGAGTTATGGCATCTGATAAGTCCTGAAAGAGTCAGAAGAGCTGACCCTTTGCTAAAATTAATGCACGGTTTAGTCACCCTGGCTGGTGTCCATCTTTCTCTCAGGCCTTCGGTGTGAAGAGAACATTGATGACTGTGCCCCGGATGCCGGAGGCCCCCACTGCCTCAATGGGGGGCAGTGTGTGGATAAGATCGGGGGCTACACCTGCCGATGTCTTCCTGGCTTTGCTGGTGAGCGTTGCGAAGGGGATATCAATGAGTGCCTCTCCAATCCCTGTAACCCCGAAGGCAGCCTGGACTGCATCCAGCTCATCAATAACTACTCCTGCATCTGTCGGAGCACCTTCACTGGTGAGCAGGGCCCTGGGGGGCTCTCCTGATTCCGTGGGGCCTGCAGTAATGGAGGCTTGGACAGCTGGCCTTATGGGAGGGAAAAAACCCAGATCCAAGTGGACTTTGTGGACATTTTCCCCTTAAGTAGCTTGGGCAGCAGACTGTATGATAACATTGCCATTAGTCTTTTAAAAAAAATAGTGGATGTAGCTCCCCTACCCACTCCCTTCTGAGCTCCCATAATCTGGATTCCACCCCACTTTATTGAAATGATTCTCTTCCCCCCACCTTCATCTAATATTTTATTTTTCTCCAATTACATGTAAAAACAAATTTTAAAAATGTGGGGGTTTCAAGTTCTCACCTTCCCTCCCTGCTGTTCCCCCTCATTGATAAGGCAATCAGTTTAATATAGGTTATACATACGTGGCCATGCAAAACATTAGAAAGTTGAAAGAATCTGTAGTTCACCCACAAATGAGCAGAAATTCCCTTTGTAACATCTCTGACAAGTGGACATTTTTACTTTGGCTGGAATGCCTTTCCTCCAGATTTCCGCCTCCATTTGGGAGCTGCTGACTGGTCAAGAAAGCCAGCAGAGGGCAATATTGTCACATAGAATTGAATTAGCTGTTCAAGACCGGAACACATTTATTTATTAAATATGCCCTTTTTGTAGAAAAATGAAAAATGACAGAT
This sequence comes from Antechinus flavipes, assembly GCF_016432865.1. Classification (NCBI taxonomy): domain Eukaryota; kingdom Metazoa; phylum Chordata; class Mammalia; order Dasyuromorphia; family Dasyuridae; genus Antechinus; species Antechinus flavipes. The sequence goes on from NC_067401.1 coordinate 43,049,793, forward strand.
TTGCTCCTTTTGAGAAACCCAAAGTATTTTAAGGGACATGATGTATTCAGATAAGGAGGATACCAGGCAGAGTGGAATAAGGCTATATGGGAGAAATAGGTAGAATCTAGAAACATTTGAAGAGGAAGATGGCCCAGAGGTCAAGGAGAGAGGTCAAGAAAAGCTACATGGATTAGGTAATGTTGGAGTAAGGGGAAGATTTTAAGAATCAGAGGCAAGAATGGAGTGCATTTCAGACATGGGCCTGTCACTCGAGAGACCATAGGCTAAGATTTTACTAGAAAAACCTTCTCTTATATCCCAGGAATTTTGTTCAGGTACAGGTTATTTAAATGATCCCTGATGTGTTTTTTCCATTGAGATTCTGGAATTATATTTCTGTCAGAAAAGTGAGGACCTAGTAGAGAACCTCTAAACAAAACTCATCCTCTTTTTGGAGGGAGATAGTTAATGTAAGAAGAGGTGATTTATTAAGTGATTCCCTGAAATCTGAGAATCAACAAGGTATCTTTATTGGGCAGAGAGAACTATGATTTTCTGACTCTGAGCCATCACTCTTTGGTTTCTGGCTTTGGGTTCTTGCTACAACTTCATGAAGACAGTCAAATGTCTTCCTTGTCTCCGCTCCCTGGCTCTGTAACCAGTGTACGGTCCAGCTCTTTCCCAGCAATCTTGGAGCAGTTTGAAGGTACCCTTTGAAGCCACCTTTTGCCTTCCTGGCTGACCCAGGATCTAAGACCCAGTTTGCCTTTCAGGCCGACACTGTGAGACCTTCGTGGATGTCTGTCCCCAGATGCCCTGTCTGAACGGAGGGGTTTGTGCCGTTGCCAGCAACACCCCCAGCGGCTTCATCTGCCATTGTCCTCCGGTAAGTGTCGTGTAACTTATGCTCCCCCCCGGCTCGTCCGTGTGACATCCCCCAACAGTTTAAACGAATTTCTGACACCATAAAATGAGTCTCTCTAGCCCCCAGCTGTTCTGCCTCTGCTAAAGGCAATAGCTTCAGCAAAGTGGAAATCATAAAGGACCAGCAAGACCAGAGTCAGACCTCCCAAATGAATCTGAGTTTGAGTCATCTAGACAGGGGATGAGCATGAGGGCTTGGGGGGTTGAGATGCTTTAGTTTCCCCGGGGTGATTTATTTCTCCTCTTAATAACTCCATGTATTCCTCTGGTAATTGGAAAAGGTAACTCAGACTTGTGTATGGCAGGAAATACGGTATCATTATCATAGCGCCATAGGGCCCTAGACTTAGAGTATAAGGTTCCTTTGGGGATATTTAGCCCATATTTTATAGATGAATAAAATCCCAGAGCCCAAGCTCCCCCAAATGGGAAGTAGCTTGATTCTCATGGTTGGAAGGGATCTCTCCATGGTGGAAAAATATATATATATATAATATATATATATATATATATATATGTATATATATATATATATATATATATATATATATATACATATATATATATATATATGTATATATATATATATATATATATATGTGGTTGGAAGGGATCTCCCATGGCGGGGGGAAAAAATAGATAGATAGATAGATATATCTCCCCTAGTTTTATGGGGAGGACGTTTTCCTTACAAAAAGCACGGTTCCTGTTGCTCAGGATTGTGGTCCCCATCTCCTTTAGATTTACCTTCCTCTCCCTTAGTGCTGTTTCCTGTGACCGACTGACAGGGGAACAGCTCTCGCTCGTTGAGCAGACCCCTCCGGGTCAGCAGACTCTGCCTCTTTGCAGACCTCGCCACGGCTTCCCTTCATTTCTTTTTCTCCCCCAAGGGCTTCTCAGGGGCAAGATGCCAGAGTACCTGTGGACACATGAAGTGCAAGAAAGGGGAGCAGTGTGTGCACACCACCTTGGGGCCCCGCTGCTTCTGCCCCCGGCCCGAGGACTGCGAGACGGGCTGCGCCAGCAGCCCCTGCCAGCACGGCGGCAGCTGCTCCCCTCAGAAGAAGCCCCCCTACTACACCTGCCAGTGCCCCCCGTCCTTCTGGGGCAGCCGCTGTGAGTTCTCCGCGGGCCCCACCAACAGCCCCCCGCCCACGTGCCTGAGCCAGCACTGTGCCGAGAAGGCTCGGGACGGCGTCTGCGACGAAGACTGCAACAGTCACGCCTGCCAGTGGGACGGGGGAGACTGTTCGCTCACCATGGAGGACCCCTGGGCCAACTGCTCCTCCCCCCTGCCCTGCTGGGATTACATCAACCATCAGTGCGACGAGCTGTGCAACACGGCCGAGTGCCTGTTCGACAACTTCGAGTGCCAGGGGAGCAGCAAGACGTGCAAGTAAGGGCCCCGCGGGGGTCCCGGGAAGCCCCGCGGCAGCTCTGTCACTAACCCACGCCGGTCTCTCTCCCTTCTGCTCCTAACCGCTCCGGCGCTTCAGCCCCAGCTGCCTCTGCTTGTAGACCCCCCCGCCGGGGCCGAGCCCCTCACACCGCCCTCCCCTGCTGACCGAGGCCCGGGGGACGCTCGTCCACCTGCACACTCACCCCTCTCTCTCTCTGCTCTGCCTGTCTCTGCCTTCTCACTTGCTGCTCTCCTGACCTCCTGGGAGAGATAACTTTTGGAAGTGGTGTAGCCCTGCTCCTAGGCGGCCTCCTACGCTAACCTGCTACAGGATGGATGGAAAGGTCTGTACTCCCCTCTGCTACCCCTCTCTTTCCCGGGTTCCCCAAGATCCATTAGGAGTTTCTAGTTAGACAAAAGCCCCTCTTGGGGACATGCAAGGGATCCATGGTGTGGAAAGTATCCCACACCTCCCAAAACTATTAGCAGGGTTATTTACCTCCTAGTTAATATTCGTAATTTAATTTTTAATTTTTATTTGGATAATTTAATTAAAATTGATTAAATATTTGATGATCTTTCTAGTCCACTTAATGGTTAAGGCAGCAAAGAACAGAAACTCTTTAATGCGATTGCATTATGCTTTTTAAGGCAATTCTAAAACCATGTTTAATTTGACAGTTTACAACCCCATGGCATTAGGTTAGAGCAGCCAGCTTCTTGTCAAGAGGGAGGACACAGTCAGAGGGGCAAGATGGACTTGCTCCAAGGGACACAGCTACTTAGTGGCGGGGGTGAAAATCAGACCCTCTTGCCTCTCACTCCCTGACCCAGTGTTCTCCCCGCTGTATCTGGCAAATAATGCCCGACTGGCATTCTCCAAAAGCTTCTTACTCAGGAGCAGCAGTCGCTACTGCAGTATTAGTCCTAGGGCCTGACATCATGGGGAATAGGACCTCCACCTGCTCCATAGCCAGCTCTTTGGAAAAGACATGATTGTTCAGCGTCATCATCCAAGTCTCATTCTTCTCATTCTCCCTTTCTACGTTTAGATTATTTTTGACATTAGAGGGCGATGGAAATCAGAGGGTAAAGAAAATAAAAATTGAGGGAAGCCAAGCTAGCTGAATTTTGCTTCCCCCCCTTTTTTTTTTCTATAACCAAAGATCTTTTGGGGAAAGAGATTGAGACTTGAAAATGGAATTGGAGACTCCGGGATTTGAATTAAGCCACGAATGATCAAGAGTTGGTTATTTACTCAGAAGAGATTTATTTTAACACCAAGCACATAGTACCCGAGACAGGAACTGGGAGTTGAGACCTCACCATTCATTCATCCTTTCTCTTTCATTCAGCATGTATTTATTGAATATCTGTTCTGGGCTGGGCATTGTAAAGATCCCAGAAGGAAAAAGTATAAATTCTTCATGCTTATGCTCGTATTGGAAAAGTATTAATAGAAAGCAGGGTATTATTAAGGCTAAAATGAGGGTGTGAATGATATGGGAGCTGAAAGAGTAGCTGGAGGAAGGCCTTTAAGGGAAGAAATGGGACAGAAGCTTGCCCTTCAGTATGGGCAAGTGAACTGGTGATCAAACACCTCCCGAGCCCTTATCCTTTCTCTCTCTCTCTCTTTGCCCTGCCCGCCTCCTCCCCAGATACGACAAATACTGTGCTGACCACTTCAGTGACAACCACTGCGACCAAGGTTGTAACAGCGAGGAGTGTGGCTGGGACGGGCTGGACTGCGCCACCGACCAGCCCGAGAACCTCGCGGAGGGCACCCTGGTCATTGTGGTGCTGCTGCCCCCGGAGCAGCTGCTCCAGGATGCCCACAGCTTCCTGCGGTCCCTGGGCACTCTGCTTCACACCAACCTGCGCATCAAGCGAGATGCTCAGGGGGCTCTCATGGTGTTCCCCTATTACGGCGAGAAGACCCCGGCCAACCTGAACAGAAAGTCCATGATAAACAGGAGATCTCTCCCCGACGAGCAGGAGCGGGAAGTGGCAGGGTAGGCTGACGGCCGGATTTATCATCACATCATCATCATTACTAAAACACATGGACACAGAGAGCCACTCCAAGTCCAAATTTCAAACAGAACATTTTAACCCGGTCCATAAGCTATGTTGTATCTAAAAGAGACCGTTGATTTAGAGCAGCATCTGCTGTCTGTCAGACAGAGAGAGGGGGAGTTTCCTTGGAAGGGTGAATTGTTCTTACGTGATGTGATTAGCAGTCAGTTCATATCTACCTTCACACACACTCCTTTGCACCCCCCTAAGCTGCACAGGTGCTTAAAATTCCACTGGAAGTCATTAAATCTTTTTTAAATTAAGCATTAACCTCTTTAGGAGCCCTTTAATGCGACAATGCCCCAAGAGTAGAATAGCCCATTAAGCCATCCGTCTGAGTTAGTTCATCCAGTGCCTGTCAGTAGAGCAAGGAAATAAGGAAGGAGAAGTATCTAAAGGCACTCAGTTGTTTGTTTTGTTTTAAGACAACTGGAGTTAAATGACTTGCCCATTAACAATCTGAGGCCGGCTTTGAACTCTGGCCCTCCTGACTTCAGGGCCGGTGTTCTATCCACTGTGCCATTTAGCTGCCCCGGAATAAAGGCACTCTGGTTCTACTAAGATCCAATAGAGAGTGTTGGGGGTAAAAATATAAAGGGCTGAGGTGCCCAAGGATGAATTTCCCCGAGTTTGGCCTAGTGCTGTCAGACAGGGGCTGGGAACTTGGGTACTTAGGGGCCAGGCCCGAGCTCCTTCTAAAAGCAGTGCCCAGAAGGGAATACAGCAAAGGTGGGCCCAGAGGAAAGGGGGCCCCTTCATCCCTCTGACGTGGTGACTGCCAGACTGACCAGCTCACCCCCCCACTCTCATCTTCTCCATTATACCTCGCAGCTCCAGAGTATTCCTAGAAATTGATAACCGCCAGTGTGTGCAAGCGTCAGACCAGTGCTTCAAAAACACGGATGCCGCCGCAGCCCTGCTGGCCTCCCATGCCATCCAGGGCACCCTCTCCTACCCTCTCGTGTCCGTCTTGAGTGAGTGGCGCGGGCCCCGGCTGGGGGGCGCGGGGAACAGCATGGGGCTCACCACTGCAGGGGAGAAGGGAGTATGTTGGGTCCTGGCTAATGGGGTCCGCTGGGCTTCCCCAGGTGAGTCTCTGGAGACCAAACCAACCCAGCTTCTCTACCTGCTGGCTGTGGCCATCCTCATCATCCTCTTGGTGATCCTGCTGGGGGTGATCATGGCAAAACGCAAGCGTAAGCACGGCTCGCTCTGGCTGCCCGAGGGGTTCATCTTACGGCGGGATTCCAACAACCACACGCGCCGGGAGCCCGTTGGACAAGATGCGATGGGACTGAAGTAAGAACTGCCTCCTCCTCGCTCTTCTCGGTGCCGGGAAGCACAAAACCCAACTAGCCCTTGTTAACCTTCGGGTCTTTAGCTCCGTCCACTAGATCACGTCCATCTGGCTATTCAGACCGAGTGATCCCTGAGTCACGATCCCTGTCTGGGCCTATTTACTCACTTTAGGTCAGTCTGTGACATCCTCCTTTTTTCTTTGTTTAAAAACTCCGTAGAAGCCTGTCGGCCCAAAGGTCAGAGGGTAACTTAATCGACTCCAGCACCAACGAACATTGGGCTGATGATGGCGCACCCCAGCCCAAGAGAAGCAAGGTAACGCCGCCCTGCAGAAGCTGTCCCATTCTCTCCAGGCTCGGGGAAGCCCTGCTCCCGGAGTAGTCGGGGGCCGTGGAGGGCGTGTGATTGGGGGAGGAAAGGGAAGGGTCTTCCCTAAGGGACTCCGTCGGTGTCCTGCTGAAGCAGTGGTGAGAGGCAGAGCTCCGGCAGGAAAACGTCCAGCAGCATCCCTGGCTCCCACCTGCCCTCTGCCACAAAGTTCAGCCTGCTGGGCAAAGAGCTGATCTCCTCCCGGCTCCTTTTCCCAGGGGTCTCGAGCACTAAGGAGCTCATTTTGACGACCCTGTGCCTTGAGCCGAGGGCCAAAGGAGGAGACGGAGCGGGTGGCGAGTCCCTGGGAGAAGAGGAGGCTGTGTGTGTGTGGAGAGGCTGAATGGAGACGCAGCGGCTCCAGATCCTCACGCTCATTGGCAGTGGGCGTTGTTTCTTTCTCTCCAGGCTGAAGACCAAGCTTTACTTTCAGAAGAAGGAGACCCAATAGATAGACGCCAGTGGACACAGCAGCATCTCGAAGCTGCGGATATTCGGAGGACCCCGTCTCTAGCCCTCACCCCACCGCAAGCCGAGCAAGAGGTGGATGTGCTGGACGTGAACGTCAGGGGGCCAGGTTGGTGCCATGAGGCCTTCGTGTTCCCCCTCTGGAAACAGCTGTGGAAAATATATAATATTATATAAATTACACGTATTCTATATATAATAATACAAACAGCCTGGACACACACACAAGGATCTAAAGAGCAGGGGACAGGTGTCCATGGCTTCAAGTAGAGCACATTTAGATAGAAAAGACCTTGAAAGACATCCTGGGGACGTGAAGACTAATGTATGATCAGTGGGGGAAGATGGAGGAAGGTACTGGGACAGGAAATACTTAGTCTTAGAAATTAATAGAATAAGTTAATTAAGCCAAAGAAAGAGGAGGCTTGAGTTTAGGTGATTCTGAAATTGTCTGGGTCAGAGTTGAATTTTTAAAAATTATTTTATGGGTTATCTTATCATTACTGTTTAGGAGCCTGGATGGAGATGTCAGTTCCCTTGGCCTGTATCACTTTGATTAACAATTTCAGATTTCTCACAAACCGAATAAGGGGATATACTTTTTTATTCCTATCGTTCTTTCCTAAGAAAGCACCCCAGACAAAAGTGCCAAAACTGTGCCGGTGCCCTAGCATAAGTGCTCCGGGGCCCTCCTTTTCCCAAGTTAGCGTTCAGGTCCAGCACGTGGGCCCCCGGAGGACGGTCCTCCGTCTCCTTCAGCACACGTCTCTGATCCTCTCCCCAGACGGCTGCACCCCGCTGATGCTGGCGTCCCTCCGAGGAGGCAGCTCTGACTTGAGTGAGGATGACGAAGAAGCGGATGACTCTTCAGCCAACATCATCACAGACCTGGTTTACCAGGGGGCCAGTCTCCAGGCCCAGACCGATCGGACCGGGGAGATGGCTCTGCACCTGGCAGCTCGCTACTCGAGGGCAGATGCTGCCAAACGCCTCCTGGATGCGGGGGCAGACGCCAACGCCCAGGACAACATGGGGCGGTGTCCCCTTCACGCCGCGGTGGCTGCTGATGCTCAAGGTGTTTTCCAGGTAAAGCGTCCGGGAGGAGAGGACCAGAGAATGCTTCTCAGAGCGCTGCGTGATAGCGTTTCTGTGAGAAAAGTAGGAGCAGAGATAGTCTCCATTTTCTGCATAAAAATACTAAGGCAAAAGAGACAAATGGAGTTGGTAATGTCGCCTATTTTGTTCAATTATGTTCAATCCTATCCAACTCTTCATGACCCCATTTGGAGTTTTATTGGCAGAGGTACTGGAGGGATCTGCCTTTCCTTCTCCAGCTCATTTTATAGATGAGGCTCTCACCATTGCATATTATTTTAGAGCCCAAAGGGACCTCTGGGACCCTGTCATTTCAAGGCCTTTGTCTCGCCTGAGATGGTAAATGGGGGGGGCCTTTCGTCCCTGTCCCACCCGCCAGCTCATTGCCCTCCTGCATTTTTCTGCTCTGTCCCATGACCATGACCTGTCCCCTCCCAGATTTTGATCCGTAACCGTGTGACAGACCTGGATGCTCGGATGCATGATGGGACAACGCCGCTGATCTTAGCTGCCCGTCTGGCCGTAGAAGGGATGGTGGCTGAGCTGATCAACTGCCAAGCAGATGTTAATGCAGTGGACGACCACGGTAACTACCGCGGGAGGGATGATCTGGGGGGAGCGTGGCCTTAGTGAGAACGCCAAGGAGGGGACCCCTCGGGGGGGGGGCAGGTGGTCACTGGGGACTAGCAAAGAGAGCTCCAGGCTCCTAGCCTGTCTCCTGTGTGTATCTCCCTAGCAGTCGTGAGGAAGATGTTCTGACATCTCATCACGTTGCGGATCACAGCCTATCCACAGCCTCTCATGCAGGGTCTAACTGTAGTGTGCGATTTCCCATAAATCCCTCATGGGGACTCACCAGGCAAGCCCCCAGGGCTGCCAGTGCAACACCGGGGTCCATGTTTGTCCCCAGCACGTAGCCCTCCCACCTCCTTCTCCAATCACACATCTTCCGGATACCCGAGTTAAGCCATTGCTTACCCAAAAGTCATCGCTGGTACCGTGCCATGGCTTTTTAAGTCTACCATATATCACCTCATTGCCATCTGGGTCAGCCCCAATTTGGATTCTATGATTCGCCGCCATGGAGCATCACTAGAAAGAATACTGATGCCATAAAGACAGGTTCTTGTTTTTTGTGGCCGGGGAGGGTGGAAGGGGACTGTCACTGAAAATGCTTCCCCCTTTCCCTAATGGAGTTAAGCCTGCTCTTTTCCTAGTCTAGCTCCAGCTTGCTGCCCGTACAAAATTTATTTATGAATTGACCAACTGTATTCATGATGGTCTGAACAGTAGAAATTCTCCATCTGCTTGGTTTTTTATGAGTGAATTTCTGGGCTGAAATCTTTTGAATGGCTCTAGAACTCATTTAAGAAGTTCCTGTTGTATTTGCTGAGGAGATGGGAAGTAACAGTAATAATCCTAATGGTAACCTCTATTTCTTGTAAGTCTTGAACCACTTGTCAGTCTTTGAGGAAGTCAGGCAGCTTGCAGACGAAGGTCTGAGCTGCTCCTTGATTCCCGTGCCCAGAGCGCTTTCCTTAGGACCACCCATGCTCCAAGCCCTGTAGGGCCTTTGACTTTGTTTCCGAGGGACCTTTCACCACTGGTTAGTGGAGCTGCAGTGGCTGAGAAATCACCCACCCTCCGGCCCCTCTCTGGCTGAGCGAGGCTGCTTGAAGGTTGGCTGTGGGACTAGCATCGCCCTCCCATGGCGTGGAAGTGATGTGATACGTTGAGCCCAAGCCCAGAGCCCCTGGCCAGCCGGATCTTGCGCCTGCTGCAGTTTCTAAGCGCGTCTCTGAGATCCCAGGAAGATGAGGGCCCCCTTGGGCCGCAGGCTTCCTGCTGCCTTCTCGGGGATGCTTCCTGAAGTCACCGAGGCTTCCTTCTGGGTCAGGAGGGGGGGCTCCGGTCCTTAGGCGGGTCAGGAGCCCAAGCTCCGATCCCTGTCTCCTTCTGAAGTGACTTTTCCCCACGTGCAGGGAAATCTGCTCTCCACTGGGCAGCTGCTGTCAACAACGTGGAGGCGACTTTGGTGTTGCTGAAGAACGGGGCCAACAGGGACATGCAGGACAACAAGGTACAGACGCCTTCTGGGGATCTTTGGTGCCCGGGACCGCTCCCCGCTGCTCCCTCAGTTCTGCGGGCTCTCGGGCTGTCTCTCTCTCCCCATAGGGAACTGAGCAGACGCATCGCTTGGCCAGGGCCCCCGGCAGGCCCAAGGAGCAGCGGCTGCTGCGCGGGTGCTTCCGCCGGCCTCCTGGCTCCACGGGGGCTCTCTACCGCTCCCTCTGCCCTTTTCCTTCCTCTGCCCGCCGTGTTCCCCCTCCTCATTTCTCTTGCACCCTTTCCTTCCCGTTCACTCACGCCTGGTCTCTAGTCTCACCGGGTGCGATGGCCTTGTTCTGCTCTGGCCTCCCTTCCTCGTAGAACCTGGGAAGTTGCCCTGCTTTCTTGCCCAGCAGAGTGGTGGCCGCCTCCTGGTCGGGAACGGGCCGGACCACCAGCATGTCCCTGCTGACGCGTGTCCTCGGGGGCCCTTTCTTTGCAGGAGGAGACGCCGCTTTTCCTCGCAGCTCGGGAGGGCAGCTACGAAGCAGCCAAGATTCTGCTGGACCATTTTGCCAACCGGGACATCACCGACCACATGGACCGCCTGCCCAGGGACGTGGCTCGGGACCGCATGCACCATGACATCGTGCGCCTTCTGAACGAGTACAACGTGGCCCACAGCCCCCCCGGGGCCATGCTGACCTCGGCCCTCTCGCCCGTCATCTGCGGAGCCAACAGGTCTTTCCTCAACCTGAAACACACGCCGGCGGGCAAGAAGCCCCGGCGCCCCCACGCCAAGGGCGCCGTGCCCACCAGCCTGCCCAACCTAGCCAAAGAGGCCAAAGATTCCAAGGGAGGGCGGCGGAAGAAGTCCCTGAGCGACAAGGGCCAGCTCTCGGAGAGCTCGGTGACCCTGTCCCCGGTGGATTCCCTGGAGTCCCCCCACACCTATGTCTCCGACACCACGTCTTCCCCCATGATCACGTCGCCCGGGCTCCTGCAGGCGTCGCCCAGCCCGATGCTGGCCCCCGCCGCGCCGGTCCACGCCCAGCACGCGGTGTCCTTCTCTAACTTACACGAGATGCAGGCCCTGCCCCACGGGGCTAACCCCGTCCTGCCCTCGGTCAGTCAGCTGCTGCCCCACCATCACCTGGCCCCGGCTGGCGGCGGCGCCGGCGGCTCGGGCAGGCTGCACCCGGTCGCCGTCCCGGCTGACTGGATGAGTCGGATGGAGATAAACGAGAGCCAGTACAACGAGATGTTCGGGATGGTTCTGGCCCCGGCCGAGGGGGCCCACTCTGTCCTGGCCGCGCCGAGCCGGCCGGGGCAGCCTGACGGGAAGCACGTGGCCCCCTCCCGAGAGCCGCTGCCTCCCATCATGACTTTCCAGCTGATCCCCAAAGGCGGCATTGCCCAGCCCGCTGGGGCCGCCCAGCCTCCCGCTTGCCCTCCGGCTGTGGCTGGCCCCCTGCCCACCATGTACCAGATCCCTGACATGGCTCGTTTGCCAAGCGTGGCATTTCCCACGGGCATGATGCCGCAGCAGGACGGGCAGGCTGTCCAGACTGTCCTCCCTCCCTACCACCCGTTCCCCAGCTCTGTGGGTAAGTACCCCACGCCCCCCTCCCAGCACAGCTATGCTTCCTCGACCGCCGCCGAGCGGACGCCCAGCCACAGCGGTCATCTCCAGGGCGAGCACCCTTACCTGACCCCCTCCCCAGAGTCTCCTGACCAGTGGTCTAGCTCGTCCCCGCACTCCGCCTCCGACTGGTCCGACGTGACCACCAGCCCCACCCCCGGGGGCTCGGGCGGAGGCCAGCGGGGGCCCGGGGCGCACATGGCCGAGCCCCCCCCACGCACCAACATGCAGGTGTACGCGTGAAAGGGCGACCCCCGGGGCCGAGACTGAACTGACGGGCACGTGGTCAGTGCTGCTGATGAACAAATGAAGGTCATCCAGGATGAAAATGAAGAAACTCTGGAAATGGTTCTCCCGGAGGGAGGGACTCTCCGCGCCCTCCGACGTTAAGTGGAGACGTCGTTGCCTATCTGTCAGGGGGCATGGCTTTCCTGGGAGGTCAGGGCTCCTTCCCGCCCACCAAGCCATTTGGGAACTCAGAACTGTCGATCGGACCGTGCATAATCTTTCCCTTTTGGGACCCGCCAGGTTTTCCGATTACGGTCTCTCCTTTTTCGCAACTTGAAATATGTGCGAAGCCCTGAGTTCCTGCAGCTTCTGCGGTTTGACCAGAAGGCAGAAGTCCCCTCATGAGAACTTGCGCCTTCCAAAAAAAGGCTTTTCTTGCCGTAACCTTAGACATCCCTTCCCTTGTTAGGTGCTTGCGTTTCTGCACCTTCTTATCAGTAGTTCTCGCGCCACATGTCTCTCCTGTGGTCTAGCCACATCTGTATATGTTCTCGAACTATATATATGTATTTAATGCTTTTAATCATTCCTGCCCAGAAAGATGAATTTAGTCTCCTCTTTGCATCTCCAAATGCCCCCAGGAGCCCCATAGGGTTTATTTTGGTTATATGTTTACCACAACTTTGCAAAGTATATTTCTTCAAGGAAAGTCAATACATTGTCTTTTAGCCAGAGGGAGGATGGAGGGGTGATATGTTTTTATTGCAAGGGGAATGAAAATGTTTCCTGTTTTCCCATCTGCTTACCAAGTGTCAGCCACTGTCAGTGGGGGAGAGTGGTCAGGGCGACATAAATACACGTGGACAAAAGGAGAAAGGACCTCTCTTGTTTCTGGCTCTCTGCATCCAGTGGGTGTTTGGCCCACTCTCCTTACTCACTGCGAGAAGTTTGAGCCTTCTTCTGCCATATTCTTTTTCTATTTCATCTTCCAGCTAAAAGTTCTCTACCAGACTCATGGCTGTTGGACTCTTCCTGCTGTTCACCTCTCCATGAAGAAGCCCAAGGTCAAAACACCCTGTGTGACCTCCCTGCTCAGTGCTCCCTTCATAATCTTCTCTCTAGTTCCAGGTCCTTAGGCTAGTTTTCCCTCATATACTTAGTTGTTTTATTCTATGTGTACCTTTAAGCTTTCCATCTCTCCAGGGAAAAAATGGTCTGTTCTCAGCCCAGTCCCCCAAAATTTGTAATGTGAACCTGTGGGAAGCATGTTGGGCCATGGCAGCTGCTCTTTTTGGAGACACCCCAAATTAATCAGTATGTGTTTAGAGTAAGTAGAACATCCCTTTTTGAAGACTAGTATCTAGTCTTTCTGAAGGACCTTCCCTTCATGGATGCTAAGAATGGCAAATGTATTTGCTTCCATGGCTTTCGAATTGTAATTTCACCCCCATTTAAAAAAAATTCTCTAGGTCTGTCCCAGTTTTACCTTTGTCATTGATGCATGGGCAGGCCATCCAACCTCAAGCACTAACCAGCACTTAGACCTTCTTCATGCTCTTTACTAGATCAATATCATAACCGTCAGCCTTAGCTGTAGGACTGGGAATATTTGGAAATTTGTTCTTCCGACTGGTTAGAGGAAGCAGATAATCCCTGATCCTGTATGTAAAGCCATAACAGACTCCTCACATTTCCAGACCCTTGGGAATTCATTCTTCCAGGTCACTTTGTAGGTATTCATGGATGAATTATCCATTTGGTAATAACTGCAGTCCTTATTTCTATCAAATTCTAGAGGTGTTCTTGGGACTATGCAGTAGCCTGAAGTATCTAATATGACTGTATGTGGAAACCTGCCCATTTTGGGGGCAATTATGACTAGCAGCGGATGACCAAAGGGTCCCACTAAAATGTACAGCAATATTTAAAGCTGCCAAACTCCATTAACTCTGTTTTTAGGCTGTGAGAGACTAAATAAACCCCTGCTGGAATGAGAAGACATTCAGCTGATTTTCCCTACCTTTCAAAGTCATCAGTGAAAGAAAAGTTCTTGAAGGGCGAATATCATTTTGGCTAACAGAATAAATCAAACACAAACTGATCAATGTCAGAGGCAATTTGATAATTGCATTATTATTTACCTACTTTAAAGGAATACATTGGTACTTCATCTGGAATGATTTGATGATTCAAAACATTACTGTCTAATTTTCTGCCAGCGAAAGTGCCAGCAATTTTAGAAGCCCATTAAAAAAATATAGATAAGCCTAATTTTTTTCCTCCTTCCTTGAGCACCCCATGTTTGGGGTCTTAGAGTTGTATAGTAGGCAGTTAAAAACAACAAGGGTCCTCAGTGTGAGAACACTGCCTACCACCAATTTTAACACCTTTGTTAGTGCTTAAAGATCCCTTCTGTCTATATTCACAAGGTGTTTCTGATTGTGAGATTGAGAAACTCTTTCTCTGCAGTTTTTGTGAAGACTGCTTTCTTACAGAACACAAATGCCTGTCCCCCATCTGTGGTATGTGATTTTTAAATTCCGGTGGTCAAACCTTTCTTCCTGCCCTAAAGAGCAGGAATTTTGCAGCAGTCAATTCTGACCTACATTTTGAGGGAACTTCAAAGGGAAGAAGAGACTGTGAATTGCACATATTGGTGCAGATAATCAGTGATCATGCTGCTTAGGTACAATCCATGATTTTTATTTCTGTTTTTCTGTAGTAATGAACCAAAGGTATAATGTTCCTTTTTTTTTTTTTTTTTTTTTGCCTTAAGAACCGAAGTACATTGAATGTATGGCGACTGGCTGGGGGGGAGGGGCATATCTGCTTACCTTGTTGTTTGTATCCCCCATGGATAGCTTTTTTTGGTACTCTCTTGTTCCTCAGTTTCCCCTGTTTCTTTCTGTTAATGGTGATATTACCTCTCTGTTTTATGAAGAACCCATAACCGTTAAAATGACCGCATTTTCCTGGTAACAATCAAGAAGATGCATGCCTTGTTTTTACTTTTTTAAAAATTTTACTCCAAAAGTAGTTATGAGATTTATATGAAAACATTTTTATCACAAAATAAAAAGCTTATGTGTCACAGTTCATGTGACTTTGCATTCTTCTGTTGTTTAGTCCCATCCACTTAGATTTACTACAGCTCCTGATGACAGATGCCTTAGTGACGAACGCTAACTTATTGTTCTCAGAAAGAATATACACACGGTGCTATCTCTCCTGTCCAGAACACTAGCCACTGGAAGGCCATATTGGAGTTCTATATCCTGTTCCTTTCATTTCAGACAAAGTACATTTCATTTGTAATGAAAAATGCTCCTCTCGTGGAAGGAACTAAGTTACAGCAAACTTTCTCAAAGTTCTCTGATTTACAGTCATATCTTGCCCAATAGGAAAGTGAAACAGCTACCATAGATACTACTGGACATTTAAGACATCAATGTGTAGTGGGAACTGGGAAGAGCAAACATTCTGTGGGAGGGTTTGAGAGAGAAATTAAGATATGTACAATAATAAGGGGAAAGAAAGCATGGACTTCAAATAAAGAGAAAACCAGCACGTAGTGGAAGAAGTTATTACTAAAATGTAGAGAAACAGAAGAACAGAAAATGAAGGCAAAGGTAACATATGAAAAGAAGTAAAGGGACAAGCTCTCTTGACCATATACCCACCATTTGGAAATTTGTGTAGACTTCAATATGCATTATATTATTTAAATTTTTAATATATTTTTATATTTTATGTATATATTATATTACAAATATAAATATATTTGTTATATATTATATATAAATTAAAAATAAATTTATATTTATAACATATATATATATATATATATATATAAAATTTTTAAAATTTAAATTTGGAATAAATCTGGGTCTCCAAACTGGAGAATTCTCTAAACTGAGATATTAAAATATACCTTGAGTATTGGCAATTCCTTAAGACATAGCTCCATCCAAATAGCATCAGACTAAATAAAAAGTAATATCTAAGACAGAAGGCAGTCAAACTGCTGCCTGGGATAACTTGTGGGTGATAGATGAAAACAACCTTATATATTTAAGCAGCTAGAAACTTGTAGATGAGAATATTAGTTAGAATAAAGCTGGAATAACCTGTTTGCCTCTGTTTTCTTATCCATAAAATGGAGATAACAGGACCTACTTTGTAAGGTTGTTGTGAGGATCAAATGAAATATTATTTCATTTAAGGTGCACCATTATACACAGAATGTCCAGAAGAAGGGAGACAAGCATCAAGCTATGTGCTCTGTGTTGTTCAGGCTAGATCTGGATTATTGTCTTTAACTCTAAAATTTTTAAAGAAAAATGTATCTCAAAGAAAGATGGAATAAGAGTGGAGAGGAGACTGGAGACCACTCTGCATAAAAAGACTGGGTGAAAGAAATGGAAATGTTGAGTTGCAAGAGGGAACCTTCAAGCAGTTGAAAAACATCATTGGATAGACTTGCTCAGTTTGGTCTTAAAAGGTCATCCCAACCAATGATAACAGAGAGATATGTTCCAGGGAAGCTCTGGCTGAATCATCAAAATTTTACAGTTAGAATTGTCCAAAAGTAGAACAGATTTTTGTAGTAAATAATGAACTCTACATTCAAAGAGATAGTCTTTTATAAAAAGGTTGGTTAACTTACTTGTTGGATATGTTGTAGAAGGGATTTCTGTTCAGATGTGACCTGGACTTAATAGCTTCGAAGGTCTTTTTCTTTTATGTATTTATTTTTATTTTGATAAGCTTTTTATTTTCAAAATACACACAAAGATAGTTTTCAACATTTGCCCTTGCAAAACTTTTGTGTTCCAGATTTTTCTCCCTCCCTTCCCTTCATTCCTCGACCCTAGACAACAAATAATATGGTCTAGGTTAAACATGTGCAATTCTTCTACATGTTTCCACATTTATCATGATGCACAAAAAACATCATATAAAAAAGGAAAAAATGAGGAAAAAAGCAAATAACAAAAAAGGTGAAAATACTCTGTTGTAATCCATATTCAGTCCCCTTAATCATCCTTCTAGGTGCAGATGGCTCTCTCCATCACAAGCCTCTTGGAATTATCTTGAATCATGAAGTCTTTTTCAACACACAGATCCACCAGATCATAGCATTACTGTTAAAAATGATTATTTGCAATACAAATCAACATTAAGAGACAAAAAGGGTAAATCAATCAAAAATTATTTTAGTTCATTTACTATGGGCCAGGTGCAATGCAGGATGTGGAAATGCAAAGATGAAAAGGAAGACTGTCCTTTCAAGAAGGTAAGTCTAGCTGAGAGAGATGAGTACATATATATAAGTACATAAAAATAGATAAGATGATTTGGGGAAGAAAGTGCTAGCAACTTGGAGGATGGGAAGAACAAAGAGATCAGAAAAGATCTTGTGCAAAGGATGGTCCTTGATCTGAGCCTTGAAGAGGGTAGGGTGGGTAGTGGGGTGTGTGTGGGGGGCAGGGGATGTATGAGAAAGTGGGGAGAGATGCAAACAGAGAAGAAGGGAAGGAGAGAGGGAGGGGGGGAGAGAGAGAGCAAAGAGGCAGAGAGAGTCACTTGGGATTTTATTATTTCAACAGCAATAGCAATAAGCCATAACAATGACTAATAATTGAATCAGAAGATAGAAGTTTCATTACATTCAGGTCACCAACCATTGATGAAAAATATGTCATTCAAAATTCAGCAAGCAATATTTATAGAGTAAATGAAACAAAGAAAAAAACCCTGCTTACTACTACAATGCAGATAGCCATACCAAAAAAATTGCTCGTTTAGGAAAATTACATAATTAGCTACAGGAAACAAAATATGCATCCTTTTTAGTACTGTTTGACTAAATCAGCAGGAACTAGGTGACAGGCTAGATAAAGGAGGGGGACATTCCAGAGACTCTGAAATCCTCCTTTACCAATTAAGTTTTTTGTCTCCATTAGAGGAAGAGAGAAGACACTGGAGGAAACTAGCTACTGCATCTGGTCTTGCAATTCATTCAAGGATGATAAACAGAAAGGTGACTGATAAGAACAAAACAGAGTCAGTTATGTTGCCCCCAGAAATTCAAGAGAAAGAGTGAGGGAGAGGGGTATAAAGCAGGGAGGAGGAAGAAGGAAAGGGAGGGAGAAAACAGGGAAAAAGAGAAATAGGAGGAGAGACAGAAAAATGGAGACACAGAGACAGACACAGAGGTGTGTGTGTTGTGTGTGAATCAGAGAGTGAGCCAGAGAGAGTGCCATCTTGCCCTGAAAATATGCCATCAGATCCCTATGCACTCCTATATGGCCAGGCCTGCCACTGCATCCTAAGGATCCTACAGCCTTGTCATGTGCTTCACTGATGTACAGCTACGCCATCCTTCATCTGTATTCTTTTACACTCATTGTCTCCCCCCACCCTCCATTAATGGTAGCACATTGAGAGAAGAGACTGTCATTTCCCTTTTAGCATTTAACATATTGCCAGATAATAAGCCCTTAATGCTTTTTTCTGTATTTCACTAAGACAGAAAAGACTGGGACCAGAGTGTGTGTGGTCTTTTAAAAGCTATTGGGAGGTTACCAGAGTTCACTGAGTAGGAGAATAGAAGGGTCAGATTTGCTTATTAGGAAAATCAATATGGCAGCTCTGGGGAGGATAATTTGGAGAGCAGATAGACTACAATTAGAAATTTCCAATTGGGAAAATATTGGTCTATTCCAAGCAAAAGCCTGAACTAAGATGGTGGCTATGTGAATAGAGAGGAGGAGGACAAAAAGGTTCAAGTTGAAATGACAAGGTTTGATAGCTGCTTAGCTAATGTGGAGAGTGTGAAACTCAAAAATGATGTTAAGTTTGTGAACCTTGAGTGACTAGAAGGATATTGGTGCCCCTGATAGAAATAGCAAAGTTCAGAAGAGAATGAGTGTGAGGAAATATAACATAGACCATGAATGTATACATACGTATGTAAGAAACAAAATATCTCGCCAAGAACTTCACTGGCTCATTGATGAATGCAGGAAAAATTTTGTTTTTACATCCTTGCAAGAATGGGTGTCCCCCAGTTCTGTAGAATGGGAACATAACTACAGAGACCAGGTCAAATCTTTTTATGGAGTTTAGTTAGCTCTACTTCTTCCTTCAGGATCCTGCTTGATCAAAATCCTTTCCAGGTTACCATTCTCTCTTAAAAGGTATGTAATACTTTAATATATTTAATGTATATTGGTCAACCTTCCATTGGGGGAGGGGATAGGGGGAAGGAGGGGAAAAATTGGAATAAAAGGTTTGGCAATTGTCAATGCTGTAAAATTACCCATGCTTATAGCTTGTAAATAAAAAGCTATTAAATTTTTTAAAAAGGTATGTAATATATCCATTTTTAAGCAAAATATGACCAAAGCAGTTCTCTCTTTGGTTCTTTGAATTCATGCTATTGGTTATGACTCCACTCTTCCAATCCTTCCTTGTCCAAGAGGCAACCTTATCATATTCCTTAAGGTATTTATCCTTCCTCAAGGACACCTAAGGACAATGACTAAGATTGCAAAATTCCATTTCTTACACACACACATATATACCATCATTTCATATTTATTTTCCCAAGTTTTACGTGACATTTTGTGTTTTTAGGGTGATTTTTCAAATTTTTCGAAATGTATTAACATTCCTATTCTAATTAAATAGCTATTTAGACCAAATCTGTAAGTGTTTAACAGAACAAGGGCAAAGAGGAGAAGCATGAAACATACAAATTATTTATTCTCCACATTCTTCTCCTCATCAAAGGATTCTAACAGATACTAAACTTTTTCTTTCCCCCTCTAAAGTAGCAGAAGTGAAAGTGGAGGAAAGTGGGCAGCTTGCTGTGCCTTCAGCTATGCTGTAGGAGTACTCAGTCAGATAAATAGATAGAGATATGGCAGCAGTACATACATGCATATAGGTTTATATATAAGTATGTGTATGTGTAGGTATATATAGGTATATTTATGTAGATGTGTATATATAGGTGTGCGCACATCTACCTACACATATATATGTACATATATATATATATATATATATATATACACACACACACATATGGGGGCATATATATATATGCATATATGCCTATATAGGTTATATATGCACATATAAACATATGTCTATTCACATACAGATTGATACCCCTATAAACAAACATACTTCTGTGTGGGTATGTGCCCATTGCACATTGCATTTGGGGAAGGGAATAGTTCCATCAGGCTTGAAAGAAAGATGACTGGCATTTGAGGACAGGTCTGTCACCAAAGAAGTCACTTGGGGAAGAGACCAAGGTCGGTGAAAAATTCCTCCCCCCTCAATATGTGGTAAGAGGCTGACATGACTTTGAGATCCAGCCCTCATGGTATCTGCCGTCAAAATGGACGGAGTCAGAAAGTGAATAACAGCGGAGTATAAAGGAAAACACCCTGAAATTACCAACAAACTCAGGAGGAAAAAATGCAATTAAAAACCTTCAGTATAAGCAAATAAAGTAACAGTGAAGATTTTAATAACAGAAGAGAATATGGCCTCCAACTCAGTTCAGAGAATACAGAGTACTACAGAATTGGTGAGGACACAAAAAGGGAAAGAGATGGAAGAAGATAAAAGGAAATGTGTGATATACTCCCAATTAAGTGGACTTACCAATACATTTATGGACTCAGATGACCAGCTAAATTGCCTTCTTTTCCAGGTGCCTGAAAGAGAACTGATACTGCTGCTTACTCTCTACATTAAAGGATCCTTGAGAGTAGGAACCCAAATCAAAAGGACTACTCCATTCTATGAAGAGCAAAATCCCTATCTTTTCCTCTCTTAACTCAGGTAATTCAGTCATAGTATGCCTAAGAGGAAAAAATACATTTCCTGCTATAGCTGCATCATCCCAATTCACCTCAACCCTCTCTCTCCAGAGTTCCCTTACTGCTCTGTTCTTTTCTTGAGAGTCCTCGATAATCCCATTCTAATATTTAGTGTCCCTTCAGCTTAGATCCCTTCCCCTCATATTCTCTCCATCTTCCTATGCTTGTGAAAACCTAGATGCTCCCAGAAAATAGAGACTTCACAACTCTTCAGCACTAGCTACACCTTTTTCAGTACCTTCTGGTGCACTGGACCAGGAGAAAGAGGTATATTCTTTACTCCTATTATTTTTAGACCTTCCCTCTGTTGACAACCTTTAGCAACCTCTCCTTTTTTGAGGTTCATTCCATTTAGAGATATTACTCTGTCCAAATCTTGGTTGTAGTCACCTGTGGTGAGCTTTTTCTTCTCAAAACGCAGCCAGGTGATAAAAGTTCAGATCTTTTATTATCTCCAATATAGCCCGGTTAGCTTAGAGGCCTATCTCTCTGCTTGGTTCCAAGAGCTCTCTCCGAATGTCTTTAAATCCAAAGGTCTGGTCCTTCAGCCTCTGCCTCTGCTTTCTTCAGCCTCCAGCCAGCTCTACTCTTCACTCTGAAGAACTTCTTCTGCCACCAGCCAGCCAAGTGGAAAATATTCTGCCTTGCCTCGGAGAGAGGGCTTCTGGCGTAACTCCGCTGAAATCTCGACTTGTAGCTTCTTCACTCTGAAGAACTTGCTTGACTCGCCCATTGAAGCTCTATTTATGCTAGTGCTCTCTGGCCCAAAGAGCTGCAAGGGAGGTGTGAACTCATTGAACTCCAATGAGTAAAGTGTGAACACAAGCCTTGTATTAATTAGTTCTACTTAGTACCTTGTTTCAGGTTCTGCCCAAAACATCTTCTTGTAAGATTAGATCAACTCTAATTAGTTAGCAGTTAGTAAGGATTCCAACAGTCACCTATTAGGACCTCAGGTCAGTCAACAAGCATTTCTTTCTTTCTTTTTGCTGAGGCAATTGGGGTTAACTGACTTGCTCAGGGTCACACAGCTAGATAGTGTTAAGTGTCCGAGGCCAAATTTGAACTGAGGTCCTCCTGACTTCAGGGCTGGTGCTCTGTCCACTGCACCAACTAGCTGCCCCAGTCAACAAGCATTTTGTAAATGCTTACTATGTGCCAATCTGTCAATATTCATATATTGTTCAGTCACGCCCAACTCTTCATGATTCATTTGGGATTTTCTTAGCAAAAATACTGGAGTATGACTATAGGCAAGGCACTTAACCCTGTGTGCCTCAGTTTCCTCATCTGTTCAAATGAGCTGGAGAATTTGATCCAGCAGTGCTACTACTGGGCTTATATCCCAAAGAGATCATAAAGAAGGGAAAGGGACCTGTATGTGCCAAAATGTTTGTGGCAGCCCTCTTTGTAGTGTCCAGAAACTGGAAACTAAATGGATGCCCATCAATTGGAGAATGGCTGAATAAATTGTGGTATATGGATGTTATGGAATATTATTGTTCTGTAAGAAATGACCAGCAGGATGATTTCAGAGAGGCCTGGAGAGACCTACATGAACTGATGCTGAGTGAAATGAGAAGGACCAGGAAATCATTATATACTTCAACAACAATACTATATGATGATCAATTCTGATGGATGTGGCCCTCCTCAACAATGAGATGAAACAAATCAGCTTCAACAGAACAGTAATGAATTAAACCAGCTACAACCAGCGAAAGAACTCTGGGAAATGAATGTGACCACTACATAGAATTCCCAAACCCTCTATTTTTGTCCACCTACATTTTTGATTTCCTTCACAGGCTAATTGTACACTATTTCAAAGTCCGACTCTTTTTGTACAACAAAATAACGGTTTGGTCATGTATACTTATTGTGTATCTAATTTATACTTTAATATATTTAAATCTACTGGTTATCCTGCCATCTAGGGGAGGGGGTGGGGGGAAGGAGGAGAAAAATTGGAACAAAAAGTTTGGCAATTGTCAATGCTGTAAGATTACTCATCCATATAACTTGTAAATAAAAAGCCATTTTTAAAAAAATGAGCTGGAGAAGGAAATGGTAAACACTCCAGTATCTTTGCCAAGAAAATTCCAGGAACAATTGGTCCACATAGAGTCAGGTACAATTGAACGACTAAACAAGTTGAATACAAGATAATTTGAGAGTGAAGGCACAAGCAGTTGGGGCAATAAGGCTAGTATTTGAGTATTATCTTAAAGAAAAGGTCTCTTTGAGGCAGAAATGAGGAAATGTATTCCAAGCATGGGAGATGGCCAGCGCAAAGTATGTAGAGAAACAATGGAGAGTTGTGAGGAAGACAGAAAAAAATCAGTTTGATGGGATCATAAAAGTGCAGGGGGTAGGGGCTCAAAAAGTCAAATGAAGCAGGAATGAAGAGAGGCTTGGAGCCAATTCGTATAGAACTTTAAAAGGTAAACAGAATAGTTTGTATTTTGCCCTAGAGGCAACAGAAAACCAGTGCATCTGGTTGAATAGGAGAGCCATTTGGTTAGCTCTATATTAAAGGAAATTTTCTTTGGCAGCAATGTGAAGTACAGACTGGAGCAGACAAGGATTAGGAACAAGAATTAGGAGGATGTTGCAATAATCTGGGTGAGAGGTAATCAGAACCTAAACAAAGGTGTTAACTATGCGAGTGGAGAAATGGGGTCAGATGTAAAGGATATCATAGAAATAGCTATATCTTTGATTTGGAAACTGTTTGGATGTATAGGGTGAGGGGATGTAAGAAGTATGAATCTGAGAGACTAGAAGAATGACAATGCCTTCTATAAAAATTGAAAAGTTTAGTACGGGTATTGTTTGGGAGAAAACAAATATTATTTTGGACATGTTGAGTTTAATGTTTTCAGTTTGAAATATTCTATAGGCAATTGGCAATGTGGAGCTGGAGCTCAAGAGAAGATCTAGAGCTGGATATATAGATCTAGGATTATCTTTATAAAGATGACAGTTAAAACCCATGAAAGTTGAGAAGTAATTAAGAAGAATATACAAGGGGGAAAGGGCTCATTTAATTCCTCTCTCTTACCTGTACTATTTTAAGAGCCTTCTTGGTTGCTATTCCTTTTTCCTGTCTATCACAATCTGGCTCCAACCTAGTTTTCTGGATTTACTGCAAATTACTTCCCTTCATTCATAATTCCAGCCAAACAAATTTACTGTAAGTATAATAATTGCCTACTATCTTCAGTTTGTTAGAAATCCCCCTCCCCTCCTTATGTCCAGCACTTAGAATCCTTATAACTTCTTTTAAGTCTCTGATGCTATTAAAAGCTTTTTCTGATTGCCTGAGTTTTTACTGTTTTCTCCTTCAAATTACATATATTCTTTACATTTTATAATTCAAAAAGAATGCAAGTTCTTTGAGGGCTAGAACTAGCTTTCATTTGGTCTTTGAAACTCCAACACCTGGTATATTTTGCCTATTAAATTAAATTGCTGAATTGAATATTAATAGGTAATTTTTGCAAATGGTTTAAATAGTGGGAGGTTCTTGGCACAATGTGCCTGCTTTTCTGCCACTGTACCATTGTCAGTGTTGCAGCAACAAGGGCCAAGATGTTTTATATTTTTTATATTTTAAAATATTTAATGAACTATTTATTATAGCCAGAAGTCTCTTCACCCAGTATACAACCTTCTTGTGACAAGCCTTGCTATCCTTAGCCAATAGAACATGGCAAAAGTTGGTTGAAAAAGCCTTCAAAAAACTGGGATTCTCCTCCATGCTACAATGAAGCATCAGAGCAAGACTCTCTTTGTAGTTTAACCATAAAGCAATATGTGAATAAGTTTTTTATTTTTTAAATATAATTTGTCCAAATATATATAATTTTGTCCTTAATAAATTGGGAACCTCTGGAATATAATCTAGGCTTAGATGTTAGACCTGTGCCTGGGTCGTTATCTGAATGAAGGGTTTCCTCATCTTTTTTTTTTTTTACTCTAAATCTGTTATTTCCTCTGGATAAGCAACTCCCAATATGGAAACTCTCTCCACTAATGCAAATTAGCAACTAGTCTATAACTTGGGAGTCTTGGGAGTATTGCCTGAGGAGCTGTGAAAATTAAGTGACTTGCAAGAGTAAAGCTGAAAGATAGGACCTGAGCAGGGCCTCCAGATTCTAAGACAGGCCTCTAGGGAAGTGGTTTTCAGCATGTGGTCCAGAGAGTCCTAGAGGTCTCTGAAACCCTTACAGAGAATCTACAAATTCAAAATTAGTTTTTATTTCTAACATGGTATATATGTATATAAACATAATCCACATAAATAAAAACTTACTAGACATATCTTCCATACTTTTTAATAGTATAAAGGAATATTGAGAACAAAAGTTTGAGAACCACTGCTCTAGAGCACCTATCTTACAAGACTACTGTAAGGATTAAATGAGATAATACCCATAAAGGGCCTTGCACAACACAAAGTGCTATCCAAATGTATTTTGTTGTTGTTTCAAGTGATGGCGTCTCATTATATCCTAACACAGGAACATGACAGGATTCTTTTATACAAGGTCATATTTCATGAAAGCTGAAAGTTTAGTTTAGCTGAACATTGGGTGTACTCGGGAGATATGCAGTAAGACCAGATGTTCTAATGTCATAGCCAAATGGCTACATACATGGTTCACTTGGCACTTTATATTTTTTCCAACAGCCAAAAGTTGGGCACATACCAATCATTCTCTGAGGGTTGAGGGAAGTGGGGTGGAAGTCTCAAAAATGCCTTGAAATGAAAAATAAAACAGATGAAAACATCTCATATAAATTAATGTGGGCAAAATTGTATGTTAGGATACTAAGAGCAACACTAGAAGCTGCCTTTTGGTCTATAATCTTTTTCTATTTCTGTAAGAAAAGGAAACAGGTGCTAAAAATAAGGAACAGTGAAAATTTCAATTTGTTTAGAGTAGTCACAGAAAGGATTTTTACAAAGTCAGACATAACTGCCAGATTTGAGGGATGTGAGCCAGGCTGAAAAAGTAACAGCTAATGCTGAAGATCAGGAGCTTTCACCCTATCAGTTTTAGATAGTCAGATTAAAAATCCCAACAACAAATTCAATCCCCCCAAATCTTCAATATAAACTCTAGAGCCAACTGAATGCTCCAAAAATATAATTAATAACCTTGGTTGGTTCAAATATGAAGTCAGTTTTTATTTGATAATCAAAACCTGAGAAAAAACCCAAGATGGCAAAGAGAATTTGAATGATAAACAATAAAATTAACAGTTAGTAGCCATCCTTACCTTCCACAGAGGCTATTTAGCGAAGTTATTTCTTATAAAAGCTAATTTAAGAATAATTTCATTTGGGAGGTTTGGGTTTTTTCTCTGAGCTCTTTTTCATATTCTTCCCTTTGTTCCTTGTCAGAGGTTTTTTTGCTAAATGAACTATCCCTTTTGCCCTTTGTTTTAAGAATTTTGCTATCACTGCTTTTAAGATTACCACAACCAATGAGATAACTAACAAAACAAGTCGAATGGACATAATGGGCACAACTTTAACTGGCTTGGAAACTGTTTTCACTTTTCCTGCAGGCCCACTGTCAATGCTTCCTCCATAACCTGGAGTCTCACAGAAGGGAGGGGCCCATCCATAGTAACAGTGGCAATCTTTCCTATTATTGCAAACACCTCGTTTGTTGCACTTCTCTGGGGGACAGTCATATTTGAGTACTGAAATATTGTGACAAGTGTGGTCAATACATATCAAGTTCCTACCACAGGTAGTGCCATCTTTCACAGCTCCATCATCACGTAATTCCATTGCACGCATTGAGGAATGATAGTCTGTGCCCCAGCACCGAATATTAAACTCCTTCAGATGAGTAAAAACGATTGTTGTATGATCAGGCATTTCAGGGATGCTCTTCACATTAACACACTGCAGTCTTCCACACAACATATCTTTCATTCTACACCTTTTATAACTTCGGCCTAGGAGGCCACAGTTACCAAATCGATCAATTCTTCTGTGTACTTCTTCATAACATTTAAATGGGGCATCCCTGGCGCTGGATCCAAAAATTTTTTTGCACTGTAAAAAGCGATCATTACATCCCTTATGGTAACAGCGGGCTTCCTTACCACATGGGGTTCCATCTTGCTTATAAAAATCATCTGGGCATAGATTTGAAGTTCCGTTGCAGAATTCTGTAAGGTCACAGTCATTGTGTTTGCCTCTACATATATATCCAGATGGCTTGAAATGACAATCCATACAGCACAAACCAGTGTTGCAGTCTGCACCGGGTTTCAATTTACAATCAGGTTGACAACACATATCCTTTTTACATTCCTCTATTGTACCACAGTCACACTCCTCTCCATCATCTACTATTTTGTTTCCACATCTCTTTACAGAATATTGATATCCTGGAATATTATCTAGACAGTCACCTTTCACAGACACAAGGTTGAAATAATCTACAAAACTGCAGTTACTGAAACCAAATCTTCCACCAGAACCCATGATACAATGTGTTTTCCCTCGACAAAAACAGCCTTTTGTATCATGGGCCATGCCCACGCCATGGCCTAATTCATGCGTAGACCACGTAGAAGGAGCAACCAAGTTTTTATCTGGCAAAGTGCTGACTGATGATCCGTAACCCCTATCGCAGACACTTCCCACAAAGGCCCATCCCAATGCATCAGGATAATATTTATGTATATATAAGTGTGTCCAATCTGTTCTGATTCGTTTATGTAGGATATCCCTTCTATAATTGGAAAATTGGTCAAGAACTTGTATCAGTTTTTTCACACTGGTATTTACTTTGCTAACATCCGTCCAGACCTCAATAGCTTTTAACTGTATTCTGGCATTCAGAGCTTGAAAGTACGTGTCCATGATACCTGTCATGACAATAGTGTCGCTGATGGCATTTGTTAAATTGGACTTTAAAAAGTTATACCGAAGTTTATCCAGCACGATCATCACCTCCATATACTTTTGGTGAACGTAGGAAGAAGTCCAAGAACGAGCTCTAGAGGTGGGCCCGTTCTGCAGCTTGCTCAGCTGCCTGCCTATTTCCTCCTCGGTTAAGCCACAGGTGAAGTTGGTGAAGAGATCGTCCTTCAGGCGATAGACAACATGCTCAAAGCTGTAGGAGTCCTGGATGGGCTCGATCTGGTAGAAGGCGTCCTCGAGCTTCAGCATCCCTCGGAGGCCGCCGAGGCACGTACTCAGCGTGGCGTCTGACCGCAGGGACCCCTCCACGGACCCCTGGAAGTTGCAGTTACTGGGGACGTAAGGCTGGTCCTCCACTCGGATGCCGTCCTCCGTGAAGGTGAACACGCGGAGGTGTCGCGATAGCAGGAGTTTCTTGGGATGCAGGTGGATTATGTTCTTCTTGCCCCCGATGCGCAGGAGGTAGGAGATGCGGCTGGCCAACTGGGGGTCGCCCCCGCGGGTCACCAGCTGCCTGGGGATGATCACTTCGTAGGACGTGAAGCCCCAATTCGGGCTGAAGACCGCGTCCTGGGCCAAGCAGCCCCGCCCGAGGAGGAGGCCTACCAGGCCCAGCAGCAGGAGGGAGCCGCGGCGGGCCATGCCGGCCCCCATGCCGGCCCCTGCCCGCCTGGCCGCTAGCTACTGCCCAAGAGCCGCAGCCCCAATCTCGCCCGAGAGCCAGCGGAGTGGAGGAGCCCCAAGCTCCAGCAGCCCCGGGGCTGGCCGACCGCTCCGCCGAGCCTAGCGGGCTGGGGGAGGGGATGAAGGGGCGGAGCGCGAGAACCAGAACGAGGCTCCCTCCCTGTGCTCGGCCCCGGCACGTGGCTCTGCGCACTGCGGCTCTGCGCACCCGCGCGCTCTCCAGACCGTTGAAGACGCAATGAAAGTGGAGGGAAGGGAAAGGAAGGAAGCCCGGCTTGTGTGAGGAAGCCGTGTGGACAGGGACTGGTGAAAGGTTGGCCGAGGCCTTCTAGAGGAATCTTCCCCTCAGGAAACGACTCCTTCCCCTTCTCTTCCGGCAAGAAAACGACTCTTCCCCTCCCCTCCTTCCACCCAGGAAACGACTCTTTCCCTCTTACATCAGGAAAACGTCTCTTCCCCTCCCCCTCTTACCACCAGGAAACGTCTCTTCCCCTCCCCCTCTTACCACCAGGAAACGTCTCTTCCCCTCCCCCTCTTACCACCAGGAAACGTCTCTTCCCCTCCCCCTCTTACCACCAGGAAACGTCTCTTCCCCTCCCCCTCTTACCACCAGGAAACGTCTCTTCCCCTCCCCCTCTTACCACCAGGAAACGTCTCTTCCCTTCCCCCTCTTGCCATCAGGAAACCACTCTTCCCCTCCCCCTCTTACCACCAGGAAACGTCTCTTCCCCTCCCCCTCTTGCCACCCGGAAACGTCTCTTCCCCTTCCTCTCTTAGCACCAGGAAACGTCTCTTCCCCTCCCGCTCTTACTACCAGGAAACGACTCTTCCCCTCCTCCTCTTCCACCCAGGAAACTTTTCCCCTGCTTCCTTCCCCCCAAAGTGCCTAACAGAAGTTCCAAGAAGTCAGAGGAATAGCTCTGAACTCTTTTGAGTGTTTTATCCTCTGTAATCATTCTATTCTAAAAGCATTTCCCATTTGGCACCCCAAGCCTCTGTTATTATTTAATTCCTTCAGTTACTTTTTTTGACTGCGTTAAGGTTCTGAATGAACGCTTCTTGTTTCTTTTCCTAGTAGAATGTTCTATATGATTATAGAGGAGCCTTTTGATTGCTCAAATAAATTTACTTTTCCAAATTTCTCCAGAACCTTGTTTGTATTTTCAAAGTTCCTACTCATCATTGATCTTTGAATCAGAAATGCTTGAAATTTATCTATTCAGTTAAAGATCTATTCTCTCCCCTTCTCCCCTTCTTCAACAGAATTATACTCAACTTTGCAATTTGTTATTCTTGGTTTGAGGGAAAAGATGAGTTTAGTTTGGAACATAAGTTTAAGGTATCTATGAATATCCTATTCAAGATGGCAAATAGGCAACTGTAGGTGAGAGACTAGAGGTCAGGGGAGTGTTTAGAACTGGATAACTAAGAATTGTCAGTATAGCAATGATAACTGAATCCATGGTGTGAGGGATGTAGAAGACCCGTACCCAAAATGACTACTCAGAGATCCCTCAGTAGAAGGCAGAAAAGTTATTTATTGAAAAACCTCCAGAGGATGAGCCGTCCCATCGCAAGATAAGCTCGTGGTAGGAGGGCTAAAGAAGTAGTAAAGATACATAGCTTTTATGCAAGAAATTACATCACAAGTAAGAGAGCATTGAGAAGGGGAGGGGGAGGCATCTAATTGGTTGTTGCTATTTGGGGAGATTGGAATGGAAGGTTTCTGTTTCCCTGAAATCTCCTGATTTCTAGGAAACAGAAAGTCAGTCCTTCAGGCTTAATTAAGCAGACAGTGGTCCAGCTAATAGACTAAATATTGATAAATGTCAAATACCAATAAATGTCATCAGTTCAGGTTAAGTAAATATGTTTCTAGCTGGCCAAGGCTCAAATAGATATGAGCCTGCACATATTATACAGGTCATAGGGGAGACACAGAAATAATAAAATACAGAAAAAGAATGCACACATCCCTGTAAGTTCT
Organism: Antechinus flavipes; assembly: GCF_016432865.1. Taxonomy (NCBI): domain Eukaryota; kingdom Metazoa; phylum Chordata; class Mammalia; order Dasyuromorphia; family Dasyuridae; genus Antechinus; species Antechinus flavipes. Next base: position 43,079,853 of record NC_067401.1, read on the forward strand.
TCACCTTATCTATTCCCCACAATGGGAAAAGGTATATAGAAAAAACAAGAGGGCTGGGGACAGAAGCCTGTGAGATGCTCACAGTTGACAAGCTTAACTTCCATGATCAACAAAGAATGTATAATATGTAATATGTATAATGAGTATCATTATTATACTGTTTGCCTTCTCAGTGAGTGGGGAAGGACTGTAGCGAAAGAGAAAATCTGGAGTTGAGTATTTGAAAATGAATATGAAAAGATGAAAAAAAAATCCCACAAAAGTTTAGTCAGATTGTAGAAGTAGAACTAAGAGTATCACAAAAAAGCTAAAGAGGAAAGTATCAAGGAGAAAGTGATTAAAGGGTGTCAAAGACTTCAGAGAAGATAAGGAGAAAATTTGAGAAAAACCATTAGATTTGACATGATATTGCTAATTCTGGAGAAAGGTGCAAGAAAATAGAGCAATTCACTGAGCTAAATTTAAGAATGACTTTTACAACTTTAAATATATTGAAAGCAGGGGCTGCTAGGTGGCACAGTGGCTAGAGCAGCAGCTCTGAAGTCAGGAAGACGAGTTCAAATCTGGCTTCAAGACACTTAACACTTCCTAGCTGTGTGACCCTGCGCAAGTCACTTAACCCCAATTGCCTCAACAACAAAATATATTTAAAGCAAAAAGTTTAAAACAGGTTTTAAAGGCTTATTTTTCAAATGTGAAAATGGAGAATTCTAGGAAGATGGAGTAAATTTCAAGCTCTCCAGATTTATCCCCATAAATAGAACAAATATCCACTTCAATATGAACATAAACTGGTAAAAAAAAATCAAAAAGAATTGGGCAGAACTGGGATTCCCTTGGTACAACCCAAGAAGATCATAAGAAAAACCCCAGGCTGGGGATTAACCTGTGAACTGCAAACACATCCATACTAGCTCCACAAAAGATACCAAGTCGGGAACCCTGGGGATAGTTAGGTGTCACTGGAGCCTTGACAGAAACCATAAAAATTTCACATCCCAGACTGCACACAGAATCTTGAGTCCAAGAAAACTGAGTGAATCTTGGCTGATTAGGAATGTTAGGGCCAACTGTGCTGCAGAGATGCAGCCGTGGGTGAGAAGGAACCAGTACATCTGGTGAATGCAGAAGCAGTGGGGCAGAGAAGAGGAGCTTGCAGCGGGGAGGAGCTCTTAGACTAAGGTTTCAAGTCAGAGGGAGAACTCAATTGAAGTTAGAGGCACCATCTTCCCTCCCCATGATTGAAGGTGCTCACACTAAAACTTCTCATTAAAAAAAATAAAAATGATTCGCAAAGAAGAACCCAACTATAGAAACTACTATGGGAACAAGAAAGACTAGGATTCATCTTCAGAGGAGGACATTGAAATTTTAAAAATTACCTTGCCCAGAGAGAGCTTAAAAGAACTCAAAAAAAGAATTTAAAAATCAAAGACAAGGTGGAAAAACAAAAAATAAAAACCACTCAAGAAAAAGTATTGAAAAAAAGTTAGCCCATGTAAAGGACTGCTTGCCATCTGGGGGAGGGGGTGGAGGGAGGGAGGGGAAAAAATTGGAACAGAAGTGAATGCAAGGGATAATGCTGTAAAAAATTACCCTAGTATGGGTTCTATCAGTAAAAAGTTATTAAAAAAAAAGTTAGCCAACTAGAAAAAAAGTCTTAAAGATGAAAATAACTCTGAAAATTAGAACTGGGCAAGGGGAAGCCAGCAAAGCTAGCTAAGGCAGCAAGAAATAAAGAATATAAAGAATGAAAACTAGAACAGAATGTGAAACATAAGAAAAACCACAGATCTGGAGAACAGATAAGAAAATAAAATATAAAAATAAGACTACCTGAAAGCTGTGCCTTAAAAAAAAATCCTGACACAATAATGTAAGAAATAATCCAAGAAAATTGTCCTGGAGTGATAGAATACGAAGGGAATATGAATACAAATAGAAAAAAAATCTATTGCTCACCCACATCAAAGAGATTCTTTGTGGAAAACATATAGGAATATTATAGCCAAATTTTTAAACCCCCAGATCAAAGAGAAATTTTTGCAACATAAAGAAAAAAAGATTCCGGAGCTACAATTAGAATTGTACAGAATTTAGCAGCAGCCACAATAAAAGATCACAGGTCCTAGAATCATATAAACCATCAATTGAACTAGGCCTGTGGCCCAAAATACCATATTCAGCAAAATTATCCATAATATTGAATGAAAAAAGGATATTTAATGAACTTGGAGATTTTCAGGACTTTATTTCAAACATCCCTGAATTCAATAAAAAATTTAACATCAAAGATAATATTAAAGATTAATTTCAAGGAACTTAACATGGACAAATTGTTTCTTACATGGGAATTTAAACCATATGTTTAAAATTGACATCAGCAGCTGAGAAGCTCAAAAGAAAGGGACAGAGTTATGACTGATTCAAAAGTAAAACTACCTAGGAAAAGGTAAAAATAGTAACTATACAAATGAGGTGCAGAAGAGGAATAGACACAGAGGCATTAGTCGGGAGGAGGGTTGTTATTCTGAGAACCTACTCACATTGGGAATGGGTTAAATAGGCAACACTACAGATGTATTCTATATGAAGGGTATATACTATACCCTTCATAGTTTGTGTGTGTATGTGTATGTGTATATGTATATAGGGGTTTTTTTTGGAGGATGCTATACCCTTCATAGTTTTTTTATATATAAATATATATTTTTATATATTTGTATATTTTATATATTTTATTAATATATAAAAATATTTTACTTAAATATATTTATATATAAAAAACTATGATGGGTATAGCATATACCATGAAGGGTATAGCACCCTCCAAAATCTATAAAGAAAAAAAAGGAGAGACAGGCAAAGGAGGAAGCAAAGAGTGGGAAGAAGAGGAGGGATTCATGGGTAGGAAGAGGTTTACTATTGTAAGTCAAGTTAAAGAACAGAATTAAAGCAGAAGAGTTATCAGGAATAGGAAAGAAGAAATACAAATACTATAATAAGGATCAGGAGTAGAATTTATTAGAAAAAAGTACAGCTACTAATTATTGATCTTAAAATCAAAGACCAATCAAGAGAGAAATATATTATATGTCAGCTATACTAATATTGTTTTAGATACATGTTTATAGATGGGTAAATATGTGTGTGTGAATATGTAGATATATATATGCATATTGCTCTATGTATGTGTATATAGACATATGTATGTGGATCTGTGAGTGGTTATGAATATGTGTATGTGTATATGTATATAGGGGTTTTTTTTGGAGGATGCTATACCCTTCATAGTTTTTTTATATATAAATATATATTTTTATATATTTGTATATTTTATATATTTTATTAATATATAAAAATATTTTACTTAAATATATTTATATATAAAAAACTATGATGGGTATAGCATATACCATGAAGGGTATAGCACCCTCCAAAATCTATAAAGAAAAAAAAGGAGAGACAGGCAAAGGAGGAAGCAAAGAGTGGGAAGAAGAGGAGGGATTCATGGGTAGGAAGAGGTTTACTATTGTAAGTCAAGTTAAAGAACAGAATTAAAGCAGAAGAGTTATCAGGAATAGGAAAGAAGAAATACAAATACTATAATAAGGATCAGGAGTAGAATTTATTAGAAAAAAGTACAGCTACTAATTATTGATCTTAAAATCAAAGACCAATCAAGAGAGAAATATATTATATGTCAGCTATACTAATATTGTTTTAGATACATGTTTATAGATGGGTAAATATGTGTGTGTGAATATGTAGATATATATATGCATATTGCTCTATGTATGTGTATATAGACATATGTATGTGGATCTGTGAGTGGTTATGAATATGTGTATGTGTATACATGTGTGAGTGTGTGTATTTGTATATGTAACTATATCTGTACTTAATTATGGCCTGCTTGGGAGAGAGATGGAATAGATGAAAGAAAAAAAAAGAATAAAAAAAGTACACAACAGAGAACAAAAAAACAATTTTTAATTTCAGCAAAGATGGACTCTCATGAATATAATTTCTTCTATTAATATATATCCTTTCTTAAATTGGTAATTTATTGCTATATATTTTGATAATATATATCATGGCTGTGTACATGTTTTATTTTCCGTTTCTGTTTTTCTTTTTTCTATTTTTTTAAATACAGATTTTTTTTTAATGTGAAAATCATTCTAAGTTATGGGCCATAGCAAAACAGTCGGCTGCAGAATTTGGCCCTCAATGTAGCTTGCCTAACTGATTCTACTTCAACTCATTTATTTTGTATCTGAGGAAATTACTGTCAGGAGAGAGAAAGTGATTTTTTTTCAAGGTGCTTTACTAGTTAGTGTCAATGCTGAACTGAGACTAAAAATTAAGTCCTGGATAAATTTTAAAAGGTTAAACATTTTTCATATTTTCAGATCATAATACCAAAAAACACAAAGATTAATCAGACAATTTAGGTCATAACTGGTGTTAGCTTACTTGAAAATTATACAATAATTGTGTTAAAAGAGAAATTAGAAAATTTAAAAATTAAAAAAAATTATAAATGTTCAAAATCTATTATATTTTGGGAAGTAGTTTTAGGGGCAAATTTATAACACCACATTTCCACATTGCTCACGAAGAAAAAGGTTATTAAATATAGAGCAAGGAAACATCACTTGCGAAAATAAAGCAATAGAGTTTGCCAGATAGGACTAATTCAGATAGGAAGGTAAACTAGAAAAACAATTTCTGAATTTCTTATTTGTTACTTTTTGTACAGGTTCAAATTCAGTCACAGCTGAATGCTAATGATAAGCCAGGTAGTTATTTATAGCAAAAGACTTTGACCTCCTACCTTGACAAAGGGTCAAAAGGGATAGATCTAATCTTAATCAAAAGGTACTGCCTGGCTTTTGCTGGCTGAGAGTAGAGGCTATTACCAAACAGCTGTCAGCTGGTTCTTAGCAGGACTTAGAAATTCTAAGTCAACACATCCTAGCAGACTGAAAGTTGCGTAAGGCAGAAAGCTCCCAGGCAGTAAGAAATAGGTCCAATATAGGTTCATGTCTATCAGAAATCCAGTGCTCTTCAAGAAGTAGTACGATATGAAATAAATGATTATTAATGACTAATAATTTGGGGATATTTAGCGTCGTCCTTTTATCTATTTTTAAGACTTCAGTTTTTACAGGTTGAGCTAACCACCTCCTCAATTCTGTCCACCCTTTCACATAATGTCTAGTCTAAGGTGAATTCCATTCTATCAAGCTTGGGTGAAAACAGACCCTTTTGTCTAAATTGCCCAAGGTAGTCTGGGTATAGCCATAATCTCAGTGCAAAAATAACAGTATTCCTCATTGTAATATTTATTCTCTCATCAATTGTCAACCAGAGTTGCCATCCTTTTGTATATTTCTCTTCTAAAAGAACACATAATATTATACTACTTGCCATCTAGGGGAGGGTGTGGGGGGAAGGGAGGGAAAAATGGAATATAAGGTTTTGCAAGAACTACTATTAAAGAATTGTCCATGCATATGTTTTGAAAAATAAAAAGCTTTACTACTATATATATATATATATATATATGTGCCTTGAAGCCTACTACCATGATGTTAGTGATTTTAGAGAGACAGCCAAATAATCACCCTTTTATTAATAAATATGATTACATTACTCAGATATCTTTCAAACCTTTTAAAATGCCACAGATAATATCACCAGAAAATTTCCTGATGGTCTGCTATATAGGATGTGGGAAAGGCCATCGATAACTTTTTAACGTGTGATCTTTCTGCATACTCAGTCTCCCACTGATGGCATATATTATGTCCTATGTTTATGGAGGAATGTTTTTTGCAAATCTTGCTATGATATTTCATTAATAATAAATTTAACATTTTATATAGCCCTTTCAAAATTTGTTTAAAACTTTACATATCTCATTTAATCCAAATAACCCTGTAAGGTAGGTCCTATTATGTAAAAAAATTGCAAAATTTTATAACTTTACAAAATTTCTGATTTTACTAATAAGAAAATCTAAGCTGAGAGATTAAGCAATTTGCCCAGCATCACATCCTCCCTCATATTTAAAGCAGAATATGTACTTGAATCTCCCTAGTTCTATAATGTCATGTAACCTCTACGGAAGACAGCAATAAATTTAAGCACTCTGGCCTTAGGATTCTTCTATTGTGATTAGAAAGCCACCTGCCAATGGCTGCTGAAAGTCTTACTCAGACCTGTAAAATGGATTTCTTCATGTGAGAGGATGATGATGATGATGATGATGATAACAAGGAGACTGAGAAGCAGTTGCTGTTCTCTGACCTCTCCACTGAGAGGCCATAGCATCATCTGACCTCTCTCCTCTTCCCTCTGCCTCCAATTTATTTCATCCCCAATTCACAAGGAACATCAGTGTTAGTAAAGGCTGTTTTGTAATTCCTTCTAGTGTTATTATTCACAGCTGTGGAGGCTCTCAGAGAATTGACCTGCCCCTTCACTTAGGCATGGTACTTAACATCTAACAATCTATCAGTGATTTTAAATCTTCTGGTTTTGGAGTCTGTGATCCTGAGGCCCTCTGATCTAAGAATGCTATTTTGTTAACAATTATAAAAGTCCTCTGGCCTAGGAATATAATATTTCTTCCCTTAGATTTTAGGGAAGCTATAGTAGTGATCCTGAGACTATTATTCTAACAATCTGTCAATGATTCCAAGTCTTCTGATTTTAGAATAGTCTACTATTTCTGATTTTAGAATAGTAACATTGTCTGTTAGTAATAACCAAATTCTCAAGACCACTCTTTGGTTCTATCCCTAGGCCATAAAATTAGCATATCAATGACATGAAGAACTGGATAAAGGTGTCTCCTTTCTCCAAATTCTTTGCTAAACTTTTGGACCGGTAGCCTACTTCAATTGGCATTACAATTACAATAACCTTTACCCCTTGCTTTACATATGGGTTCAAACTTGCAATTTCTTTTGAGACACCTTTTGATACCAGTTTGTGATGCCAACTTTTGGGGGTCCCTTCCCAACTTCAACATTTGGTAGCCTATAAGGGGAGAGTCCGGCTTTTTCTGGTTTGATCCTCTCCTTGTCAAGGTAAGCCTCCCAATTTTTTTCCTCCCTCAGTGCTATAGCTGGGACACCCCAAGGTACTGGGAGAAGGCTTGTCTAGGTTGTGATGAGCTCCACACTCAGCAAGTTTTCCTTAACTGGGGACATTCAGATTTGGAAATTCTTGAAATTTTCAGCAAAGTTCCTAGGGAACCGTTGCCAACCTTTCACCTCCTCTGAGATGCCAGAGAAGATGAAGTGCTATAGGATGACTTTTGGCAAAATTTCATAGCTTTTGGCTAGATGGGACAATCTTCTTTTTATGTCATTTTTGTCTCTGTATCTCTTTGCAGAATGTCTGTGTCATGTTTGTTCTGTGAGCTAGAGTTTGCTATCTAGAAAGATTTAAAATGCAACCAGCAAGAAAAAACCTCTATGCTGTAGTTAGAATGCTGGGAAGATTTCTTTAAAAGCCTAACTTTTTCCTATGAACTTCAGCTACACAAAAAGTTGGAGGCTACACAAAAAAGTTAGGTAATTAAAATTAAAATAACATCTTAGCAGATTTTCAAAGTTTTGAGAGCAATGATTAAGAAGTCTGGCAATATTTTTGTTTTTCTTCCCAGGTTTTTTTTACCTTTCTAAATCTGACTTTTCTTGTGCAATAAGAGAACTGTATAAATGTATACACATATATTGTAATTAAGATATACTTTAACATGTTTAACATGTATGAAACTGCCTGCCATCTAGGGGAGGGGGTGTAGGGAAGGAAGGGAAAAGTTGGATCAGAAGTGTTTGCAAGGATCAATGTTGAAAAATTACCCATGCATATGTTCTGTCGATAAAAAGCTATAATAATAAAAAAAGAAGTTTGGCAATTTGTCATTTTAAGATGGCAAGAAAAATTCCTGAAACATTGGGGATAATTTCAGGAATTTACCCCATTTTGAAAGAAAAGAAAATGAAAAAACAAAGTAGGTAAATAGCAACTTTTTACTAAACCTTCTTTGACTCCTATCTTGTCTGGAGTCCCCTTCTGCTCCTTTGGGAAAGGATCCCAGAAGGTATTAAAGGACCCTCTCCTTGCATATCTCAGTTGTGGGGATTGCTAACAAGATCGATTATAGCCCACGTCCCTCTATTTGCTAACTCTTCTCATCTCATAACTGTAGAGAAACTCAAACTCTGCCTCATCTGTAGAAATACAAGAATCAAAGAAGAAGCAAAACTGTGGGGACCCTACACAACCTTGCCCAGACACCTCCCCAACCCAGTTTTGGGGGAGTGGCGGTAAGACCCAATGGTCAGCATTCCCTGAGCCCTGGCACCAGTCACTTAAGCTTTCAGCAGGCTCTGTCCAGGAACTGCCTGGGAAGAATTTGGATACTCCTGGCACTACCCAGAATGGCAGTGTGAGGTGAGGAAGCCAGTCAGCCTCTGCATGTGGTAAGACCACCATTCTCTTGTTTCAGTTGTGGATATGTATTAGTTATGTAATTTATAAAAAAAATATTTTAACTCAAACCAGTTTTTTGATTTGTAAAGAGAAATAATAGTTGTTGTTGTGAAGATCACATGACAGCAAAAGTGCTTAGTATAAAGCATGCTATATGAATATTAACTGCTTTATTGAATATTGCTTCATATTTGATAACTGGGTTTTTTAGATATAATAGACAAATGATTTCTATGTGTATGTAAAGTAATTTGGAAATTTGTTTGAGATATGATAGTGAAAGCAATTTTAAAGGAGTCTAATTAAAACCCACTAAAGGAATATATAAATTGTAATGTATTTGTACTGATAGTGTTAACAGAAAAGTTTGGGAACTTTAGGAAAATAGAAAAGCAGTTTGCTACTTTAAAAACTCTGGCTACAATCAGCCTGCTTTTAAGTTATCTAAAGTTAGTCTTCTGAGGGCTCTGTCAGTAAAAATTGGCACCTTAACCCTTTTCCTGGCTCACAAAAGAGAAATTTATGAATTGGAAAATAACCACATGACAATTCAGTTTGTCTAAAACATTTAATCAGAATTTAGGGAATCTCATTAAAGTTAAATCATTTAAAAAAATCTATTCTATCACAATTTTAAGACTTGTCTTTTCTCCCTAAAACAAAAGGGGAATTTATTTAAAGGAATAGAAATTACAGCTAAGACTATTTGGCTATTTCGTAGGAAAATTCTAAAATTGTTAATTAAGTTATTTGGAGTTATTGTCATCATATTAAACCTAAAATTGATAATGACTGTGTGTGGAATAAGAGAGATGAGATGAAAGCCTTATCAGTTCACCTCCAAGCATGAGGTGTATAACACCTTTTCCTCCTTCATAGAGGGGAGAGAGGTATCAAACAGTACAATCCATGAAAACATTAAGAATGGTTTGGGTGGGCAACAGCAAGCTCAGCTCCATCTTTGGGGTTTCTGTCAACCCTCCCCCCACTTAATTTGTTAAGATTGTCAGTGTTCTTGAAACTATCAGAATAAGCAAGGTCATCAGCTATGAGAAATGAGCCTGTTTAAGATTTGTAGTTCCTAAACAAGGAATGGGTTTACAAAGAATGTATAAACTTGTTTAATTATTGATCCTTTACATCAGGATTAAACATATAAAACATGTTAAACAAAATCTCTAATATGTATAAGTCCTGGTAAACTTTTAAAAATAGTGTATGTAGCCCTAAGCTGCAATTAGTAGAATTTGCCATTAGAGAGAAAATTTCTTGGGACTGTAACTGATAATGTTTTGAGTTTTGAATTTTATTGCCTGATCATTAAGTCAGTAACCCACCATTCCAGAGAAATGCCATAAGTTACTCAAAGGAATACCTTTCTGAACTGTCTTGGTGGGCATCTTATCTGGGCAAGAGTTGGGAGGACAACCTTAGCTTCTGCTTAAGGTAGGATCCTTCTGACTCAATTTCCTAGTTCTATTTCTTTGTTTCCCCCTTGATTATTCCCGAGTCTGACTATGAGGCAGAATTGTTACTACAGGATTGGCTGTCAAACAGATCTAGGATGCTTTATCCTATTAAGCATGTGCTCTCAGGCTGAAGCCTGAAGAATCTGTTTTGATGCTATTATAGTCATCTCCCTGCTTTTTCCTCTTATAACAAATTTCTATAATCAGAGCAAATGGTCAGTAGAAGCCATGAGCCCAGTACAAATATACCAGGGAACAAAATGTTTTTCTATCTTAGATCTCAATGATGCTTTCTTTTGTATACTATTGCAAAAAGACTCACAATTTCTTTTTGTCCTTGAAGGGGCAAATCCAGGGAAATGTAACCCCTCACCAATTTACATGGGCAGTCGTGTCCATAACCTGGGTAGGACAAGGCTTCTGTGACAGTCCATACATATTTGGACAGGCTCTGGCTATCCAATATGTTCAGATGATACTTTGACCTGCAGCCTTACCCGAGAGGCTTCTCTGGCTGCAGCCATACAAACCCCTAACTTCCAGCTCCTCCCCAACCCAGGGCTATGAAGTGTCTTTGTCTAACGGCTCTCACACACAGTCTTATCAGTTTTTTAATCACTACAGTAAAGTAACTGTTGTGTACTTTCCTGGGCATGGCTGAATTTTATGCCAAATTTTAATTATGGTCAAGCCCCTCTATGATTCTATTCAAGGTCCTGACACAGTTCCCCTCAAATGGGAGTCCTGATGGGACAAGATTTTTAAGATCCTGAAAGCTAAACCAATCTTTCGACCCCCCTTAGCCCTAATTAAAGCCTTTTACACTGTACGTTGATGGAAGGCAGGGCCATATCTCAGGGGTCTCTGGAACCCTATCCCCCCTTGTTTACTTCTTAAAGAAATGTGGTGTTTTTAAGGTGATCCTCCTATCTTAGAGCTAGCTGCCAGAATCCTTCTAATAACTGGAGAAGGAATGAGCATGAACATCTATACTGACTCCAATAAGTTTTGCAAGTTCTTTGATATGGAAAGAAAAGGGATTTTTGACAGCAAAACAATTATGGCAAGCTGTCCATGGACCTAGAGAGGTTTCTATTATGTTTTGTAAAGGAATTCAGACCAAGGGGAACAGGTTTGCAGATTCAGGTATCCATGCTGCTGCCCCTTGGCCCCTGACTGTGGCACCTTTAATTCCCCAGCTCCCTGATTCTTACACCTCTTCATGTAGTCCCCAGGAACAGTCCCTTTGCTAAAGAAAGGGGGCACACCATTTTCCCCTCTGAATGGTTTCAAACATCCTTAGACCAGCTTCTAATCCCATAGACAAGTCAGTGGAAACTTCTTTTTGGCTTACACCAAGCTACCCATTTGGGAAAAAATGCTCTCCAATCCCTTGTGAAAGCTATCTTCACTGTTCACAAGTTAGGAGAAATAATTAAACAGATCTGTCAGGTCTGCCCAGTTTGTAACAAAGTAAATTCTGAAAGGGCTATTAAACTGCCCCTCCCCTGAAGCCTCTCTGGAGGAAGGGTACATATTTGGGGAGAACTGGAAGATAGATTTTACACACATATCCCCTCAGGGGCTTTAAACTGCTTTTGCTTTTTGTTGACACCTTTACTAATTGGGTAAAAGCCTTCCCTTGTAAGACTGAAAAAGCTCTGAGATTTTTGCTAAAGGAGATCAAACCCACTTAAGATTATTTATCATCTTCATCCTGCCTGGCAACCTCAGTCTTCTGGGAAGGTGGAGAAAATGAATCACATCCTCAAGCGAGTCCTTACTAAACTGTGCCTGGGTGAAGACTCTCCCATTAGGAAGGACCATATAAAGTCATTTTGACTACTCCAACGTCAGTCAAACTCTAAGATTTCTCCAGCTGGACTTAATGTTTCTAGAATTAAAAGTGCTAGTCTTGCTAAACTTCTCCCTTAGACATTCCTGAATATTCCTGTGAACCCATAGAGGACCTGAAACTACTCTTCTGCAGGACTCCTAGAAACACTGGAAACATACTGGATAGAGAAGGGTGATATTGTCTGTACCCCTTTCTCTCTCTAGCTTTCTTTCTTTCTTAATATTTTCTGCTTTTTTTTTCAGATGTACCTTTAATGAAACTCCAAGGATGAGAGGTTTGCTCCTACTATTTTCTCTACAGCTCTCTTGGTGTCGCTCTCTGGGTCCCTGCCAGTGGGGAGATAACTTCTTAGTCCTTAGACTAGGGAACTCTGTGGGCAGTGGGGCATTCAAGATTGTTGGGTGTGCCTTCAGTATCCTCAAGGCAGCCCACAGATGGGACCTGATGCATTATTTGCAAAGACCCAATTCCCAAATGTCACCCTCTTCACTCTGGATGCCGCCCCATTTGTACTAACTACCCCCCTCAGGGCAATAACTTTAACCTGACTATCCCCTGTTTTCTTTTTCTTTTTTCAATTTACTATAGTATTTTATGGCAAAACATATGCATGGGTAATTTTTCAATATTGACCCTTGCAAAATCTTTTGTTCCAACTTTTCCCTTCCTTCCCTCCATCCTCTCCCCTAGATGGCACGTAGTCCCATACATGTTAAATATGTTAAAGTATATCTTAAATACAATATATGTATACATATTTATACAGTTCTCTTGCTACATAAGAAAAACTGAAATTAGAAAGAAGGTAATAATAATCTGTGAAGAAAAACAAAAATGCAAGAACAATAACAGAAAGAGTGAAAATGCTATGTTGTGGGTCCACACTCATTTGCAGTGTTCTTTCACTGTATCTCCTGTTTTCTTGCCAGAAAGCATCTCTTATCCACATAATAATGATAGGATATCCATTCCAAAATTATTCTGGCAAACTCACTCATAATGCTTTTATAGCACCTTATTGTTTTAATAATCTGTCAATGACTTCAAGTCTTTTGACCTTAGAATAGTCATACAAACATTACTGTCTACTGGTCAGTGATAACCAAATTCTTGAGATCACTCTTTAGTTCTACCCCTAGGCCATCAATGGCATGAGGAACTGGATAAAGATGTCTCCTTTCTCCAGGTTCCTTGCTAAAAACTCTTGAACATTAGCCTACTTCAATTGGTGTTACAATTACAATAAACCTTGTCCCTTGACTTGGATATGGGGTCAAGCCTGCAAATTCTTTTGAGACACCTCGAGACACTGGTCTATGACTCCAACCTTTTGGGGTCCCTTCCCAACCTCAATAGGTCTATGTTTATCTCACTATCTACTCTCCCATCTAGCTGCCTATACTTTGAACTAATGTTCAACTCCTCTGGTTGACTATCAAAAAAGCAGTCATGTCTAAAGGGGCCCATGAGTTATCATTTTGAGTAGCTATGGATCTACAGAAATTCTTAAACCAGGCATTGTTATTCACCTGCATTAGACAGGGAGATGCTATCAATGCTCCATAAATTTAAAAAATCTATGCCTGAAGATAAAAGAAAAGGAACAAAATAGTAATCTAAAGAAAAGTAGATAAAGAATAAAGAAAATAGGAACAAATATACCAATGAAATAAAAACCAAGCTGAAATTTTCTCTTTGCTTCTTTTTCTCATTCCTACTTTTTGAGTCAAGCAGAACAAAACTAATCTTATATGACCAACAGCTCTTCAAAAAATTAAGGGCAGCTACCATTTCACCCCCGAAATACTCTCTTCTTCAGGATAATTGTTCTCAGTTCTTTCAACTACTACTCATTTAGCTTCAGAACAGAGAAAGAAAGTGAGAACAGGTGTTAGATTTATTTTTATTTTTTTTTTTTGGAGTTCTTTTTTTTTTTAATTTAATAATTACATTATATTGACACTCATTTCTGTTCTGATTTTTTTTTCCCCTCCCTCCCTCCACCCCCTCCCCTAGATGGCAAGCAGTCCTTTATATGTTGGATATGTTGCAGTATATCCTAGATACAATATATGTTTGCAGAACCGAACAGTTCTCTTGTTGCGTAGGGAGAATTGGATTCAGAAGGTATAAATAATCCGGGAAGAAAAACAAAAATGCAGATAGTTCACATTCGTTTCCCAGTGTTCTTTCTTTGGGTGTAGCTGCTTTTGTCCGTCATTTATCAATTGAAACTCAGGTCTCTTTGTCAAAGAAATCCACTTCCATCAAAATATGTCCTCATACAATATCGTTGTCGAAGTGTATAATGATCTCCTGGTTCTGCTCATTTCACTTAGCATCAGTTCATGTAGGTCTCTCCAAGCCTCTCTGTATTCATCCTGCTGGTCATTTCTTACAGAACAATAATATTCCATAACATTCATATACCACAATTTACCCAGCCATTCTCCAATTGATGGGCATCCATTCATTTTCCAGTCAGGTGTTAGATTTAAAGGGATGTCCCACCCTCCCCAGTCTTGGGTAACAATTTAATTACCAGCAACAGTTATAAAAAAGAACTAGACCACCAAGAGCATAGTCCTTCTGAGCCCCAAACCTCTTGTTTTTTGTTAATAAAGATTCCCACTGCTTACTTTTCAACTTGTATTCAGAATACCCTTAAGACTATTTTCCTTGGTCCTTGGTGAAGGAAAATTCTCATTAAGATACAAATTTTACAACTCGTTTTCGGAAGTCAAAACCAAAGCAAAACAATTATAATAATTCAAATCAACATTGCAGGTAACTCTCAAAATTCTTCTCATTAACTTATGTAAGAAAATGTCTTACCCAAGAACTCCACTAGACTGATGAATGTAGGAAAGATTTATTTTACATTCTTGCAAGAATGGAAGTCTAGCTGAGTTAAAGACACTCTGAAACTCCAAAGGTAGCATTTTATTTCCTATCCTGCAGCACAAGTCCCTCCCCCTGAGGGCAGAGGGCAGAGAACTAAAAATTCTTTTCAAATCTCAGGCCACCATTCCTGATTACAAGTCAGTCCCTGTCCCCAAGGAGCTTACATTCTTTTTGGGGAAAATAAACTCCACTTTTTATTATTCTTTGATGTCATAATAGGTTTCAGTTTTCTACTTTGAATTTCACTTCTCCAATTTAATTTTCATAATCAAATGCCCATCCATTTCTCACAGCTTGTAAGACAGTAAGTGAAAGTAATTATTTCTATAAAGATTCTGTTTTAGTTTCTAGCAATCTCTAGATAAATTAGGGATTTCTGTTGGAAAAAAGAAAAGCTGTATGCCTTCTATCTGGATTCTCATTATCTAAATGTACCTAAAACATAGTTTGAGATCAAAGGACTAGTTATCTGAAGCATCCAGTCTTAACCCAGTCATAATTTGGTTCAAAAGTTTTAAGTGGTTTCCTGATAAAAGGGTGAATGGGATAAACTGAGTGAAGCCCTCCCATAGGAGGGCTTTGAGAATTCAGGTAACAGAATTTTCATCCAAGAATATCTGCTTGTATAGCAGTTCTCTAGGGAAATTTAAATTAGAGAGTTTATTTACTAATATTTCCTTCACAAGTGAATTAAGGGAAATAGAGGTTAAATGACAGTTTAAAGTCAGACAGTTAGTGTCTGAAGTCAGGCCCAGTGCTCTATCCACTGATTTACCTAGATATCTCAACTAATTCAACTAATGAATTTTCAAATTCACCCTTACAAAACCTTATGTCCAAATTTTTTCCCTTCTTTCTCCCTACCCCCTCCCTTAGATGGCAAGTAATCCTATATATGTTAAACGTGCAATTCTTCTATACATATTTCCACAATTATTGTGCTGCACAAGAAAAGTTAGATCAAAAAAGAAAAAAAGAGAAAACAAAATGCAAGCAAACAACAAAAAAAGTGAAAATGCTATGTTGTAATCCATACTCAGTTCCCACAGTCCTCTCTGGACATAGACGGCTCTCTTCATCACAAGATCATTGGAACTGGCCTCAATCAGCTCCTTGTGGAAAAGAGCCACGTTTGCAGGAACTGATCATCATATAATCTTGTTATTGCCATGTACAATGATCTCCTGGTTCTGTTCCTTTCACTCAGCATCTCTTCATGTCAGTCTCTCCAGGCCTTTCTGAAATTGTCCTGCTGGTCGTTTCTTACAGAACAATAGTATCCCATCACATCCATAGACCATAACTGATTCAGCCATTCTCCAGCTGTTGGCATCCACTCAGTCTTCAGTTTCTTGTGTAGGGAATGATTTCAAAGACCTTCCCCACCCAGGTAGCTCTCATGTAGACATTTTGAACCCATCAGTTTTCTTCCTGAAATTTGGGGTAGGGGAGAAGCTAGTAGTGAAGAAAACATGCCAGGTGAGTATAAAACCTTGAGGTACCACTTTGAAATATACTTTTAGATGCAGAACAGACTCTAGAGGTTTCTTAGTCTTACACCTGATGAGGAATTTGAAACTAGGTGAAAGTAAGTTACTTACCTAATACCACTTACATAACCAGTAAGTGGCAGCTCCCAGACTTCAGATTATCAGATGTGCAAAAAAAGGTAAAAGAGGCAAATCAAGCTAGTGAAAAAGCAAATATAATATGTTCCTGATTAGATTGCAAATTAGCATGATTTTTGTGAAGATTATTCTAGTATTGCAAGAGGAATTCAACTAGTCACATACTCTAATTGCAAGGTCTCTTTTTTTAATCAGAATTTTATCAGAAAATTTAAAAAGAACTACCTGTTCAAAGATATAAATAGCAATGTAATTTGTAAAGTCAAAATGAACTAGGATCAAACTAAAATTGTGTTAACATTTGGAAAATGGCCAAATCAACTTTGATTTATCAATACACTAACAGGGGTCCTCAAACTTTTAAAATAGGGGGCCAGTTCACTGTCCCTCAGATTGTTGGAGGGCCAGCCAGACTATAGTAAAAACAAAAACTTTGTTTTGCGGGCCTTTAAATAAAGAAACTTCATAGTCCTGGGTGAGGGGGATAAACGTCCTTAGCTGCTGCATTTGGCCCACGGGCCATAGTTTGAGGACCTCTGCTCTAAAATTTATGTGAGTAAAAATGAAAAAAAAAATAACCCACGAAGAATGGAAAGGATTTTGCAAAGACATAAAGTAATGTGAAATGAATTAGAGAATTTTAGAGACCTCATTAGACATCTATTTCTAAACCTCTTAAAAGCTTTAGAAATCCATCTTGTCTTTTCCATCTATTATGTATAAGAAGACAGGAAAAGCAGAAGCAGGTCATGAAAGGCTTTGAATGCCAGATCCCAATGCAAAAACAAGACAGTCTTTGTTCTCAAGGAGTTTACATTCTAATTGGGATAATAGCAAATATAAAGGAGTGATTCTGGGAAAGGGAATTAAAGTCCGAGAGATAATGAAAAGTCACAAAAATTATGAGTGGAATAGTAAGACAATTAACTGTCCTTTTGGAAGAAATATTAGTTTTGATCTGATTACAGTTCTTCCAGGAAAGTGTGGAAGGTGGGGCTAGGGAGGGAGAGGGAGAAAGAACACCACAGGTACTCAGTGGCTATATTCCTCCCAGTATAGCTCCTAATTCCATTTAGAGGATGGCATGGCAGCAGAAAGTGGTTCAGTGAAGATGAGAGAAAAAAGATAGATTTCTATCATTTAGGGAATGTCTAGATAAACTATGGTATGTGCATATCATGAAATATTAATATTGCACCACAAAATTTAAGCAATGAACAAGAAGCATAAAGATGAGCACTGGAAGACTTTGAAAAGATTCAAATAATGTAAATGGAAAGAACAATGAAAAACATTTTATCTCATGTACTTATAAAGATCAATCGTAGACCCAAAGAAGACATAAGAAAAATGGAAAGGTCAGGGACTGTGTGTATGGAAAACTATGTCATCAGACTAGGTTGGCTTACTAATTTATTCAATTATTTGTCTTTTTTTTTTTAATATAAGGAATGACTCACTGATTCTGTCTGGTTCAAAGATCATTCTTCTTGGAAGGGAATACCAGCAAAGTAAAAATTAAAAAAATTACTAAACATTAAAAAGAATTATTATAAACAAAACACTATTCAAAGTATGGAATACAAGTAGAAAAGTAAGATAGTCCCTGCTCTCATAGAGCTCACATTCTAATGTGTTAGAATCTTTACAAGCTCTTAAGTTATTAGAATTGATAGAGACAATAATTATCTAATTTAGCATGGTTCCGTCTGATTGATCTGATCTTACAAGGAGATGTTATGGGCCAGAACTTGAAACAAGGTACTAAGTGGAACTGATAGAAACAATGCTTGTGTTCACACCTTTAGAGAGCTCATATAAGCAAGAAGCTCTTAGGGCCGCAGAGCACTGTGGGATATACAGAAGCCCACTCTCGGGAGGCAGAGACAGATTCATTCACTTCATCTCACCCCACTGTGGTTGGTGGCTGGCCTCCTGCACTTCCCCACTGAGACCAAGGCTGGTCTGAAAGGCTCTCCAGAAAGCTGCCCAGCCGCAGGCAAGGAGACAAGACTCGGAAGATTGAAAGCCATGAGTTGGAGTTGAAGCAGAGGCAGAAGCAAAGGACAAGCTGCAAAAGCTCTTGGAATCAAGGAAGGAGAAAAAAGACGTTTGGATTTTATCAGCTGGCTGCGTTTGAAGTGATTATTACTCTGAACCGAAACTAAGGCTGCCTCCAGAAAACCTCCCCAAGAAACCTGCCCAGAGAGAACCATTATATTTTAAAGAAGAGAACACCACACTAATGGAGGAGAAAAACCTTGTAAAAGTATAACTTGCCTCTGGTACCTGTTCAGATCATCAAAGATGGAAGCATTCTAAGGGAGATAGGAGGGACTTACTTCTGAGAGAAGACATCTTTGGGTTAAATGACTTGCCCAGGATCACCCAGCTAGTAACTATCTGAGGCTGAATTTGAATTCAGGTCTTCCTTACTCCAGATCCAGGGCTCTATCGCACCACCAATATTTCTCCAATTTATACAATAACTGTATTGTAAAGACAAACAACTTCAAAAGACTTAAGAATTCTGATCAATACAATGATCCATTACTGTTCCAAAGGATTCATGATGAAATGTTTTATCTACTTCCAAATGGAGAGCTGATGGACTCAGAGTACAGATTGAAGGATATTTTCTTCCTTTTCCTCCTTCCCTTCTCCTCTCTCTTTTCTGTATGTCTCTCTCTCTCCCCTTTCTCCTCCTCACCCCCCCTTCCTATCTCCCTCCTTCCTTTCCTCTCTCCTTTTCTTCCTCCCTTCCTTCTCCCCTTCCCCTTCTTCCTCCCTCCCTCTTTCCCTTCCTCTCTTTTTCCCTCTCTCCTTCCTTCCTCCCTTTCTGCCTCCCTTCTTTCCTCCTTTCCTCCCTCCCTCCTTTCCCTTCTTCTTTCCTTTTTTCCTTCCTTCTTCCTTTCTTTTCTTCCTTTCTTCCTATTTCCTTCCTTCCTTCCCTCTTTCCTTTTCTTCCTCCCTCTCTCCTTTTCTTCCTCCCTCCTTCCTTCCTTCTCTTCTTACCCCCTTCTTCCTCCCTCCCTCTTTCCCTTCCCCTCTCTTTCCCTCTTTCCCTCCTTCCTTCCCTTTCTACCTCCCTTCTTTCCTCCCTCCCTTCCTTTCAGGATTGATGATCTGGGGTATTGTTGCCATTAACAGGGTTCTTCTGTCTATTGATATTTGGTTAGCAGTTGGTGGTGGTGGTAGTGAGGAAAGTAGACCCATTCTCCACAAATTTTTCTCCCTTCAGTGATGGCTATGGGGATTACACTCAAAGCAGGCCAAATGGTTTGGGGGATATTTGCATTCCCTGTGCATTTGGCCTAAAGATCCTGGGCTGTCTCCAAAAGAATCTGAGGGAAGATGGCAGCCAAAGTGGTGCTGATGGTTTGGCCAGTCTGGGGCTTGCTACCTTCCATTTTCCCCTCACGGAGTCCCACTGCCTCAGCTATGTTGGCCTTCCAATAAAATGAGTGGCAACTCCCTGACAGCTGGTGATGCTAAATGAGTCCATATAAGAGCTACCTAAATTAAGCATCTTTGTCTTCTCAACATTGTCATTCATTATTAAAACTGGAATCTTGAGCAAATTCTCCTGTCTTTCCATTGTGGTACAGCCTGGCACAGCTGCATCTGAAGTCGCAGGTCTGGAGCTCACATCCTAGCTCTGCATCGGATTGGAACTTCATCTCTCTGAGCCATCATCCACTGAATAGGAAAAATCTTTTTGATTGGCCTGTAGCCAGAACTGGAGGTGCCTGACACCATGGATGCATGGATCTGCATGGAGGCTTAACATCCAGATGCCTGGACAGCTCCCTCTGACATTTCCAGACTCAGAAGGTTGGAGACTCCTGTTTCTCCACGTAAAATGGAAAAAAAAAATAGTGATGCAAAGAACCAAGACCCATTTTCATGAGGCCATATGTCAATAGCCTCAGAGAGTCCTATCCTACAGCATTTCTCCCAGTGGCCACTATCAGCAAAGGAACCAAACCAAGAGCTATGGAGAGAGCAGCTTTCCTGGATGAGGGAACAGTAAGATTGAAACAGATGGAAAGGTAATGAAAATTCTGTGTTCCACAATCAATGACATTTTACTGGCTAAGTTGTAGTGAATAAGATCTAGACCTAAAAGTAAAGGGACTTAATTAAAACAAAACAAAACAAAAAATCAACCAACTATGATCTTAGAATCAACAATTTATAGAGTCATTGTTGACCTATATTGAATATGTTTTCAAGAGATAAAATTGCAAAAAGAATTCCCACATTGGCCATATCCAAAAACATATATCTCACTCTAAATTTTAAGTCCATTGCCACACTGACAGAAAGTGAGTGGCTAGTATTATTCATCTTTAATCTTCTGTATTCATTTGCGTTAATTAGAATGCTAAAGTTTTTTAAAAGTTGTTTTTCTTTATCATTATTAAAATGTGGTCATTGTTCAAATTATTTTTCTAATTCTACTCACTCCACTCTGCAGTAGTTCATATAAGGTTTGTCTGAAACCATCTCTTTCATAATTTCTTTTTTGTACAATAATATTCTATTATATTCATATTCCATCACTTTATTAGTCATTCCCCGATCATCATAATAGCTAAAATTTCTATAGAGGTTCTTCTATAGAAGAAAGCTTTTATAAGAGCCTTGTAAAATGCTTGAAAATTATATCATTTACTCCATACACAAGTTGGTGATATTGATCTCCATTTTACATATGAGGAGACAGAGAATTAAATGACCAGGGTTACATAGCTGAAGTAACTGAGGCAAAATTCAGAAGCAAGACTTCTTGACTTCAAATGCAGTTTGAACTATGTCACTTAACTGCTCCTTAGCTTTCACTTTTTGGTCACTATTAGAAGAACTGTTACAAATAGTTTATGATCCTTTCTATTCTCCTTTGATTTCGTTGGCAGTATAGCTTGACTAATGATAATTTTGTGTCAAAGAGCATACCTTTTTGAAAATAGTTTCAAATTGCTTTCCAGAAAGCCCAGACCATTTCGTAATCCCATCAACATTGTGCCTGTTTCCTGAAACTTCTCTTGCAACATTTGTCACTTTCTTACCTCTTGTTTTCTTTGCCAATTTGATGGATGCAAAGAGGAACTTCAGAGTTGCTTTGCTTTTCTCTAATTATTAGTGGTTTTGAGCATTATTTTCAAATGATTGTTGGTATCTTAATTTTCCTTGGCCATTTATCAATTGGGATTGACTCATTTTTATATTTCTTAAATAAGTTGGATATAAGACCTTTATTATAGAAAGTTATTGTTTTCCTTCTAATTTTAACTGCATTAGATTTATTTATACACAATCTTTTCAATTTTTTATTTTTGAATAACTTAATCAAATTTTTGTTTTTAATATAAAAATGTAATATAACCATCATATCTCATGCATCTTTCTCCCTTTCCCTTATCCAGAGACATTCTATATAACAAAGGTTTTTTAATAGAAAAAAATCAGCATAACTGAAAGATATATTGAGAAGTCCAAAACCATGTATAATATGTAACATCTGGATCTCCCACATCTACCAAGTGGTAGATTGGGGGCATCTTCTCATGTCTCCATTTGAGTTCCATTTAATCTTTTTTTATTATTATTATTTTTGGAAGGCATTTAGGGTTAAGCAACTTGCATAGGGTCATGTGGCTACTAAGTGTCTGAGGCTGGGTCTGAACTCAAGTCCTCCTGATTCCAGAGCTAGTACTCTATCCACTATACCATCCATTTGTCCCCTTGTTTTTTTCTCATTTTCCCCTTTTCTTTCTTTCTTTCTTTCTTTCTTTCTTTCTTTCTTTCTTTCTTTCTTTCTTTCTTTCTTTCTTTCTTTCTTTCTTTTTTTTTTTGAGGCAATTGGGACTAGGTCCACTTGATCTTTATAATTTTATTACATTTGATTTTGATTTTTTGGTATGCCATTATTCTTTTCATTTCCAATATATTGTTTTCTTAATTCTGTTTATTTCACTCTGCATCAGTTTATATAGATCTTTCCACAATTCTCTATTTTATTCCACATCATTTTTATAGCCCAGTTTTATTCCATTAATTTCATGTACCATAATTTGATTATCCATTTCCTAATTAATGGGCATCTACTTTGTTTCAATTCTTAGCTATCACAAAATATGTCACTCTAAATATGTTAGAATATATGTACGTTTTAGTCACTTTATTTACATAATTCCAAATTTGTTTTATCTTTCTTGAATAACAACTCATTAGGAAAATTAAATAGGTTCCCCCCCCCCATTTAACCACTTCCTTTCTTATCCTAAATGTAGTTTCAAGTAATTAAAATGAACTATTTTATCTTTTGTAATTACCTCTATCTTTTCTTTGGTTGAGAATACTTCTTTTCCTCACAGTTTGAAAAGTACATGATCTGTTTCTCTTCTAACAAAAAAAAAATCAACTTTAATATTAAGGTCATATCTCCATTTAAAATGTATTATGGAGTGTGGCATAAGGTGCTGATTCCAAATGAATTTCTTCGAGACTACTTTCAAGTTTTCTCATCAGTGTTTATATTAAACAAGGAATTTTTCCTAGGTAACTTATATTTTTTCACTTTATCAAATATTGAGTTATATATTATTTTTGAATCTCCCTTATTTATTCTGTTCTGTTGATCTATCTCTCAATTTTTTTTAACCAATAACCAATATCATGTGTTTTTGATGATTGTTACTTTGTGTCTGGAAGTTCTATTCTTTCTTTGATCTCCTTTCTTTTTGTCATTTCTCTTGGTATTCTATATTTTTTGTTTTTCCATATTAATTTTGATATTTTATCAAGCTCTGTAAAGTATCTTCTTGGCAACTTATTGAGTATAGCATTAAAGGTGTAAATTATGTTGCTTCCATTATGTATCAATTAGGGTGCATAGGGTCTATCTAGTGTTATTGTTTTTGTTTTCTAACAAGATGGTTCAGTGTTATTTCTACTTCTAAATACAACATAGTTTCCAGATGTGGTAACCCCACTGTCCTTGATGGTGAAAAGGATTTATTAAAAACAAAACAAAGCAAAAAAGATAAATTAAATTGCTTTTAGTGTTATTTTTATTATATTGTCACAGCTTAGCCATGAGCATTGGATATTTCTTCAGCTATGTAGATTGTTCTTTAATTCTTGAAAGAGAGCAACTACACAAATCTTATATGTGCTTTGAAAGGTTGAGCCCCCTGGTATTTTATAGTTATTTATAGGATAAGTTCTTTCTCTGAATGTGAATGGCATTTTCCATCACAAATCTATGGAATTGTCTTGAATCACTCTATTACTGAGATCTAAGTTTTTCATAGTTGATAATCACACTACATTGCCATGTGTATAATGTTCTTTTGTTGCTATTCACTTCACTCAGCATCAGTTCATGTAAGTCTTTCCAGATTCTTCTGAAATCAGCCTGCTCCTCATTTGTTACAGAACAATAGTATTCTACCACATTTATATACCACAACTTGTTCAGCCATTCCCCAGTTTGGCCATTCCCTTAATTTCCAATTCTTTGCTACCACAAAAAAAGAGCTGCTACAAATATTTTTGTATATGTGAATTTTTTCCCTTTTTAATGATTTCTTTGGGAAACAGATCTAATAGTGGTATGGCTGAATGAAAGGGTATGCAGTTTTATAGCCCCTTGGGCAAAATTCCAAATAGCTCTCCAGAATAGTTGGATCAGTTTACAACTCTACCAACAACAAATTTGTGTCCTAGTTTCCCCATCCCTTCCAACATTTATCATATTGTTTTTGTGATTTTTTTCTTTGATCCACTTATTCTTTAAGATTATATTATTTACTTTCTAATTAATTTCAATCTATCTTTTCACAGCATTTTATTGAAAGTAATTTTTGTAGCATTTTTATCTGAAAAGGATGCATTTTAATATTTCTGCCTTTCTGCTTTTGGTTGTGAGGTTTTTATTCCCTAATTCATGGTCAATTTATGTGTAGGTGTCATGTGCCATTGAGAAAAAGTGTATTTCTGTCTATTTCTATCTAGTTTTTTTTTCTCTCAATAGTATTTTACTTTCCCAAATTCATATATAGTTCCAACATTCATTTTTGGAAGATTTTGTGTTCCAAATTTTTTCTCCCTCTCCCCGTTATTTTTCCCATCCCCAAAGCAGCAAGCAATCTGATATAGATTAAATGTGTATAATCCTTTAAAACATATTTCCTTGTCATTATGTATGAGGAAAATCAGACCAAAAAGGAAAAGCCATGAGAAAGAAAAAACAAGCAAACAAAAAAGTGAAAATACAATTCTCTGATCCAAGTCATTCTCCATAGTTCTCTCTCTGGTGCAGATGTCATTTACTACCCCAGATCTATCATAGTTGATCATCACATAATTTTACTGTTACTGTGTACAATGTACTGGTTCTGCTCACTTCACTCAACATCAGTTCATATAAATCTTTTCAGGCTTTTCTGAAACAAGTCTGCTCATCATTTCTTATAGAACAATAATATTTCATTACTTTTACATACTATAACCTATTCAGTCATTCTCAAACTGATGGACATCCACTTAATTTCTAATTCCTTGCCACTACAAAAGAACTGCTACAAACATATTTGCACATGTGGGTCCTCTCCCCTTCCATCTAGTTTTCTCCAAAAATCTATCACATTTAACTTTTCTAAAATTTTATTCATCTCCTTCTTTCTTGTTTTTGTTTGTTTGTTTGTTGCTGTTGTTGTTAGATTTATCTAGCTCTTTTAAATGATCAAAGATGGACAAAAGCAGCTATACCCAAAGAAAGAACACTGGGAAATGAATATAAACTGCTTGCATTTTTGTTTTTCTTCCCAGGTTATTTATACCTTCTGAATTCAATTCTCCCTGTACAACAAGAAAACTGTTCGGTTCTGCACACATATATTGTATCTAGGATATACTGTAACCTATTCAACATGTAAAGGACTGATTGCCATCTAGGGGAGGGGGTGAAGGGAGGGAGGGGAAAAATCAGAACAGAAGTGAATGCAAGGGATAATGTTGTAAAAAATTATCCTGGCATGGGTTATCAATAAAAAGTTATTTAAAAAAAAAAGATTTACCTAGCTCTGAGAGGGGAAATTTGAGGTCCCCCACTGGTATGGTTTTACTATCTATTCCTGTAGTTCATTTAATTTCTTTAAAAGTTTGGATGCTATACCAATATTTACTATTGATATTATTTGTCTATGGCACCTTTTAGGAAGATATAGTTTTCTTATCTCTTTTAATTAGATCTATTTTTGCTTTTGCTTTGTCTGAAATCATGATTGCTATTCCTATTTTTTTGTTTGTTTTATTACTTCAGCTGAAGCATAAGATACTTCTCAAGTTCCTCACTTTTATTTTGTATGTCTCTTTGCTTCAAATGTGTTTCTTGCAAGTAGCATATTGAAGGATTCTGATTTTTAATCCATTCTGTTCTCTGTATCTGTTTTATGGGTGAGTCCATCCCATTCACATTTACAATTCTTCCCCTACCTCTTTACAAATGAAACTGTAGTAAAAAGGAGGGCATTTACTTGACATTTATGATCTATACATGAAATGGCCTCATTGTGGTCTATTACTTTTCTCTTTACCTTCCTCCACCCTTAATTTTCCTTTTACCTTTTAATTCTCTTCATATTACTTTTCAAAATTTGAATAGACTTGCTTAAAATTGTTACCTTACACTTATTCTGTCATTCATTTTAAATCCCTGACTCTCCCTTGTCCTTATCACCTATTTCCCTTATGAGTTAATGTATTTCTTCTATACTGAAATTTTATGTATGGGGATTGGGGCAAAGTATAATTGTTCATTCTTCCTTTATAGAGTTTTAGAGGATACCCATTCCTCTATGATTACTTTTCATTTTATATGATAGTTATTTTCTATTCCCTTCTCCCTCCTTTCTTTCTCAAGATAGTTTCTTGTTCTTCCCATTTTTGATTTCTTATGAGATCATCAAAATAGAACAAAACTACCCATAGAAAAACATTTTTCCTCTGGACCCCTTAAAGATATTTAGGATTATCAGGAGACATTTGTTTCTTTTTTAATTGGATTAAGCTATTTTTTCCTATGTATATCCTTTGTGAATATTTATATGCTTACACCTCATTCCTGAATTTCCATTTCAAAATGTCTATTCAGTTCTGTCAGGAATACTTGGAAATTCTCTATTTCATTAAAAGTTTAATTTTCTTTCAATTGATCAAAGATGGACAGAAGCAGCTACACCCAAAGAAAGAACACTGAGAAATGAATATAAACTGCTTGCATTTTTGTTTTTCTTCCCGGATTATTTATACCTTTTGAATCCAATTCTCCCTGTGCAACAAGAGAACAGTTCAATTCTGCATACATATATTGTATCTAGGATATACTGTAACCTATTTAACATATAAAGGACTACTTGCCATCTGGGGGAGGGGGTGAAGGGAGAGAAGGGAAAAATCAGAACAGAAGTGAATACAAGGGATAATGCTGTAAAAAATTACCCTGGCATGAGTTCTATCAATAAAAAGTTATTTTAAAAAAAAGTTTAATTTTCTCCTGTGTGACTATGCTTAATTTTGCTGAAAAGGTTTCTCTTGGTGATAACCTTTTATATTTTGCCTTTTAGAATACTGGATTTCAAACTCTTTTCTTCTGTATCATGACAAGTGCCAAATTTTCTGTTATACTATTATGTCTTTTTTTTCCTTTTTGGATGCATGCTTTTTTTCCCTTTGATTTGGAAGGTGTTGATTATGGTTACAACTTTCCTAGAAATTTTAATTTGGAGTTTCTTTCAGGAACTAATTGGTAAACTCTTAATTTTTAGTTTGTCTTCTGGGTCTAAAAGTTAAGACTAGTTTTCATTTGAAATTATTTGAAGTATAGAATCTAGGCTTTTTTCTTAGTCATGATTTTTAGATAATGGGATAATTCTGTTATTTTTCCTTGACCCATTTTCCAGGTTAGTTAAGCTTCGATATTTTTCTTACATTTTCTTCTTTTTCAGTTTTGCTTTAATTTTTATCATCTCAATGATATAATTTCTTTTTGGCCCATTCAGATTTCTGTTTTAAAGTATCAATACTTGCCTATTGTTCTTCTTCCCTATACTTTTTTCCTATTCAATTTTTAATCACTTTTTCATTTCTTCCAATTTGTAATCCTTGTGGCCAGGATACATACTTTTTCCTCTGAGACTTTAATTGGACTTATTGTGTAGTCACTCTTCCGAATCCTCTGAGCATCTCCAATTCCAAGGTATTTCCTCCTGGTATTCAGTGTTTTCCTTTATTTACTCATTTCAGTAGCTTCAGTGTCAAAGTTGGGGGAGAAAGGGGAGAACTTGGTTAGACTCTGCTTTTGCATTCCTTAATGGAATAGACAGGCCCAGTGTATATGAAGACAAGGCTAGATTCCTCCTTCAAGAGATGCTAGTGCTATTCCAGCAATGGGCTCTGTCTGGGGAATCCCTCTTGCTACAGTATTCTAATGTCATCTCATGACTTTGCCGGAGGCCTGTCCCTCCTGGTGCTAGACTCAAAAGACTGCTTCCAAGCTGGACTTCTCTCATGAAGTTTTGAGCTTTCCCAGGTCTAGTTTAAGCTTGGTGACCCTCTCCTGCCACTAAACTTGGGATTGCTGGGGAAGGGAGGTTCAGGGCTGTGCTGGATCTTTCTTATTGTCCTGGGGATGCCTCATACTTCAGACCTAGCTTTGCTTGTCTGCTTTAGCATTTTAACAGGATTTTAATGATTCTGTATCCCAGTGGGTGGAAGACCCATTAAACTATTCTCTTATTTGATCAATTGCTGGTATATCTTAGTGTTTCATTGGGGTGTTTGCAGAAGAATCTAGGTTACTCTAGGTCTTTAGCCTGCTGTTATCTTCCTACAAATTCCTACAATTCACACTGTTCAGACATCTTACTGACATGGGTATAGTTCAAGTAAACCTTTTAGGTTAGGTGATTATGTTAGGTGATTAAGCCTGCATAGAGAGGACTCCTAGTTCAACTCACAGTTAATAGATATTTCACAAGAAGTAGGGTCCCCAGTGATGACTCTGTATCACCATCACTATCAAACACAAGATAACCATACAGAGCAGAAGTAGGAGCGGCTGAAAACATTTTATGAGCTATATGAGATGCTAAATATGAGAACCACTGCCAGCAAATTTAAAATATCTTTAGATGGTTTGGCCACTGAAGTCTGATCAGTTTGGCATTAAGTTAAATCTAAAGGTGGTTCCACAAAACCACCAGATCGTAACTCAAGGAATCCTAATGGCTTTCTATACTTTAGGACTTTTATGAAAATTTATTCGATACTTCACAGTCTTACCTGTTTCAAATTGCTTAAATAAAAGAACATTTTAAAATCTGTATATATACAAAATCAGGCACAATGTTTGAGGATCCCTCCATTCCCCTTGCTTACCTCCAACTTCCATGAGTTCTACCTGGAACTTCTGTTTTGAGGAAACATACCCAAGCCATCTATCATTCATCTCTCTCCCAGTTTTGCCCTAACTCTATGATGTCCTGTATTTCACCTCTTTTGAGTTTCTTTATATGGTCTTCCCCCTTTAAAATGTAATTTCCTTGAGGACAGAGATAATCTTTCATTTTGCCTCATATATATTCCTAGTGGCTAATAGTAAGCACCCAGCTGGTGGTGAAGTGGATAGAGACTGGATTTGGATTGAGAACTGAGTTCAAAATCTGCCTTGTCTACTTAAAATCTGTGACTTTGGGCAAGTCCTTTAACCCCCATTTGCCTCAGTTTTCTCTATGGTAAAATGGGGATAATAATAATACTTCCCTCCCCTTCCTCTCCTACCCCCTTTGCACACACATGTACAACCAGAGGTCCTGTGAGATTCAAATGATATAATTTTTATTAAAAATGCCTGACAAGTAGAAACTATATAGATTTCTACCTAGTGATTTTGTGCACTAAACAAGAATTGGCTTTCATGGTTAATTACATTAATGTGATCGAGGAACTGAAGCTTGTAAAACCTGGTCAGCAATATCAATTCTCTAGAATAGGAAGATGAAGGAACTTTAATCTGCTTTTGCTTTGGTCAGTTTAGATTAAGGTCCAGGTTAAGTATATGGTTAATTTTCATTATTTTTATCTTCATATAGGATTAGTAATCATCACAGCTAAAACTAGCATTTTGTTTCTCATTTTAAAAATATCATGATTAATTTTGTTTTCTGAATAAGCTTCATTGTTTCAGTTTGATGGATAAAGGACATATTCAGTTTTCACTAAATTTTTGCTTTAAAAAAGTCTTTATGATTATATACAAATGAAAATATACATTCATCACTGCCAGAGATAGATATCTATATTTGCAAATATAGATATCTATATAAAGATATTTCTCTATAGATATTAGTAGATCCATATCTATAGATATAGCTCTTTACAGATAAAAACTATGTTAATATATGATATGTAATAGATATTTCTATATAGTATAGATATCTATCTATAGATGTTGGCAGATCTATATAAGTATAGGCATTTAGAAAGATATCTTTAGAAATTACAGATAGATCTGTCTATATTTGTTAATAAATATGTGATAGATATAGGGGAAGTTGTAGATATCTGTCTATAGTTATATCTACAGCTATGGCAATATACATAGCATGGATGTTGATTTAGGTCTGTCTGTGTTTATAGAACAGTTAGGTGGCACATTGGATAGAGCATCAGTCCTGGAGTCAGGAAGACCTGAGTTCAAATTTGGCCTGAGATACTAGCTGTGTGACCCTAGGCTAGTCACTTAACATAGTTTGCTTCAGTTTCCTCATCAGTAAAATGAGGTAGAACAAGGAAATGGCAAATTATTGTAGAATTTTTGCTAAGAAAACCCCAAAGAGGGTCACAAATAGATATCATTCTGCTTATAGATAGCTCTGTCTATATCTGTTAATATATATGTGATAGAAGAACATAAAGATATATACCTAAGATATAGCTATCAATATTGTTAAATTGAAAGGATGACTAGAAATATTTATTTTAATACTTAATTTTAAGCATAATTGCTTAAGTCAGATCCTGAAGACCAAAGAAAAAAAGCATAAGGTATGTTTTGGAGATAGGAGATAGTCCAGTTTGGCTGAAGACTAGAGTGCTGTGTGGATAGCACTGAGCAATGTTGGCAAATGGTGCCCAAAGGTGCATGATCTTGAATGTTAAACAGAGGTATTTGAACTTGAATCAGCAGGACAATGACTGATGTGCCAGCGAGAATGAGCAGTTTTGTGGCAAGTAAATTGGAGTGGGAAGAGGGATGGTGTCACTGTAGTAATGACAGAGAAAGCTCTTGTCAACACACACTAGTCAAACTTACACCTGTTGAAGACTTTAGCTTAAACAGGTCAAGGTCTCCCACTTCATCCAGGGCCATCTCCTAATCTATTTCTTACCATTGGACTCAGATGGCTCTGGAGGAGAAAGGGAGGTGGGGGACCTTGCACAGCCTTCTCTCACTTTGATCCAATTCACTTGCATGTCATGGTATCACCTCCCTGATATCATGGTCCTCTGGATGAAAGAAGGGCAAACGGTAATCTAGGTAATCTACGCATACATATAGGTATCTATAGATAGAGCTGTCTGTGTATGTGCTATAGGATAGATAGCTCTCTCTATATAGTATATCTCTACCTATCAATATTGGTAGATCTCTATCTATATAGTTCTATTTAAAATATATGATTTAGTTTTAAATATATGATTACATATTCATAGCACAAACATATCTATCTTATATTGTTATTAGATTGTTACCTAATTGGATATCCACATCTATTTATAAATACATCTGTCCATATGTGATACATGATAGTTGTCTATATGTATATAGTGTAAATAGGGATATGTACCTAAGGTCTCCCTATATATAGAGCTTGGTGAATCTCTACAAGAATATAGAGCTTTCTATGGATTGAACAATCTGTCTCTTCACGTTGATATGTGATATCTACATGTTGCACACATTTCTACCAGTCGTCAGAGGTATAGCAATAGAAATCTTTCAACAGCTTTTCCTAGGTAGTTCCCGGCTCCCTTTCACTTCAACTGTTCTTTTCAGCCAAATCATCTCCCTTTCCCCACAGGAAGTTTCACGTGGCCATTTTGTATGCTTCCAGTTCCCTCCATTGGAGCCCACCCAACGGATCTCATCCCAACCGAGCCCACCCCATCGACCCCCCCCCTCCAACTGCCCCGGAGGCTCGTGCTTGGGCCAATACCCTGGAAGGCGCCCCAGGGGCAGAGCCCAGTTCCCAGCCCTTTACATCGCTGGTTGCCCCAGTCCGACCTCCCTCCCAGATCCGGGCTGCAGCTCAGCTTCTGGAGGGGAGGCGGGAAGCCGGCATGGGGTCCGAAGGAGCCATCCTCTCGCACCTGGGTGGCTCCCTCCTGCTGCTCTGGCTGGGCACGCTCCTGCTCTGCCCCAGCTGGCTGGCTCTGGCCTTCGGCTACCGCCCGGGGAAAAGCTTCTCCTCTTACGAAGTGATTATCCCCAAGCTGCTGGCTCCTCGCAAGGGGGATCCTGAGGTAGCTGGCCGGGCATCTTACCTCCTGCAGGTGGAGGGCAGGAAGCAGGTGGTCCACCTTCGGCCCAAGAAGCTCCTGCTGTCCAGACATCTGCGCGTTTTCTACTTCACTGGGCAGGGAGCCTTCTTGGAGGACCAGCCTTACATCGCCGATGACTGCAGCTATGGAGGATTCGTGGAGGGCTCCCCGGACTCCCTGGCTACCTTAAACACCTGCTTTGGGGGCCTTCGGGGGATCCTGAACATGAATGGAAGCCTTTACCAAATGGAACCCCTGAGGACCTCCACCAAATTTGAACACATCATATATCGCCTGCGGAAGGACGTTCGAGCTGATCGCGCCTGTCAGTCAATCGATGAAGAAACAAGTCCTCATTTAGAAAATGACCAGAACCTAGAGATTTCGGCTAAGTTTAATTGGAATTATCTACACCTTAAGTATATAGAGTCCTTTCTTGTGATATCTAATGGGAGGTATCAGCTTTTGGGATCCAATATGACAGCTTGCATCAACGAGGGCCTAACTTTGATAGCTCTGGCAGACACGCTTTTTCAAGGACTCCATTGTCGAGTTTATCTGGAGGGAATTGAGGTTTGGTCCGATCAAGACAAAATAGACATAAAAAACTCCAAAGAAGATAAAATTTATGCAGACTTTATGAAATATAAAGAAGAACAGCTAGACCGCAGGGCCCAGTCAGATTGGGCACATTTAATTGTAAGTAAAGAGATCGCCACAAAAGCCAAGATAGGAGGTATCTGTGAAAAAGGAAATAGCGCATCTGTGAGCAGTCTATCTCAAGAGAACCTCAGCGGCTCTAATGAGTTTCTTCATGCATTGGGCCACATTGTGGGGATGAAAGATGATGTGAGTGGATGTGAATGTGAGGGACCCGAGAGATGCTTGATGGATCCAAACCCTGGCAATGGTGGTTTAAGTAACTGCAGTTACTCGGATTATTTTGACAAGATAGTCATTTATGCAAAGTGCTTGTCTAATATACCAACATTAAAAAAAAAAGTCTCCGTATGTGGCGACAGGGTGGTGGAAGGGAACGAACAGTGTGACTGTGGCACACCAAAGGACTGTGAGCAAGATAAGTGTTGTCAGCCAACGTGCAAATTAAAAGGCAGAGCAAAGTGTGGTTCTGGTCCCTGCTGCTATAACTGCAGATTTCGAAAAGCAGGAAAAATGTGCAGGGCCAGAAATAGTGAGTGTGACCTTGAGGAATTCTGCAATGGCACCTCTGAACACTGCCCTTATAACGCCTACATCCAAGACGGTACCCCCTGCTCTGGCCATGGCTATTGTTTCAAAGGGTTTTGCAATTCTCGGAATCAGCAGTGCAGGAGCATTTTTGGACGCTCTTCAAGATCGGGACCCCTTGCCTGCTATAAAGAAGCCAATCAAGGGGACCGTTTTGGCAACTGTGGAATTATGACCGGTGTTTATTCCAAGTGTGAACCTGATAGCGTGCTATGTGGAAGACTACAGTGTGTCAACGTTAAGAATATTCCTGTCATGGACGATCACTATACAATAGTTATGAATTTTGTCAGCCAGGACAACATTACTTGCTGGGGGACAGACTATCATCTTCCGATGAGTACAATGAAACTGCCAGATATTGGAGAAGTAAAAGAAGGCACCGCCTGTGGAGAGGGATTTTTATGCATTAATAAGACTTGTACAAACATGAATGTTCTTAAATTTGACTGTACAGTGGACACGTGTAACAAGAGAGGAATCTGTAACAATAATAGAAATTGCCACTGTGACTATGGATGGGCTCCTCCATTCTGTAGTAAGTATGGATTTGGAGGAAGTATTGACAGCGGCCCTCCCCCTAAATGGGAAAGGACTCCCTGGCGAAATATCTTTCCTGTGGCCCTTTTGCTCTTACGGTGCTTTGCTTTAGGTGGAGCAGGGTTTCTGTCTGTAGTAAGTAGAGTTGCACTTGTCTTTAAACGCTTCCATTTTTTTGAAACATGAAGCAGGCCAGGCAAGGGGAGAAAAAAAAAAAAATCACCAAACCCAAGAAAAACCATTGTTGCTGTTTAAGAAAGCAGGTTCATCTATGTTACGACTTACAAGACTCTGGAATCTTCTCCTGAAACAGTAGTTCATAAAAACCATTAACTTCATGAATGTCATGCAAAGCTAGGTTTTCTTAGCTTATGTATTTTATCAGAAAATAAAGATCCTTTGTTCTAAAAAAAAAAAGCAATTTTTTTTCAAATCTTTTTATTTTGTTTTTGATTTTTAATCTAACACAGGACTCTGAAATTTCTCTTCAATCACAATTTTTTAGTCTGTACCTTTTTTTGAGGGATGTGTATGAGAATTTGACTGTACGTATTTGTTTTGAGAGGTTTATTTCCCTTACTTTTGCCCCAGTAGGAAGTAAAGAAATGTTGATAGCTTTGAGTGAGCATTTTCAGATCATAAGTCCACCTGAATAAAGTAGGTATCAAAGGCAAAGTGGAGATATAGAAGGGCTGCCAAGTGAAATTGTGAGGCTTTCTCTGATGCCCTTCTCAGAAAGAAGAGGGATCCTGAAGTCATAACTTTGCAATCTGTCACACATTTTTTGCTTGGAAGAGAAAGCTTGGGGATAACAGGAATCTGAGTGGCAACCAAGGTTGGGATGTAGCCAAAGTTTCTCTTCCATATTGAGTAGCATATACCTTTGTTCTCATCCAGTGGGAGTGGAAGTGGGAAAAGAAGGGCTTTCAAACAGTCATTCTGGAGAATGCAAGAATCTAAGATTCTTAATGAGGGAAAGAGACTGATTGAAGTCCCTGTTCTTGGGATTCATTGGGGATCAGTCAAGAGGTCCGCCTAAGTTAGGCCTGATACACTGGTTTACTGGGTGAAATAGTTCATCATTCTGAACTTCCCAGCTGACACTGCTGGCCTATTGATGAAACATTAGACCTCAAACACTCCTAAAGACCAAGACCTAAAGGTTGTAATTTGCTTAAGAAATAAGTGGATCAAATTATAGAAACTTAGGTATCATACTACTGAAATCAATGAAAATAAAATTTAGATTTAAAAAATGTGAAGCAGTATCAGTTTTAAGAGGATGAATATCAGATAATGAATGGCCCTCCTCAGGGAAGACATCATTGAATGTTAAAATGCTTAAACGGTTTTACTAGCTGACAACCCAATATGTGAGACTCTTCTCCCAAAGAGCATTCAAATAAAATCATGACATAAAAACTGACCTAGACTCAGTCTGAAAATCATGGTAGCCCAGCCCCATGAAAATGAAAATGCCCCAAACCACAACAATTTTAGTCTCTCTTGAATTTTGACATGATGCTAACAAATGTTACCCTTGTTAAGAAACTGCCATTCTTTGTGATATTAAAGACTAGTAAATAAGTAAATATTCATTGATTAGGGAATGTCTAAACAAATTGTGTTATGGATTATTTCTAGATTGTAAAAAAAATGATACCAAGAGAAATAGAGATTACTGATGCAGAGTCAAGAAAAGCCCCAATGATTATTCTGTTTTAAAAAGCCAAAAGTGACTTTAAAAATTGCAAAGAATAAGCAGGGATCCAAAGGAGATCTAAAAAAACTCCACATTTCTACTCTGCCTCTTTGTAGAGGGAAGAGGATCATTAGGGCGATATATGGTACATATTTTCACATTTCTTTGATGTATTAGATCATTTTATTGACTCCCTCCCTTCTGTCTCTTAAAAACCTAAATGGTTTTCTAGGAAGACAGAGACAAAGAGAAATTTTGATAAAAATGAAAAGATTTTAATGAAAAGATTTCCAAAACTTTAGACTCAGTTATCCCACTATTGAGCATATAATGTACCCTTATAGGAGTCAAACACAGAAAAAAAAATCCAACCTATGGCCAAAATATTAATAGTAACACTTTCTGTGAGAACAAAAGAATTGGATATGAAGTAGCTGCCATTCAATTGAGGAATGGCTTAAAAAAAAAAAAAAAACCCTATGGCATTGAATGCAATATTGTTGTACAATATGAAGTAACCAATTAAGAAATGAGAAACACGAGGTTTAAATGAAACAAGGGTGACTCATACTGAAACAAAAAATATCTACAATGAGCATAACAATGTAAATAAAAATTTCATTTGTCCCAGAACAGGTAAGAAAAACCTCCTACCCCACATAGAGGAAGACTACTTAAGTCAGTCTTTGTAAAGACTGCAGAAGTACTTTTTTTTCCTGTCACAAAGGAGAATTAAACTGCATCTAGAAATGCCTGACATAGAGAAAGTTATAAGTCATATATTAAATAAACAAAAGGCATTGATTTAGCATTGGTGGGCTCTTATGTTAAATAAAATGTTGAACACCAAAAATATATGTATCAGTCATCCTGTTGGAGGACTCTCCTCACTTTCTCTACATCCCCATCCCCAAAACTCTTCATGAGCTTTCAGGAGGTTAATAGGAAAATGTTCCCAACTTCTCAAATACCTGGCTCATCCCTTGTGACATAGAGCTGGCTCATTTTAGGAAGATCTAACTTCATACACTATTAGCTTGGGAAAAAACTATCATTTTCTCTAGATTATGAGATTTTCTAATACAAGAAAACTATAGCCTTCGTTACACTCCCTCCCCCTTTTCTGGAGGGTAGTGGTGGTAAGCTTGCTTGAGGCAGAAAAAACAGGAAGTTCATGAATTGTGGATTATTGCTAAGAAAGATATGCACAATGTGACTCCTCCTGGGTTCATTTTTCCCCCAATCAATTCTTGCAGTAAAGACAGAGATCTTTAAAAAGTGAACATTAGTTATTCAACACTCAACTTAAGTCTTCTGTAAGAGTCTAAAGGCAAGGATTATATCTTCATACAGCTTTGTAATATCGGGGTACTGCAAAGTGTGCCTTGTATACAGTACTGGTTCAGTAAATGTGTGTGGAATTTGTTGATCTGACAGTTTCCTCTTTTCCAGATTTACCTGTGACAAGTCTGAGACACTGAATTGATGGTTTTTGGAATTTTCCAAAACATCAGTCACTTGTTAGCAGGGGTAACCCTTGAGCATCCTAAAACAGATCTATTTGGATTGATCAGAACAGGCACTTTAAATGACAAATACTGTAGCTAGAGTCATGAGACCAACATCTTAAGAATTTAATGACAAATACATTGTACTGGCATTCAAACACCAGAACATTGTCCAGAAAACCATTTAAATAAAAACAACCTGAAACCAGTAAAGAAATTCCACTCCCACCCTACCCCTCACCCAAATCCCACCCCCAACACAAAACCTCTTATCCTGAAGCTCTTTAAATTATCATTTCACAAATTACACCGCATTCAAATGTGCACAAGTTCAAAAATGACAGTTCAGATTGTCTAAGAAAAAAAAAAGCCAAAAAACAAATTCTTAATTTATATGACACATGCAAAGCCTTTGATGAAGCTGGAGAAATCCCACAGAGGGACTATGTAACAGCTCCAGGCTTGGTAGAAATTCTCATCTTGTTTGTTTCCAAATCCATGCACAAGCTCTGGAAAAAAAAAAATCCATTTAATGGCAGTTAAAACTACTTGACTAAACTTCTAAGGAATCCAGATTAAAACAATTTTGACCCAGTGGTGATACAATGGATTGGTGGATAATTATTTTCACATGTTGCTTAACACATTCAAGGGTGTCCCAGAGAAAGTAGGCATAAGAACATTCTAGATGAAAACTAGAGACAAAAAACTTTGGGAGGACCAAATATAGGCATACTTTATACAGATGAGTTCCAGAAAGCTTAGGTCCATCACGCGTCAATCAGGAGAAAAGCAGTTATTACACACCTTTGCCCCTGCCCCCCAAATCTAACTCACCTCTTTTGGTTACAATGTTTTGTTTATCTAAAGTGGTATTCAATTTGTAGCTAACCTTTTTCTGAGGGAAGGAGACAAGAATTATCGGGAAATGAAATCTAAAGCCACCCTCCCTAATTTAATTTAATGATAAATTTCCAATCTCTTTATTCCTTCTTCCTTCCTCCTCTTCCCCACCAAAAAAAAAAAAAATTTTTTTCTAGAAAAGGGGATGAAAGGAATTGATCTTTTGATAGCCTTCTTTCAAACAGAAATATTAATTTTATAAAGTTGGAGAAGTATAAGGCTATTTTGATTCCCAAACTGGAGAAATGGCCCATGATCAAAAAGGCTTGTTATTAAATAGGAACAAGGTACTCAAGAGGCATCCAAAAAAGAAGTTTCTTTTTCCCTCCCAAAAGTTATAAATTTAGCCTATTAAGTTGGAGTAACTAACACTGGACACCTGCCTTACCCCCTAATTTTGTTGTTTTGTAAAAAAACAAAACAAAAAATTTGTAATTCAAAGGGTGAAACTGCATCTGTGAGATAATAAATGCTCCAGACTAGAATTTCCAACAGAATTCAATTAAAAATGAATTGGTGGTTGTTTTTTGTTTTGTTTTTAGGTAGCGGTATAGACATGCCTTTTTCCTATAGTTCCTCCAAAGTTCTCCCAGAATAGAACTGTCCATGCTAATTCTAAGGAACTCCTTAGACAATCTTTGCCAAGATTATAAAGGGAGCTTTCTTCCTCCAAATTGGAATTCCCAAACATAAGAGTTCCCATTCTAAAGGCTTATTCTGGGGGAGTGAAAGGGGAAGGATACAGTTTAGCATCCTTGATGTTAACACATGGCTACCAGAGGGAATACCTTTCTTGTTGTTTCTAGTGTAGCCAAAATTGTTCCAAGCAAGGGGCAATTTAGAAAAAGCCCTTGAAATAGGCAACAATTTACTGTCCCTAGAGTCAAAATGGAAAACACAGAGACCAGACTAGACCTATTTGACACTGCCAAACGTTTTTCGAGATCAGTCCTCAATGCTGTAGTCTTCCTTATAAGATAGGGGTCTAATACTGATGGATCTTACAAGAAAATTGATGAATGGCTATAATAAAAATGATAATGCACCTTTATAAGTATAAAAGTGCTATTTGGCATTCTAATTAGCACCAAAAGGATACAGTCTTTGCTGGTGCTATAAATGTTTGCATTTCTACTTTCCTTAACTATTGCCCATTTGGGTACTATAAACAAGATCCTTTAGAGAACATCCTTCATATTTCTTGTGTGAACTAACCTAGAGGAAAACTAGATTTTGGAGAGTTTGAAGTCCCAGGGTTCCTCCTTCACCTTCAAGTGAGGAAGACAGCAAATGAGAGAATAAATTGAGATGAAACAATGGATGATGGGCAGATTTGTTCTGGGATCCTCAGAGAAACCCAGCAAATTTTGGTGGAAAATGCCTCTTGGGTTTCTCCTGCAAAAATTATCTGAGGTTTCCATGGGAAAGCTAGCAATACACTGTACTAAGGAGAAACCCCACAATTCCGGACTGGGGCAGTTTTCCCTTCTATTTAAAGTTATACATGTGTAGTCTGATAGAAATCATGGGCCTAGTACTCAAACTCCAGGGCCAAGGGTGAGAATATTTGGTACATGGGGGGAGATAGGGCTTTGGTGAGGACCAGGTGAGGAGACCAGAAAAAGTAATGAAGTGGCCCCTCTCTGAAGACACTTTTCTCCTGAAATGTGCTACTTTTCACCCCAGTTTCTCTAGAAGTCTCCAAATAGCAGCTAAATGTGGCCCAGAGAAAAATGGAATGGACGGGGAAAGTAAAATTCTCCCTTCCACAGTCCTGATGGGACACTTCATATTTTTCTTGGCTCAAGAGGAAAAGCTGAAGGGGAAGAATCAGTAGGTGGCTGTAAAGGTTCCAGAGAGTTTGGGTCATAAATTAGAACATCTGTTAAAAGAGGATCCTATCTAACCCAGGAAACATCACTGCCTCCTATTCCCCTTCCTGCAGTCTTTTTCTCCCCGTCCCTTCACCTTTCATTAACCATACACTTCCCTGATTGAAGACCCCATTTGCCATTATTCTATTTTTACTCCTTCCCTTTCAATGCTCTATGTCTCTCTTCCCTTCCTTCAGTCCCCATTCCCTTTTCTTGATGACCCTAAACAACCACTTGTAAAAGTCAATAAAGGCCTTCATTGTGAGCCCACTCTGCCTTTCTCATTTGAGGGAGGAAAAAGGCAATTGCAAATATCTCTTCTGAATTTACTAGAACCCCCCCCCCCCCCCCCATTAACCTTTCCTCCTCCAATGGCCCCGAGATGCGCCCGGCCCCGCCTCGCTCTTGGGCTCTCCCGCCTCCCGGGACCCGGCGCCCTCCCCCGTGCAGCCCTAGCAGAGGTGCAGCTTCTGGTGCTGCGCCAGGTGGGTCTTGTAGCGGAAGCCTTTGCCGCAGCTGGCGCACTTGTGCGGCTTGTCTCCGGTGTGGATGCGGCGGTGGCGGATGAGGTGGGAGCTCTGGATGAAGCTCTTGCCGCACTCCACGCAGGCGTAGGGCTTCTCCCCGGTGTGCGTGCGCTGGTGCTGGGTGAGCGTGGAGAAGTCGCTGAAGCGCTTCTCGCACTCGGCGCAGCCGAAGGGCTTCTCCCCGGTGTGCACCCGCAGGTGGTTCACCAGGTGCGAGTTCCTGCCGAAGCCCTTGCCGCACTCGCTGCACACGTAGGGGCGCTCGCCCGAGTGCGTGCGCTTGTGCGTGAAGAGGTGGGAGCTGACGCTGAACGTCTCCCCGCACTCGGAGCACATGTAGGGCTTCTCCCCGGTGTGGACGCGCTGGTGCTTGACCAGGTCCGAGCGCCAGCTGAAGCGCTTGCCGCACTCGCCGCAGCCGTGCGGCTTCTCGCCGGTGTGGATGCGCTGGTGGTTGGCCAGGTGGGAGCGGCGCATGAAGCCCTTCCCGCACTCGCCACAGGCGAAGGGGCGCAGCGCCGCCGCCCCGGCCCCGCTGGCCGCCGCGTGGGCCCGCCGATGGCTCAGCAGGTGGGAGCTGAGGCTGAAGGCCTCCCCGCACTCGGGGCACGAGTACGGCTTCTCCCCGGTGTGCAGGCGGCGGTGTTTGAGCAGGTCTGCGCGCCAGCTGAAGCTCTTGCCGCAGTCCGAACACAGGTTGGGCCGCTCACCCGTGTGCAGGCGCAGGTGGTTGGTCAGGTACGTGTTGCGGCTGAACCCTTTGCCGCATTCTCCGCAGCGGTACGGCTTCTCTCCCGGGGTCCGGGGCAACACGGAGCCCAGGGTGCCCGTGCCCCCCAGCCCCACCATCCCCACCACTCCCCCACACTCCGTGGCGAAGCCGTAAGGCTGCACCCCCGCCGCCGCGGCCGCCTGGGCCAGCTGGTGCATGCGCTGGTGCTGAAGGAAGGCCGTTCCGGGGCTGAAGCTCTCGCCACAATCGGAACAGATGGTGGGGGCTTCCATGATGCTGGCCATCAAGCTGTTGAGTTCCCCAAAATCCACGGCCATCGGGTGGTGGGCATGATGAAAACGTCGCTGGGCAGATTTGCCCTCCCGGGGACACTTCCCTATGGAGAGGCGTCTCCTCCAGGGCAGGGCCGGGGGGTCTTCCTCCTCCTCCAGGCGGCTCTCTCCGGCGCTCTCGTCCCCCTCTCTGGGACTCTGCGTTAGGCTCTCCGACTCAGACAGTCCCGAGAACATCCCCATCTCCACCACTTCAGGATCCTCCACATCATCTTCGTTTTCCTCCCGGAGGGCTGCCTCTTCTTCCTCACTGAGGAGTCTCTCATCTGCTAGAGGGGAAAAAAAAAAGAAGAATCCCGGTAGAATTTATTTTTCTTTGAGTTTGGGGGAATTGTTTGTAAAACCAGCCATACACTAATCTTCCAAAAAAAAAAAAAAAAAAAAAGCATGATATCCCACGTCAGCCCTGTCTCAGAAGGGCCGGGAGGAAACAAGATTCACGGCATTGGTCAAAAAGACCAAGGAAAGGCCCCTCTATCCCATCCAACTGCTCTGCCTCCAAAAGGGAGCACCAGCCCTGGGGTCAGAAGGACCAGAGTTCAAATCTGGCCTCAGACACTTAATACTTCCTAGCTGTGTGATCCTGAGCTTAACCCCAATTGTCTCAGCAAAATAAAACAAAACTCCTATAAAAACTAAGATCTTTCAAATGCTTGTGAAAATTTAAGCCCAAGATATTCCCAAGACTGAGGATCAGAAAATACATAAACTATCCCACCCAGCCACAACAAAAGAAAAAGCAGTGGGAAGTACCAAGCACTTTGCAAAATACAATTAGTTGTTCCACATAACGTCTCATTGGACCAAGCAAAGAGCTCAGAAGTTTTTGAAAAGCCAAAAAATCTCAGGCCGAGTCTTTGGCCATCCACACACTGAGTGACTTTTGGGGCAGTCACTTCACCTGTTTGTGCTTTCAATCCTTTATCCCCAAAGATGGGAGAAGGAGAGAGAGAGGGGAGAGAAAGAGAAAGAGAGAGAAATGAGTTTTATGCTAAGTATGATCATGAGGATGGACCAATTTTACCCTAAGCCACCGTCTCCTTCCCACAATGCATCTCGTTGATACAAAAAACCCCCAAATGACCTGAAGCATATTTTGCAAAATGCTACATCCACGAGGGAAGAACAGAGCTGGACAGGGAACACAAAGAGCAAAGCTGAAGGCCCAGGTCAGAGGGCCAGGCCAGACTTCATCCAGTTTCTTGCTTCTTATTCCCAAGCAGAAGTTATTACAAGAATTAAGCCCAAGGCTGCTCAATTAGGGAAAGCTGCATGCTTCTCTGCAATGTAGGGATTGGAAGAAGAGGCTGGGGATGTGTTAGAGCAAAGACCCTGATTTTAATATCCCGGCCGCAGGGGATGTAGGGGAGATTCCACACCCTGGGAATCTGGGAGGTGTAACAAAGCCAGCCAGTGTTCTAAGACACAAACTTATGAAGACTAAGGCAAAGCATACCCCCTTCCATCTAGGAAGCAGTCCCAGCTTCCTTCCACTGAGTCTCTTCCCCCATACCTACCAGCATCACCTCAATCAGGTCTGGATTGAGGATAAGGCTCCATTCTCGGCCCGACACTGGAAAGGGCTAGGAAACGGCAGAATCCAGGTGTTACGGAAGGAGATGCCGAGCTGGGTCTCCACA
The DNA here is from genome assembly GCF_016432865.1 of Antechinus flavipes. Lineage (NCBI taxonomy): Eukaryota > Metazoa > Chordata > Mammalia > Dasyuromorphia > Dasyuridae > Antechinus > Antechinus flavipes. The sequence continues at coordinate 43,122,848 of NC_067401.1, forward strand.
GCATGTTGGTGGTACTGTAGCCCATATTGCCTCAGTCTCCCCCAGAGGCCTGATTCAACACCTAATGCAACTGCTGGTTACAACACTAGAGGAGTTAGAACTGACCCTACTCAGGGCAGCTTCAATGGAAATTCCAGCTTTCCATAGAATGCACTCCTCACCTGTGTAGATGTCTGTCACCATCTCCCTCTCCTCTGAGTTCTCCTCTCTGTATTTCTCGTCCAGCAGGTCCGAGCCCACCTCCCTCTCCTCCGGGTCGTCCTCTCTCTCATCCATGTACTGCAGGTCTGAACCCATCCCCCTCTCCTCCGAGTCCTCGATATCTGAGCCCATCCCCCTGTCCCCCGAGTCCTGGAGTTCAGACACACCCAGTTCTTCCTCTTGTTCCATCCGGGAAAACCAGGCCAGGAACTGATCCGAGATTTCTGCTCACAGACGGAAATACACACAAACACACAAAAACCAAAGGTTAAATCACTCTGTGGGAGGATTTCATTGCTTCAGTTCAACAACAACAAACTTGTTAAGGCTCTACTATGGGCAAGGTATTGTGCTGAGGATGCAAAAATATATAGAATAAAGGCCCCGCTCTCAAGGAACACATAAAATAACAGACAAAAAGAGCTCAAACATGCTAATAACTATGACATCAATGCAAAAATATATAACACAGGTCCCGCTCTTAAGGAACATACAAAATAACAAAGACAAAAAGAGCTCAAACATGCAAATAACTATGAGATAAAGGAGCATGAAAAAAGCCCAAAGGAGAGGGGTGGAAAAGTATTTGAGGAAAGTGAACAGGAAGAGCTCACATTCTAGGCAAAAATCATGGCTTTGGCCTGAACAGATAAAAATATGACCCAGAGAGGAAAAGTCCATTCTATACATGGCATGAAAATGGACAGAGAAGGAATAAGCAAGATGGAGATGGAGAAAGAAAAGCAGGTCAGTTTGGCAAGAATGTACAGTATAGATAGATAGGAAGACCTTGGAGTCTAGTCAGCAATTTGTACTTTATTCAGTGGGCAACACAAACTCAAATTTTTTTGTGTAGCAAGATGATGTGACCCTAGTAGTGTTTTGGAAGACCATTTGGGCAGCATTTGAGCAGAGGATGGATTGAATTGGAAATATATTGGAGGGGAGAATAACTGGTCTAGTTAAGGTGAAAAGAGATGAAGGGGCCTAAGCATTTATGGGGGAGTGGATTCAAAACATAACAGGGTTTTGAAATTGGGAAAAAGGAAGGGCCAAAATGAAGAGAGAGAAGAAATTTTTTAAAACTCCTACGTATGTGGGGTGTGTATATGTTTATATGAAAACTCCTAGGTTGCAAGCTTGGGATAATGAGGGTTCGGTGGAAAATAGAGAAGTTAAGATGAGATACAGTTGGAAATGATAAAACTTTTGTTCTCTGAGAGCATCATGAGAAGTGAAGATAAGATACAGATGGAAATGATAAAACTTGTTCTGGACACAATGGATTTGTGCCCAAGGAGGACTTACTAGCAGTAAATTGAAAATATAGTGCCAGGGAAAAAGTTTTCTACAAGAGATATTGCCTGAAGCCTTGAGATAAGTCAAGGAAAGAGGAAAAAAAAAAGAAATGTGTAAAATCTTTGTTAAGCACTTATGTCAGATAGAAGAATTTTAAGAATGCAATGTGATAGAAGCAGTGTGTGGAGATTAAAGATGAGATTAGACAAAAAGATCAAAGGATCAGTTTACTAAATAAGTGCAAAACCAGACCCCAAGAATATTAAAAGGTAAGAAGTGGAGATAAAAGATGATAATCAAAGAACAAACAACAGTCAAGGAAATTTGTGGCAATGACAAGTAATTCTACAGTGTGAAGGTAAGGTTTAATTAAAGAAGGAAAAGCAAAAGAGATGTAAAAGAAAAAGGATTAAGAGTAAAATAAAATAATAATAATAATAATAATAGCTGCCATTTATACAGATTGGCAACAGTTTACATCTCATAGAATTTGAAAATATTAACCACACCCAGTCACTTGGAGAAGTTACCTGAGCAAAAGTAAAATGCAAGTCAAATGGCAGACCTAGAAATTACTATTTTCCGTATCACCTGGATGCCTTCTGCCACTATTTCTTTTTTCTTTCTTTTGCTAAGGCAACTGGAGTTAAGTGACTTGCCCAGGGACAACTAGGAAGTGGAGGCTAGATTTGAACTCAGGTGTTCCTGACTTCAGGACTGGTGCTCCATCCACTGCACTGACTAGCTGCCCTCTGCCACCTTCCTCTATCACACAAAATCAGGCAGCCCTTCTCAGGCACAAATGATCCCATTCTGTTCTACTTTCTCCAGTGGATGGCCTCCTTTATCAATCCTCACCTTCACTTAGTTTTAATCTCTTCCTCTTAAATGGCTGCTTCCCTGACGCTTACAAACATGCTTATGTCTACTCCATTCCCCCCCCAAACTTGATCCATCTTTGCTAGCTCTTGATTTTTTATCTTTTCTCCCCCTTTGACAGTGCTCACTGGCCATGTGTCTCAACCTCTTTTCCTCTCACTTTCTTACTGCCTTCCAACCTCTATACCCCAAAATACTCTCTCCAAGTTAACAATGATCTCTTAATTGCTACATTTAATGGGATTGCCCCAGCCCCAATCTTTCCCAGCCTTTTTACAGCTTCGATCCTGCAGGATCTTCTAAGGTTTTCATGACACTACTGTCCTGATTCTCTCCCTCCATGAGATACTTCTGTTCTGTCTTCTCGGCTGGATCTTTATTGTTAAAGGCAAGTGTTGGCATAGGGCTCTGCTTTAGCATCTCCTCTAGAATCAGAAAAACTCATCTTCCTGAGTTCAAATCCAGCCTCAGAAACTTACTGCCTGTAAAACCCTGGGCAAGTCATGTCACCTTTTGCCTCAGTTTCCTCAAATGTAAATGAGCCGGAGAAGGAAATGGCAATCCACTCCAGTACCTTTATCAAGAAAATTCCTCATGGGTTCACAAAGAGTAAAAACACGACTGAAATATGACTGAATAGTAACAACCAAAAAAAGCTCTTAACACTTCATCTTGGTGTAGGTCCTTATCTCATAGCTGGATGATTACAATAGCTTTCTGTTTGGTCTATCTCACATCTCTTCCCCTCCAGTCTATCCTTCAAAGTGTTCTTTCTAAGGACCTACAAATCTGATCATCTCACCTTCCATAAACTCCAGTGGCTCCTTATTATGTTCAGAATCAAATATAAAAACCTCTACATGACATTTAAGCCCTTCCCACCTGCCCCTCCCCCTAATCTTCTTAGATTTTATATTCCTTGGTGTAAACTCTAATCATCCCACTCTTGGATTAAAAGAACAACCATTTAGTTGGACTTCCTGCCGCAGGGCTCTCTAAACTCCAGTCCACTCAACTGTCAAGATGATTTTCCCTAACCCTAACCCTCTTCCCACTCCCTCACCCTTAATAAATTTGAGCTGCACTCTCCAATGGAAAAAATAGAAAATCTTTCTTATTGCTTTTAAAGGTCTCTAGTCTCATTCCTTTGTTCCCTTTCCAGAGAACACAATTTAGCCTCCCAGACCTAACTGGCTGTGTTCTTACAGAGAGCACTCCCCTCTGGAATGTCCTCCCTACACATCTGGGCCCCCTAATTTCCTTCAAGGCTCAGCTGAAAGTTAACCTTTCATCTGCAAAAGGCCTTTTCAAATTCCTGTCAAATAGCCTCCCATTTAGACTGTATACTTCCACATACATTTGTTGTGTCAAAAATTGCTTTCGCCTGAAGAGGAACTTCTTGGGGACAGAAGCTGTTCCTGTATTCCCAGCACTAAGCATAATTATTAGTATAAATTAAACCCTTAATAAATGCTCCTTTAGCACTCCCTTAGATGAAAGGAAGTTAATAGTAATTAATTCATTCTTCCTGCAGCTAATGCTGATTTACAAATTACAGATATATTTATATTTACCAAAAAACTAAACAGACACAAAGACAAAGCTGTATCTATCATCTTAATGCAGAATAAACAGCAGGGCTATTTAAAAAAAAAAAATTGGCAAGATAACACCATGTCCAAGAATTGGCGGTTTGGTGAAAGAATTCCAGTCCCTAGGTAGGAATGTGAGAGCAACGGGCACTCACTGAACAGGAGTGTGGCAGGAAGTTTGAGTCAGTGGTCAGGTGCCCTTAGAGAAGGTAGAAATCCGGGAGTGAATAAGGATGAGGGAAAGTATATCTCTGGGTGCAAATACCTCCTACCTCCAGTTCTCACTGTATCAGGAGAGTGAGGCTGGAGGATGGGTTATCAAAACAATTGTGAATAACCCTTAGAACTAATTCTGTGTTCAGAATGATGGATGCATGTTTTAGATCCAGAAAGAATCCTCATCTTTGCAGCTGGGCGGAGAGTCTGGGTAGCTCTGGGATCCTAATGCCAACTCTGAGGACAGACTCCAGGACTTTGGTGGTCATAAGGAAAATTCCCTTTGCAGAGATGGTTTCTTTAAGTGATCCCCCAGGAAAAGAGTAGAGGAAGAGAACCTGAAACTCACATGTTCCCTAAGCATCCCAATAGGTGCCCATCTGTTCTATCTTCTAGTGAAAAGGCAGCAGTCCATTCCCTTCCCAACTGAAAGCACTTCCTTAGAATTAAGCTGAAATCCTGCCATTGTTTCTATAACTCATCGATGCCGACACTTTTTGCTCTGGATTGGAGCAGACTATATTATTATTATATTATATTAATATATAATTAGACTATATTATATTAATAAACTTCTTGTTTCTCTTCCAACCAGGAGTCATTCAACCAATCATTTCCTGATTCAAGTGTCTGAAAAGTATTTTATCTATCCCCACCCCTGCCCCCACTCAATCCCTATACTTATGCCTGTAGGCTCCTCTGTATCTGAAATGACCAGTCTGGAAAGCTGGCCCA